>NC_091439.1:35365564-35994432 GCF_964237555.1 Oryctolagus cuniculus | reverse complement strand
ACCCATCTGAAGCCATGTTGGTAACTCTTAACTATAGGCTCTCTGAGCACAAGTGTTCTGACAGGACTACCTGCTGGGGTTGCATCTCCTGATCCTAGCATGGTGCCCAGGAGGAACTGAATAACTGTGCACTAAATAAATGACAAAGTGCTCCTAGAGCCCAGTGTGCAATTATGGTATTTCATATAAGGTTCTAACAAAGAGCTGTATAGCCTGGTAGGCAAAATAATTTTAAAATATATTCAGTACTTTCTAGTTCATGAAATGTGTCTGTTATTAGTTCATCTACTGTAAATCTCAAACTCTGAACAGCAGAACTGTGTCTTGTATTATGGGAGATTGAGACACATGTCACTTGAAGGGTATCTTTCCCTGAGTATGTATTAACGCACTAGCTGGGACTCAAACTGGTCTATCAGGAATGTTTAATGTTTCTCTCACAAGGAACCTTGAAGCGATTGAATGTTACAATTTTTTGTGTGTATTTTTTATTAACTACAGAACTTTGCCAATTCACTCATACTAATCTCCAAGTCCTGTAATTATCACAAAAACATACTCTGCCAAATTAAACCCACTCTCAGTGCAGGCTTAATAAGAAAGAGAGCTGTTTTGAAAGCTCTGTGGATTATAAGCACTACTTTACAAAACACACTGAAACACACTTATACTTTGAAATACAGCCTGAAATAGTTCAACAAGTCCATTGACATAAAGTGGGTATATTTCCCTTCTTTATGCTTCTCTACTGACTTCATTATCTACGATGGACTTGACTGGGTGTTGGCACAGGTCCTTCTGGGAGTGTGCAGCCGAGCAGAGGGGAGCAGAGGGAGCCCGTGTTTGTGCAGAGTGGACATGGCTGGAGCCACGTGTGATTACAGCAAGCTTCAGGGGCATATCGGGAAGAGCAACGCTTGGTTATGATCAGGGGTTGTGCCCTGACTCTGTGGATTCAAAGTGACTAATAATTGCTTCGCATAATCGAAAACCCAGAAAGATAAAATAACTACAAAGATCTAGAACAAGAGGCAGTCCTGGAGGTTTTGATCACAGCAGCTGGAACAATAGGAAGAGCCATGAAAGCGCGCCTCTGAAACAGGCACTCGCAGGACTCAGCGAGCAGAGACGGAAAGCAGACTTTCAGAAGAACTAACTTCAAAAAAGATTCGCTCTATAATGTGGGTCATTTTAAATGAAAATGATCAAGCTTTCCCAGGGATTCTAGGTCATCCCTAAACTGTCACGGTCAAATTGGACATTTGTGGAGACCTCGTGTGCTCACTCTTCCAGCTTCCGTCCCACCTACGTCCCAGGCTGGGCATTGAAGCTCCCTATCAGTCTCGGGTGGGGGTGCAGGACAGGCCCCTTTAAATAGAGAATTCCCTCAACACTGCAGCGCTCCGGAAGGCCTCTTGTCAAAGTGGGTAAGTGCAACCCGAGCATCTGGGAGTTCAAGTCTGAAGAGAGCATGAGATAAGAGGAGAGTTGACTCATTAGTCACCTCTCTGAACCAACTCTCTGAAGTTGGCTGACTTCGCACTAATGACTTCACACTGGTGATTAACGGTAAAGAGGTAGCTCTTGCCATTCAACTTCTGGAAGTAGAAAGAAATTTAAAGCTTCCTCTGAACATTCGTTTTCTCTTTGCTTCAAAATAAATCTCAGCATCGCTAGGCCGATGGTTCTCATCTTGCACATAGCCTTGCAGGGGAAGATGGAGAGGGCCAGGGATGCCTTATTGGACAGGGCCCCATGGTTTTCTGCCTTTCCACAGTGTCTCCTAAAGGTAGAAACAGACTCACAAAACCTAGGGACAAAATGTCATCCCCAGGGCAGGTGCTGGGGTGCAGTGGCTTAAGCCACAACTTGGATGCCTGTATCCCATCTATGTGTTCAGGTTTGAGTCCTGGGTCCTCCACTTTGGATCCTGGTTCCTGCTGATGCTTGCTGACAGGCAGCAGGTGATGGCTGAAGTGTGTGGGTCCCTGCCACCCATGGGGGACACGGGGATGGAGTTCTGGGTTCCTGACTTCAGCCTGGCCCAGCCCTGGCTATTGCGGGCATTTGGAGAGTGAACTGGCAGTTGGAAGATCTCTCTCTTCTCTGTCCCTCACAGTCTCTCTGTCACTCTGCCTTTCAAATAAACAAATCTTTTTTTTAAAGTCACTAACTATTATTCTGGAGAGTTTAAAATTACTTTCCATTTTCTAAGAGGCTAATTTGCAGTTTGCCAAAGTGTTTTTTTGTTCAATTATCTTTTATTATAGAAAAGTAAGTAAGTAAAAGTTAGGAAAACTCAATATGGAGAATAATTTTTTCCTCTGGCTTTGAAAAATTTCCTAATTTGTAAGCAAAATTTTAAATTTTGGAGTCATAGTAACTCAGTTAGCAGCCATGAGATGTGTGAGGTGCCAAACCCCACCATTACTCAGCTGCTGAGAGATGTCAGGTTCATGCTGAGTCTTCTCTCACTCTTCATACCCAGTTCATTAGTTTCAATAGTTTTTCCATCAAAAGATTTTTTAAAAATATTTATTTATTTAAAAGACAGAGTTACAGAGAGGCAGAGGCAGAGAGTGAGTGGGGTCTTTCAGCCACTGGTTCACTCCCCAAATGACCACAACGGCCAGAGCTGGGTCGATCAGGAGCCAGGAGCTTCCTCTGGGTCTCCCACATGGATGCAGGGGCCCAAGCACTTGAGCCATCTTCTGCTGCTTTCCCAGGCCTCAGCAGGGAGTTGGTTTGGAAGAGGAGCAGCAGGGACACAAACCAGCATGGATATGGGATGACTGCACCACAGGAGGCTGCTTTACCCACTACACCACAGCACCAGCGCCTCCTTCAAAAGATTCTAATGCATTTTCTTTCTCCATTCTGGTGACACCTTTCTGTCCCAAATCACACTGATGGCTCATCCAAATTATTGCAGCAACCCCTTAGACAGAACTCACTCCTGCTTCCCTGAATTCTATCTCATGGGAGCCAGTGAGCGATTTCAAAAACATCCAGGAATTCACTAGTCAATCTTCAATGATTTCCTTGTAAGGCCATACGTGGTCTGGCCTCTACCTATCCCCCAACTTCACTTCCTGACATGACCCCACCTGGTACCCCTCACTTGTCGGGGTTCCCTAAGCCAAGCTCTTATTTGCTGCCGGGACTTGACCTGTTGTCACTGGAAGGTTGAACTTCTGATGACTGGTTGTCTTGTTCTTGGTATCATCTGGCTAACCTAGTCTCTTCTTCCCCTGCTGTGCTCTCTTGGTTAGGACCTTGTATTTGATTCACAGAACCTATGATCTGAAATTGTCCTGTTTATTCATTAATGGAAGTATGATGATTGGTCTCTTCTCACTCGCAGGAAAATCTAAGCTCCTCCAGGGCAGGAACCACGTCTCTCTTGGGACATCACTGTATTGCCAATACATAGAACAGCACCTACAACACACTAGATATTCATTGACTATTTCTTGAATGAATGAAGGAAGGAAGGAAGATCAGCAGGAGCAAGAGCTGAGGAACCCCTGCTGCAAAGGACAAGATAGTCAGTATTTTAGGTTTTACAGGTCATCCCGGATCTCTATCGTCTATTCTCGGAAAATTCACTCTGAGCTTTTATAGACAACAAACCACAGGCTGGCTTGTGTCCAAGGTCCTAATTACCAGGCTCGGGTCTAGATTAAGAAGGTAGCTTACTTATGATTTCAGCTACTTCCAATGTCTAACTTTTGTGTACATGTCAGAGTTCCAGGTTACAGTAGAAGAGTTAGAGTTGACATGCCAATTGCAACTTCCTTGCCTATGGTTCATTTTTAGTGAACCCAGAGTTCTGGGAGAGGCAGCTCTATACACCACCTGACTCCTCAACAGGTCCTGCTTTTTACGCATGATTTATTGAACTAGATCACTCGATCAGATGATCACTCTGTGGGACTTGGAATTGAACCACTGAAATCAAACCAATTAGGTGCTGCTGCACTCTGGAAGTAAAATAGTTGGGCAGGTCCATAATGAAGGACGGTCAAAGGTAAGCTCAGATTGTCAGCCTGGAGATGACACAAGAAATAGATTGGGGCCCGCTGTGGCATAGTGGGTTAAAGTGCCATATGCAGGGCTGGCGGCCCATATGGATGCCGATTTGAGTCCCGGCTGCTCCACTTCTGGTCCAGCTCCCTGCTATGCTAAATAGTGGAAGATGGCCTGTGTGATGGAGCTGAGTAAGCTACTGCTTTGAACTCCATATTTCAATTCAAGGTTCCACTTTGAGTCCCAGCTCCTCTTCTAATCCAGCTCCCTGCTAATGTGCACCCTGGGAAGCAAGGGTGATGGCTCAAATACTAGGGGTCCCCACCTCCACGTGAGAGACCCAGACGAAGTTCTGGATTCTTAACAACCCTACTTGTTGTAGACATTTGGGGAATGAACCAGACAGTGAAGATTCTTTCTCTCTCTCTCCCCCTGAATCACTCTGCCTTTCAAATAAATACATCTTTTAAAAAGTACAAATTCATTGCCTACTATTGTTTGTGTGCTAACAAAACAGTCACTCAGAAAAACAATCGCTATAGTCCTATGTCTGATGTAAGTGCCTAAAGGAATTAATTTTTCCTGAACCAAGATTTGTAAAATATTTCTTCTAGGAATACTTCCCATAAAACTCCTCAACCTGACCCGGAAATAAACTTCATTGTACAGGCAGTAAGTTTAGAAAGATTTATTTATTTATTTTTAAAGTAAGTTCGTAAAGGCAGTACGTTGATCATGCTTTATTGTTTTTTAAAGTATGATTTTACCAAGCAAGCGACTACCAAAAACAAGTCCTGGGACTGGAGAAGTGGAGCAACATCACCAGACCCTAAGGGGCAGGGACTCACAAGAAGATCTGGAAGAGTTATGGGCCTGTTCCACAGGTGTTGAGACTAACGGAAGAGCCAAGCCATGGAGGAAATAAAGATAGGAAAGGGTGGAGTAGTAAAATTAGTTGCTTATTACAGTAATACACAACAAAATGAGCATATTAGCATAATCAGTTATTTAGCTCTGAAGGGTGTTTTTGTTTATCCACAGAGTGTATGCACTTGTGTGAAGCGGGATGTGAGTTGGCAATTGACTAATGTTTATATGCCGATACCGATGTGTTAACTAATCCATGGTTCTGAAACTTCGGTGTGGATCAGAATCGCCTGGAGACTTGTTGAGATACAGAGTGCCAGGCCTCACTCTCAGAGCTTCTGATCTAAGTGGGTCTCATGGTAGGGGCCTCATAATTTGTATTTTAACATGTTTCCCAGAATGATCCTGACACTGCTGGTCTGAGGGACCGCACAGAACAACTGAAATCATAACACTGTATTCACATCACTCTGTCACTAGCTTGGTCCTTCCTGATGAATATAACCCAGGAAGCCCACTAGAACTATGTGAAGAAATAGTGTGAGGTGGTGTGAACAGTGAATTACTGCTCACAACCCATACAGTGGTTTAGAGGATTTGCTCTGTAACTCTGATTAATTTTTTAAAGATTTGTTTCATTTATTTGAAAGGCAGATTGATAGAGGGAGATACAGAGAGAGAAAGAGATCTTCCATCCACCAATTCACTCCCCTAACGACTACAATACCCAGTATTGAGCCAAGCCAAATCCGGGAGCCTGGAATTCCTTCAATCTCCTGCAGGAATAGCAGTGGCACAAACACTTGGAGCATCCTCTGCTGCCTTCCCAGGAGTATTAGCAGGTAGCTGGCTCAGAAGTGGAGAAGCTGGAAATCAAAGCAGTGTTGTAGGTGGCAACTTCACCCACTGTGTCACAATGCCAGCCCCATAAACCATCAATATGTAATAGTTTTGTCTTCATCTAAGTCCCAATGCCAGTGACAGTGGCTGCGTACTTAGGCAAAGGGGCTCATCCAGCAAGCACCAGTGAGGTTCCCTACCAAGAGCTATTTCAAGTGAAAACCTGCCCACCAGAACAGTGCACTCCCACTGCTTGTCCAGCGACAGTGCTGGGCCAGAGCAGTCCTGGCGTTTGGAAAGGACTGTCCAAGGGAATGAAGTCCTGACACATGCTTTGACACCAGTGAACCTGGGAAATGTGATATTTGTTAAGTGACAGAAGTCGGTTTCCAAGACTACACGTGATGTGAGTCTATTCCCATGAAAGTCCAGAATAAGGAAATCTGTAGAAACACAAAGTAGATTATTAGTTCCTTGGGACAGGTAGAGGGAGGACTTAGCTAAAGGTTAAAGGAAGCTCTCTTTGAGGAAATGCAAATGTTCTAAAATTGACTGTGATGATGTTTGCACATCTCTGTGAATATACTAAAAATCATTGAACTATACAGTTTAACTGGCTGGAGTGTGTAGTATATGATTCATGTCTCAACAAATCAGTTAATAAAAGGTCTGTTCAGGGGCTGGCATTGTGGTGGTGGGTTAAGCTGCCCACCTGCGATGCCAACATCCATATGAGCACCAGTTCAAGTGCCAGCTGCTCCACTTCCTATCCCTGTTAATGCACTTCGGAAAGCAGTGGGAAATGGCCCGAAGTACTTGCACCCCTGCCACTCACGTGGGAGTCCTAGATGAAATTCTAGGCTCCTAGCTTTGGCCTGTCCCTTCCCTGGCCATTTGAGGAGTGAACCAATGGGCAAAAAATATCCACTCTCTCTCTCTCTCACACATAAACAAAAAATGAATCTTTTAAACAATAAAAAATGGATTATCCACACTCACACCCTCTTCATCCTCATCCTGAGCCTGTTTCCTATTACTGTGTAAGAAGATCTCTTAGCACAGGCATAGACTACGTCTCAAACACATTGCAAGGCACTAAATAGTAACAACCATATGGGAAAAAAAGAAGAGTGGATTTCCAAAATATAATTAAACTTTCCTTGCCTATTATTTTTATCCAAAGTGAAAGAAAACATGTGGAAAAGCACAAAAGGTACAAAACTGATAAAACATTTAGAAACAAAATGTTCTGGCTTCTCTTAAAAGATGGTTCATAAAAGTAACTAAGGCGCTGGTTGAGTTTGAGACTTGGGAAGAAACCACCCAGGACTCGGGGCAGGTAGTATGGCCAAGTGGGCTAAACTGCTGCTTAGACAGCCTACTTACCACATTGGAGGGCTGATTGGAGTCCTGGCTCCTCTACTTCTGATCCAGCTTCCTGCTAAAGTGCCAGAGAGGCAGCAAGTGATGGTTGAAGTGCTGTGGTCTTTGGATGGAGTTCCTGACCCCTGGCTTCGGCCTGGCCCAACCCTGGCTGCTAATGCAGAGAGTTTGGCGAAGCCTGAGGCTGGGGCACCAGGAGAAAAGTGGAAACTAAACTATGCTCCCAAGGTGCAAAGGTAGTGTCAAGAAACCAAATGATACAGGAAGAAGCCAGAAAAGACTTACAAAGAAAAATTCCTGCAGGTCGGCTCTGTGGTGTTGTGGGTAAAGCTGCTGCCTGCAATGCCAGCATCCCATATGAGTGCCAGTTCGAGTCCCAGCTGCTCTGCTTATGATCCAGCTCCCTACTAATGCATCTGGGAAAGCAGCAGAAGATGGCTCACATGCTTGGGCCTCTGCCACTGACGTGGGAGACCTGAAAGAAACTCCTGGTTCCTGGCTTTGGCCTGGCTCAACCTGGCCATTGTGGCCACCTGGGGACTGAATAAGCACATGCAAGATTCTCTCTCTCTGTCTCTCCCCCTCCCCCCACCGTAGCTCTGTCAAATAAATAAATAATATCTTTAAAAGAAACAGAAAAAGCCTTGGATAGCCCAGTGCTGTCTGTGGGACACATAAAAAAGAAAGCAAATGCTTCAGAAAATGGGACCCATCCCAGAAGCAAATTATCTCCGAGTTCCCATTCATTAACTAACACGTTCAGGAAGCATTGACTGCGCATGTTTAACAGCTCCCGACACTGTAATTAGATGTTGCACTGGTGTCAAGCAATACAAAGACAAAAGGAAGCCACCCAAACCTCCAAAGAGCCAAGTGTCCACTGGGGAAAGTGGATAAACCAACGGTCACAGTGTGTTCCAGTGACCGCCATGGTACATGGTGCTTTGAAATCACAGAAGGGCAGGTCAATGACCATGCGGGCTCTAGAGGCAGTGACCTTCCTGTGCAGACTGCGTCTCAAACGTTTTTATTTATTTACTTTTAAATATGGTTGTAGATCCTTAAAATGGAATTTAATTTTTCTAAATTTTATTGATTTTCATTTTATTTGAAGAGAGATTTTCATTTTATTTGTAGAGAGAAGCAGATAGAGAGAGAGAGCTTCCATCCACTGGTTCACTTTTCAAATACCCACAACAACCAGGATTGGACAAAGCCAAGAGCCACAAGCTCCACCAGGTCTCCCACGTGTTGGCAGAGACCCAAAGACTTAGGCCATCATCTGCTTGCCTCCCGGGGTGGGCATTAGTGGGAAGCTGAATTGGAAACAGAGGAGCTGTGACTCAAACCAGGCACTATAATATAGGATACAAGTGTCCCAAGCCAAGACTTAAGCCACTGTGCCAAACCCCTACTCCTCAAGTTCAGTTTCAAGAGACAAGCAGGCTATAACAAGCTAGAAAAAGAGGGGACAGGGTCTGCCAGGTTAGAGTTAACAGTGGGCAAGGAGTCTCAGCTTTGGAAGGCACTGCTGACAATGGCTTGATTCCTCCATGGTCCCAGCACCTGCAGAACAGGCCGCAGAAGTTGTAAGTGTCCCAGGGTAACTCTGTCCCTTGGGGTCTGGTGACATCATTTCCTCCTGTTTCTCCACTAGCTATTGGTCATGGCTTGCCACTTATACTAATCTCTGGGTTGTCACACAATCCTAATTGAGTTCTCAGATCTTCCATCGCCTGTGTAATCAACTCATTGTACGGAATGTTCTCTGCTCCAAGGACAAAAACAAAGCAGGTGGAGAGGCACAGAAACAAGCAATTTCCAACACCATCCAGACTGGAAACTTCAATTAACAGTGAATGGCTGGGAAGAAGAATGTGTGGGAGAGGGGAGAAAAGAGTACAAGTGGAGTGTTAGGTTCTAACAAAATCAATAGGAAGTCACTGAGGATTAAGCAGGTATCTGACTAGCATGTGGGGAGGTCATCCTGGTAGCAATGTAGAGAATAGGAGTGGGGCACGGGATTCTGTCCTGGTTGCTCCTCTTCCAGTCCAGCTCTCTGCTGTGGCCCGGGAGTGCAGTGGAGGATGGCCCAAGTGCTTGGGCCCTGCACCCGCATGGGAGACTGGGAGAGACACCTGGCTCCTGCCTTCGGATCAGTGTGGTGCACCAGCCACAGAGCACCAGCCGCAGCGGCCATTGAGGGGGCAGTGAACCAACTGAAAAAGGAAGACCTTTCTCTCTGTCTCTCTCTCTCACTGTCCCCTCTGCCTGTCCAAAAAAAAAAAAAAAAAAAAAAAAAAAAGAGAGAGAGAGAGAGAATAGGATTATTGGGGTTGGCCATGAAGTGATAAGCAGTAGAAAAACCGTTCCAGAAGTTGAACAGTCCTGGTGAGGGATGACATTGGCCTGGACTTGGCAGGAGTTCTAAAACATTTTGGTCTCAGAAGCACTTCACACCCTTGAAGATTGTTAAGGGCTCCAAGATGGCTGCCTTAGCTGTCGACATCATGTTCAGACATGGAAGTGTGATGGAGGAGAGGTTATCTATTAATGGATATTCCTGTTTAAGAGCCAGGATAACCTGTCTCAAAAATCCCTCAGCTGACTCTCTTTCAGAGTTTAAACCACTCACTGAAGAGGTAGAGGAAACATCCCGTTTAGTTTAAGCTAATTATGATTCGCCCCCTGGGGCCAGAGTTGCAGCTGGGACTGGCCTTCTCTGAACGTTATAACGGCTTCTACCAAACAGGAAGAAAGCAGAGAAGGTAAGGGCTGAGGGGCAGGCGGCGATCAGAGGCAGCTGTAGGATCCATCAATGCACAAGTTGACAGTTGAAGTCCCACATCTACTAATGAAGCAAGAGGAGCTGAGGCCTGAGGCCAGGATTCTAAGGAACACTGACAGTTAAGGAGTGAGCAAAGTAGAAGGAAACTCTGAAAGAAAGAGCTGATGCAGAAGCACACAGAGGTTGAACGCATGTGCTGTGAGGTCTGGCGGGCTGCGCTGGCTGCTTCCAACATTACCAGCAGCCTGCCTGTGAGAACATTGCTGACTTTTCTAAACCTTGGTTTTCTTATCTACAAAATGGGGGAAATAGCAAAATCCATTTCATTAGTGCTGTTAAGAGGGAGAGTAATATGTATAGTTAAATGAGGACTATACTACTCTAGTACTAGTACTAGTATTAGATATACTAATATTAGATGTACTAATACTGGTACTAATACTAATCTGATTCAGAGATGGGATGAGAATCAGAGAGGAAACCAAGAGACAGAAGAAGAAACCAAAAGAAGTTTAAAAATGGTCTCTAGGGGCTGAAGTTATGGCATAGTGAGTTACAGTTGGGTGCCAGCATCCCACATCAGAGGACTTAGTTCAAGCCTGGCTATTCTGCTTCCAATCCAGCTTCCTGCTGATGTACCTGGAAAACTTTCAGAAAATGTTACAAGAACTTGGGCTCCTGCTACTCATGCAGGACACCTGGATCCTAGCTTCACCTGGCCCAGACTTGGCTGTTATGGTTATTTGAGGAATGTACCAGTGGATGAAAGATCTCTTTCTCTCTGTCTCTCCCGCTCTATCATTCTACCTTGAATAAAAATATTTTAATTAATTAATTTAGTTTACTTGAAAGAGTTACAGAGAGCAAGAAACAGAAAGAAAGAGAGAGATCTTCCATCTGCTGGAACAGCAGGAGCTGAGCCAATCTGAAGCCAGGAGCCAGGAGTTTCTGCTGGGTCTTCCACATGGGTGCAGGGGCCCAAGGACTTGGGTCATGTGCAGCTGTTACCCCAGGTACATTAGCAAGGAGCTGGATTGGAAGTGGAGCAGCCGGTGCCCATATGGGATGCCAGCACTGCAGGCCGGGGATTTAACCTGCTGCACCACAGCACCAGCCCCAATAAATATTTTTTTAAATTTCTAATTATAAATACTGGGAAGAAGTCAAGTTAGGGTAAGGCCCATCACAACCTATTAACAGTTGATCTATTCACAAATTGTTTGCAAATGGAAACCATTACACTTAGTGAAATAAGCCAGTCCCAAAAGGACAAATTTCATATGTTTTTCCTAATCTATGGTAACTAATAGAGTACAGAAAATGTAGTGTATGTATGTGAGCAAAATTGACATTTTGAGATTTGAGTATTGTTTACAGCCCTTGTCACTACTATTGAGGAACAGCATTTTTTTTTCTTTTTTTTTTTAAAAAAAAGATTTATTTGTTTATTTGGAAGAGTTACACAGAGAGAGGAGATGCAGAGAGAGAGAGAGGTCTTCCATCTGCTTGTTCACTCCCCAACTGGCTGCAATGGCCAGAACTGCACTGATCCTAAGCCAGCAGCCAGGAGCCTCTTCCAGGTCTCCCACGTGGGTGCAGGGGCCCAAGTACTTGGGCCATCTTCTACTGCTTTCCCTGGCCACAGCAGAGAGCTGGATCAGAAGTGGTGGATCGGAAGTGGAGCAGCCAGGATCGAACTGTCGCCCATATGGGATGCTGGCGCTGGAGGCGGCAGCTTTACCCGGTACACCGCAGCACCAGCCCCCATTGTTTTCTTACTATTTGTTAAATTCTTTACTTAGTGGAGGGTTAAACTTAAGACTATAACTAAACTGAAAGTATGTCATTGTGAAAATAAAGAAAGAATAAGGAAGGAAGAGGAAGAGTGGAGTGGGAAGGATCACTATGCTTCCAAATCTGTATCTACGAAATACATGAAACTTGTTCACCTTAATCAAATTTTAAAAGGTAAAAAAAGAATAAATAGCTATTTTGACTTTGACTTGATCAGCCCTTGCCCTGACTGTTGATGAACAATTAATACTTTATCCCTTTTAGTATTTTTTTCTTTTACTTAATATTATTGGTTGAACTCTGTAATTAATACACAATTATTCTTAAGTGTTGAAATTTAACTGAAAAGTGATCCCTGTTAAATATAAGAGTGGGAATAAGAGAGGGAGGAGATGTACAATTTGGGACATGCTCAATCGGACTTGCCCCAAATGGTAGAGTTAGAAACATACCAGGGGATTCCAATTCAATCCCATCAAGGTGGCATGTACCAATGCCATCCCACTAGTCCAAGTGATCAATTTCTGTTCACAATTGATCATAATGATAGGACTAAGAGTCAAAGGGATTACATAAACAAGACTAGTGTCTGCTTATACTAACTGATAGAATTAAAAAGGGAGAGAACGATCCAACATGGGAAGCAGGATACACAGCAGACCCATAGAATGGCAGATGTCCTAAATAGCACTCTGGCCTCAGAATCAGCCCTTAAGGCATTCAGATCTGGCTGAAAAGCCCATGAGAGTATTTTAGGCATGGAAAGCCAAGACACTCTGGCAAAAAAAAAAAAAAAAAAAAAACCACCCTATATGAAAGATCTCTGTGAGTGAGATCCCAGTGGAAAGAACAGGTCATCCAAGAAGGAGGTACCTTTCTCTGAAGGGAGGAGAGAACTTCCACTTTGACTATAACCTTGTCTAAATAAGATCAGAGTTGGCAAACTCAAAAGGCCTCCATAGCCTTGGCAACTCATGACAAGAGCCTAGGGAGATTACTGACACCATAAACAAGAGTGTCAAATTGTTAAGTCAACAACAGGAGTCACTGTGCACTTACTCCTCATGTAGGATCTCTGTCCTAAATGTGCTGTACATTGTGAAGTAATGCTATAACTAGTACTCAAACAGTATTTTACACTTTGTGTTTCTGTGTGGGTGCAAACTGTTGAAATCTTTACTTAATATATGCTAAATTGATCTTCTGTATATAAAGATAATTGAAAATCAATCTTGATGTGAATGGAAGGGGAGAGGGAGCAGGAGAGGGGAGGGTTGCAGGTGGGAGGGAAGTTATGGGGGGGAAAAAGCCATTGTAATCCATAAGCTGTACTTTGGAAATTTATATTCATTAAATAAAAGTTAAAAAAAAAAGAAAAAAAAACTTTGCCTATCTTAAAAAATAAAAAAGAGTTGACCTATTCATATTTTTAACATCATTGGCTAATTTAAGCTAGTAGTCAACTAGTTCTACAAAATTGTCTTTGCACAAACTCCAGCCAAACAAGTTCTCTCTGTGTACCTTTGTAACCGACTGCAGGACTTCTGTTTCACCACACTGGAGCTAACTACTGGTGTGAACCATGTTTCAGTATGACAAGATCAGTCTGAATCCTTGATCATTCTTACGTTAGATGACTTTTCCATTGTAATGCTGTCTGTGTATCTTGTATATTTTTCTTCAATCTTATTGTAATAGTAAAGTTGTAAGGATACTTAAAAGGAAAGTAAGTTTTCTCTAAGCTCTGTGCAGTAGTCCCATCTGTAAAATGAGTATAGTTACATTTATTTCACTATAGTTGTGATGAGCAAATGCCTCATCATGCCTAGCCCTGTGTCTAGCACATCCAGAGATGCTTGTAAATTCTTCCTCCTTGTATGACTCCTTTCCTTCCTTTCTTTTTAAATTCCTGTAAAACATTGCTATCACATGTTGCCTTGCTTATCAAGAGAAACTACATTGAGAATAGAACAGTGCATTGAGATTCAGTTGGAATAGAATAGATTAAACTGAATTTCATACTTTGAATTGGTGGCAGTTCCCTAACGTGAGGGTAGAGGCATAAATACACTTCTTTCTCCTTTGCTTGTGATCCCTTTATCCCCATTCATACATAATTTACTTCTCTGGGTCCCATATCCCTCCTCTTGATCTCCTAAAAGTAAATCATAGTCATTTCACTGTTAATAGAAAAGTATTCATAGGATCCCTATAATGTGCACATTATCGAGTTAGAGCCAAAGATAGGAGTAGTGACTCAAAACAACATCTCTGCCTTTTAGCACCCAATGAACTCCAGTACCTGGGTGCAATCCTCTCAGGCTAGAGCCTCCCTTTTTCCTAAAATCAACCACCTCATGCTAACACCTGAGAGAGGGACAGAAAGAAAAATCCTTTGGGACTGTGGCTCTCTTTCCCAGATAACATGCACATTCCTTTCATGTATTCTGTCATTCGGTCACCAAACGTTTACTAAGCCCTTACTACGTTCGAAGCACAATTACAAACACTAGTGGGGCAGACCGTGTTCTCATGGGATTTACATGGCAAACACATAGGAAAATACATGAAGAAGGCAATGGTAGAAATCAGCGTGACACGGAATATTTGAACAGGGCACTTGCTAGACTGTGCGGTGCATTCAGAGTGAGTGTACTTGGAAAGCTCCTCAGAGCCTGTAACATTTCAGCTCAGAACCACAAGGGAGAACCAGGCACAACTAAGATCCAAAGAACATTCTAGGCAGAAGGAACACTAGAATGAAGCCCCAGCAGTGGGGGTAAGTTGCCGTGTTCAGAGGATTGAAAGGGGGAGAGAGAGTGACGTGTGATAAAGCAGAAAAGCCAGGGGCCAAGTCACTAGGACGCGGCCTTGCAAACTTGAGGTTGCGTTGGAATCTCCTGGGGAGTGTTAAAAAAATATGTGAGGCCCGCCCGGGAGATTCTGAGTAGTCACTGACCTGAGGTGAGGCCCAGGCATCAGGGGTTCCAGAGGATTCCCAAGTACAGTCGGGTTGGGACTCGCTGAACTCCGGTTTCACACGCCATGAAGGCAGTTTGGATGTTCTCCTAAACAGGATGGAAAGCCATTAAACGTATTAAGCAGAGGGGTGTTGGGATTTGAGTAATTCATTTAAAAGATCCCTCCAGCACATGGAGAACGGATGATCAAGAGAGGAAGCAGGCTATCTTTGTCCAGTTCATTTTGTGGCCATATGCTTTCATTTCCCTTAGGTTAATCCCTTGGAATGGAATTGCTGGAAACTACCCAAATGTCCATCAGAAGGTGAATAAAAAATTGAGATGCATTCAGACCATAAAATACTACTCTGCAATAAAAATAATTACTGGTACATGCAGTCACAAGGGTGAATCTCAAACCGTATGTTGAGTAAAACTGCCCAAACATAAAACTATGTATGTTGTACTATTTCTTTCATGAGGTTTAAGAAGAGGTAAACGGGGCAGCACTGTGGTGCAGCGGGTTTTTGCCCTGGCCTGAAGCACTGGCATCCCATATGGGCTCCAGTTCGAGACCCGGCTGCTCCACTTCCTATCCAGCTCTCTGCTGTGGCCTGGGATAGCAGTAGAAGATGGCCCCAGTCCTTGGGCCCCTGCAACCACATGGGAGACCCAGAGGAGGCTCCTGGTGCCTGGCTTCAGATTGGCACAGCTCCATCCTCACGGCCAATTGAGGAGTGAACTAGTGGATGGAAGATATCTCTCTCTCTCTTCCTCTCCTCTCTCTGTGTAACTCTAACTTTCAAATAAATATATAAATCTTTAAAAAAAAAGAAGAAGAAGAAGAGGTAAAACTAATCTATGGTGGTAGCAACCACAGGTGGCTCCCTCTAGGGGGTGGGGCTTGACTAGAATGCGGTGACTAGGAAATTTATCTGGGTAATAGAAATGGCCTATATCTCGGGCACTAAGCCTACTAGTTAGATACCAAAGTTACATCAAGGTGTCTGGATTCAATCCCCAGCTCGGGCTTCTGACTCCAGTTTCCTGCTGTTTTGATCCTGGAAGGCAATAGTGTTGGCTAAAGTACTTAGGTTCTGCTACCCCGATAAGAGACCTGAATTGAATTCTTGCCTTTGAGCGTCAGCCCTGCCCTGGCTCAGCCCCAGCCATTCTGAGTATTCCAAAAGTGAACTAGTGGATGCGAGCCCTGTCTGGGTGTCTGTTTTTCTGTCTCTCAGGCTCTCAAATAAAACAAATAAATAAACATTTTCAAAAGTTCTACATCTTTTTTAAAATATTTATTTATTTGAGAGGTTTAGTCACAGACAGAGGGGGGAGAGACCGAGAGAGAGGTCTTTCATCCATTGGTTCACTCCCCAGATGGCTGCAGCGGCCAGAGCTCGGCCAGTCTGAACTGACAACTGAACCCTACAAAATGGCTTTAAAAAAACCACCAAGATCTGCAAAGAAATGATAAATGTCTGAGGTGACAGATATGCTAATTCCTCAATCTGATTATCAAAGATTGTATTCATGTATTAAAATGTCAGGGCGGGTGCTGTAGTGTAGCGGGTAAAGCTGGTTCAAGTCCTGGCTGCTCCACTTTCAATCCAGCTCTCTGCTATGGTCTGGGAAAGCAGTAGAAGATGACCCAAGTCCTTGGGCCCCTGCACTCACGTGGAAGACCCGGAAAAAGCTCCTGGCTCCTGGCTTTGGATCAGCGCAGCTCCAGGCGTTGTGGCCATCTGGGGAATGCACCAGCGGATGGAAGACACACACTGTATGTGTGTGTGTGTGTGTGTCCCTCTCTCTTTCTGTAAACTCTTTCAAATAAATACGTAAATCTTAAAAAAAAAAAAAAAAAACAAGTATTTACCATGTAACCCAGCAATCTTATTTCCAGCTATTTAATTGAGAGAAATAAAATGTGTCCCACAGGACCTGCCTATGCCTGTTCATAGCCAATTTATTCACACTACTTGATATTTTTTAAATGATTTATTTATTTGAAAGGCAGAGTCACAGAGAGAGAAGGAAAGAGAGGGAGAGAGAGAGAGATTGATCTTCCATCTGCTGTTTCCCTCCCTAAATGGCCAAAATGACGAGGCTGGCCAGGACAAAGCCAGGGGCCAGGAGATTCCCCCAAGTCTCCCACATGGGTGCAGGGACCCAGGGACCTGGGCCACCTTCTACTGCTTTCCCAGGCACATCAACAGGGAGCTGGATGGAAAGTGGAGTAGCAGGGACTCAAACCAGTGCCCATATTGAATGCCAGCCCTGCAGGCCATGGCTTTAACCCGCTGTGCCACAGTAGTTGATTTTTGAACAGGAGAGGAAGATAGTAGGGACTACACTTAGGAGGCCATTGCAGCTGCAGTCCTGGTGAAAGATAATGGCTGATGCATACTAAACTGATCCTCTGTAAAAAAAAAGAAAAGAAAAGAAAAGAAACTATCAACTCCCAACTTGACTCTCACTGGGATTAAACATGACAATAGGTCTGATCTGATTTCATCATCATTAAAAAAAATCATCTATTATTTTTCACTTTATGTTTCTGTGTGGGAGCAAACTGTTGAAATCCTTACTTAATGTATACTAAGCTGATCTTCTGTATATTAAGATAATCGAAAATGAATCTTGATGTGAATGGAAGGGGAGAGGGAGTGGGAAAGGGGAGGGTTGTGGGTGGGAGGGACGGTATGGGGGGGAAGCCATAGTAATCCATTATTCGTACTTTGGAAACGTATATTCATTAAATAAAAGTTAAAAAAAAAAAACACTGATGTATTTTAAGTTAGAATAAAGGACTTAAAAATAAAAAAAAAAAAAAAAAAAAAAGAAAGATAATGGCTGAGTCTACACAGCCAGGGAGGAAGGTATGGAGATGTGAACAAATCAGGATATGTCTGAGAATAAGTCTGAGACCACAGTCAGTGGTGGAGAAGAAAGGAATCAGGAATGATGCTTAGGTTTTTGGTATGAGAACCTGGGTGGATAATGATGTCATCTATGTAGCCGTGGAAGACCAGCGAGCAGAGGAAAACCTGGAGTTCTCTTTTAGCTATGTTACATCTGCCGTGTTGGACTTTGGAGACAATTCAGCAGTGGATTTCTGGAAAAGATGTTTCCCTCTTTGACTGTTAAAATATGAACTCTCAATCTGGTCAAGTGGAGGATGCCATGATGATGATAGGTGGCGACAGACTGTCATTCTTCGAAGCTGTGATAGTAAAGTCAGGCGCAGGCTTACAAAACACAGACTTGGATATAATTTAGTCTCTTCGTAGAACTGTGGCCCTAACAGAGAGAATAAGGAAAAGAATTCAGAATAGATGAACCAATAGTTTAATCCAAGCAAATGGTGCCATCACCTGAGTGGAGATTTATGGGAGCTAATTAGGCTTAAAAATTAGGTAATGATATGATTTAGACCCAAGGATGTAGACTAATATAACCATTCCTTATTAGCTATTTATTGCTACATAAGAAATTACTGCTACATTTAGAGGCTTCAAACAATAATAAAGGTTTATTGTGTCACAGGGTTTCTGTGCATCAGGAATTTGGGAACAGCTTAGTTTTTAGCTGGTTTTATTTGGCTTGGGGTGGCGGAGGGGCAGGAAAGAGCAGGTTAGTGTTGAGCCGCAGCCTCACGTGAGGTTACGGTCAAAATGTTGGCTTGGCTGGAGCCAGAAGATCTGCTTCCCAGATGGGTAATTTACACAATGGTGAACCAACGCAGGCTGTCGGTAGAGGACTCGGTTCCTTCACCATGGGACGGTTCCATAGCGCTGCATGCGTAGCTGGCTTCCTCCAGAGCAAATGATCCAAGAGCGCACGTGGCAGGAGCAGCAATGACTTTTATGACCCACAGCTTCAACAGTCTCTCCCTATCCTGTCCATGTATACAGTTGGTTATGTAGGTTGGCCCTGCCCAGACTGAAACTGTCTACCCAAGTGCATGACAATCAGGAGGTGAGAGTCACTGGGGCCCATTCTGAATGCTGGTTAAAACTCCTTTTGAAAGGTTTAAAGTTCATGACAAAATAAGAATATAAAGAGAAGCCATCTTGGTAGTGATGTTGCAAGCGAAATTTCCTCAGATATTTGTGTCTCCAGATATCATAGACAATTCAACTAGCTTTGGAAACCATGCTCAAATGAACTTGTGAAAATAAATCTTTATTTTTCAAGCAATAAATGTATCTTTAAAAATCACTGGGAAGGTTTACAATTTAATGTAGAAAGGTTTATGAAAATCAAACATACTCTATTAGTATTTTTGTGTAAAAGAATCTGTATATGTAGTATTTTTAGTATTTAAGAGACTATGACTATTAGAATAACATATTAGTCACTGAGTATTTATTTAAAATGTATAAGTAATTGATTTACATTTGTGATTTTAAGTGGAAATATTTCAAAATGTAATTGCAATATTAAACTTTTAAAATAAATTAAAGTTAACATATTTATAAGATTAAATTATTGGATATATGTGAATTACTTAAGTACTTGGGAAGGAGTTTTTGTCAGTTATATAACTGAAGTACTTAAAATAAATGGAATACATTACATTTATTAATGCAGTTAAAATATTTTAAGTAGGTTAATTAAGTAAATTTGTAAATGTGAGCAAATGTTAATCAAAAACCCCTTCAAAAATGATTGTTTAAGGGTAGGATTTGTGGTGCAACAGGTTAAGCTGTCATTTAAGATATGCGTTTGGGACACTGGTATCCTGAATTCAGGACTGTTGGTCCTAATCCTGGCAACTTCCCACTAATGTGCCCAAGAGGCAGCAGATGGTGACCCTAGCACCTGGTCCCAGCAGCCCATGTTGGATTTCCCATCTCCTCATTTTGGCATGGCCCAGCACAGGCTATTGCAGCATCTGGGGAGTGAACCAGCAGATGATAGATCTCTCTCTTCTCTCTGTCACTCCATCATTCAAATAAACAAACAAATGTTTTTAAAAAGGTGATTGCTTAAATTTAGCTTTATAGAATTTATAATTTGAATTTACATGTTTACAAGAAAAATTGACTAGACTTTTGATATTATAAGGTCAAATATTAATTTTCAAAACCAACTGCTTCTGAATCATTTTTTCTTTGCACAAAAGTCACCTGTGAGTAAATATATCCATTTGGACGGCAAGTAGGGAAGAGGGAAGCGGGAGCCAACGTTTTGACTGATGGGCCAGCCCTGCCTGAGTAAGTTTGAGCCTGACTCTTGTTCCTGCCTGGAGAGCTGAGCTGGCTGCTCCACCACTCCCAGCGCCTCTGAGCAGAGGCCAGAAGCAGGGGGGAGGCAGGCAGGGAGCCATGCGCCTGCCTGAGTTTGTCACCCCCACCCCCTTGTCCTCAATGTGCTCTGTATATAATAAGTGATACATTGTCCTTAATACCAATTCACAGCATGATCCTTGCTCTATCCAAAGAAGCTGAGCACATGCATAATGGTGCTTCTTTATTAACTTGCTCTTTGACTGTCTAAGCGACTCCTAACTGACCTGCAGGACTGATTGTGACTGCATTCAGCAAAGAGTTCAGTAAAGACCCAAAGAGCATTCTGAGCATAAAAGCTGCAACTTGACAACATCACAGTAATATGACTGATCAGTGTAAAATGAAAATATAACCAAATATTGATTAATAGTGGGTGGCAGGACTCATATTTAGGTGTTGGTTATAATCTTGTCATTTAAAAATTTGCTGTAACTGATCTTACTCCTGAGCTCGTGAGCCATCTGTGTTGTGGGCAGGAGCGCTCTTGAATTTCCTATTACATGTATTTCCCCACTGAAGTCCAACTCACAGTTCACTTGCTTTGCTTCCGATGGCAGTGGGTGCAGAAAGGGAGACTCAGCAGTCACCAGGTGGGGCCAGTGTTGTGGCAGAGCTGGTTAAGTCAGTGCCTTGTGAATCCCATAGCACAGCGCTGGTTCAAGTCCTGGCTGCTCCACTTCTGATCCAGCTCCCTGCTAATTTGCCTGGAAAAACAACAAAAGACGGCCCAGGTACTTGGATCCCTGTTCCTCATGTGGGAGACCCAGGCTCCTTGCCTTTGGACTAGCCCAGCCCTGGCTGTTGCAGCCACTTGAGGTGTGAATCAGGGGTAAAAGATCTCTTTCTGTCTGTCTCTCCCTCTCTCGCTGTCACTCTGCCTTTCAAATAAATAAAATAAACCTAAACCAAAAACAAAAGAAGTTCCCTTTGACCAAGATAGTGGGGTAACCTGCTGTCCACACTGGCACCTGTCCAGTGCCTGGCTTGCTGCACTTGGGGAGGTTTTAGCACCCCTTGGTGAGATGTCAGGACCTCTCACTTTCCCTGGGGAAAAGTGCCCTTCTCTTCAGCAAGCAGAGCCCACTGCTTTGGCCATCCAGGGCAAAGCCCCCAGGAGCAGCTGCAAACTTCAGGCCCCACGTGCAGTGCTGTCCACCCCTACTGAAAGTGTCATCGGTGGGTAAGATTTCTCCTGGCCCAGGTCATGAATCCAGGGACCTCCAGCCGACCAGCAGTTCTGAGGTTTTGCTTTCCTAGCAGGGAATCCAGACTGTTTATGGAATCCTGGCTTAAGAACGCGTACTCCAATCCTTCTCCACCAGTTTGTTGCTTGGCAGTAAAACATGTCCACTCAGCCTGTGTCCACTCAGTGTTTAGTCGCTTGGCATCTTCCTCTGTAACACAGGTTAAGACACCTCTGTTCTTGTCCTTTGCATCCCAGCTGACAGTGTTCCCTTCTGAATCTTCCGGCAGCGTGCCTCGGATCTTTTCCCTCAGCTGTCCTTCCTACACTTCTCGGGGCCAGGATGAATGATCTCCTAGAAGGGACATCTGTTTCCCAGGTGCAAAGCTGCTAGGCCCAGCTGTGATGGCAGAACAGGACTCTTCACTACCTTGTGCAATGAGGTGTGGTTTGAGTTCATTGTCTGAATAGAGAATGGTAGAGATAGGTCAAACCATGGGGGACCATTTAGTATGATATATGTATTTATATTTCTCTTGAAACTAACTTCACATAGTGCTAATTATATTTTTGAAGGAGTGGAAATCTAACAAACAGATGCTACCTGACTGGTATGTGCCAAGTGGTAGACCTCATCCACAGGAACTCACACCGTAGATGGGGAAAACACGGTTACAGGTGTCTTCTCAAGAAGAGGCCAACTGCTATCCAAGAAGTTCAGACATAGCACCATGGGATCCTGAAATAGAGTGGGGGTGAGTTCTGAGTGGGTAGTCAGGAAGGCTTGAAAGAGCAGTCATAGGGGCCGGCGCTGTGGTGCAGTGGATTAAAGCCCTGGCCTGAAGCACCCGCATCCCATATGGGCACCGGTTCTGGTCCCGGCTGATCCTCTTCCAGTCCAGCTCTCTGCTATGGTCTGGGAAAGCAGTAGAAGATGGCCCAAGTGGTTGGGCCTCTACACCCATGTGGGAGACCCGGAGGAAGCTCCTGGCTCCTGGCTTCGGATCGACGCAGCTCCGGCTGTTGTGGCCATCTAGGGAATGAACCAGTGGATGGAAGACCTCTCTCTCTGTCTCTACCTCTCTCTGTAACTCTGTCTTTCAAATAAATAAAATAAATCTTTAAAAAAAAATAGTCACAAATGCCTGGGGCCTGTTTAGGGGCAAAGTATAAGACATAAAATCCTACTTTTGAGGATTTTTTGTCTAACACTAGAGATTGACATGTTTTGTGGAAAGAATAAGTGACATTCAGGTCAGTCCTTGAAAGACACATACAATTTTTATTTTAAAGATTTTATATACTTATTTGAGAGGCAGAGTTACAGACAGAGAGAGGGAATGACAGAGAGAAACATCCTCCATCAGCTGGGTCACTCCACAAACAACCACAACAGCCAGAACTGGGCTGATCTGAAGCCAGAAGCCAGGAGCTTCCTCCAGGACTCCCACATGGGCTGGTGCTGTAGTGTAGTGGGCTAAGCCACCACCTGCAGTGCCAGCAACATGGGTGCTTGTTGGAGTCTGGCTGCTCCTCTTCTGATCCAGCTCTCTGCTATGGCCTGGGAAAGCAGTAGAAGATGATCCAAGTGCTTGGGCCCTTGTACCTGCATGGGAGATCCAGAAGAAGCTCCTGGCTCCTGGCTTCTAATGGGCACAGCTCCAGCTGTTGTGGCCATCTGGGGAGTGAACCAGCAGATGAAAGACTTCTCTCCGTCTGCTTCTGCCTCTCTGTAACTCTGCCTTCCCAATAAATATATAAATATTTAAAAATAAATAAAAGATAAACTTATAATCCATTGATGATTCTGACCTTGATAAATATGACAAGAGATAGGGAGGGAGGGAGGGAGGGAAGATGGGAGGGAAGAAGAGAGGGAGGGAGGGAGGGAGAAAGAAGTGAAACAGATGCAAAGGGGAGACATGGCCTTTGTGTCTCTGATTCTGGACTTTCAAGTCAGTTGAGTTTCTGCCCTTGAGTTCCCTGAAATACAATAAATGCCTTACGATAAATTTCTCTTCTTTAAGCTAAATTGAATGTTTTGGTCTGGGTTTTGTTTGTTCTTGGTATGTTTTTTGGCCACTGAAAAGCTCCTAGGCAATTGTATCAGTTTTCTAGGGCTACTGTAACAAATTACCATAAACTTGGTGGTTTAAGCAGTAGTGGTTTATTCTCTCACAGTTCTGGAGAGTACAAGTCCAGCCACGCTGTCCGCAGGGCCCTGTTCCCTCCGAGAGTCCTAAAGAAGAACCCTTCCTTGACTGTTCCCAGCTTCTGGAAGCTGCCAGCAATCCCTGACACTCCTTGCCTGCAGCTGCCTCTCCATTTCTCTGTCCTCATAGGGCTGCTTTCCCTCTGCATGTCTCTCTGTGTCTTCACATGGCAGCAGTGATAGGATTTGGGGCTCAGCCTAACCCAATAAAACTTCATCTTAACCAAGTACATCTGCAAAGACTGTTCTCAGTCAAGCCCCTTTCTGAGGTTCTGTGTGGACATGAATTCTAAGGGACACTGCTCAGTCCAGTTCTCCAGTTCAATTCCATGGCTCTGTTGCTGCAAGCTCCAGCCAGGTTTAGAGCCAAGCATTTGGAAACTTGGAGTGTGATGCTGGTGGGAGAGGTTTGCTGTCTACTCAGTGAGGAGGCATCAAGGGTTCTGAGGTCAGAGGTCTGTGGAGGATGGTTTCAGTCACAGTGTGTGACAAGAAATTAGAGCAGGGAGGACCAAAGCAGCAGGAAAAGCAGTTACACCATTTGACAAGTGAGGTGAAAGTTAATGATGTTGTGAATCAGGATAGAGGGTGCAGGAATGAAGGGAAAGGGCCAGGTGGGAGACATGTGGCCGGTTCACAGTTTATCAGACTTAGCGGTTTGCACTGCAATTGTTCGGTGAGGGTGTCAACAGGAAGAGTGAAGAGGGGAGGAATCTAGATGGATTGTTCCACACAGGTGGTCCACAAATAGCATTGGCTGCCCAGTGAGAGCTGGTGTCATCTAACAGGCTGGTGTATACAGAGAAGGGAGCGGCGTGAAGATCCCACAGGGATGGATCCCATCAAGATAATAAGAGAAGGCCGGCGCCGCGGCTCACTAGGCTAATCCTCCACCTGCGGCGCCAGCACCCTGGGTTCTAGTCCTGGTTGGGTCACTGGATTCTGTCCTGGTTGCTCATCTTCCAGTCCAGCTCTCTGTGGTGGCCCGGGAAGGCAGTGGAGGATGGCCCAAATGCTTGGGCCCTGGACATGCATGGGAGACCAGGAGAAGCACCTGGCTCCTGGCTTCAGATCAGCGTGGTACGCCGGCTGCAGCGGCCACTGGGGGATGAATCAACGGAAGGAAGATCTTTCTCTCTGTCTCTCTCTCTCACTGTCCGCTCTGCCTGTCCAAAAAAAAAAAAAAAAAAAAAAGAAAGAAAGATAATAAGAGTGGTCAGGGAGCTGGAGTTGGAGGTAACTTTCTCAGTTTGAATTACTTCCAGCATATTATTCTGTGATTGTCTAAGAGGATTCCAGGACATAGTACTTCCCGGTTTCTTTTTTATTATTATTTTTTTTTAATACTCTTTATTTACCTACATCGGGGTCCTTGTCTAAATAGTGTTTTCTTTTTCATTTTGACAGCTATTGCCAGATTACTTACTTAAAGGCTGCAGCAATTCACTTTCCCACTGGCAGTGGATGAGAGCCCCCTTCCCTCCTTTTTCCCACCGCTAGTAGGCATTTCCACTCCTCAATGCTTGCTATTTGAAATGTGACTTCTTGTAATGGCTACAGAACATTCCATCACATCAACATACCATAAATTACTTAAATATTTCCTATTTTTGGACATATAGCTTGCTAACTTTTTTTTTTGCTATAAGAAAATTAATAACCCAGAAATGAGTCTTTTATAGCTAAATCTTTATCCATCCAAGGATGCTTTCAGCTCTTCATTGGGAGGAAGATTACCCAGGTGTAGTTTTCTCAGATTCTTTGTTTTGCTCTTTTCCTTCCTGTGTTTCTTTATCTCACTTCACTGCCAACACTTAGATGAATAGGAAAGGTATGAGAAAGGGAAAGAGTTGGTGCAAGTAGATTTTTTAAAAATTATCTTTGAATTTCACTTATATATGCTATTCCTGTCCTTCATTACCTGACAAAGTGATCAAGAATTGCTATTAAGCCATTATTAGTTCTCTAATTTTACCTCATGCATAAAAGACATTTCTCATTTTACTGAGGGAAGAACATATGCAAGCATACCTTAGCATTGTCTGTAACTACAAAAGCAGCTGGACTCTATTTTCCTAAACATAGAAATGTTGAGAAGCATCAACCTTTTCTTGTCATGCTAAAAAGAAAAATGAGCTTTATATCTTGGTGCCATGAGTGGTTTATATTATAATATATGAGTGGATAAATAAACATCCTTTTCTATTTTCTTCTCCTTTAAACTTTAGCTATTAGAGTCAGAATGCTTCGATTGCAGAAATTCTCACTTGAGCAAGGTTTTTATATAACATTATTCATATTCTTGGCCTTGGATGCCAATTAAGTCTCTCAAGTTTAAAATTGCTTTGTTTGCTTTTTACAGAAATCTGCCCACCTTACAGACCTACAAGTTAACTAACTAGCCTGTTTTTCCCCCTGGAGGACTTTGCTCTGCTGGTTTCCTGCCAGCTCTTACTTTCAAATTGAAATAGTTCAGTTTCTCTGTTTCTAGAACATAGAATTCATTACCCCTGGATTTTTGCCAAGAGTGTCCCTCTCATGTTTTAAAACTAAGACGAATGCTACAGAGTGACCTCGTGGGCTCAACCCACGATTAGAAGCCAGGCAGTGATGTATTAGATGTCTACGTGGATGCTCGGTTCTGGGTAATGGGGCAGCTAGGGGACTGGGACTCTGGGCGAGTGGGGAGGGCATTGAGGGTGAAGCCTTGGGGACTGGTGTGGAGAAATATGGTTAGGTAAGATTTAGCTGATGTGAGGCAAGTCTTTGATTCCTCCCTTGACCTTGGGTCCCTTGTGGGTCTCTACCACAGAAAGGGCATCAGTGGTTCATTCCTTTTGGTCATTTGAGTAAGAAACCAAAAGCCAGGTGGTAGAGAACATTTAGAAAGGGCTTCAGGAAGAACCATTCTGTTTCCATTTTTTTATGCTCCTTTTCTCTCTCTACCTTTACAGTACTGACTTTCCTTCTGTTTCCACCAGTACTGAAAGGGCAACAGAACGGAGCTCTTAGGAATATATTCGTCACCATAACCTATGGCCACATGAATTTTTCATTCATGTGTGTCTGTTGAATGGCACAGGGAAATTATTTGTCTTTATCACTGAGGTTAGTTTCTAGGGATATGCTACTGTTTAAATTTTCTTCCTTTCTAATTCGCTGTGTATAAATGTAATTGAACTTTTTTTTAAAGATTTATTTATTTATTTTGAAAGGCAGAGTTTAAAGAGAGATACAGAGGGAAAGAAAGACAGAGAGAAAGGTCTTCCATCTGCTGTTTCACTCCCCAGATGGCTGCAACAGCAGGAGCTGGGCTGTCTGAAGCCAAGAGCTAGGAGTTTCTTCTGGGTATCCCACATGGGTGCAGGAGCCCAAGGACTTGGGCCATCTTCCACTGTTTTCCCAGGCACATTAACAGAGAGCTGGATCAGAAGTGGAGCAGCCAGGACACAAACCAGTGCCCAAATGGGATGCTGGCATTGCAGGTAGCTGCTTTACCCACTATGCCACAAAGCCAGCGCCAAACTTTTATTTTTGAGATAATTGTAGATTCACATGCAGTTACAATAAGAAAGAATGTAGAGACATCCTGTGTACTCTTTATCTAGTTTCCTCCAGTAGTAATATCTTGCAAAACTACAGTACAAAGTCAAAGCCATAATATTGACATTGACAGAGCCAAGATTCATAAATTTCTGTCATAATAAGGATGCTCCTGTTGCTCTTTTATGTCCCTCCTTCTCTGATCCCCTTGTCATCTCCTGGCAACTCCTAATCTACTCTCCATTTCAATAATTTTGTCATCTTAAGAATTTTTTTCAAAGATTTATTTATTTATTTGAGAGGCAGAGTTACAGACTGAGAGAGGAAGAGACAAAGAGGGAGGTCTTCCATCTGCTGGTTGACTCCCAGATGGACGCAATGGCCAGAGCTGGGCCAGTCTGAAGGCAGGGTCCAGGAGCTTTTTCCAGGTCTCCCAAGTGGGTGCAGGGGCCCAAGCGCTTGGACCATTTTCCACTGCTTTCCCAGGCCATTAGCAGAGAGCTGGATGGGAAGGAGAGCATCTGGGACTTTAACTGGTGCCCATAGGGGAAGCCAGTGCTGCGAGCTGAGGCTGAACCTAATAAGCCACAGTGCTGGCCCCATATTAAGAATATTATACCAGTGGAATCCTACAGTAGGAAACCTTTTGGTATTAGCTTGTTTTTTTTATTCAGCATCAATTCCTGAAGATTTATGAATGTATCAATGATTTGTTATTTTTTTAATGATGAGTAATATTTTGTTATATGGATAGACTACAGTTTCACCCTTCAATCAGAGTAGGAGGTTTAAATTTTTTCCGGTTTGTGGCTATTACTGGTAAAACCATTGTGCACATTTATTTAAGCTTTTGTATGCTTCCATTTCTCTGGGTAAATGTTGAAGAGTGAATTGCTGGGTCGTGTGGTAGTCACATGCTTAGTTTTCTGTGAAACCGCCAGACTATTTTTGAGGGTGGCTGGATCATTTTGCATTCCCACCAACAATTAGGAGTAATCCAGTTTCTCTACTTCCTTACCAGCACTTGATGTTGTAACTATTTTAGGCATTCTCATAGAACTGTAGTGATATCTCAGTGAGGTGTAAATCTACATTGTCTTCCTGATGGCCAATGATGCGGAAATCATCATTTCATGCACTTGCTTGCCATTCCTATGTCCTCTACCAGAAAGGTCTGTTCATATTTTTATCTAATTTCTCACTAAATTGATTGTGTTTTTATTGTTGAGTTTTACATGCTCATTATATGTTCTAGATACTAGCTCTTTGTAAGATTTGTGACTGGCAAATGTTTTCTCCCACTTTGCACTTTCTCTTTTCAACCTCTTTATAATGGTCTTTCAGAGAGAAAAGTTTTAATCTTGAGAGGTCCAATATACTAATTTTTCTCTTTATGGTTTGTGCTGTTGGCATCAAGTGTAAGAACTCTGCCTAACCATAGATCCCAAAGATTTTTCTCCTGTATTTTTTCTAAAAGTTTTATAGTTTTACACTTGAGTCCTTTGCCATGCAGTTTTTTTTTTTTAAAGATTTATTCTATTTATTTGAAAGACAGAGTTACAGAGAGAGGTAGAGGCAGAGAGAGAGGTCTTCCATCCGCTGGTTCACTCCCCAAATGGCTGCAACGGCCGGAGCTGTGTCAATCCGAAGCCAGGAGCCAGGTGCTTCTTCTGGGTCTCCCACATGGGTGCAGGGGCCCAAGCACTTGGGCCATCTTCTACTGCTTTCCCAGGATCAGAAGTGGAGCAGCCAGGACTTGAACCGATGCCTATATGCCTATATGGAATGCCGGCACTGCAGGTGGCAGCTTTAACAGCTACATCACAATGCTGGCCCCATGGTGATTTTCATTTTAATTATGGCTTCTCTACAACATGGCATTTATGACTTTTAGTATAGGAAAACAAAAGTGGTATTTTGACCTAGTGGTTAAGATGCCTGTATCCATTTTCACAGAGCCCGGCTCCTGACTAATACAGATTCTGGGAGAGAGTGATGATAGCTCTGGTAGCTGGGTTCTTGCCACCCACGTGGAAGACCTGGATTGAGTTCCTGGCCCTAAAGCTTTTGGGAAGTGAACCAACAGATGGGAGTTCTCTCTCTCTCCCTCTCAAAGAAATAAATTCATTGATTAAATAAACCGCAAATTTAGGAGAAAAAAGGAAAAGAGTGAAAATGATAATAGTGTTGTAGAAACCAACTACTTGAACAAAACAGTCATTCATTTATCTCATTTGAAGCATTTATTATGTGCCTGCCAGCTATTAGGTATACCATGGAAACACAATTGTCAAAGTCCTCCCGTCACACAAGTCTAGTGAGGGGTACAAAAAAAATTACAAAACAGTGAAGGAAGTGACAATGTGGAGATATTGCTAAGTGTCATGGAAACAGAGAAGAGTAGGGTTTGGGGAAGTAGAACAAGGCTTTTTAGTTAACTTTGAGAGAGTTAGAGTTAAAAGAAGGGGTATGGATGGGCAGATTGATCCAAGACCATTTTCAAAGGCTCTAAAGAGATATCACTGAAGGAAAGTAAGATGGCACGGGGTGGGGGAGCCTGGGGTTTGGAAAGAGTATGAACAAAAGTAAGTAGGAATTGGAAAATAAAGTCTTCATATGAAATCGGAGAAGAGCCCCTAAAATTTACACTGAAATGTGGCCCCTTAAAGTTCCCTAGAAATGCTATCCGGGGAGCCACATGTACTACTGAAATTTGGGGTGCCTTACAATTTCACCACGGGCTTATTACTAAATCCCTGATATTAATAAGCCTGAGGGTTCTTGCCTAATATTTAGAGAATTCTAAATATCGGCACAGATAAACGAGGCAGTGTGGTATGTTTTAAGCTTTTTTTTTTAGTGAGAAAGATGCATAGGAGAGTGGGAGCTTTATTTAAGAGAGAGAGGTAATAGGGGTTCATACCAAGCACCAGGAACCAGCCATGTGGAAGAGCATGTAGACCTGTATCTGGGCCAGGAAGTCTTAGAGCACATGGCCCAAAGGCTTTGCGCCCTGGAGGCGCGGGGCTACAGCAAGCCCCCTCCTGACAAGAGGCCAGGGCAGAAGAACAGGCCAGGCTGTGCCCCGGCTTTTAACCCACTTTTAAAGGGGAGTGGTTAATTACCCTGATTAGCTGGTGGGCACCCAGGTGTGGCCAGGTAGGGGAATGAGGCCACTCAGGGGCATGGCAAAGACATCAGGTAGGGGCATGAGTTCACACAGGGCTGTGGCAAAGGTGTGGTCTTCCAGTTCACAAATCTAACAATTTTAACCTGTATGCCTGCTTACTTCACATAGGCTACGCTGATGAACTCATAATTGATCTTCAAGAATAAACAGGAAATAAGTGGCAAGTAAAGGTTTTAAATGGGAATGGCCTGATAACTTCCAGTTAACTGGCATGACTTTTGCTCTGAAAAGGTCACACTGATTGTGGAGTAAGGAATGAATTAGAGGGAGACAAGACTGGAGGCAGGAAACCAGCGAGGCAGTGGTTTAGGTCACTGAGATAGTGCCGGTGGTTGCAGAGGTGGAGAGAGGAGACCTCCTGTGGAAGGGTCCTGATGATGGATTGTGCTAGTCACGGTGGTGGTGGTGGTGGTGGTGGGGAGGCATCAGGCTGATTTGGTGGCTTCTGGGTTGACAACTGTGGATGGAGGGGACAGAGGAGGAAACAGAAAGAGGGAGAGAAGGTGAGCTCAGTTGGGATGCCCTGAGTTTGAGATGCGTGGGATGTTCTAGGGATAATCAGGAAGCTATTGGAGACATGAGTTGGAGGTCAAGGGCGAAACTAGCATATAGACACATGGATGGGGAGGAGGTCATGGCAGTAGATGAGCTCACACAAGGGACATACATAGAATGAGAAGAGGGCTTAGGAGTGAACCCTAAGGAAAATCACCGTTTAAGAGAGCAAGCGTGAGAAAGCAAATTGACTCAAACCTGGTCTGGGGCAGAACTTTTTTGTGTGATGTAATTTACAACTCCTTCTGGGAAGCAATTAGCATTCCTGATAAAGTGTGTGAACAGTTTTCTGACAGACTTTAATAAGACTGAGAACTCCTTCTGGGAAGCTAGGGTTACCCACCCAGCTGATTGACTCCTCTAATAATCTTTAACCAGATGTTCTTTCTTTGTATTCATTCGAAACAAGGTTAGTGAACCATTCTTGTTTTTTTTTTTCCTTCTGAAATGTCTCTCCCAAAATGACTCCTTCAACTGGATTTTTCAAAAACCCTCTTTTTCCCTTGCTCAGAACAATTCGTCTGAAGCTGCTTTAACACAAGAGAAAGAGGAACCTGCTGGGGCCAGAGAGGTAGGAGAGAAACCAGAAACACTGATGCATGATGGATACCAGGTGAAAATGTTTTCAGAGACAGGCCCTGAATGCCCAAAAGGATCAAATGTTGGTGAGAGGTCAAATAAAACAAGGATGAGACACTGCCACAGCATTGGGCAATAAGAATGTCAGTGGTGATGCTGGCAAGAGATATTTGACTAGAGTGATCGTGATCCAGGGTGTACATCAGATTTCAGGGGCCCGGGAGGAAGTGTGGACTGTTCTTTCAAGAAGGGTGGCTGTCAAGAGGAAGAGAGCTTTGGGAGACTGTTTTAGTAGGAAACACAAGGAGAGTTAAAGTCATGTGTGAACAAGATTGCAGGGAGAAATGCAGGCACCTGAGAGAGAAAGGAAAGTCAGAGTTACAGAGAGAGAAGGAGAGGTAGAGAGAGAGAGGTCTTCCATCTGCTGGTTCATTCCCCAAATGGCTGCAAGGGCCAGAGTTGGGCCGATCTGAAGCCAGGAGTCAGGAAATTTTTCGGGGTCTCACACACGGGTGCAGGGGCCCAAGGACTTGGGCCATCTTCCACTACCTTTCCAGGCCATAGCAGAGAGATGGATTGGAAAAGGAGCAGCCGGAACTTGAACCGGCACCCATATGGGATGCTGGCACTGCAGGTGCAGCTTTACTGGCACCTGAGAATGGCTGTCATTGATAGAGCCCTGAGATGGGCTCCTGGCATGGAGCTGGGAGGAGACAAGGTCATCTTCCTCCCGCTGTGACAGGATCCGGCCTGGGGGAAGGGTGTCTCAAGTTTGGCTCTGGAAGGCTAGAGGCATGCTTGTGCAGCGTGGCCTGCGCCCCCCGGGGTGGTGGGGGAGGGAGGAGGTTAGGCGCCCTGCTGAAGGTGCTGAGCTAGGTAGCAGTATGGCAGACTGAAGACCCTGGAACCCATCACCGGTCCATGATTTGCTCCAGTAGTGCTTAGGAGTGCAGACTCAGGCTTGAAGGAGGCAGGCACACTTCAGTTGTTCCAGGACTGTCTTCAAGGAAACCGTTGAGGTTCTGCAGCCTCTTCTGTCCATCTTCTAAATATCCACCCCCCGTTTCTGACCTAAGCCCTGCTTTATTCTCCCTACGGACAGGTCCAGAGGCTGCTCTCTGCCCGAGTGGTTGCAGTTAACCTCCCTGTGCTCCTCATAATCCAACCGCGGTAACCAGCCTTTCTCTCTGGCACCACACCCCTGGTGCAATCTGCCTCCTGGGCAGACCCTTTTATAAACCCGTCATATTCCCACTCCTGCATGTCCTCCCTCTGGGAGTGAAGGCCCGAGTTTGTGTGTGTTATTCCCCCTTGCAGGTCCTGAGTTCCGTGCACAATGAGAACCTGTTGGGTAAAGGAAGCGACCCTCTTCATTCTCTAAACCTTGGTTCCAACTTCTCCATCACCGCCACAGTCAACCCTGCAAGCCTCGTCCACCACAACATGCCTCTTGGCGCGGTGCACCCACGCAAAAAAGTGAATTTTCAGACAACTTTTAACACAAGAATATAGCGGCTTCACCTCCATCCCTTGCTTCATTAACATCAGAACTGAGCCCGTGGGAGGGGACCTCCCTCCCGGCTTCCTCTCCCCCTTCCACTCCGCTTGCTCTGCCTCAGAGCAATGCGAACCCGTTTTTCATTTGCTAATGATCTGGGCTCAGGTTATAATGGGCCATTAAGGTGTATTGTGGAGGGAAAGGGGGAAATAGAACTTTCCGGTGGAGGCACAAAGAGATGGTGGGGTGGGACTGGGGGGACGCGAGGGAGGCCCGGGATCTGATCCCGTCTGGAGGGAGGCAGGGACTCAGGGCAGGACCCCTGCAGGGGCCTGTGTCCTCCGCAGCCACGGTCTGGGCGTGCTGGGAGCGGATTTGCCCCTGTCCCCCGGTCCCTGGGCTCCCAGCTCTCCAGTGCCCAGCGGGTGTCCCCCCGGGCACCTGTCTCTCTGCTCAAAGGTCTGCCTGACCCTTGCGGGCGCTGCTTCTGAAATACCGCGGTGACCCCGGAAGCCCCCGAGACACCCCCTGGACCACCGCTGAGCCGGTAGAGTGTTAGAGATGCCTTCATCCCAGGCTTTCCCAAGGTCTGGCTGCCTCCACTCCGTAACCAACGCCACGGGCCGGCCTGCGTCATCTCACCTGGTAACTGCCTAAGCCTCATCGCTCCCTCCCTGGGGTCCATCTACCGACCCAGGTCCCGCACTGAATCCAGCGGATGTGTCAACAATCCCGACCCTGGAGCCTCACCCCCATCTTTACCTGGCCAGCACCTCAGTCCTTCGGGTTTCAGCTTCAGAGTCTCATTTTCTTAGAAGTCCTTTCCCACTACCCTCCTCCCACCACAAGGCAGGGACTAGGCTGCTTCCCCGGTTCAGTTCTCACCTCAGATCTACCGCTGCAATGTCATAAGTGCTTAATAAGTATTTGGGGGATGCGTGAGGGAAAGTTAGGCAAGAAAATTCAGAGAGCAGTACGGTTAGAGGGTGGTGGATGGGAACAAGACCTGCAGTGTGCTTGGTTCACTAACTTGAGTGTGGATCACAATTACCCCAGGGCTTGTTAAAGTACTGGGACTCAACTTTCTGATTTGTTAGGTCTGGGTGGGGCTGCATATCCTGCAGTTCTGAAAAGGTCGCAGGTGCTCCTGCTCCTGGTGGTTCGAGATCACATTTAGAGTTACCTCTGCTTCTACTGAGAAGGCTGGAGGGGTGGATTAGGATGACTTTTCAGATAGAAAGGTGAGGAGGGGATGCCCTTTGGAAGTATCAAAGGTGGTGGTCAACTTGGAGACATCTGAGTTAGATAATAAAGACAGCATTGACCTCCCTTAGCTGTCAAGGTCTAGGGGTGGCTATGAGATGCAGTAGAAGTGGACTCTGGAGGAAGGTATGGTATGAGGTGGTCAAAGACCTAAAATTAACAATCAATACAAGGAAAAAAAGACAATAACAGGGTGGGAGGCTGGCTTTTGGTGCAGCTCGGGACACCAGTTTTCCGTATCAGGCGCCTGGTTGACTGCTTGTTCCTCCACCTCCAATCTAGCTTCTTTCTAATGTGCACTCCTGGGAGGTAGCAGGTGATATCTCAGGTACTTGGGTTCCTCTATGCCCATGGGGAGATGTTGATGGAGTTTCTGACTCCTATTTTGGCCTGGACTAACTCTGGCATTTGGAAATGAACCAAAGGAAGGACAATCTGTCTCTGGCCTTTCAAATAAAATAAAAATAAATAGAAATTTAAAAAACAGCACTGAAATGAAAGATGTAAGTAAAAGGGGAAATTGTAAGATGGAATATTTGGCATCATTCTAATTGCATTAACAATGTGCAGAAAAAAACTCAAAACTATGACAATGTTTTACATTGTCATTTCTGTGGTTCAGTTTTATTACTTTCATTTTTCTAAAGTTTCAAAACTTTCTCCATTAACATACATTCTTTTGTGATGAAAGAAGATATTTTCTTATTTAGAATCTCCTCGGTCTTGGACATTTCCATCCTGCTAAATTACATTATCTCCTGTCATTCAATTTCACACTTGTTTCACTTTGACATCTTAACTGTGCTAAGAGGATGAAAATCAACAATATGAAAGCCTCCAAAATGAAAAATAAACAAAAGAAAACAAAAAGGAAGACAATCTCATGAAAAAAAAATTTAGTTGGTACTTACAACAACCAGGAAGCGTCAGGGGTACTGGCATTACAGTCAATCCATTTACTTGAAGGTTGTAAGGGGCTACAAGGCTCTTCAGGACTGGGGACCACATCAACCTGGCCATACAGAGAACTCTAGTTCCTACACTTCCTGTTCCTTCTCAAGGGGTTCAGAGAGGTGTTGAGTATGTTCTCAACTCTTGTTCAGAATTATTTATATAAGACCCCCATATATATCATTCAAAAAAGTTAATAAGAAATTGTTCTTTTCTCTTTTGGGTCCTTGCTTCCAAGATAACAAAGAAAAGAAGACACAACGACTGTGTAGCCACACGCAGCCTGTTCATTGCACAAACTCTGCTCCATGCTGCCCAAGGACAAGGCCATTAAGAAGTTTGTCCTTCCAAATATAGTGGAGGCAGCCCGTGTCAGGAACCTTAAAGCCAGTGTGTTGGACACCTGTGTGCTTCCCAAGCTGCCTGTGAAGCTACGTTATCGTGTGAATTGTGGCATTCACAGCAAGGTGGTCAGAAATTGATCTTGGGAAGCCCTGAAGGACTGAACACCACCACCCTGATTTAGACCTGCTGGTGCTGTGCCACAGCCTCCACCAAAGTGCCTGTCAGGAGCTGAGTCTTTCAGGGCTGAAGGATAACTGTTATCTATTTCTATTAGGCTGTCACAAAACACACCAAACACCGGAGTAAGGGAAAGGGTTTTTTGGGGAAAACTCAGCAGACTGGAGGGAAGGGGTGAAGAAGGAAAAGAGAGAGAAGGAGAGTATAAGAGAGAAACAGAGAGGAGAGGAGCTAACGAGCAGAGAAGAGAGACGAGATGGGGAGAGAAGGGGAGAGGAGCCAAGAGAGCAGGAGAGAAGAGCCAAGAGAGCCACAGGTTCAGGAACAGGAAAACTTTGCTGGAGGCCCGGGCAGGGAAGCAGGAGCAGCGAATCCCATTAGGATGGGGGTGGAGCTTGACAACAGTGGTTGGGCCATGTGGCCACCTGGCTTCCAGCAATGGTGGCGGGGGCTAGAGCTTAGGATGTAAATCAGGGTGTAGATGGCACCATAGATAAAACTGTGCCAGTTTCCTAACAATAACTATCTTATGGAAATTAATATTTACAGAAAAAAATATTATTTTCTATCATTTGATTATCAAAATTAATTTTTAAAGATTTGTTTAATTATTTGAAAGGCGGAGATATATTATGGGCCAGGAGCTTCCAACTCCATCCACGTCTCCTATGGGGGTTGCAGGGGTCCAAATACTTGGGCCATCTTCTGCTGCCTTATTAGGCATATTAGCTGGGAGCTGGATTGGAAGTGTAGCAGCTGGGATGGGAACTGGCACTCCAACATGGGAAAGTGGCATCACAAGTGGAGGCTTAACCAGCTGCACCACAATGCAGGTCCCAAATTTATTTTTAAAAAATCTACTTGACAGACTATCATATAAATTTGAAATGATTAAAGTACATGAAAATAAACTTTAGAACACAACCCATTGAACGCTTGCACAATAATAATAATAATAATAATAATAATTCCGCTGTGGGCTGTTTATACCAAGTGGCAATGGCTTTTACTGGTAAAAATTTCTTGCTCATTTCCCTAAAGGAATGAGCTAACATGGGACTTCATGGCCTGTACCCCTCCATTTCACATGTGAATGATTCTGAATCTTTTGTCAAGGCCTTGTAATTCTTTACCTTCAGAGAAGAAGATGAAATGAAATGACTATGTAAACATTCAGGGGGTTAATCAATGAAGGATTTAAAAATCAAGAATACAGGTATAGATAACCAAAGTTTTATTCTGTAAAATCCATTATTATGGAAGAAACTCATTAAACTGTATATGACCACCACAGAATGTAAGGGATATATAGAACTGTGATAATCAGAAACCTAAATCACACCAGGAAAGACTAGAATCTTGGTATTTCAACTACACTGACTGCTTTGTCACTGTTTTCTTGAAAGTATTTTCATCTCCAATAATAAAGTATGAATTAACAGAGACTAGGAAATGGCCAACCTGCAGGATTTGGCAAGGTGAAGCCAATAAGCGACAGTGTGAAATGAGAAACTCGTTTTCCTAATTGCCAGCTTAGTACTTTTTATTCTAGGCTGCTGTGTTGCCGCAAGGCAAACTATGTCACTGCTTTCCCATTTTAGAAATAAGTTGTATGAAAGTTTCCTTTGTGGTCTGATGGCAAAAGACATTATTTAAGAAATGCCATCTGCTGATTATTAATGACACAATGTTTTTACAAGTTCATTATGGATTCAGGTTGTCCCCCATTTCTTCCAATATTCATCACGTTTCTTTTCTAAGTTTGATGAAAACTGCAGAAATTACAGTGTTAAGAGGAAAAGAGCCTTAGGTATTATCTTTCCTATCATCTTGGAAGGAGTTGGGGGTGGGGGGCAGCCAAGCCCCAAGGAGATTTGTTCAGAGTCATATTGTGAGTTGGGGGAATAGCCTGACTTCTAGTCTCAGGCTATTTATAGCACATGGCTCAGGTGATCAGTGTTTTTAAGCCATGGTACTATAGACAGGATGTTCATGGGACGTTCAGTCCTGGCTGAAGTATCAGTGTGGGGAGTTCATGTGACATTTTATTTCTGTCATCTATTCATTGACTCTTTTGTCTGGTGCTTTAGGGGTGGGAATAATCAGAAAAAAGCCAAGTAAAATAGTAAGTGAATTAAAAAAATTTTTTTTAAATATTTATTTATTTGAAAGGCAGAGTTAAAGACAGACAGGAATCTTCCATCTGCTGGTTCACTCTCCAAATGACCACAAGGGCTGGCGCTGGGGCAGACTGAAGCCAGGAGCCTGGAACTCCATCTGGGCCTCCCCAGTAAGTAACAGGTACTCAAGCACTTGGGCTATCTTTCCCTGCCTTTTCAGGCACATTAACAGGGAAACTGTATTGGAGGTGGAGCACCCAGGACTATGAGTGGGTGCTCAATATTGAAAAGTAGAGAGAGAAAGAGCCAGCGATATCTGCCACTGGCTAGTTCACTCTCCAAATGCCTGCAACAGCTGGGGCTGGGCCAGGTCTAAGCTAGGAGCCGCAAACCCTACCTTGGTCTCTCACACTACTCTAAGTAGACCTGACTACTTGATTCATTACCTGTTGCCTTCCAGGGTGCACATTAGCAGGAAGCTGGAATCTAGACCAGAGCTGAAACTGGAACTCAGGCACTCAGATATGGGGTGCAGGCATCGCAAGCAGTCTTAACTGGTAAGCCATAATGCCTGTAAGGACATCACAAAACACACCAAACACCAGAGTTAGAAGAAAGGTTTATTGTCAGATGGGAGAAGCCTGACAGGGGGAAGAGGGTGAGAGAGTAAGAGAGAGAGAGAGAGATGTGTGTGGGAAGCAGGTCCTATTATATCTTTGCAGGGGGCAGGGAAATAGGAGTAGCAAATCCCATTAGGGTGGGGGTGGAGCTGACACCTGTGGTTGGGCCATCTGGTCACCTGGCACCATTTTACTACCAATGCCCACTCCTGAAATTCTTTATTTTTTTAAGATTTATTTATTTTATTTGAAAATCAGAGATACACAGAGAGAGGAGAGGCAGAGAGAGAGAGAGAGAGAGAGAGAGAGAGGTCTTCCATCTGCTGGTTCACCCCCAATTGGCCGCAAGGGTTGGAGCTATGCCCATCCAAAGGCAGGAGTCAGGAGCTTCTTCCCGGTCTCCCACGTGGGTGCAGGGGCCCAAGCACTTGGGCCATCTTCTGCTGCTTTCCCAGGCCATAGCAGAGAGCTGGATCAGAAGTGGAGCGGCCAGGACATGAACCGGCGCCCATTTGGGATGCTGGCACTGCAGGCGGCAGCTTTACCCGCTACGCCACAGTGCTGGACCCCTGAAGAGTCTTTAAAGCAAAATGACAGAAGTAAAGCTGAATGGAATTTTAAAAAGTTGCACTTTTCCACGGAGAAGTGATTAAGGAAGAGACAGACACAGAGGTGGCAGGGTGGGAGTGGGCAGTTTCTTACTGCCAGGGACTGCTCTAGTAGTTTGACGTGGTTATCTCATTCCTCTCAACAGTCCTTCAGGTAAGAGTCCAGCCATTAATCTCATTTCATTACCTGGGAACAAACTGAGGCTTGGGGAAATCCTGTAATATATGTTGCAACCACAACACATGCTGCTAACTGCGAGAGCCATATCCAACCTAGGGATTGTCTGGCTATGAAGCCAGTGGACTTTTAAAAAAAATTGTTTTATTTTATTTAAAATGTTGTCTTTATTTAAAAGGCAAAGCAAGAGCAAGAAAGAGAGAGCAAGAATAGCAAGAGCGAGATAGAAATCTTACATCTGCTGTTTTTTTCCCAAATCCCAAAATGCCCACATTAGTCAGGACTCAACCAGGCTGAAACCAGGAACCTGGAACTCCACCTGGGTGTCCCAAAGAGGTGGCAGGCACCTAAGCACTTGAGCTATTGTCTGCTGCCTTCCAGGTTCTATTAGCAGGAAGCCAGATTGGAAGCAGAGTAGCCAAGACTTGAACTTGGACTCTGATATGGATGCAGGAGCCCCAAGTGTTTGTAAATTAACTAGCTGTGCCACGATGTCCACCCTTTATTATTTATTTGAAAGACAGAGAGACAGAGACACACAGAAAGAGAGAGGGAGAGAGAAAGAGCTTTGCTCTGCGGCTTCACTCCTCTAAATGCCTGTAACAGCTTGGCCAGGCCCAAGCTGGGAGCTGGGAATTCAACCTGGGTCTCCCATGCTGGTGGTAGGGACTCAACTATTTGATTCACCACTGATGCCTCCCAGGGTACACATTAAAAGGAAGTTGGAACTGGAGCTTAGAATTGAACCTAGGCACCCCCATATGGGACACTCAAATAGCTTCTTAACTGCTGTGCCAAATGCCTCAGGTGCCTGCCCCTGAAGCCTGTGTAATTTTACTTTTGCAGACAGTATGTACAGGGTGCACCACTGAAAATAACAGTGACTGCAGTATAATACCTTATGCTAATAGTAACGATGATAGCTGCCATGTGGCTTTTCCCAGCTCTTAACAGCATCGCCCGTATTTACACTCTAGTAAAACAGGAGAGGAAGAGAGAAGGACATGTACTTAAGACTTCTACTGGCTTACTTTGTTTTCTGGAAATAATTGAAATACCCAATTAGTTTTGTTTGCCATTTATGAGATTATAATGTTCTAGATGTGGGTGTATGGGTTGGTGTGTGATTGTGTGAAATCAAATCTGATATATTCAGAATTATTGCAGTGGATAAGTATGCCTTTTGGGCTTGATATTCAATTTTGTAATTAGTAATCACTGTTCCCATTTATTGAATGGGAGTTTTAATCTGTACTTTTTCCCTTTTCCTTTTGAAGCTCAATGTCACACCCACCCATGTTTCCTTAGGGGACCTGTGAAAAAAATCTGTTACCCTACATTTAAAAGCAAGTTTGTATTCTGTGGAAAACCAGTAACCACTTATTTTTGCATATAAATACCCCCCCAAATGAATCTATTATGATGAATTTTATATTAGTCTCAAGTTCTAGTTTTAGCATTAGGCTGGAACCTCATATTTGGAAGATGTCCAGTCCTATAGCACTGTGGTATCTATCTAAAAATGCTCACGTATCTCTTGATGGACTAATATCCATTTGCAACGAGTAGTTAGTTCCACGTGAATCTAGGTGAAGAGGGTGTTCCTTTTCTAGAAGTAGATTACCTGTTTACAAACGTCATTCTAATCCGCAACTCCCTAAAACTGTTACTATAAAAACAATAGAACTATTCTGCCGTTCCGCCTAAAAACAAAACCTTTCACCCAAATTACACGCCTTACTAGCCACATTTTTACCTCCATGATGTTACGCTAATTTGAAAGAATGTATTTCTAAAGCTCAGACAAGAGTTGGAACTGGGACAGCAGCTCGAAGAGATCCTTTCAAAGCCCACTCCTGCGCCTTGGAGACACCTCAAGAATTCGCAGGCTGCAAAGGTAGGTGACGGAAGCGACCTCGGGAGCTGCGCACCGCCGCTCTCGGCGAGCGCCCGCGGACACAGGCCGAGCCAGCAGCGGCGAGGGCCGCGAAGAGTTAACCAGGGACCGAGCCCCCCGCGCCGCGGGCTCCCCGCGCTCTCCCCCGCCCGCCCGCCCGTCCCCACCCTCTGCTTTTGGCAAGGGATTAAAGTGCTCCCCCCTGTGGCAGCAGTGACCCAGAAATGAGTTTGATTCACACAGTCCTCCCTCCATAACAAGCCCAACGCCCGTCCGAGAGTGCCTCCGTGCGCGAGTGCCGGCTGTGTGCGCGCCGGCGAGAGCAGGGGCCCGCCCGGCTCCCGCCCGTCCGTGCGCCGCGGCCCGAACTCATGCGGCGCGGAGCCCAGCGCTTCGGCCGAACCCCTCCGCAGCAGGTAGGCGCGCGGGCCGCGGGGGCGGGGGGCGGCGCGCGGGTGTCCGCGCGTGTCCGCGTGGGGGTCCGTGTGCGCGTCCTGGGCCCGCGGCGGCGGCGGCGGCGGCGGCGGCGGCGGCTGCGGCGCGGCGGCGGCTGCAGGACGAGCCCAGAGGCTCAGCCATATTTGATGGTTTTGTTGCTTTGCTCGGGAGTTCTCGGGAGTAATTTAATGCCGAAGGTCGCTGCCTAGTGGAAATAATATAGTACGTCATTAATATGGCGCCAAAAGATTGGGTTGTCGATATGCAGCGAGGAGGGAGGGAGGCAGCCGCCGGTGCCGCGTTACTATCCCACCAGTAACTTGGGCATTGCCGGGGCGGGGGCCGGAGGAGGAGGAGGACAGGATGGTTTTTGGATCCTGAAAATTGATCTGTGTTGGATCCGTAAGTTTTATTGTGATGGTGATTTTTTTTTTTTCCATATCGCGAGGCTGAAGACTTAGCTTTCTCTTCTTTCGAATTTGCGAAGAACATGCCGGTTTCAGGTGAATCGTCAATTAAACGCGTTTAGGAGCAGGAGCCCAGTTTAGTTGGCTTTAGTTGATAGAATTTTCTCAAAAGCCAAAGTGCATTTAGGCTGCATGAAAGTGGAAAGCATAGTAGCAACTTGGTAGACAGATGGCAATGGCAGAACGCAGGTTCGCGTACATATATGAATCCAGAGTACGTGTGACCGTGTATGTATGTGCGTGTTGGTGGTGGGGGGGTGGGAAGGAGGACTGTATTTGTCCAATCATAGGTGTGTGAAGGTACATCCGTGCGGGGTGGCCGCAGTCCTCGCTCTTGTCACCGCGTCACCACATGTCCAAAATATTCATTGCATCAATTCAAGGGCAGTGAGCAAGGGGGTGGAGGGACAGCTTGGCAATGAGATTCTTCCAAAATGAGATTCCAGGGATCAGATCTTTTACTTGCAGCAGGACCATAAAGTGTAAAACCCTTCACTGGTCAAATCGGGCAGGAGTTGCATTGGTAGAGCAAAGTACCGATTAATCATGAACTTAAAACGGATTGCAAATTGTAACCTTTGGCACCATCTGCTGATTGTGGGGGTAGGGTAGGGGGGTCCCTTGGTCTCTTGCTGCTCTCCATGAACGTGCAGTGTGCACCCCGGGACTGCAAGTTGCAAAGCCTTTCAGTGCACGTGTCTTGTGCCTGTGAGTGTGTGTTTGTGAGTTGGGGGCTGCCGTTCGGTAGCCAGCAGGCTTTCCGGGTTGCTCGGCACTGGCTTGCAAATGCGGGAGAGGGATGGAATGTGGAATGTTGACCGGGGAACCGAATCCTGTCGGAACGGTCCCATTTGCTGGAGAAATTCGATCCCTTCCACCTCCTTCCCGCTCCCCCCCCCCCCCGCCCGCCTTCGGGCAGGAGGCGGGGCTGAGGACGCGGCTGCTGCTCAAAGTGGCGGAGCGCGGCGGCGGGAGGCAGGTGCACGGCACCCGCCAGTGGGGGTGCCTCAACTTCCGCGGGCGTTTAAATAGCAGCCTCTCTCCCCTCCCACCGGTAATAGGTGATCTGGCGGCCGCGGGCGGCGGGGGGAAGGGGCTGGGGGAGACCCGGGAGCGAGCCTCCGCGGCACGTGGGCAGGTGCTGGGTGGCCTCGGGGCCAACTTTTGTAGCCCGCCTCTGGTGTTGGAAGAGAGGCGGCCCAGTGTGGAAATGGGGTCGGGCGGCGACCGAGGCGCGGCCTCTCGGCCACGGCCAGAGCGTCACCTAACGGTCCCAGCAGCGCTGCCGGGGCCCAGGATTGGGGGATTGCGGGGGCGGGGACGCCCGGCCCGCCGCGCCCGCGCTGCGGGAGCCCCGCACAAAGCCCGCGGCGCGGGGGTGGCCGCCGCGCCCCCGCCCCGGGAACGGCCCGAAGCCCGTCGCCGTCCCCGCGCAGATTCCGGCGGGCGGCCGCAGGCGTTTGTTTGTTGGTTCCGCGCCGCCTTCCTCGCCGGATGGCTTCCTGTGACAGAGGTGATACACAGTTTCCAGAACTGTCTGGGGGCGGGAGCGGCGACGAGAGCGGGAGCCGAGCCCGCTCGGGGCTGCTCGCCGCCGCGGCCGCCGCCGCTGCTCCCATCTTACAACCGTTTCTCGCCGGCGCGCCCGCCCCTGCCGAAGGTGCCGCCCGGGAGGGACTCGGGGAGGGGGACGGCGCGGCCGTTTCCAGCGGTGCAAGTGGCTTCTGGACGCGAGGGAGCGTTTGATTTGCAACTGGGGCCGAGCGGATTGGTGCAGCTGGCGGCGGCGGGGCGGGAGGAGCGGCGGCGGCGGGGGGTGGCCACTTTCAAATGGAGAGGGCGGCGGCGGCGGCGGGGACGCCGCTGCGGAGGGAGCGGAGCTTGGTTGCGCCACGAGAAGGTGTCATCACGGCACCGGGGCTAATTCCGGCGGAGGTGCCGGGAGTTACTTTCCCCTCCTCCCGCGCTGTTGTTTCTGTCGCCTCGGGGAGGTGGGGGGGAGGGAGGGAGAGGGGGCGGCGGCGCGCGGAGCCGCGGCCCTGCGCACTCCCCGGCGGGCGGCCGCAGCCGCGCGGTGCGCTCTCGGTGCGGGGCGGCGGCCCAGCGTCCCCGGAACCCCCCTCGGGGAGCCGCGGTTTCCGCCCTCCCCGCCCCCTCTCTCCCGCCCTGCAGCCCGGTGCTCCCCCCACGCCAGCCCTCCCCCACCGCGGCTCCCCCGGCCCGGCTCGGGCTTTCCCACCCCGGGCTCCCCCTCCTGGGCGCGCGGGGGCGGCCGCAGTCCCGGCGCCGGTGAAGGCGGCGAGCAGACAAAAAAGCGGGCGATTTAAACGTGCCTTCGAAGCCCGTTAGGAATGCGTCGTCAGCCGGGGACCGTTTAAAAGCCGCCGGCTTTCTAGTAACGTGGAGGCGGCCGCCCCACCTCGCCTGGCCTGTAGGGCCAGGGTCCGTCGCCCGCCTTTATTTACCCTGGCCGGGAGGGATTTTGAATTTCCTTTTTTTTTTTTTTTTGTAAAATGATCGCTGCAAGTGAATGACTTGAGACAGAGCTGCGATTTTAAAGAAAAGTGGGAGAGGATCTGAGGTTTCCATTAATGGGAGTTAGCTTAGGGGGTTCTTCCAGGTTTTTATGAGGTGAACTATTTTTCCTTTTTAGAATACCCGCTGTGAAGGCCAGCTCTCTTGCTCCTTGTAGCTCGAGGCTAATACCTTCCAACGCTAATGAACTAGTTTTAGGATGCAGAGAATTTCCCTGGAAGCTGATTTGGTAGTGTTTCACCACCGATGGTTAGAGATTTCATAGTAATTTACGTTTTGATCAAATCACAGCTCATCAAGATTTAATCGCTTCTAGGTGGAGAAGGAAGGGTTCAGTGTAATCGTACCTAATACTGAAAACACTTGTAATACAATAATTGGTTGTTTATAGGGCAGGCGACACGGGACATAAAAGGGGGCTGTTGTGTGGATGACACTTTCTTGGCATGTATGTGGGACACAGAATTGTTAAAAAGTGTTGATTTGTATCTACTTGAAAGGCTGAGAAAAAAAAAAAAACAGAGGGAGAGATCTTCCATTTCCTTATTCACTTCCTAAATGCTCACTACAGCCAGGGCCAGGCCAAAGCCGGGAGTCAGAACTTCATCCAGGTCTCCCACGTGGGTTCCAGGAACCCAAACAGATGAGACATCACCACCGCTGTCCCCAGGGAGCTGGGGACTGGAACTGGCCCAAGCAGTGTCTTTTAATCAGCGCCACAGCATCCGCCTCAACAACCCAGAATGGTTAACTTGTCTTTTACCCCGAGGATCTTAGTACTGTTTTCTGTCACGTTTAGCTTTTAAATCAGACAACTTCCCGGTCCTTTGATTTTTTTTCTGCCATCCTTCTCTAAGTGTTTCTGTTTGACCTGACCCTTTGATTTCAACGTCTAGAAAAATACAATTTTCAACTGTGTTAAGTGTTGGGCTTCCACGTAGCTCCTTGTAACCCTGTACTAGCAGAGATCTTGAACTTGATTCCATCTTAAGATTATAGGCTGCTTTCTAGTAAGAGAAGTTGGGGTGTGTTCCGCAAAACTGAGAACTTTGACAAGACTAGATGTATATGTTCATTTGCAAGGAAAAACCCTCCACTCTTAGTATTAGTTCTGCTATCACTTGATGGGTTTTCTGTGTATAAAAAGTCTTTTTATTAACCAATGTTGAAAGAGCATCTATGCAAGGGAAACAGGGAAAAATGGTCAGTGTTCCTGAGAGGGAGTCCAGAGAGCTAAAACTGTAGGAAGTTTAAGGAACCACCTACTTGGTGTTAGAATCAAACTGTTGGCCGGGGGCCTGGGGAAGAAGGATGAACTGAAACAAACTTGGAGGATGCGGTGATAATCTTCACATGTAAACACACCTGATACTGATTTTTAGTGGTTTAAACAAGTTATTACAGAATGGGTGTTGCATGTACAATGTTTAAAATTAGGGACTGCAGAGAAGCAAAAACACATTCCTACACCCAGGAACTCACTGTATCACCTTCCAGATAGAGTTCCACGCGTGGGTGTGTGTAGGTGCTGTATCATACTGTACACAGTTCTGTAGGGGGGTGGTCCCTTGCTCCCCTCCCCCACCTCCTAGCTTGGCAGAGTTTCACCTCATCTATTACCAGGACATATTCACATTTCCCTTTGGCACCCCACAATCAAAGAGCCACTTTGTCTGAAGTCACTATCCAGTCCTTGACCATTTTTTTGTATCTAGTTGTTTCTCTTAAGTGGATGGTGAACCTTGATAACTTAGTGACAGAACCCGTGAGGCTGAGGAGGCCATCCTTTGGAAATAAAGTCTGTGGTATGAAAAGAACTGGGAATGGAAATAGTGTTTATTGTAGTTTGGAAGTCTTAGGTTTGAAGATCATCTGTTTGAAAACTACTTTAAGAAAATTTGTTTCCCTGATGTGTTTATCCACAGATTTGTTGGAAAAAGATTTACCAAATGTTTGTTTCAGTTCTGAGGTAGTCAGAGCAGCAAGCGTGAAGACTCAAACACTGATCCTGTCCCCTGACTTCAGGGTTGGGAGGGAGTCCCTGACGCTGCTGCTGCTTTACCCTGGCGTTTGTGAAGCTCTTGACTGCTGGGTGTTGTGGCACCTGTTACGCTATTACAAGCACTGGTCTGTCAGAATTTGTATCATAAACCTGTTTTCCCACGAAGCTTGCAAGATATCTGGAAGGAGAGAGACATTTTAGCCAACAATCTTCCTTTTTATTTGGACTGCATGAAAAGGTTTGCCTTGGTTGGTAAAAACAGTTACATCAGTTTTTAACTTCTTTGGTACCACATTCAAGAATATGTATCCCCTCTCCTACTTTTTTTTTTTTTTTAAATACATACTGGGTGTTTTTGCTTGAAGTTGTTAGTTTCCTAGAAGGTATCAGAAGCCTGGTAGAATCTTAATTGGGAAAGTATTTTTTTCCCCCATACTTACTTATTTATTTGAAAGGCAGAGTTACAGAGAGGGAGGGACAGACAGAGATGTCTTCCGATTGCCTCAAAGGCCAGGGCTGGGCCAGGCTGAAGCCAGGAGCCAGAAGCTTCATCTGGGTCTCCCATGTGGGTGTCAGGTGCCCAAGGACTTGGGTCATCTGCTACTTGCCCAGGCCCATTAGCAGGCTCCAATTCAGGATGCCAGCATCACAGGTGATTGGCTTTACCCGCTACATCACATTGCCAGACCCTGGAAAGTATTTTAATTCCTGAGACAGGTAACATGCTTCCTTGAACGATTTAGTGTTGAGTTCATTTTCTCCATTTTCAAGGTCTTCAGCACCGTATATACATGATGTATTTAAAATTTGGACAACTGGAGCCAAGTGTTTGGTTCAGCAGTTAAGATGGCACTTGGGGATGCTTCATCCCTGTCCCTGTCTCACTTTTTTTTTAAGTCGTTCTCTTGTCACAACACTTGATTATTTTTATTGGAAGGCAGAGTTACAGAGAGGCAGAGGTAGAGGCAGAGAGAGATCTTCCATCGGCCAGTTCACTTCCCAAATGGTCACAGTGGCTGGAGCTGGGTTGATCTGAAATCAGGAGCCAGGAGCTTCTTCCAGGAATCCCATGAAGGTGCAGGGGCCCGAGCACTTGGGCCATCTTCTACTGCTTTCTCAGGCCATAGCAGAGAGCTGAAACGGAAGGGGAGCAGCCGGAACTAGAACTGGCGCCCATGTGGGATGCCGGCACTGCAGGCAGTGGCTTTACCTGGTTCGCCACAGCACCGGCACCTCTGCTTCACTTCTGACCCAACTTTCTGCTAATGGACATCCTGGGAGGCAGCAGGTTGATGGCTTAAGTAGTTTCTCTCTGCCACCCATGTGGGAGATTCAGACTGGGCTCTGGGCTCCTGGCTTCACTCCAGCCCTGCTGTGGCAGCTGTGAGTGTTTCTTATAGAGAGTGAACCAGCAGATGGAAGATCTCTCCATCTCTCTGTAAAGTGGGAAAAAAAAAGCCTTAAAATATTAGGCAATTATTTTTATGTTTGTAGAACATACCTTAGAAAGTTGTCTGTTATTTGCCTGGTGTTATTTCTTATGCAAAAACTTTGGTCTGTGATCATGATGGTGTATATGTTTTTTTGCACTTGATAGCTCTGGTGAAGCGGGTTTCCCTGTCTTCCTAGAAAGGGTAGGAATGGCCTTCTTTGCAAGTAGAGGTGGCATTTAGCTAGGTTCTGGCCCAGGACACTTGAAGGATTACTTAAGATGTCGTTCCTTAAAGCAGTGCAAGTAAAGACAACCGGATTGCTGGGGAAGGCGTGTCTTCATTTTTGATCTTTCATTAACTTTAGACCAACGGTACTCATAGAAGATACGCTCTCGAGATGTATTCAGTGACTGGACTTTTGATTACAGCCAGTTCAGTGTTTGTTTTTTGCTTTTGGTTCTAAAAGTAGAAGGTATAACAAGGTGATTAAGGGCAGTCGAAGTGAGTTTATTTCCAAAACCTTGGGTTCTATTGGGCTTAACATTGAGGGGATTCACTACAGTTTTTTTTTTTGTTGTTGTTGAAAGTACTCAACATTAGCAGTAATATATATGAAATATTGATCACTTAGTGTCTGTTGCACAGGAAATTCTGTCAATTTGAAAATTCATGATAGTTTTTGAGACAGTTTCTAAGCAGTTATTTTTAAGTCAAGATTTCGGTGGTGAGGGCCTAAGCCAGGAATAAAATAGGGCGTTGTTTTCTTTACTCCTTGCTCTGAGCAAGGAGCAAGAAATGGCTCGGACAGCAAGTTGCTTGAGGTCGAGCTGCATGGTTTGTTTTTCACTAGCACAGAGTACACCAAGCACAACTTAGCATTTTTCTTGATTACTCACGGTCATCTTTACGAGCATCAGTTATTTCAGTGTAGAACTGTTACGATGCACGTAAGACTTGGACACCGAGTACTTGTGGCTCATAAAGTGGAGGACACTCCTGAGATCTGAAACCCGGAGGCCCTGTCCCCCAGAAGATGTGACTGGCACTGAAACTGGTGTGGCGGTGCAGGGATTAGGTGGGTTTCCTTGCAAGTACCCTTGCAGTCTAGTTAATTATTTAAATCCTAGTAAGTGCTTGGGATTTTGCTCTGATTCTTTTCTGATTCTGTCACTGTTAACCTTGTGTTATGGTTAACATGCCTGTCTGGGACTGTCATTTTATTGGCTATTAGCTTGAAATTGGGAAAAGAAGCTTGTTAGAAATTTTCATTACTTAGTGAACACCAGCTCCGAGTAGGAGTTTCAGGCCTTCTTTGGAGGGTGACTCCCTGGTTTCTGGATGTGGCCTTCAGTTAAGTCGCTTGAAGCATTCGCCCCCTCCCCCCTCATTCTTTCTTTGGGAACCTGTCTGTTCTCCTTAGGACTTGTTTTTCACCAAGTGAGTACGTCTGATCCTTTACTTCATAAGCTTTTCAGGTACTTGTCCAAGATCTGGTTAACTGGTTCACCTTTATACATGCGTAATGCTGGTAGTCCATGTTTTAGGCTTTGTGTGAGACAGTCTGTCCCAACTGCTCAGCTCTGTAGCTGTCAGTGTGAAAGCAGCTAGAGAAGAAAGTAAATGAATGCGCATGACTATGTTCCAATAAAACTTTATTTATGGACATTGAAATTTGAATTGCATGTTATTTCACAAGCCCTGAAAAGTTCTTTGCCCCATCTCTCCTCAAGCATTTGAATATGTGAAAGTCATGCTAAGCTCCAGGGCTGTGCAGACCAGGCCCATGAGCCCTGATTGATAGTGAGACTCAGCATGACCTGGCCCCCTTTCTTGTAGGAATCTGAAAAAGACTAGTTGGCCAGTCTGAGGGCTGTGGCTCTTAACTCTTAAGTATCTGGATCACCTTTGAGGGTAGGGTGTGTAACATGGGACCGTGTATCTAGCAAAGTGCAGCTAAATAGTCACACACACCATCCATGGGGCCAGGTAGAGGAGCCCTGTGTAAGGGGATGTGTGTTATAAAGTTGGCTTCCCTCACGGAGAGAGCTAATGTCAAGTAGGGGTGTGTGTGACAGAGAACACCTCGGCCTGTGACTGCTCAGGGGACTGCCAGCCTCCCCAGCTAGACCGTTCGGGTGACCTGCCAGGCATCAGGAGGGTTTTCCAGGAAACTAGATGAGAGTTTCTAAGTTCACTGTTGTTTATTGATTACCTTGTAGTTGTCTGCTCCTTGATAACAGATCATCCTGTTCATCTACTGATAGGAAATCCAGTGGGCCTCCAGGAGGGGGAAGCTTGTGGCTGGCAGGCGAGGCCAGTGCCCGCCCTCTTGTGCACTAGTCCCTGGTGCTGCCACTGGCTTTTGCTTTGGACCTATTTGTGCATCTTGGCTTAAGCTGCTCATTTTTAAAATTAGGGAAGGTGGGTTACGTTATTTATTTATTTTATTAGAAAGACAGTTACAGAGAGGTAGAGACAGAGACAGAGAGAGAGAGAGAGAGGCAGCCCTATTATCTGCTGGGTCACTCCCCACAAGCCTGCAACAACTGGAGCTGAGCCGATCTTCAGCCAGGAGCTTCTTCCGGGTCTCCCACAAGGGTGCAGGGGCCCAAGGACTTGGGCCATCTTCCACTGCTTTCCCAGGCACATTAGCAGAGAGCTGGATCGGAAGTGGAGCAGCTGGGACTGGAACTGGCGCTGCAGGCTGGGGCTTTAATGTGGGGCCTCAGCACTGGCCCCACATTATTTTAAACGATCTGAAATGTAACCACTGCAGTTAGGATTTTATGGGCTGCTTTTGGGAAGATTTCTCACAGACCCAGTCTATGTTGTGAGGCTCTTCAGCGTTGGCCTCAGAGAATACTTCCCAGCCCTTATTGCTAGGTTTTGCTTGTGTGTGGGGTGACCATCCTAACACGACTTGTACAGCTGTGATGAAGCCTTTGTTTTCCTCTGACTCAAAGGGCATGTGAGTGTACTGTCCAGGTCTGCAGTGAATAACATGGGAAGTCTCTCTTGCTCTTTTCTTTATAACTTTTCCTAAAAAGTTTTTGGTGAGTTAACAGTGTTAGTGGTTTAGATGGTTTCTGACAACTGGCTATAATCAAGGGACAGAGTTCCTCAAGACAGCTGCATTTCAGTCTGTGCAGAGTGTAATTGTCATTAGCTGTGTGAGTCTGGTTTCTGCAGAAGCTGTGGTGTATATCCTGTGTAAGAACATCTGGTTTGAGCATTTAAAAATCTTACGATTACCCCGTAGACACTTTGCGTGTATTGGCTTTTTCCACCAGGGGCAGAATAATGGATTATAGAGTCTTTTCCCCATCTGACCCTTTTCCTGGTTTATTCGTAGGCTGTTGCCTGTTAACATTTAGTTTTTCTAAAGTGTCATCTGTCATGTACCTTGATTGTGACCTGAAAATGTGTGTGTGTACAAGTATTATACCAAGCAGATCCCGGTTCTGAGACCCCAGGGTAGAATGGAACCCAAGCTTCTGATTTCAGTGAAGTGCTTTAGAAAATTAACTTTATTTTCATAAAATCTGGAGAGATTAGTTTCCCTAATATGTTATGAAAATGTGAGAAAAGGAATAGTATATATAGGGCAGATGGGCTTCATCTGTCGGGTAGCACTGTTAAGAAGGATTCCAAAGTCTCTGAGCCGGAGAAAACGATGACCTAATCTAGTGCCATGTCTGCCACAGGTGAAGGGAATGGCATACTTGCGATCTCAGGATTGTAGCCTTTTTGTTTTTATTTTTTCCCCCAAAATAGTACTGTTTTTGAAATGAGTAGGAAGTTGAAACATGTTTATTCCTTAAAGGTATTTTAAACCCTAATTTTCCTGTCTGGGTTATTTTTTTCCTATTCTTTTTGTTCTTATTTTAGGTCACCTCCTACTGATGTTGACTATTCTTCCATCTTTTAAAAGCTTCTGCTTTTGAGGTTCACAATGACCTAATCAAGCAGAATAGCTGAAGATAGTGCTTTGTGGCGTTTATGTTAGTACCTTTTTTAGTTTTTCCTTCTGCATTGTTCTGTCACTGTCAGGTAGGAAGAGCCATTCAGAGCCCCCTCCAGAAGGAGGGGGCGCTTAGGGCATCCATAGATGGCTGCTCATTTTAGGCTGGTGTTTTCTGTTGGCCCAAGCAGTTGTACTCCCAGATCCTCTGTGCCAGTGAGGAATAGGGAAGGAGTAGGGAAGAAAGGGCTTTTTTTTTCTTTTAAAAAAAGATTTATTTGTGTGTGTGTGTGTGTGTGAGAGAGAAAGATCAACCCTCTGCTGGTTCACTCCTCAAATTCCTGCAACAGCTAGGGCTGACCAGGCAGTAGGCAGGAACCTGGAACTCCATCCAGGTCTCCCACCTGGGTGGCAGGAACCCCCATACTTGGACTTGGACCTGGACCATATTTGCTGCTTCACTGTTCCATTAATAGGTAGCTGGATTAAAGTGGAACCGGGATCTGAACTGGCAGTTGGCTGAGGGATGCTTGCATCCCAAGCAGTGGCTCAACCCACTATACCACAGTGCCTGTCCCAAGTGAAGAAAGGTTCTGACTTTTAAATCTTTGTTGTTGTTAGTGCAGAATCATGGTCAAAGATTAAAGTCATATTAAAGATTATCAAGAGAAGTACAAGTTCTCAAGTCGTTCTATCTGGAACACTTTGGCTACATTTCTCAGAACCACAATGAACCTTTATGTTTGTCCAGAAGTTTTCCATGAGTAAAACAATTGGTGTGTGTGTTCTTCCCCTCTTTTTTATATATTAATGGCCTTGTGTTTCAATTAAAATTATTTTATTGATTTGCAAGGCAGAGAGACAGAGACAGACAGAGATCTTCTATCTCTGGTTCACTAATAAATGCTTGCAATAGCTGGGGCTGGGCCAGGCTATAGCCAGGAGGCTGGAGCTCAGTGCAGGTCTCCCACCTGCTGCTTCTGGGGTGCACACTAGCAGGAAGCCATAGCCTGGAGACAAGCTAGGTCAGAACTGAGGCACTCCAGTGTGGGGTGAGGGCTTCCTGACCATTGAGCCCGACATCTGCACCCTGCATTTCTCCTCCCTCCCCTGATGTTTCCTTGTTTTTCCATCTTACTATGTTTTGGGCCTCTGCACACTTGAGCATGTAGCTCTAACAGAAAGGAATTCTGAGTAGATGGGAATAAGGATCAAAACTCAAGATTGGAGGCTAGCATGAGTGACTGCCATTATTGTTTGGGTGTGAATGTATTTCCTCCCATGTCAAGGGCAGATAAAAAATACATTTAAAGTACAAATGATTGGAATGTTCTGTTATAGCTGCTTTTATTCAGTTGTCTCTTAATTGAGTCAGCAGTTAGGGAGGTTCATAAGGGATTTAATAGATTGTCTTCCAAAGCAGCAAATGGGTTATTGATAAATTGGCAAATGAGAGCTGCTTGTGATTCATTCAGAACCACTCAGATTTATAAACTCTTTAAATCCTGAAAACTTCCTAATCGACTTCTAAAATCTGAGCTCAAAAGTAACTTATGGAGAACTTTTCCTGGAGTAATGTGTGGTACATTGGCCGTAGTAACGCTGATAGGAGTAATCGCTCCAGTTAGGGTATCTAGTCAGCCAGTCTTTCCCAGGGGGTAGTTATTTATTGCTAACAGAAAATCTCTTTTCAGCTGATTATTTTCAAGTTGGATCTCTTTCCAAAGGTTATATAGTAGCTCGGGTAGCATTTTCTTTAAATAAAATTCAATGTGTAACATTATAAGTGATAACATTTTTAAAAGTTCCTGTTTTTTGGTTGAAATATTTAGACAAGGTTAAAACTTTAACACTTAAGTTCTAAACCACTTGTCAGTTACATCTACTGAGTTTTTTTTTTTTTGACTTGATACAACCCTTTGGTTAAATTGAGAAATCTGGGTTTGAGTTATAGTCACACTAGTATTTTTAGACTGTGAGCATATGAATTAGATAATGTTGCCAAATTGAAAACTTCACATCCAGGCGATTAACTTTTGCTTTAAAAACTGAGGTAAGAAACCAGCTGGGTTCCCTTCACATTCATTCAAGAGACAGGTTGACAAGTTTTACTGTGTACAGTTGGGTACTTGGAAAATATATATTTCATAGCATTCAAGAAGGTGACCTATTAACAAAATACATCTTTTTGGGGGGATATTCTATGATCAGTAATTCGGAAATAATTTTTCAATTACATAGTATTTAAAATAATACTCAAACTATCTGGATTTAGCTTTATGTAAGTTTACCTAGTTTCTGAAAATAGGTGATAAATTATAGCTGTTTGACAGAGAATGGAAGGACACCAATAAATTTAAAACTACTGGAATAGAAGTTATTCCAGTTAAAGGTCAGTGAGATATTAAAGTAAAAGCATCTCAAATCCAATAAAGCAGAGTGCGCATAGAATGCAGTTTTACACACAGGAACCCAGTCATTTATTCAGAAGGTTATTTTAATGCAGAGCGTGGCATTAGGTGATTCATAGTAGGAGTCCAGAAAGGTCTTTAATTGGGCACCTTCTGTAACCCCTTGAGAGTGACGCAAAGAACAGTGAGAACCAGACCATGCATGGGATTCACACTTTAAGAAAAGTAGTTAAAACAGGAGGTTGTAATGGTCCCTCTTTCCCAGGAATTGCGTTGAATAAACATCCTCAAATTCTTAATCATCTTATTCTTCTGTAAAACCCCTCTTCCCTTGCTCCCTGAGGTCATTTCTCATTCTTTCTTGGAATAACATACCAGGCGTGCCTCTCTGCCTCCCTGCCACCACGCCCAGGTCACTGAACTTGTTCACTCAAATTCCTGAGCCACCTCAGGGATGGGTTCCTTTAGCTGGTGGCTGCTCTTAATTTTCTGTGTGTTCATTTCCCGTTTCCATCTGAGGAAACTAAATCTCAAAGTCTTGAGGTGCTTTGCTGCCCCTCCACCCTGTGTGCACAGGCTGTTGTCCCATGGTAACTTGCTAGCGTTGGCATTCCGAAGCCATTTGTCTAGTTATTTGCATACCGTCTTCCTGCGGGGACCAGGAGCTCCTGGAGCACTGGGCATTGCCTGCCGTAGATGTTTTCAGCCAATTAATATATTAGCTAATGCATCACCTTTTAATCTGTGTGATCTAACTGGAGTGAACTGCATTGATTTAAACAGGGACCCTGGGCCAGCAGGTCAGAGTGTCCCTGTTTTTTGAGAATGGGGCCCTAAGCACCCTCCACAGTTGCTCACCTCTCTTAGCATGAGTTTCCCCACGGTGAGGATGGAGATGCCAGAGGACTGTTAACTGATCCAACCGGCGTCTTTGGCCAGCTCCTTCCTCCCTCCCAGACAATCTTATGACCATAATCAAACTTCCTTGATAGTCTTCATCTTTTTGGACAAAATCCCAAATGCCCGCTAATTAATATTTTTGTCTAGACGAAAGATTGTAAATGGACATTCCTAACTTCTGTAAATTGGATCCTTTTGAGTCAGTTTTGATAAAATCCAGACAATGTTGTAACACATCGTGTTGAGGACTGGACCTAGGTTCTGGGGCGTCTGAGGAGCTGCCCTGTGAAGGTTTGCTTTTGACCACCAGCTGACCCTTCCCTGTGATGTTGTTTTCCACAATTTTTTGTTTTTTTAAAGATTTATTTCTTTGAAAGGCAGAGTTACAGACAGAAGGGAGAGACAGAGATACATATCAGCAGGTTCATTCCCGAGGGATCAAGGCTGTGTCAGGCTGGAGCCGGGAACCTTGAACTCCATCCAGGTCTTCCATGTGGGTGCAGGGGCCCAAGTGCTTGGGCCGTCTTCCACTGCTTTCTCAGGTGCATTAGCAGGGAGCTGGATCAGAAATGGACCAATCAGTGCCCAAGTGGGGTGCTCGTGTCTCAGGTGTGGGCTTCAACTGCTACACCACGGCGTCGGCTCCAAGAACCTAGAATTTTTAGGAACACATACACGCAGAACATTTAAGATATGCAAAGATTGCCTTCTTTGACCAACACCTCAGTGCTTAACTAAGGCACTGCCTTGGGTTCGCCCCTCTGTCTTCGTTGAATCCAATTTCAGCAAGAATCTTGTTAATCAGTTTAGTGAAAATCTGTAACCCTGGGTGTGTGACTGCCTATCTTACCATTTTGGCTGGCCCTCAGCATTAATCTTAGCGAGTTATTGTATCCTGAAGCCCCTCATCCTTGACGTTTCCTCTTACTGACGTCCATCCACTGACCCCACCTTGTTCTCTTCTTATTAATCCTCACTTGTCTATCTCTCTGTCCTGTTGCAAGACTCTATTGCTGTGGTCCCTATACCTGTTGCCATGATCCCCCTCATAAAGTCTGCCACATACCATGTTTAGCAAATATCAACAGTTTATTCCATTGAATAAATGAAACATGTAGTGAAAAATTGTAAAAGAGGAAAACAGTTGAGCTGGGTGATACATAGTGCAAATGCCTGGAGTTAGAATGGTGCATCGCAGGATGCTCAGTGGGTTTGAGCAGGGCCCCAGGGAAGAGGTGGACTGAATATGCAGCCGGAGGAAGGGGCGGTGGCAGTGGCATTGGCAGAGGTTGAAAGTTTTCAAGGGAAGAGATACAGGCCTTGCTCTATCTAGTCTGGGGCTTGCTAGGACAGGTGCTTGGGTAAAGCTGGTAGGGATCAGAACACCTGTAGGTGAACTTAGACCTGTTTGCAGTATGGAGTGACAGGCAGACGTGCGTAAGGCACAGCTGGATGAGGTTACCTCATAGGGAGGAGGAGTTTGTCATAATAATTGGAAGTGGGTAGGAGCCGTGGGCCTGGGGACTGGAAAGGTTCTTAAAGCAATAGGGAATCAGTCCTTGCCTGTTTTGCTGCTGTTGTGGGCATTGGGACCCCCAGCTGGACTTCGTACAAGTTCTCTTCCCGCATGCAGGAATGCAACATGTAGATAGAGATGGGCAGGTAAACAGGATTTATTAAAGGCCAAGGATAATACACCATCAGTGTGAATGGGGCAGCCTCCTGAGGGAGAATTGCTCCCACCCAGGCTTCGGGATAAAGGGTGGGGTTTGGGCCAGTGCCTGATTGAATGTTCAGAGGAGACAGGGCTTTGGTAATCTCCAGGGAGGTGTGGCGGCATCTAATGGGTGATGATGGCAAGTGAGTCTCAGGTGTGGTGAGTGGGTGTGAGTCTTCAGCCATGTTCAGGTCATGGGATTTGGGCGGTACGTGCAGCGTGGGCCTGGGCAGTCCTCAGCTCCTCATTAACTAGCCTCCTGCCCACCTGCAGCAGTGCTGCTGAAACACTGAGTTCACTTGGTTCACAGTTCTGGAGGCTGGGAATTATAAGGTTGAGGGGCTTCACCTTGTGAGTGCCTTATCCTGTGGGCAGAGTGTGAGCTAGAGATCAAGAGGGACCAGAACTTGCTGTCTCTCTCTCTCTTAAGATTTACTTATTTGCAGGGGAGAGTGACACACACCCAGTTTCACTACCCAAATGGCTGCAATGACTGGGAAGCCAGATGACCCTAGCTGTATAAAGGTCTCCCACGTTGGTGCAGGGGCCCAAGCACTTGGGCCATTCTCTGCTGCTTTCCCAGGTCACTAGCGGGGAGCTGGATCAGAAATGGAGCAGCTAGGACTTGAACTGGCACTCTGATAATGGGATACCAGCATTGCAGGCAGCAGCTTAGCTTACTGAGCCCCTGAACTTGCTTTTATAACAAATCCAATTAGGTCCTAAATACTGCCTGTTAGGCCTCACCTCCCAGCGTTGTTGAATTGGGGATGAAGTTTACAGCACAGGACTTTAGGGGACGCATTCAGACTGTAGTAGTAGTGGAAGAACAGAGTCATGGGGCAGCAGGGGGACTTGAAAGAGTCATGCATTATGAGTCCAGGAGCCTTGGCAGTTGGATATAAGGCAAGAAGGGATGTGTGTTATTTTGAGAAATGTATATGAGTGCATTGAAGATTCTGAGTGGGAAGAAGACATGTGGAGAAATAAGCTAAGGCTTATCTGTATGTTGATTATTACGGTGTTTTGTTCCTTTCCCGGCTCCCTCCCTGAGGGGCTCTAGGACTCAGAGTCCTCCCTGGACCCCTCACACGCCTGTTCCTGGAGAGCCCTGTGCTTGTCCTGGTGGCCTCTCTCCTCAGCTACCCCTGAAGCTCTGTGAGGGCAGGAGTAGTGATTTCCCCCGGCACCTCTCAGTCTCTCGGTATTTGGACATTGTGGGATGCATTATATGCTGTTAGGATCTTCTTGCTGCTTTCTCTGGAGTGCTCTGAGTAGCTCTTTTAATTGATTGTTTCTTAATCCTACCACCATTTAGATAGTAGTGAGTGATTGCTTTGGAGGAGTCAGGAAAGGGAGGAACGCACAGGCTCCTTGTGTTCTGGGGCTGGCTTTTTAGTGGACAGATGTTGGCAGCGTGCACTGATCATATTGCACATCTTAAAGGTGGTAACATGCACTTTGATGTTCTGGTACAGTAAGTAAGCCTGGGTGCGATAAATCTTCCGACGTCAGGGTTTAAGTGCATCATAACCCCAGTGCGGGAAAGGCTGTGGTGTAGTTCCCCGGAGGAGCAGAGTGCGGCAAACCTAACCCTCTTTCCTCGTGAACGTCAGGGTACGTGAACATAGAATTCAGCAGAATCTACTTACTTACTTTAAGATTTATTTTATTTATTTGAAAGACAGTTACAGAGAGAGGTAGAACCAGAGAAAGAGAGAGGTCTTCCATCTGCTGGTTCACTCCCCAAATGGCTGCAATGGTTGGAGCTGAGCCAATCAGAAGTCAGGAGCTGGAAGCTTCTTCCAGGTCTCCCATGCAGGTGCAGGAGACCAAGCACTTGACCATCTTCTACTGCTTTCCCAGGCCATAGCAGAGAGCTGGATGGGAAGTAGAGCAACCGGGACTTGAACTGGCACCCATATGGGATGCTGGCACTGCAGGCTGGGGGCTTTAACCCTGTGCACCACAGCATTGGCCCCCGGAGTTTACTTTCTTAGGTGCATAATTTTGTTTGAGAGGGTATTTATGTGTATTTGGTCAGCACTTGAGTTTTTGACTTAATGACTGCTAAAGTGGCTTCTCTGGTAGTTTTGTATGGAAGCTGGAAGGAAAGCATTTTGCTTCCAAAAGATTCTGAGTTCTCCAGTTTTCTATTTAGGTAAGTTTAAACAAAAATAAAGTTTATTTTGAGAGAGAGACAGACAATTTCTATCTCCCCAGATCTTCCAGGTTTCCCACATGGGGGTTGCAGGAGCCAAAGCACCTGGTGTCCCTTGGGGTGCACCTTAGCAGGAAGCTGGAACCCGAACCGGGAATCAGGAGTCGGGGCACTCCAGTGTGGGATGTGGATGTCTAAGCTGCTAGACTTAAGTGCCTGCTCCCCGTGTAGGTAAATTTAAGTCGTCTGAGTCAGTGAAGATTCTGTAAGCCTTGTTTCCTTGTTTGTAGCTGGGAAGTATTTTATGGGCTTTCTCAGCCTCTTATTTCTCACAGTTCTCACGGCTCATGAGGTGGCAAACTGCATGGCTTTTGCTGTGTTGCATCAGGCTGTTACTTTTGAGGAATTCCTCTTCAGGTAGGACTTTTAAAGCTCGCGTGTAACATAGGTTTTGGGGAGCTGGGGCTGTTAGGAATGAGAGGCTTTTGCCTTTCGCTCTTCTCATTGTACCTCCTGTGGCGTCCTCAGGGGAGCAGGAGTGTCTTCTGTAGAAAACTGGAGGAGAGGTTAGCTGTCCTGCAGCCCTTGGTGTTTCTGGCACACAGAGGACAGGGAAGGTGATCATTTCCAGCTGGGAGTGGGTCACTGCTGTTTGTTGCCCTGGGAAGCCTTGGCTTGGAGCAGGCCACCTTGTGTTAGAATTGTGGGTGGGTGGGTTTTAGGATTGAGCCTGCCCTGCTATGAAACCCTGGCCCACCAAGCATGCTCCCTAACATAACTTAAGACACAGGTTGGGACTCGTGTCAAGCTTCCTTTAGGTAAATCTGATGGGTTTTGAAGAATCATCTGAGTGAGTTTTTCAGGAAGAAAGTCAAACTCGGTACTGCAATTCTAGATTAGGGGCTTGAACATGTAAATAAAGCGTGTGGGTTCATGTCATTAGAGGAAACTGTGTTACAGACCTTTCCTGTGCTGTGAATAAAATGATAGAAGAAGCCAGATTCCAGAAGAGCCAAACGAACTTTATTGATGTTGATGTTTTTACTTGCGGGGCTTCATAGACAGGTGGTACAAAACCCAAAAAGGTGATTAGACCTGGGGGCTTACATACAATTTTAGCAAAGAGTGATAAATTGTGAGGTGACTAGACAAAGGAATAGGGAGTTTGGGCTTCCAACGGGGTTAACTTTGGACAGATGCCAAGGAAGTGCACAAGGGAAACTAATGGTAGATAAGGGTTCTTTGTGGGGGGCCCCTTGATAAATGGATATCTCCTTTGCAAAAGGGAAACTTATACCCAGGTTTGGTTGGGTAGGAGGAAGGCAGAGGGCCTCCTGTGCCTGCTATTTAGTTGTCATTTGCCCTCAGCTCAAAATAACCCTTGGACCAACATGGTGTATTTTGATCCTCTTTGGCAGGATGTATTTTCTGCCGTTATTGATGGCTTTTTTCACAGGTCCATTTAGAGTAGAGCTTTTTATTTTTTATTTTAATTGCTGAGTTGTTCCAGCATAGTGTTTCTCCACTATCCTTTGTGCCACACTTTCATTGGAAGCACTGCATAATGCTTGTGATTCCCAGTGAGGAGGATGTTGGGATATACTTCCCTGAGGGTGTGGGTGATGGACTACCAAGCTTTTCTTAACCTGAACAAGTTCCTCATTCTCATTGGGAATCATTGATCGGGCAGTAAGTTCAAGGCTCTAAAGGTGTCAGGATGATCAATAATTTTAGTTTGAAAAAGCTTTTTGGGTTTGTTTAGAGAGCTGTCCTGTGTGACTAACTGCAAGATCATCTGTGTAAGTTCAGTGACTGGCCACCTACTGCCCTGTCAACTAAAAGCAGTCTCCTCTGACTTGAGGGTGGTGCTGTGGCCAGCTACCTGGGAGGAACTGGGCAGGTAGGCTGAGTTTGTGTACACTGATTTCTTAGTTTGGCTGGATTTGATTGTTATCTGTCCTGAAAGGAGTTGGAGTGGAGTGGAGACAGCATTGGATTTAGGGTAAGAAGCTCCCTGTCCAAGAGTGACCTTGGGGAAGCCGCCTCTTAACCTTTCGGCTTTATCTTCCTAATGAATGAGAGGCAGGCATCTGGACCAGAATTTAACACGTGTCTGTGGTCCCATTCTGTTGCGGCTTTGAGTTGCTGAGGGGTTGGGGATAGCTGGGGAAGACACCATTCCCATACCCCATTTGTTTTGTTTCTAGAACTGGGTTATTTGGCTTTTAGGATGATTTTAGCCAAATTTGCCAGAGAAGCGTATTCCTGCCCAGTTCAGTGTAAGCACTCACACGTCCAGGCACAGCCCCACCTCCCCCCACGTGCACACATAAAATATGAATCTGTCTGTAGTGAGGAGGCACAGTGTTCATTGCTGTGGATTTTTTTCTGCAGTGCTTGCCGCCAGTCAGCAAAAGAGACTCTTGTGGAGTAGTTGTAGTAATAATGTCACAGGAATACAGAGAGAAACCTGGCACCCTTGGGAGACCTGCTGATACGTGACTTCTCCACCCCCCCACCCCCACCCTTTTAACTTGGTCTGTTAATGATTACACCTAATTATGTATCTTTGGTCTTTCTTTTTTTCTTTCTGTTGATAATTGAAATGCTGCTTAAAGCCATTTGTTTGCTTTTGTTTGCAGTAAATCCTGGGCTGCCATCTGAAGCCCAACTTGATGATTGTGTATTATCATCTTGGGTTAAGTGCTGTCTCATTGCTTTGCAGGCTGCCTGCTGTTTCCCGGGGAGATCATGAAACGAGGTCGCCTTCCCAGCAGCAGTGAGGATTCCGACGACAATGGCAGTAAGTCCTGCTTTGTTGTTCTTGGAACCTGCCAGGGTCTGGGTCGGTGTAAAAACATGATTTTTTAATGTAATGCTTTAAATAGCTGAGGCCCTTTGCATATGAGGCAGGTCAGAGAAAGCCGAGGCCTGGAGAAACACATCAGAGTGTGGTACTGCAGGTCTGTAACCAGATCTCTCTGAGTAAGGCTGACTGCAGGCAAGCATTCCTGAAGCTTCCTGTTTGTTATCCAGGGATGAATAATCCAGTCCCAAGAGTCACTGGTGTGTCTGTTTTTCTTAAACATCATTTATGGCACTTCACAGTTGCTCTTTACGAAAAGAGAACTTAATCAGAGCAGGGTAATTATTAACTAGTCCAGCACCAGGGGAGATTGAGGACTGCCTGGAATGACAGGAAAATATTAAGTACAGGTTCCTAGTAGGTCTGGAGTCCCTTATCTTCCCTTGGTTTTATTTACTATTTTAAAACATCTGTTTATTTTTTATCTACTTGAAAGGCACAGGGCCAGAGAAAAACACAGAGAGAGACACACATACACACACAGAGACAGATTTTTCCATGGCTGGTTCACTGTCCAAATGCCCACAACAGGCAGGGCTGGGCTAGGCTAAAGCCACAAGCCTGGAACCCCATCCAGGTCTTTTAGAGGAGCAGCAGGAGCCCAAGTGCTTGAGCCATCACCTGCTGCCTCCCCAGGCACATTTGCAAGAAGCCAGGTTGGAAGCAGAGCAGCCTGGATGCGAACTGTTGCTCTGATGTGGGATCTGGGTGTCATAGCGGTGGTTTCACCTGCCGTGCCACAACGCCTGCCTCTTCCTTGGGGTTTCACGTGACTGTATTTCATAGAACTGCTGTCTGCATCCCCGTTCTCTGGCAGCCTCATATTTTCACAGTGCAGCTGAGAACCAGAAGTTAGCTGGCTTTCAGGCAGTCAAAATCAATGTCACACAGTGTCTGTGTATTGAGAAGCTAACAGACCACTCAGAGGAGCTCCCTTCACAAAACAGAAGATTTTGTACCTAGCACAGTGCCTGAGCCCCAGCCCATTAGCTTCTAGTTCACATTACAAATTAAGCATGGGAGAGAATGCTTGGAAGAATCCTTGCTGTGCCGTGTGTGTGGTGGGAAAGGAATCGGGCCTGCTGTCAGGGGCCTAGGCCTGAGACCTGTGCCGGAACAGCTCTGATGGGAAGTTACGAGGGCAGGAGCAGATGTCTTCTTGATGCACCGTGGAACTGGAGCACATCGACGCCCAAGCCTAGAGTGGGGAAGCCTGGGAAACCTGTAGAGGAGACGGAGGTGGGGCAGGTCCTGAAGGATGAAGTAGTTGTTTTCTAGTCTCTAAATTGTCAGCAGATTAACAGCTGTAAAGTAGAAAGCAAGGCTTTGCTGCTCCAGGGGGCCACTTGCGGCCTTGGAGAATGAAGGATGGACCAGGACCTTGAAGCACAGAGCTCTAAGGAGGCATTTTGGTTGTGCTTTGGGTGTGGGCGTGGGGCTGTGGGAAGTAGAGTTGGGAGTTAGGGGAGGGCTGTCTGGTGCTTGGGGGGGATGTGTGTGTGAAGGTTAGAGTGACCTGAAGGGCTTGAGTAGAAGGGCTAAGGGATTGGCGTTTGGGGGCAGGCAGTGGGAGCTGCTGATGTTGGGAGCAGGGGAAGAGTAAACCAGGTTGAGGATGGGAGGAATAAGCGCTCCAAGCAGAAGGGCTTTGTCTGTATTTCAGTGAGAGTTATTGGGGGTTTGTCTCAAAGTACAGGCAGTCACCTGCCTGAGCCTTTGGGAGCGCTGCTCTAGGAGCTTCTGAGGCACTTGCCATTTCACAGCCTTCCCGCTTATCTTCTAATGTTTGCAGTTTTAAGCATTTTGCTCCTCCAGGCAAACCCATGCCTTGGTATTTCTTCTCTGCCCCTCTGTGATACTTGTCAAAGTGTCCTCCCTGAGTTACAAGTACCTAGTAAGTGCCTGCTGTTTGCTTGAGTACACAGTTCAGTCCTGTAGCAATTGAAAAAGTCTTACTTTTTTAGTCTCACAATTCATCAGAAGCAGGTTTTATAAAATGCCTCCACATACTAATAATATGCAGTAAGAGGAAACGGGGCCTATTTTAACATATGTTTTTTCTTTTTGCATTGAGCAGCAAGTTCATGCTCACTCTACCCGCATCACTACTTCCTTCTTGCCTAGGGAGAGCCAAGTTAGACAAGGTTCTGGAACCTTCTCCAAACTCAAAGTCTTCCCTTTCTGGATAAGCATCATCCAGTAGAAGGAAATGCTCTAGTCCAGTGCCACTAAGGAGATGAATTTTTAACTTTTACTAAATTGAGATTTAAGAAGCCACTTGTGGCTGCTGTCCTGGATGTAGTGCACTTCTAGAGCTGGCCCATTCTAGTCCCTCTCTACCATCCCAAGGCTTGGTGTGGCCTTATGGGAGTCAGCCAGGGCCGTGGTGGTGACAAAGGACTGCTGGCCTGGTGGCTTCTCTCCTGGGACCTGAAGTCCAAGATTCAAGTCAGCAGATTGGGTTCCTTCTAAGGCCTCTTCCTTGGCTTGCAAGTGGCTACCTTCTTGTTGTGTCCTCATATGGTCTTTTCTCTCTGCATGGGCATCCCTGGTGCCTCTCTGTGTGTGACTCAGCTTTCTTTCAAAGAAACATAGGCAGCTTAGACTAAGGCCTTTCCCAGCTGGCTTTATCTTAACTTAGTCACCTCTTTCAAGGTGCTATCCCCAAGTAGTTTGGAGGCTGGTTAGGGCTTTAAAGGATGCATTTGAGGTAAGAGAGAACAAACTCAGCCCATAACAGTCCTGGACAGCCAAATGTTTCACCTGAAAATGTATACTTGGCTGGAGAGGAAGGAGGAAGAGTGTTCATCCAGAGCCCCCTTGCCTGTGGGACACCATTTTCTTCCTCCCAGTATGTTCATGTCTGTGCTGCCTTCCTTGAAGAACCTGGGGCTGGGGGGTGAAGGTAAAGGTTAGTAGGATACTGGCAGGTTGATGAGGTAGAGCTGCAAAGCTTGGTTCTATCCTGGACCTCTTGCAGACGTGGACATCTGACAGTGGTGGTGGGAGAGAGGAGTGCCACGTAGAAGGTAGGCTGCTCTTTAGTGATGTACTTGGTTCAAGATAAAACACACATTGATGCTTTATGGCTGCACTGGATGTCCAGGCTTAGTAATTTGATAATTGTGGTGGATGTTGAGAGTGGTAAATAATAAGAACTCACTCCTACCTAGAATGCCAGGCCTTGTAAATAGGCACATGTTGGTGTGATGGAGCACACCCTTTCTGTGCTTTCTGAATCCAGCTGGTTCTCAGTGGAGGCCTGTGCCACACCTCCACTGATCAACACTGAGGCCATCCTTTTGTGTGTGCATGGCTGGTGGTGGGGGGAGGCAGGGAAGGCTGGGGAAGTGGAGGGGGCATGAGAGGCGGGACAGGAGGGACAGGCGGGGCAGGCATGGGCGGTGTGCCTTTAGCCCCTGCAGTCAGGTCCACAGAGTGAGCTCTGTCTGGGATAGCTTCCCATACAGTGTCTTCCTCCCGCTGGGCTGGGGCATTTTTGGAAAGTTCTTAAGAGAACTTACGAGCTTAGGAGAAGGACTAAGTCTGTGCGTGGCCACCTCCAGCCTCTCCAGCCCGCAGGCCTGACAGAATTTTGGCAGCAGTTCCTAGCCCAGTGCAGAGCATGTCCAAGTGGAGGAGAGGCAGCTGCAGATGTCAGCATGGGGCCACAGCCCCAGCCTCAGCCACAGCCATGGCTGGGCCCCGCTGGCCTCCAGGTCTGGTGTCCTCTGCTTTGTTTGCTGGCCTGGTCCTGGGGAATACCGGCGTGGTATTTCAAGGTGGGGATGCATGGGCATTTTCTGTGCCAGGTGCTAGCCCTCATCCAGCTACAGGCAGAGTAGCTGAGGCCTTCCTCCAGGCACCCAACAGCCCGAGCCCTGCGGTCGGCTGGCATGGCATTCAGGTGTTTGCAGGTGGCGGGTGTAGTTCCTGGGTTCCTGGGATCGGGTGACCCAGCCGGTCTCTGAAGCTGACACATTGTGCCAGGGGGTGGCTCAGGGAAACAAGCCCTGTTTAATTTCCTGCTGTTCTTCAGGATTTTTGGTGAATGTGGGAATAGAGTCCACCAACCATTTTGAATATTTCTGAAACCTACGATAGATTTCATTTTGTCCTTGGTAAAACTTAGAGGGTAATCCAAACATCAAGAGGCCTTGCTTGTAGCAGGAATTGCATTCCATGTAGATCCATATATATTTCCTGTAAAAAGACAAGAATTAAATATTACTTAATACTGTTCATCTTGCATGTTTATTTTTTTTGGAACTTTACCATAGCCAAAGGCAAATGGTGTGTTTTTTTTTTTTTTTTAATTGGTTAGAGTAATACTTATGTTATTTGAGGGGCAGAGAGAGAGAGAGAAAATGAACTTGTGTGAGAAAGCATTTCCCCACCTGCTGGTTCACTTCTCACATGTCTGTTATAGCCGGGGTTGGGCTGGGCTGAAGTCAGGAGCTGGGAGGTCAGGGTCTCCCATGTGAGTGGCAGGGAAGCAAGTGCTTGAGCCATCATCTGTTATTTCTCAGGGTATCCATTAGCAGGAAGCTAGGAATTGGGAGCAGAACCAGAGCTTTGAACCCAGGCACTCTGACAGTGGGATGTGGGTGTTTCAGGTGTACCGAATGCCTGCCCCTGATTGTTTTGAAATTCTGTGTCTCTCAAAGATTCACACGTAAACTGTCCTTTGCTCTTTGCAAAGAAGGGTGGAAGAATGCTGGTTGATTATGATGCTTTTTCCCCAGGTTGTGAAGCAGGACTTCTTGTTCCTGTCTAACCTTCTAAGTTTCAGGGATCTGTGGGAAGAAGGCCTGGATTGCGACACCTGTCGAGCCCACCCCACACCTGAGATAATAAAGGGGCAGACACAGTGGGCCGGGGTTTTGCCATTTGGTAATGCTGGTTGGTGAGAAGGAGAGCGTCTGTTTTTCTGGGCTCTCCTTGGCTTTGTCGACATGTAGTGAAGAGAGACTGCCCTTTCCCGCCTAAGGACACCTTCTGAGGCTGCATTAGTGGATTCCTGGATTCCTTACATTTTCTGATCATTTGTGTTCATTTGCTGAGGTGTGGCTGGCTGTGCTTGTTTAACTTCCTGTACATCTTCCTTGGCTTCTCTTTTGTAAGAAAGTGCCTCTGCACCTCTGATTTGCATTCTATCTTGTAATTCTTTGGAGTTGTGTGGAGCAATTCTTGAAATGTGAGGAATTTGCACTCAAATGCTGTGGAGTGTGTATTGTCCCCCCCCCCCCCATCCCTTCCAGATGCACAGGAGGGCATCTTGGGGGGGGGGAGGGGTTAAGGAGGGAGCAGCAGGAAATGATCTGTGGCCCTGCACTTGGACCTCCTCAGGAGTGGTGGGTGACCGTGAAAGGTCTGCGTGTCAGGTGATTGACGGTCTAAGTCTTCCTTTTGAAGTACGTGGCAACATCTCTGGGCCAGTTCTTTGAAGTCTGTGTGGTGTCTGCTTTGGAAGGTGGAGGTGCGGGACCTCATTATCACAGGTGTGACGCAGAGCTCGCCTCTGGAAACTGGGGAAGTGTGAGCAGCTGTGCTCAGGTGTGGCTACCTGGAGACCAGGGAGGACCCGCACCGTCCCTGACTCCCGGCCGCCTTCCCACCACAGGGAGGCCAACAAAGCCTTGACTTTTAGAAACTTAGGATCAAGAAGAGTGGAGCTGTGGAAGAGCTTTGGTGTAGGACCCCTGCCACGAATAGAATAGCAGTTACTTAGGATGCTCGTCTTCTGTTTTGCTGAGAACCAACAACTAGACTAACATTTTGCTTAATTTCATATGAGGGTTTTTGCTGCATTGCTTCACTTGGCACACGGATGGGGTATAGTGTAGCCCTCAGGTAACACACGGGCGTCTGTGCCAGGTCTGTGCTGTTTCTCACCAAGCGGGGGGACTTGTAACCTGCCAGCCATCAGCATCTTTTGTCAAGCTGCTTTCCTGTATCTGAAGACACCAGCATATCATGTCATGTCCAGGAGCAGCATCAGAGTCACAGCAGAGTGGCATTTGGTCACTGGGGACATTCTCTCTTGGCATGCGCTGTGTGGTGGTGTGAATGCCAAGACCGCCATTCATTCTCATTTCTGGACCTTTTTTGCACTGCACACGAGCTCCCCAATGTGAGAGGCGTGTGCAGAATGCATTAGATTTACTCTTGAGGTTTTCCCTTCTTTTAGATCTAGGGCACGGCAGCACGGCTATTTTTAATATTTCAAAGGGGAGTGTTCAAGATGTCTGTCTAATAGGACTAGGAGGAAGCACGCGGGATGTTGGGCTCAGGCCGCTGTGATCTAACAGTGCTGCCTTCTTGAGCCTTTGTAACTTTCTGTTGCGCCCAAAGGTTCTGTTTTGCTGGAGGTTGAGGGTTTACAAACCGCTCACTTTTCCCACTCAGTAAACTGTCTCATGTAAGACAGTTTTACTATATAATTGTTCTTACTTGAACAGTACAAGTCAAGAATTTCAAGTCACTTATTGGTTACCAGAGTGGTCTTAACTGTAGGTAGTGAGCTTACCTTGTGGGCAGCAGTAAAATAATTTTTGACATTAGTGTGAGAGTTATAGAATCCCCACCTTGTCTCCTGAAGGCAAAAACAAAAAAAAATGTTACTTGTCCCCTTCTTCATAATTTGGTTTGTCATTGAATATCATTACTTTGGAAACGGAAACAGAGTGTACCCGCAGCCAGGATAACCTCAGCCCAGTTTTCACCTGGTAGCTGGTGCCATGGTGTAGCCTCAGTCGCTGTCTCCCAGTCCTTTTGGTGTTTGACATGTGCTCATTTTGGGTTTGAATCTCAGCCCAAAATGCTTTTCCAGAAAGTGCTTTATAAAGTACATCTATGTCTGTGTCTGTCTATATGTCTGCACACATTTTTAATTAAGGAGGGTTAGGAGTTACTTTGGCTTTGATAATCGTCTGAGGGCTTCCTGACAGCCTGGGAAATGTTTGACTGCAGGGAGGATGAGGGTGCTTAAGGACGAGTCAGTTTTGAGTCTCCGGCCTTTGGCCTTTGAATACTTAGGCAGATGTCAGTGCATTTCAAGCAGGAAGCAGTGGTAACCGCTGATCTGTCTCTAAATGTGTTATTGCTTTATTTTCCTTGACCTCAGGAACAGATCTTCTCAGGTAAAGCAGGGGAATATAACAGTGGGTGTTTGGTTCAACAGTTATGCCACTGCTTGGGAGTCCCGTATCCCATATCAGAGTGCATGGGTTTGAGCCCAGGTCCTGCTTCCAGTTCCAGCTTCCTGCTAATGCACACCCTGTGAGGCAGCAGGTGATGGCTCAAATTCTTGGGTCCCTGCCACCACCGTGGGAGACCTTGCTTGAATTCTGGGTTCCTGGCTTGGCCTGGCCTAGCTCTGGCTGTTGCTGGTTTTTGGAGAGGGAACCGGAGGATGGGAGTACTCTCTCTGTCTCTGTTTCTCAGCCTTTTGATATTTTAAAAAAAAGGAGGAGTGTGTTTCTGGTATCTGCACCTTTAGTTCTTAGGTTACAGTGATGGCTCTGGCTATAGAGCTTGCGCCATCCTGAACAACACTTAAACATTTTTGGAGTCTACTTTTTCAAACAAGTACTGAGAAACCACTGTGTGCCCGGCACTGGCTTAGCTGTTGCATGTATCGGGAATTCTGTTTTGTGCTGAGGGCTCTTGCTGCAGTAAATGTTTCTGATGTGGGCAGGTAGCTCAGAGGGAGGTGATGGCAGCAACAAGTGACACTGGTCGTGGGAGGCAGCGCGGTTTCTTAGATCCCAGGTTCCCTGCCCCTGGTTCCCGCCTGGTTCAGCAGCCAAGTCTAGGTTTTCTACAGATAACCCGTGTAAATGACAGGATTTTCTTTCCCTTTCCTGTTAATGCAGGATAGCTCAGTGATAATTTTTAATAACTTTATTGAGGGATAATTGACACACAGTTCACCGCATGTATTAAGTGTACATTTTGATATGTTTTGGCATGTTTACATCCACAGCACCATACAAATCCAGATAATCCTCCCTTGCTCCTTTTCCTCAACCGCTGATGCACTTTCTGTCACTATGGATTAGTTTGCATTTTCCAGAGTTCTATATAAATGGAATAACACAGGATACATTCTTCTTCTTCTTTTTTTTTTGAGTCTGGCTTCTTTCACTAAACATAATTATTTCAACATTTATCCATGTTGTGTATATTAATAGCTCATTCCTTTTTTTATTACTGGGTGATAGTATTCTACTGTATGGATGTACCATACTTTGTTTATAACAGTCTGGATTTTTAGGTTGTTACTGGTTTGTTTTTTTTTTTTTTTGCTTTTTTTAAAAAAATTTATTTATTAGAGAGATAAATATCTTCCCTCTGCTGGTTTATTCCCCAAATGTTTTCAACAGATGGGGTTGGGCCTGTCTAAAGTCAGGAGCAGGAACTCCCATCTAGACCTGCCACTTGGGTGGCAGGTACTCAAGCACTTGGGCCGTCATCTGCTGCTTCCCAGGCACATTAGGAGAGAGCTGATGGGAAGTGGAGTAGCCAGGACTTGAACGGACTCTGATGTGGGCTGCAGGTGTCTCGAGTGGCAGCCCAGCCCACTGTACCACAGTGCCCACTTGTTTCAGGCTTTACTAAAGAAGCTGCTAAAAATGTCAGTGATAATTTAAATTTAGCTTGTTTTCTAGTTTTTCCTTTTCTGCAAATTGAGTTTAGTAGGATTAATCTTTCTTTCCCTCCTGTGTTATATCCACACTAGGTAAATTAAGAGGAAATGGAACAGACTAATTTTGGATGGATCTGTCTCTTGTTTAATAATACTGTTGCTAAATATGTAGCATCTTTGGATTTAAAAAGTTTTTTATTTCATTTTTAAATTTTTACATTTCATTTGAAAGGCAGAGATAGAGTAAGATAGCTGGCAGAGAGAGATCTCCCTTGCACTGTTTTACTCTGCAAATGCCCAAAATGGCCAGGACGGGAGCCTGGAACTCCATGTGGGTTTCCCATGTGGGTGGCAGAGACCCACATAACTTGAGCCATCATCATGTGCTACCTTCCAGGGTGCATGAGTGAGAAGCTGGATCAGAAGGCTGAGGACCTGGGACTTGAACTAGGTATGCACTTTAGTGTGGGATGCAGGTATCCCAAGTGGTGGCTTAACTGCTGTGCCAAGTGCCTGCCTCTACCTAACTTGTTGAAAGCAAAGTAGACACCAATTTTTAAGATTCACAAAAATAGTCCTAGGATAAATTTCCAAGGGGATGTCATTCCTTGGGTGTCATTCCTTGGGTGTCAGCAGAGCTGCAAGCTTCCTGGGAGTCTTGGAAACCACTTGAGGGAGGGGGAGGGACTTCTGACAGATTGCCAAGAGGAGACAAGAGGGTCACAAAACTCAAGAATGAGCACACTTGTTGTTTGTGCATTAACCCTGGAAGTATTTGACAGTAAGGTACTTCTCCCCCGCCTCACTTTCATCCTTTTCAAGTGTTCTAGCTTCTGTCCTAATCATTTCTAATACTTTGTGTGGTGATTCAGAGTGAAGGGGCCCTCCCTTCCTCACCCGGCCCCTTCACCTGCCTCCCTGCACGTCCTGGATGCGTGCGGGCTTGGGGGTGAAGCTGTGTGTAGCTGTTAGGAGCCACACAGCCTCCTTCCCCTGCTGGGTCCCAGCATGGCTTCCGCTTCCCTTCTGGTGACCAGGTTAGAACTTCTGCAAGTCGGGCTCGCTGACGCTAGTGTGTCCAGAATATTTCTCTCAGCATGAGAGTGAAGCTTCCCTGTTCATCTGGGGCGTAAAGGTACAGCTGGAACTGTGCTACAGGAAGACTTCCTGGAGAGATTTGTGAACTGGCAGGGATCACTTGCAGGGCCTCAGCACGGGCGCTCAAGGGTGCCGCGGACCTCTTCCTGGCAGGCAGCACTGCCAATCTGCCGATGGGCTTATGTGCGGAGCCTGGTTCTCAGTGCCCCTGGGTCCCGGTCCCTGGAGTCTGCGGGAGAAGAGCTTCCTCTTTGAGTGACAAGGGATTGAGTTCCGCCGGGCATTCGGCTTTTATTTTCTGTAGATTTTCTTCCTTTCTGGGTGTGTGGCGTGGGGGTGCTGGTTGTTGCAGCTGGGCAGCACGGGTGAGTCATGAGGCACTTGGGCAAGGGCATCAGGTGGCTGTGAGGGCCTCTGATCTCTGGCAGCAGTGGGCCACCCACAAGTAGGAGGCCCTGTAATGAGTTAACAGGAGGCAGCGGCGGAGAGGGACAGGAGGCCAGCCATGGGGAGTTGCATTGCTGTGACTTGGCCTTTATGCACATCTGTCCTGAGTGAGAGGTGTCAGTAGAAATGTTGGTGACATTCAACAAGGTAGGGATGCAGGAGGCAGAGCATGCTGGGCAATTTTTTTTAAAGATTATTTATTTGAAAGGCAGAAATACAGAGAGGAGAGAGAAAGAAAGAGAGAGAGATTTCAACACCTGGTTCACACTCCCAGTGGCTGTGGCTGGGCCAGGCCACAGCCTGGAGCCACAAGCTTTTTCTGGGTCTCCCATGTGGTTACAGGGGCCTAAGCACTTGAGCCATCTTATGCTGCTTTCTCAGGTGCAGTAACGGAGCTGGGTCAGAAGTGAGCAGCTGGCACCGGTATTCGATTCTGGCACCGCAGGCAGAGTCTTAACCTTCTATGCCATAGTGCTGGTCCCTGCTAGGTGAACTTGAGTTTGGTTTTTATAATGCTGAGGTGACAGATCTCAGACCACCGTAGGCTGATGATGTCTAATCTGAAGGTGGAACCGGGTCTGGAGTGTGGGATGGAGCTTAGTCTAGGGGAGTGTGTAGGCTTAGATTTCAGACAAGGGGGAGCACTCCCCAGGGTGAGCATCTGGAACAAGAGGAGTGAATATGGGAGAAACAGTGGTGGTGGGGGGACGTACATGGAAAGGAGGGGCCCACAGAGAGCCCCCATGAGGCGCAGGCAGCACTTGAAGCAGGGTGGAGAGAGGAGCTGGGCTGGGCAGTCACAAGACTTTGGAATGGTAGGTGACAGGCCATTTGACGGGATTAGAGCCCCTTGGGAAGCAAGGTCCAGAGCATTTTCCTGAGAGCGGAGGAGGCACGTTGAAAGGGTATACGGCTGTTGGTACCTTAGGTTCTGTGTGGGCATGAGGGCATGCTTTTGAAGACTTAATATTTATTTGAAAGAGTTACAGAGAGAGAGCGAGCAGAGTATAAGACATAAGACACATACACACACACACACACACACACACACACGAGATCTTCCGTCTTCTGGTTCATTCCCCAAATGACCACACCAGTTGGCTGAGCCAGGCCAAAGCTAGGAACCTGGAACTCTCATCTGAGCCTCCCACATGGGTGGCAGAGGCCCAAGCACGTGGGCCATCTTCTGCTGCTTTCCCAGGCATTAGGATCAGAAGTGGAGCAGCTGAGACACGAACCAGTGCTCAGGAGATGCCGGCGTTGCAGGCAGTGGCTTAACCTGCCGTAGCACAGCGCCAGCCCCAGAGGTGCCCTGCTCTAGAGAATGCTGTTTTTATGCCCTGTGGCATCAGCTCCTTTTCAGTGTTCTGATCTTAGCATTTACAAGGCTTAGTGAAATCCCAGGAAGGCGTTTTCCACTTTGTATTTGCCGATGTGAGGCTTTGAACGCCTTCAAAAGCGCGGGCTTCCCCGGGAAGGTGCCACCTTCCTGGGGTTCTGAGGGCCGTCCCCTCTTGTGTGCTGAGCCCAGGGCTCCGCGTCGCCGCACACAGTGCAGGCCTGCTTTGGGAAATGAGCGTTCAGTATGTGGTGGGAGTGCAGGAGCTTGTGAGCACCCAGAGAGTTTGCCGGCTGTCTCCTGCAGCGGCACCCAGGTGAACCCTGATGTTTGAGGACGAGAATGAACCTCAGGGAACACCGAGGGGCCCGTGCTGTTTATAATAAATAGTTCCTCTTTGGATCTTTGTTTCTTTAGGCCTGTCAACTACCTGGTCTCAGAACTCTCGATCCCAGCACAGGAGAAGCTCCTGCTCCAGACATGAAGATCGAAAGCCATCAGAGGTACTTCTGGGGTGCCTGTCTGTCTCACTGTGTGGAGTGTGTGTGTGTGTGTGTGTGTGTGTGTGTGTGTGTGTGCAGGGGGGTCCATGCCACACACACAGCCCAGTTTGCTGTTTATGTCTGCAGTCCTGTGCCTGTTTCCGAGTCTGTGAGATGGGGAAGACACAGGTGTCCCCTCATGAATCCTTGAGGATTCTGTGGGTTAATATGCAGGCAGCCCCGGAGCAAGCACGTGCATAGTCCTGGCACGTGAGAAGTGCTCAGTAAGTGCTGGCTGGTATCATTAGTTGCGTTCATTCTTTGCTCTCCTGTTCCATCTTTGCTGGCTCTCCACAAGTTTTCCTCTGGCTGGGAGATCAGTGGGTTCGGATGCTGCCAAGTCACTGCCAGCCTCAAGTTAGTTTTAGCCACGACTTTGTGGCTTATTTGGCACAACCCAGTGTTAATCTGGGAGTTTTGTTTTGGGGATTATACTTAAGGCGTTCTCCCCTGTTCCTCCTGCTCCCCCAACCCTGTCGTTTCTTCTCTGACGTTGTGTTTAGGTGTATTTCTCTCTGCTGGGACCCTGCCAGTCCTGAGAGCTGTTTTCCCCGAAAACCTTTGCTGGGCTGTGAGGATTGAAGTCACTGAAGGAGTGGCATTTTGCCTTTTTTTTTTTTTTTTAAGATTTATTTATTTATTTGAAAGTTACAAAGAAAGAGAAGGAGAGGCAGAGAGACAGACAGAGGTCTTCCATCCACTGGTTCACTCCCCAGTTGGCCACAAAGGCCAGAGCTGTGCCGATCCCAAGCCAGGAGCCAGGAGCTTCTTCTGGGTCTCTCATGCAGGTGCAGGGGCCCAAGGACTTGGGCCATCTTCTACTGCTTTCCCAGCCATAGCAGAGAGCTGGATCGGAAGTGGAGCTGCCAGGACTTGAACCGGCACCCATTTGGGATGCCAGCACTGCAGGCATCAGCTTTACCCGCTACTCCACAGCGTTGGCCCCAGGAATGGCATTTTGAAGTCACTGAAGGAATGGCATTTTGGTTGGGTGCAGTTTCTAGTGAGCAGGTTACGGGGATGAGAGTTTTGGGTGGAACACTAAGGTGTGGGGTGACTTTGAAGACAGACTCATCCTTCAGTGGCAGCACAGGGACAGGGCTTCCTGGAGGTGCCACTGTGATGGCAGAGGATGGTTGCTCAGATGCAGAAAGCCATCTTCCTCAAGACGGCAGTGAGCATCCTTTAGGGTCACAAAAAACCATTGAAGGGGGCACTTCAGCATTGGATCCAGTTCCTGGGGAGGTGGCTGTTTGGCCCCTTGGTTGGTTTTGTCCATTTGAGCCAGGAGCGCTCACTTCCTTCCCTGCAGTACTGGAGCACCTGCTACTCGTCACTGTGTGCATAGCTACTACGAGGTTTTCCTTGCACTTAGATGGAGTGTGCTCCTGTTACTGCAGCACTGAGCACAGACAGCCCTACTAAGGGGTTGTGACTCGCTGCTCAGCAGTGTCGACGGAGCCCTGCTGCCAGCGCCCGCACCAAGCAACAGGGGGGAGCTGGGTAGCAAGGACTCGCTCTGGCCTTGTCCCTGACCCATGCAGATTTCCCAGAGTTCAGCTCTGAGCTCCAGCAACTTTCTACGTCAAGTGCCAGTACTGACCTGTGCTGGGAACTGGGGAGCTTGCGTCCATTTGAGGTGTGTGTTTCAGTCCTTGACTGGTCTTTGAGTCAAGCACTGGTGGGCTGCCTTTTCTTATCTCATTGCTTCAGATTGGTTGTCTTCTTCTTTGGTTCTTCTTTCATTCTTCTTTCTTCCCTTGTTTTTCATTTTCTCTCCATCTTTTCCTTTGATCTGATCTGTTTCTTGATGGTGTGGGCCCATGCCTTAGGTTTTCACAGGCCTCTCCCCTGGGGCTGGGAGGGGACTGTGCTGGACACCTGCTTTGGGGGTTCCCATGCTTGAAGGGACCCCAGTGGTTTCTGTGGAAGGTGCACGACCAGGTTCTTGCTTGTTAATGGGACTTTAGACGTAGGGGGTGGTGAACTGGGAAAAGCTGGTGTTGGACGTGGCAGCCTGGAGAAATGGCCTTTTTTAAAATTCAGACACTCCCTCAGACTTCATGAGGACGAAGTTTATTAAAGTGATCAGCAGCCTGAAAAGCCACCAGGAAAAACAAATATGGATCTATTAGCAGGCATATGATGTGAACTGTGCTTCGCAGCACAAGAAAGAACTCCCTGTCCTGAGAAGAGAGACTTCAGCATTGTGGCTTGTGTAAACAGAGAGGGCAGCTTACGGATGCAGGCTCGCTGTGTGCCAAATACAACTCTGGGCTGGCGCTCGTGCCAAGGTCAGCGCTTCCTTATGTAGCCCTTAGACGTGAGTGGGCCGAGGACAGGGCTCGAGAGGGGACCAGCTGCACTCGCTGGCCGGGAGGCGGTGCGTGCTGTGCCCGGATGTCAGGCCTTGGTGACTGCGAATGCTGCAGACCGGTGAGTGCAGAGGAGCCGAGGCTGGGAGGGCGGCCTTTCCTGCGGTTTTCCCTCTCTGTGTCTGGGACGAGCAAATGGGGGGATCTCTTGGCTGAGGAGCAGTACTTTAAGTTTTATGTTTTTTCCCCCCTCTTTTCTTTGGCCTGATGGGGAAGCAAACCTTCTTCTCTCTCTCTGCCACCTTTCCTCCTTTTCTGTCTTTCCCTGTCTCCTCTCCACTGCTTCCTGGGTGGACGTTATGCCAGTGACGGTGTGCAAGCAGTCTCTGCAAGCACCCATGGGGCCTGCTGTTGCTTCTTTCCTGGTTTTTCCAGGCCTGTGGGTCTGCCTGGCACTGACCAACCTGGACCTTGACCTTGACCTCACAGGTACCTTGGCGTAAACCTGATGCCCTGTGAGGTCGCGGTGGGCTGGGAGCAGTGTGAGCGTAGATGATGATGAGGTCCTGGTGATTCCACAAGGTTTTGGCCTGCAGTTACACATGGTTGGTGGAGTTTTACTTGTAAAACATTTAGCGAAAGAGCACCTTTGGATGAACTAGCTCCTCGCAGGTGCACACTTTCAGCAGCCCTCTTGGTGAATTGTGAGTTCTTAGAAGTTTCTCACAGGGGGACGATGAGGAGTCTTCTGCTGCTGTGTTGGTGTTGCAGACACTGTTGTGCCTGCAGTGTGGACTCAGAGGGCGGTGTTCCATCAGCTGCCGCCTAAGCCTGGGAGAGGTGAAGGCGTGTCAGCCACAGGGTTTCTGTAATGATAGGTCAGCCTCGTTCTTTGTTGATACAGTGACCTTGCATGGCAGCTCCATGGTTACCTGCAGCTGCCGGAACTCTGAATCAGAAGGCAAATATCAAATGTCAGTGTCCCTTTCTCTCCCTTTCCAGGTGTTTAGAACAGACCTGATCACCGCCATGAAGCTGCATGACTCCTACCAGCTGAACCCGGATGAGTACTACGTGTTGGCAGATCCCTGGAGACAGGAGTGGGAGAAAGGGGTCCAAGTGCCCGTGAGCCCGGGAACCATCCCTCAGCCAGTGGCCAGGTAGAGCTGCCTCTGCACCTGCTGTCGCCCTCCCTCCTGTCCCCGTAGCCAGGTACTGGGCAGGTGGTGAGACAGTGTGACGTGTCAAGTGGAGCCAGCACTGCAGCTGTCTCTGGGGACGGCTCTCTTAGGAGAGGAGAGCAGATTCCAAGACACACAGGGCAGGGACTGGCTCGGAGGGAAATGGCACGCTCACTCAGCTGGTGCCTTTCTCCCTGCGCTCTGCGTTTGCTCTGTAGCATGGCTCCCTGGGAGAGAAGTGTCTGGCCTCGTTGGCACCCAGCGAGACCCACGTATCCGCGCTGTGGGGGCTGGTGCCACTGTTGGAGGACAGGTGTGCAGAGACCTGCCTGCCAGCTGATCTTGCTGTGTGTGCTGTGGGTTTGCTGACAGAATTCCTTTGCTGAAGGGACTGTTCAGGCGCAGGCCTTCCCGACTCACCCCAGAATCAGATTATACCCACCTGGCTCATCTTATCCCACCTTCCCGGTCCGTGTGTCCTGCAGTTTTCTTCAGAGAGGTTGAGCGCCCTGTGTGCTCAGCCAGCACCTGGTTTCTCGGCCAGGCCGTCAGTCGGCTGCTGCTTTGTGAAGCAGACTGTTTGGCCGTGGCTGAATGTGGACTGGGCTTCTCTCTTGGCCCCCACCCACTGGAGTCTCTCCAGGAGTTTGAGGTGACGGAATTTGGTTGTTGTCACTTTGGGACACCTGAGAACCTACAGTGGCGGCAAGTGCCCATGTTGTCTCGGAGCCCGGTGCCGGTGCACAGGCTGGGATGGGAGTCAGTGGGCCCTGTGGCCTTGCGGGCTGGAGGCCTGGCCTCTGGAGGCGAGTGTCCTCGGGCTCTGCAGGACAGACTGGGGTTTCAGCATTCTTGCTGCCGCTGAGAGTTCCCTGTCGATCGGTTCTGTCTCACTTGGGAGCCCAGGGCAGAAGAAGTGAGCATTAAGCAGCCGTGAAAGTGTTCACTTGAAATCTTGCTCTTGGGGGAGCAAAGGGAGCTAATCCCCTCTGTGTGTCCAGTGCCGTGTAGATGACACCAGTCTGGCAGTTGTGAGGAACTTGCTTCACACTGATGCCTCTGGGCAAACACAGACTGTGGAAGCACAGAAGTGGAGGCATCTTGTGGACTTCTGGGAAGAGGGTCCCTGGTGCCCAGTGGGTGGGAGTTGCTCTTCTCACGTACCTGTCCCTTTGGAGGGGGCTGAGGCGGGCACAGTACTTGTCCAGGCGGTAGCAGGTGGTGGAGAGAATGTGTGGCCGTATGAGAAGAGGAAGCTTGAGTTCCTGGGAGTCCCCTCTTTGACCAGGACTCATGGTGAGGGCCTCAGCCTATTGCTGTCTCTCGATAAAGATGCAAGACGTCTCCTTGCCTCCCAGCACTGTGCTGTGCATGCCCTGCTTGGGGCTCGCGCAGCTGCCCTGGCCTCCACAAGCTTCTCACGTGTTTCTGAGATCCCAGTGCTTGGCAAGCCCTGGTCGTGATGGCCTCCAGCAGGGATGAGCAGGCCGGGTTAATGCAAGGTGACTTACGGATTAACCCTTGGTCCTGGGTGGCCAGTGTTTCCAATGTGGACAGCATGCCAGAGCAGCTGCAGTCAGTGGATGGTGGTGGGCATGGTAGTGTCCTAGGAAGCTGATTTTATTTTTATGTGAAAGGCAGAGTGACACAGAGAGAAAGAAACAGAGATCTTGATTTACTTCCCAAATGGCCGCAACAGCCAAGAGCTGGGAACTCCATGCAGGTGTCTGGTGTGAGTGTCATGGGCCCAAGTACTGAGCCATCTGCCTGCAGCCTCCCAGGGTGTGCATTAGCTGGGAGCTGGATCTGAAGCAGAGATGAGACTCAGTCCTAGGCACTCCAGTATGGGCCGTGCATATCCCAAGTGGCGGCTTAACCTGCTGCGCCATAGCGCCTGCACAGGAAGCCTGGCTCTGAAGACTTCGGCAGTGCTTTCCTTTATATCTGTGTTCATGTTGGGCTTTAGTGACTTCTTATAGGGGTCTTAATGGGTGATGGCGTTGGGGTGTATCTGTTTCCCGTGAACCTGGTCGTGACCTGGGTTGGGGGTTGGAGGAGCGTTCTGCAGCCGGGGCCTTCTGACAGTCTTCCTCCTACATGGCAGAGAGGGTAACCTGGCTGCCTTGTGTTCTTGTTACCCAGGGTCGTGTCTGAGGAGAAATCCCTTATGTTTATCAGGCCCAAGAAGTACATCGTGTCATCGAGCTCCGAGCCACCAGAGTTGGGCTATGTTGATATCCGGACGCTGGCTGACAGCGTGTGTCGCTATGACCTCAATGACATGGACGCTGCATGGCTGGAACTGACCAATGAAGAATTTAAGGAGATGGGTGAGAGGCGCTGTCTTGATTAACGAGGGGTGGTTAGGGAAGCCCTTCTGGCACATTAGGTTGCGGCGTGGAGAAGCCGCAGTATCCCTTGGTTCCAGGCTCGTGGGCTCTTTCTACATCAGCCCGTCTGTCTGTAGCAGGTGTGTTGGGATGGATTCAGAATTGGTGTGTGGCTTGAGGAAGACAGGGGTGGGGCTGATGAGGGCTGTTTCTCATGGGGCACTGTGCATTTCCCCTCTCTTCTCTGGTCTAACCCCCCTCATTCACTGACCATAGAGGAAGTTGTAGTTTCCTGCTGTGTGTGCTGTGGGAAGCCCTTGTTGGTATATGTAGAGTTGCAGCTTGTGCACCTCAGTCACTTGGTCTCAGGGTTTTGGGACAAGGGTGACAGCATGGAGGTCTCATTTGCACACCAGCCGTGGTGGCTAGCAGTTTACTTGAAGGCTGTGAGGAGCAAGACAGTGAGGTCAGTTGTCTGAGTCCCTTTGGGTTGCTCTAATGGAAGGCCTGATGTTGCATAATACATTCAGAAAAGAGGTGTATTTGGCTCAAGATCCTGATGGCTAGAAGGTTGAACAGTTTGGTGGAGGAGCGAGAAGGGAAGTGGCGGAGTGGAGAAGGGGACATGCGTGTGTGTGTGTGAGCTAGGAAGCATGGGAGCAGGGAGGGGCCGGGCTCACTCCCCCAGGAATAATCCAGTGCCGAGAGACCATTTCTGTGATGTGGCATCAGTCCCTTCGTGAGAAGGAGCAGTCCCCAACCTTAGGACCACTTTCCTGGGGGACACACTCAGATCACATCCAAACTGTTGCATCGAGTCCACTCTCTGCGTCACAGACCACCAGGATTAGCTAGCTTTAGTGGGTCCGGTAGTGGCATGAACTGTTGATTTGCCTTCCAGTGCATACTAATCATGAGGTGTCTGGTAGTGGTCAGTTTTGAGGGTCGGAGACTGGCACAGAGCTAGGCGCATGATAGATGGCTTATCCTTCCATGACGCTATGCAGCCTGTCAGTGCATGGGATCCACAGCGGAGCTGGAGCAGAGAATGCTGCTGTTTTGGTTACTGAAGTATTTTGCTAGACCTCGTAGCTTTCCTTCCTTTTGGTCCTTGCTTCAGGTGTCCCGGAAGTTGTCCTGCAGAATCTGTATAGAAGTTTTCAGAGCTCTCTTGGAACTGAATGCTCCATTTCAGCTTCAGAGATGATGATGTGCTGCTTTGTAAGCAGCCTTGCGAAGCCCAGTGACATGTACTCGAGACCTGTGTCAAGTCAGAGGACTCGGCCCAAGGACCCTGGGGCTTCCGTGCATGGCTTAAATACTAAGAACTGGGCTAATGGTCAGGTGTAAAGATAATTCTGAGTACTTTTGCAGGATACGTTTATGTGGTTGTGTAACAAACTGAACACTTGCTTGTCTTAGCTGTAATTGGTCTTTCTTATGATACAAATTATAGAGCATGGGATTGTGATTTCAAAGCCAGTGGCATTTGCAAAACCATTAGAAGACACTGGGTTGTGCCTGGAAGTGGAGAAACCATCTACATGATCATTAATTAGGGTGGGTTTTTTGAATGTGTGTTTAGGGCTTATTATCACAGCATCATAATGTGTTCCTCAGATTTTTAAAAACTTGAGTCAATTTGATTTTAAAATTTATGATAATGCATAAAAGTTGTTGGAGACTCTAATAGCATTTCCATTGTTTTCCTGCCACTTGAATGTCCTGTTTGAGTATTTTTTATAGCCTGTTTCTCCTGCCCACATGAGTATTTTTAATGTAGGAGGTTTGGAAAATATCCACAAAGAGAAGAAGAAAAAAAAATCTTAGCCCAGCACCAGCTATAACCACGATATCCACTTGAAATCTATTTTTGATCATTCTTGCCTAACAGTGCAGTTTCTTTAATTCACAGTGAACTGTCTCCTTGGCTTCAGTCATGTCCTTGTATTTCAGTCTTTCACGCATCTGATTAACTATGCATTTCAACTCAGTACAATTCCAGGGGCGAGGAGGGATAAACCAGTTAAAAGCATTTGAGTGCTCACAGTCAAATCTGGTGCCAAGCACTTTGCAATGCCAAGAAAGGAAGGTTTTTTAAAAACACCCAAACCATAACTTGTGGTCATGGTTTTGAAGTCACTTACACGGTAGTTGCTACATATGATAAATATAATGAAATGACTTACTTAACTCTATATGTATTTCATATCCTTGAATCCTTCAGGGGTTTATCTTTTGCTTTATTTCTTGCATGGAAGACTCCTTCTGCCTTTAATTAATTTAAAGATTGATTGATCCTTGGAAGGATCTGAGAGGCATTCAGTAGAAAAGCTGGGGCCACTCACCGATTTATTCAGGGTATTTAGCCACTGTGAATTGTATAAGTATAAAGAATTTTTTAATGATCTCATCTGTTAATACAGATTTATTAAAGTGGGTCTTGTGGCCTTTTTCCTTCAGGAATGCCTGAACTGGATGAGTACACCATGGAGCGGGTGCTGGAGGAGTTTGAACAGCGATGCTATGACAATATGAATCATGCCATAGAGACTGAGGAAGGCCTGGGGATCGAGTATGACGAAGATGTTGTCTGTGACGTGTGCCAGTCGCCTGACGGCGAGGATGGCAACGAGATGGTGTTCTGTGACAAGTGCAACATCTGCGTGCACCAGGTGCGCCTGGTGGGGAGCCCGGCTGCCCACGGGGGGGTGCCGCCGGGAGCCCGGGGCCCTTCTCCCTATGGGGTGGTCCATTCTCCTCGTCCTAAGTGATTTGAAGAAACGTGCTGTATGAACATCTTTTTTATTCCCTCTGGTAGCTTCTTACAGGGTTGGAAATATTTCTTGCTGCTTTTACAACCAGAAAGCGAGGATCCAATTAAGAACAGTGCGAAAACAAAGCAACCCTTGAAAAGGCAGTTAGTATGTTACGTTAGTTTCCAAAATACTACAGACCGAGTGGTTTAAAGCAGCAGAAGTTTATTGTCTTATGGTTCTGGAAGCTTGAAATTCTAGATAAAGTTCAAGGTGAAGTTCAAGATAAAGGCGTCGTTGGGGGGCCATGCTCCTGACTTCTCCTAGTGGATGGTGATCCCCAGCACCTTTGGCTGGCCTCCTAGGCTTAACAGCTGCCCTTGTGGTCACATCAGCTGTGTGTGTGTGTGTCTTCACTATCAGTCACATATCTTAATCACATATCTACAGTGATTCTGTTTCTAAGTGAGGTCACGTTCTAAGATGGTTTCTGTGGGGGCAGAAAGTAGCCCCTTGGTGATAACGTTCCTGATGGTGATAGGATTTGCTTGCCACAGAAAGGTAAATCCATAGGACTAAAGTGCATTACTTCATGCAGTAATGAAGTTTTAAGATGTGCATGGAGATGGGTGTCCACACACGCCCTTAGCATTTAATAGGCCATCGTCCTGGCTATTGAATCCTTTGAATCCACCTGTGGATGCTGAGATTTAAAAGACCTCTTTAAAGGCTGCTTGCTGGGGTGACCTCAGGAAGAACGCAGTTTACTCCGTGAAGTTCTGGATTGTTCTTTTTTTTTTTTTTTTTAATTTTTGATAGGCAGAGTGGACAGTGAGAGAGAGAGAGACAGAGAGAGAAAGGTCTTCCCTTGCCGTTGGTTCACCCTCCAATGGCCGCCGCTGCAGCCGGCGCACCGCGCTGATCCGATGGCAGGAGCCAGGATCCAGGTGCTTTTTCCTGGTCTCCCATGGGGTGCAGGGCCCAAGCACCTGGGCCATCCTCCACTGCACCCCCTGGCAATAGCAGAGAGCTGGCCTGGAAGGGGGGCAACCGGAACAGAATCCGGCGCCCCGACCGGGACTAGAACCCGGTGTGCCGGCGCCGCATGGTGGAGGATTAGCCTATTGAGCCACGGCGCCGGCTTGTTCTTTTCTGTACGATTTGTCTGCCTCTTGGGCTTTATTGGAGTCTGAACATTCTGCCAGCCGTGCCCGTGTCCCGGCTCATCCTGACAAGGAGACCACTGCTGTGGTCCTCTTGCGGCCCACCATGGACCTGGGTTTTCAGGTTGTCTGGCAAGTTTCCCTGGGGTAGTGGAGACTTCTCGTGGTAGTTTTGCGATATTGTGATTGCTGCTTGTTTGTCGCGGATGCTTCTTGTATTTACTTGGATGACTTTTTAGTATTTTTCCTGCTGTTCTACGTATTTTCCATTCTGCTTGAGAACCAGTTAAACCCCTGTTCTATGAATGAGCTACAGGGCATCAGGGTCAGGGGGAGGGCGGGCTGCAGAGGGCCCTGGATCCAGGGGCTTCTGACACTGCTCCCGTGGCTGTCCCTTCCGCCATCCGTGTAAGTCTCTTCTCCTTAGCATTTACTGCGTTTTTCTTTGGGGAAACTCCTCCATGGCTTGTCGTGAAGACAGTCTTCACTGGATCTTTAGAACGACCTCGGGCCTGCTTTTCCAGTGTAGAAATGACGTCTTCCAGATGAGATTCTCCAGAATGTCTGTTACAGACCTTTAGTATTTGAAACCTTAATAGTTGTGCTCCATTTAAAAACCCCTGTTTTTTCCACTAGGTCGGTGTGGACAGTGGCTTATTCATGGCGCCGCCCGCGCTCGCGGGCCTGGTGTTACCGTGCCGCGCCCGGCACTCATCCTTGTGGTTTCCTCTCTGCGTCCCGAGCGCTCCGATGGCGGGGCGGCTGTGTTTTTTCTGTCTGGAGGCTTCGATCGAGCTCTGTTGCCGTGACTCTCGGCTTCCTGACTTCCAGTTCATTTAAGGATAAAGTTCGGAACAGTTGGTTTCTCAAGGCCGCTCTGAGTGTGCTCCTGGTGCCGCCGCGGTTTCTGTTTCCCCACTTATTTAACACTCGCCTCTTCTCTCTTCAAACTCTCTTAATTACCTCCATTGCAAAAGCCTTGATTTCTGCATTTTATGCCTTTTTGTGGTAATTTTTGCCATCCTGGGCAAAATAGGCTTTGTTTTAAATATCAGCTCAGAAGACCAGAGTCTGTCTCTCTTCGATCGGCTCATTTTTCTCTGTCTTTTGGGTTCCCTTGGGACAGGAGTGGGCTCTGGTGAGTGTGCGTGCCTGGCCTGGGGACAGCCTGAGCTGCTTCCCCTTTGTACCGCCGCCTCGCTGGGGCAGCCCTGGGGGACCGAGTGCCTGGTTTCCCCTCACTACGGGGAGAAGCTCACCTCGCAGGCCTTAACCCTGCGTGGCGCGTTGAGGATTTCTGTGCTCAGTGACTGCATGGGTGTCCTCAGAGCACAGACACCCTGGGGTCCCGGAGGCCGCCTGCAGGGAGCGGGTCCCCATGTGGCAGCCCTGCTGGGAGTTTTTACCTTGCTGGGTGTCACGGGGAAAATCGATCCTCTCTGTTTCTCTGTCTCCCTCGGGGCCGTGCCGCGGCGTTACAGGCCTGTTACGGAATCCTCAAGGTGCCGGAGGGCAGCTGGCTGTGCCGGACGTGTGCCCTGGGTGTTCAACCAAAATGTTTGCTGTGCCCTAAGAAGGGCGGGGCCATGAAGCCCACCCGCAGCGGAACCAAATGGGTCCACGTCAGCTGTGCCCTGTGGATCCCCGAGGTGAGTGTGGTTCTTTACAGCAGCTTCTCCGGAGGTGCTGGGGCCTCTTACCTGGGGTTGGGCAGGTGGGGGGAAGGACACCCTGTAGTTGTGTGTCCCCGCACCTGACTCCGGGGCGCCTCGCTGCTGTGTGTGGGCAGATCTGGCAGCAGCGGCGGCTGGGCTCGGCCGGATGGTGCTCACGCCTCGCCCTGCCTGCCCGTCAGAGCTGCCATCCCATTGCATATGCCCCCTCCCCGGCACAGACCTGAGCATTCGGTGCCTGTGGTTTGGGGGTGCCCGTATCATTCCTCCAGGATGGGCTGCAAATCCTTGTGCTTGGCAAGCCCTGCTCAAGGCGCCACTGTGGTTTAAAAACAAAAAAAAAACACCACTCTAGGTCACACTTTTGTGGTTTTTATTTAAATTCTTCCTCAGCTTCAACCTTTTTAATTTCAGGTCTGGTCTAATTTATTTCGAGTCCCAGACCTTGACTAATTTAATTTGCATGGCTCGCTGTGAGCATATCATTTGTGATTCAGATTCCAGCATTTTGGGGGTGTGATTTTGGTGCATTTTTCTTCCTGAGGAGAATTATCTGGGGAGGATTTGGACCGAGGTTTCACGATTCGGGGCTCAATAGCCCTGGACCTTGTGGTTTGGTATTAACAGGATACAGCTCAGTGATCTGGGCTGAATGCGAAGATGATACCTTCTTTATCTTGGTAAATTTCCACTTTGAATAATGTTTTCTGAGAGAGGATTAAAAATAGCTTACATTTACTCCACTATTGACAGCCTATTGAAATAAATTTAAGGTAGGTGTTCAGTCTTGACAACTCCATTGAGGGCCATAGGTATATGTGGATTGCATTCCCATGATAGATGGGAGTCCTTGCCATCAGGGGCTTGGTGAGAACTCAGTCGTCTGAGTGTTGGTCCCACCTGGGATGTCCCGCTGCCCTGAGCTGGCCCCCAAGGCCACCCTGATACTTCAGAATAATTTTTTTACAGAAATTTCAGCAGAGCTTTGTAATTTTTTATTGATTTTATCTAAATGAAAGGCAGATAGAAAAAGAGAAACAATCATCTTCCATCTGCTTGATCATCCCCTGAATGCTTACAACAGCTGGGGCTGGGCCAGGCCCAAGCCAGGAACCTGGAACTCAGCCTGGGTCCCCATGTGGGTGGCAGGGACTCAGGTATGTGAGCCATCACCGGCTGCCTCCCAGGGTGTGCATTAGTGAGGAAACTGGCTGGAAATGGGACTGGTGCTCCAGCCTAGACCCTGCTCTCTGAGATGGGGCTCCCGTGGGGCACCCCAGCAGCAACTGCAGATGCCCACGCCCTGATGCTTCTAAGTAGGGGTTTGCTTCCTCTAGGAGGGGTGGCTGCTGCTTGCCTCTGTGTGGTAGGAGGGGAGCAGGGAAGTACTGGGTTTAGTTTTTTGTTTTTTTTTTTTTGAAGATTCATTTATTAATTTAAAAGACTTATAAAGAGAGAGACGAGTCTTATATTCAGTGGCTAACTCTCCAAGTGGCTGCAACTTCCAGGGCTGAGCCAGGCTGAAGCCAGAAACCAGGAGCTTCATCTGGGTATCGCATGTGTGTGGCAGGGGCCCAGACACTTGGGCCGTCTTCCACTGCTTTTCCCAGGCCATTAGCAGGGAGCAGGATGGGAAGTGGAGCAGCTGGGACACAAAACGGCGCCCACGTGGAGTGCCTGCATCGCAGGTGGCGGCCTTACTTGCCATACCACACCATCAGCCCCAGTAATGTGTCTTTCAGTTTTAACATTCATGCTCTGCCACTGATGGCCGTCCACCCTGTCTTGCTGTTTTTGAACCTCAGGTGAGCATTGGCAGCCCTGAGAAGATGGAGCCCATCACGAAGGTGTCTCATATCCCTAGCAGTCGGTGGGCGCTGGTGTGCAGCCTCTGCAATGAGAAGTTTGGGGCCTCTATACAGGTAATTATTGTATGTTCTTTCCTGCATTGTAGGGAGTGGGATGAAGGAGGGCGCGCAGAGGGGATGAGAATCCAGGAGGCAGGGCGAGGCGCTGGCAGCCTGTGTGAGGTTCCCGAGGGATGGCCCCAGCCCAGTAGGAATACCTTTCATTGGCTGACGGTATCCAGTGAAACTAGAACCTGAGCTTTACATCACAAGGTAATTCAGGATCGGCCTGGGCTGTGAGACAGTTCCATTTTGTCTCTGCCTCTTCCCTTTCTGCCTTAAGTCTGGCATCACAGCCTCTTTCCGAAAGCTGACACCTCCTAGGAAGAACCAGGGTCCTAGGGAGACTCTCCCTGATGAACATGGCCCTTGAGAGCTGGCCACCCTCCCACCTGCAGTCACAGCACTTAGCTGCTGGCCCTGACTCACCCCCGGGGCTGCCTCTGGCGAGGGTGGGCACACCTGTTTGTAATCACCTGGGCCTTCTGATGCTTTGACATTTGGAAAAACAGACACTTCCTGTATCATGGAGCCAGGCAGCTTCCGGGAGAGGGGCATCCGTGTAGCACTGCTGTGTGTGCTCTTTGTTACCTGACTTGCACACAGTCTGACTTCTGATTCCTTAGGGTGGAGTGTGTGTGTATATATATAAGGGACAGAAATGTGTACACACAAGGAGTGTGCACCTGTATGTGAAAACGAAGCCTACATGTGTATTCCAGACATAGATGTGTCTGGAAGGCATGAAGCAGGTAGAGTTAAGGGGAGAGACTTTGGGTGTCATGCTGTGTCAAAACCGAGAGGTTGACTTCTGGACCTCGGTCAGGATTTGAGAGGCCTGCAGTGGTGTGTGTGGCTGCTGCTGGCCGTATAGTTTCAGCCAGGCTCTTCCTCTGGGATGTGCCAGTACAGGCCACAGGCTCTTCCTCGGCTTCCTCCCTGGATTCTGGGACAGCCTCTCCCTGCAGAAAACACACCAGCTACACACAAACACAAACACACAAACTCACTCCCAGTGTGGTCAGACTGCCAGTCATGGGTTTTAAAGAAATGACCTCATAGGCAAAATCACTGTGTTTTGGCTGATAAATATTTCTTTTGGTAAGATACAGAAACCACTGATCTAATAGTTTTAAAAATGTTTTCACTTTTTTACAAGCCACATGGTTGTACTTTCTGTGTTGTTATCACTTCTACCGGTGTTCATGATTCCAAAATATAACAGAAGTATGTAGAGGGTGGGGCATGAGACAGCTTGTGGGATTTTGCAAATAGTGAAGTTTTTTGGTATAAAAATAGAATCTGTTGAAAACTAAAACATGACAAAGCACCTCTGGCCTTGAGAGTTGGATGGAGGAAGTTGGTGGAGAAGTTATAAAGGACCTGAGCGCAGGTGTGCACGTGTGTGTGCACTTGCAGGAGACGAGCTGAGAGAGACCACGGAAAATGGAAATCATTGTCTTCCACGGCCCTGATGTTCTGAGCAGACTCCCTGCCCTTCCCTGAGCGTGCAGCCCTGCTGCTCAGTTGGCGCTTAAGAGAGGTGGGCGAACGAGTCTTTGTCTCTTTTCCGAGGAGCACTGATAGAATGCCTTTTTGTTGCCATTGACCTCTTTTTCCCAGAACATTAATTTGAAGGAGAAGAGGCCAAGGCAGGCTGAAGATTTTTCATATCTTCACAGAATGGATTGATTTTATTAAAAGAATTCCTCTCTGAAATGTCTGCAGCTGCGAGGGCTCTGGTTTATGTTTCTGTAACATCTGTTTGCTGAGTCAACCTGAATAGGAAAACCCGGAGGAAGGCCATTTGGCGTCCTTACAAAGTCCTGTATAAATACTCCGCTGCAGCTCATTGCTCTTTAAGGCGAGAGCGCCTGGGTTAAGTGTAGTTGAAGCCAAACCCAGAGAGTGGCTCGGCCGTCTGTTGCCACTTTTCCTTCCCGCTTGGCTGGCCCTTGTCTTTCCGTGATAGTGGCCAGGTGTGTATGCGTGTGTTCTGCTACCAAAGCTGGTTTCACACGTTTCTTGGAATTGCAGTTATTTATAGATAAAATTACAGATTTATGTTCGTTCATGCACTTTAGGTGTTTGTAATGGGGGGAATGGTGAAGGGAACTGGGTGGGACTTTTTTTTTTTTTTTTTTTTTTTTTTTGGTACTTGGGATTGAAAGAGACTTTGTAGTGTTGGAAGAAATGATGGCTCGTGGCAAGTCACCTCTTAAACACTGAAATGATGAGGAGAGAAAGCCCCAGCTCCATTCTCTGCCATCCAGGGCAGTGTGTTGAGTGAGTGTAATTAAACTTTCCTGTTGGCCTGCGGCTGCTGGATTCTACTCCTCTCTGTAGCCCTGGTGGGCCCTGGGGGTCGCTTGGCCTCACACAGTACAGTCTTGCCTTTAAGGGACTGGCTTCAGTCACCGCCAGGGAACCTCCTTCTAGGGATTTGCTCAGCAAGATCAGATGGGCAGCAGTTAATCACTTTGCTGCCATCTTGATCAAAGGCATTGAATTGTAGCCCTGCCCCAGCCGGGGGAGCGCCTGGCCTCCGGGTGGACCTCCCTGGGACCCACAGGAAGCCGATCCCAGGCGGTCCTGCTGCTACTCCGGAGTGGCCAGGTGTGGCACATACAGATCTCAGCGCTCAGGGCCTCCCTGGGCTGCCGGCTGCTTTGCACCCAACAAAGTTCCCAGCCTGGCACGGAGACCTTGCTCCATCTTCCCGTACTGGTGGCTCTCGTCACCTTTTGTTCTCTGCTCTTCTGGACTTCGCTTCGGCTCCCTCAGCTGGGACCCCTGGTGCCACTTGGGGAAAGTCCGGCATTCCCTCCTCCAGGGGTGCTGTGGCTCTTCCTGCTGGCATCAGGGCGGAGGACCCATGTTCCCTTGGCGGCTTGGACTTGGGGTCATTGTTGGGGGGGGGGGGATACTTCGAGTCTTTTAGACATAAATCACTAGAAGCTCAGCGCTGTAAGGGCCAGACAGAAAGGTGGCAGAAAACAGGAGATATGTTCATTTTGGTGCAAAACATTTTAAAGTTCACTATCCAGAATTATTATAATTTTTATTAATTTAATTATTTGGAATTCCTCATTACGGGGGGGGGAGATAGAGAAATCTTCATCTGCTGGTCACTCACCAAATGACCACAATGGCCAGGGCTGGGTCACGCTGAGCCAGGAGCCAGGAGTTTCATCTGGGTCTTCCATGTAGGTGGCAGGGGCCTAAGGACTCAGGCCATCTTCCACTGCTTTCCCAGGTGCATTAGCAGGGAGTTGGATCTGAAGTGGAGCAGCTGGGACACGAGCCAGTGCCCACATGGGATGCTGGCACTGCAGGCAACGGCTTAACCTGTACACCACGGCACCAGCCCTGCAAAAACGTTTTTGAAGTCTGTGTATCCCAGAAATCTCAAAATGTTCATGAAAAATGCATATTGTGAACAAATCATGAATGGATTTCAAAAATATTTTGCACCAAAAATAGACACCCCTTTTATTTTCACTTTCCGTGAACTTTTTGAAGTACCCTCAGCTGTACTGTGCATATTGAGCACGCATTCCGAGTATCACCCATCTTCCTCTACACGCACATTTTTGTCATTCCGTCTGCTTTGAGGGGATTTGGATGTCGTTACTTTTCTAAGAATGTTACGTATGGTTTGATTGGGCTATGGACACTTCAACCTGAAGAGTCCTCTTACACTCTGTGTCTTACCCCATTAGAGAGCCCTGATCTGCCAGGGTTAATTCATGTAAACCTTCCTGCCTCGGCTCATGCTGCAAAGTGGGGCTCTGCTGCGGGAGCCTGTGTGGCCCCTTGGGGGCGCCCATCATTGCTGCTCTCTAACGGTCTTTCTCCTCTGTGGGTTCTTCCCAGTGCTCTGTGAAAAACTGCCGCACGGCCTTCCACGTGACCTGTGCTTTTGACCGGGGCCTGGAGATGAAGACCATCTTGGCGGAGAACGATGAAGTGAAGTTCAAGTCCTACTGCCCGAAGCATAGCTCACACAGGAAAGCCGAGGAGAGCCTTGGTGAGGGTGCCACGCAGGAGAATGGGGCCCCTGAGTGTTCCCCCCGGGATCCTCTGGAGCCCTTTGCCAGCCTTGAGCAGAACCGGGAGGAAGCCCACAGGGTCAGTGTCCGTAAGCAGAAGCTGCAGCAGCTGGAAGACGAGTTCTACACCTTCGTCAACCTGCTGGATGTCGCCAGGGCCCTGCGGCTGCCCGAGGAAGTAGTGGATTTCCTGTACCAGTACTGGAAGTTGAAGAGGAAAGTGAACTTCAACAAGCCCCTGATCACCCCAAAGAAAGACGAAGAGGACAATCTAGCGAAGCGGGAGCAGGATGTCTTGTTTAGGAGGCTGCAGCTGTTCACGCACCTGCGGCAGGACCTGGAGAGGGTAATGATTGACACTGACACCTTATAGTGACTTAGAGAAGAAGATGCAAAGAGGCGAACGCTTGCCCAGAGCAAGAAATGATAGCCAGTCACTCTCAGACCCTTGTACACACCGCAGCATGAGGTTGTGTTGGTTGCATATATTTATGGGCTGGTAAACTCATTGTACACGTGTGCAAGACTGCCACAGAGTGGGCAGCTTCTTTGTGATTTTTTTTTAACACTTTCCCATTAATCTTTACTGTTACACAAGATCAATTGGGGTGTGTCTTATTTTTTTTTTCCTCCTCCCTTCATTCTAGACTTAGAGGGAACTAAGCCCCAGGAAAGTGACCAAGGGGTTGACTCAGACTTATTGTCACACTGAGTTAGAAAGCCAGATGGAGTCAATGTATCGGGTTAGGGCAGAGAGAGGCCAAGGTTAAGTTCAACCCCAGGAAACACCAGGTGCCGGGAAAGGGCTCATTCAGAAGCGCTAAGCACTGCCTCCCACTGGTCCGCCTTCACCTCCTGGCTCATTTACAGGGGCATTCCCAGTACTGTCACGGAGCAGAGCAGGCTGTGGGTGTTGAAATGTGTGCATGAACCTCCATACACATGCGTTTCTGTCCCAGAAGACACTCCTGGCAGTGAGGTGCTAAGTCATCACTGAGGCTGTGTGTGTGTATGTGCACATATACACCCAAATTTATACATATATATAGTGTGTGTGCGTGTGTGTGTGTGTGTGTGTGTCCATCCCTCTGTGTGGGTGTGGGTGTGGATGGGCTCCCTGGTGCCCGGGGCATCAGATCTGTCTGAGGAGCCCCTCGTAATGCGCAGCACACTACAGACAGTGGCATTGTTTGTCCTGGGGCTGCGTGGCTGAGTGCGGCGCCTCAGCTGCTGGCACCTCTTCAGCTGTTGCTGCTTTGTGCCTCCCCCACCCTCCACTACCGTTAGAGTTGCAGTCTGGACCTCGCTTCCTGCTGCAGGAATAATTAGGAGTGGGCTGTCTACCCCTGGGGCTGCCTGCTCCCTGTAGGTAGCTCCTGACTGAGGCTTGCTAATTGGAGATGAGTCTTAGTGCACCTTCTGCGTCAACTCCCTTGACTGCTGGCTGCTGATTAAATTCATAGTGTGAAAGGGATGGGACTGAGGTGTTCTGGCCCGAAGCAGCCTGTACTGAAAGGCACCCAAGTGGCCTGAAACAGTTAACGCAGCTCCTCCAAGCACTGCACTTATTAATGGGGAGTGATTCACCTGCCAGGGAGAATCTGATTCAGTTTGGAATGAGAGTGTAGGCAAGACTAGGTGGGCCTGGAGAAGTCCTGTAGGAGCCAGATGTCGCAGAGACTTGTAGGGCCCTGTGAGGGATGGTGTGGAAAGAAAAGTATTTCCCAGTGTCCTCAGGGATCCAGACCCTTGTAGGATGCCCCCTCCCAGACTGGATTTCCAGCTGGGGAGCAGGACCAGAGCAGGCTGTGTGGCAGTAGTGCTCACATGTGCCCCCTGCTGGTGAGTGTAAAGAAGACCTCGCGTCTCAATCGCATGTGGGTTTATTTATTTTTTAAATGATGAGAAAGGGATTCAGGAGGGTAAACTGGAACTCGGGTGAGACGCCATCGTGCCAACCTGACAACTGCTGTAATTGGGCTGCATGAGCTGTGGAGTCAGATAGTGTTTGGGAGGGGAGGACGAGAAGTTTAATGTTTGGACTGTGTTTGTCTCACAATCACCACAAAATAAAAATGTAGAAAATGCTTGTGGTGTACTAACTCTTTTCTGTATTTAAGTTACTCAGATTAACATACACATATAATTAAATTGTAAACATTTTTTGGAGTCACTGCTGTTGCTTTTTAAGTAGAACAACACCAATGATGTATGAGAAACAGGGAATAAATCAGGATTTGTGTGTGTGTGTGTGTGTGTGTGTGTGGCATTGAATTTATTTTGTTAAACAACTTAGGGAATTCTTAGGGAATTTAGTGTCAGTTTAAAAGGGTCTTACTACAATGAATGGGAAGTCTGTTGCTCAAAATTTGCCACCGAGGCCTGTGAAAGTTGAGGCTTTTAAAAACAAAACCAAAATCCTGGCCGTGACCTAGAGAGTGGCACAGTTATTTGTAAGTGTAAACGATGAGTATCAGGCCAAGGGCTCATCAGGGCAGAGATGACAATACAAGCACATAAAGGACGAGCTACTAACTTGTTTGCTCAAGTCAGATGAGTTCTGCCTAATTCACACAGTATCACTTCATGGCAGACACTCAAAACCCAGTTAATCCGCGCATGTGGCCTTCCCAAACAGAAGGGGTGTTTTCATCAGAAAGGCAGGCAACTGCGGGATTGCTCTTTGCTGCAGAAGAACACCTTGGAGCGCTGGCACACCTGGGCGCAGTTCTGGATCAGGAAGTCAGGTGACAGGAATGGGTTTCAGGAGGTTTATGAACCCTCAGCCTTAAGAAGACATGGTGACTGGTGTGGCAGCTGGCCATGGCAAGTTCCTAAGCTGCCTCTTCTCTCTCTGCCGGGATTCCTTTCCTTAAATACTACTTTTTCTTAAAAAAAGATGCAGTTAGAAATGTGAGTGCAGCAAATGAGTATTTGTTCAGCTAGAGACATGCTACCCCTCCCTGTGCTCTTGGCAGGTGCTGAGGGATAGGCCAAGTCCTGGGTACAGTCCTGGTACTCACCACTCAGCGGAACGGTCACCTTTGAGAATCTGATGGCAGCTACAGTTGTCCCCTGAACAACAGGCATGCTAAGCTTTAGTGTTGCAAGCAGCGTTCAGGATCCAAGAAAACCCATTCCGTAGAGCAGTGGTTCTCAGGATGGAGGCCGTGACCGGCAGCAACATTTGCCTGGAAACTTAGTGGAAATGCAGAGTGTTGGCATCAGCATTCTGTTTGGGAACCACTGTTGAGGGGGAGTGTGAGTGAGGGTTTAACATGGTGTGAGGGTGCGCTGTGAGCTGTGCTTTCTTTGGGTAGGGGAACCTCATCCCTGGCAGTTGGGAGAAGCTGAAGTGGGGGGGGTGTGTTTGAGCAGTGTACAGGAAGGGTGTACTTGCAGGGTGGTAGATGGTCAGCCCGGCTCCAGGAAGAGAAAAAGTTGTTTTGTGCAAAAGGAGGGGGGTGTCAGGTTTAGGGTGCTCACTGTTCTGATCTGTGGTCAGCCAGCACTGGATTAGTCAGGAGATGCTGGATTTGTTCCTGGGCTTTTTAGGTTTATAGTTAGGTATTCCCCATCAGAGATCATGGGCAATAGAAATGAGACTTTTCCACTTAACAGCCACGGTGAGGCCTTCCTCTGGGGAAATTGTTGAAGCCACCCAAACTAACCTTGGATCATACACAAAGTTCAGCTTTTGTGGCCTCCCTGTGTCCCATGTTCATGGATAACCTCAGGTCAGTGAGGTGTATCTGCCAGACCTCTCACAGGACAGCCTCTCCACTCTTGGCATGTAATAGTTTGCAGTTCCTGTTTCCATAGTTCTGACCTCTTGTCTTTCTGTTTCCCAAACCAAACAGGACAAGTGTGTCAGCTGCCTCCACAGCCACACTGTTCAGTGTTTCTGAAAAGGGCTCCCACTTCCTGGCTTGCTGTGTATGGCTGCCAGAAAAGAAGGCACCTCAGCCAAGCCCAGTGACACCAACATGGAATTTACTGAGACAGAGATTTCCTTCTGAATTCTTTAATTAAAAAAAAATAACATTTTTAACAACGAATGTTAGTAATAGAAGGAATTGGTGTAGAAAATAACACAGGGGGTACTGACAGTGAACTGGTTAGGGTCAGGTGAAGCTTGATGTGGCATTTTCCTTCTTCGGGCCAGGAAGCAGTGCAGGATGCAAGTGGGAAAGCCAGCCCTGCCCGCCGTGGGCTTCTCTTAGCTCCCTGGTACACGAGGGCACTGGTTAGGCTGAGGGAAGCCTGAACACCTTGCAGAAGTGCCTGTACTTAAGCCAGTGTGTGAAGTTGAGGTTACGTGTGTGTGGCTTCTTGGTGTCCTCACTGTCACAGGAGAAAGGTTGGTAACCTTAGTAGCACTTCTCCTGTGGAAGATGAGCCGGCAGGAGGAAGCATTGCTCCCAAGGATAGTAGGGTAGGGCTTTTAGGAGAGGGTTTGCTATGGACAGTGGCAGCCCAGGGGGATACGCTGCTGCTGCGATGATTTCATGGTCTCCATCTTCCTGACACACAGTGGGATTGTGTCTCTTCCATGTCGTCTGGTGTGTCTTGACTTTGTGTTTTCAGGCCCATGGCACCTTGTTGGCTTTATCAATAGGAAAATCCCAGGACTGAAGGATGCTAATGGGGTTTAGTGACTGACTCTTTACACTCTGTTTTTGCATTGAGTGGTGGCAGGCAATTTTAATGGTGGGGACTGAATGTACGTGCTGATGACGGAGTACTGGTTAGTGACCATGTGCCAGCAATCTGAAGAAGGCATGTCAGATGCAAATGGAGCTGTTAGTACTTGGCTCTTTTTGATTGAAAGTGGCAGAGGAAGAGGGCAGTCAATAGCAGTTTCTCAAGTGGTGGTGCAGAGAGAGCACGCAGGAACTATGGGCAAAGCCAAGGAAGTTCAAGTTCCCTAGACGTTCAGACATCTCTGAGAGCCGGCTCTGGGCACGTCAGTGTTCAGTTTGCTTGGGTTCTTGTGACCTCTGGGCCTTCTGGTGGGCCCTGGGCAGAGCTCGCTTCTCTGATGGTCCTTGACCTGTGCTTAGTGAGTGCAAACTTCAGAAGATGCTCGGTAAAGGGCAGCAGAGGTGGCTTTGGGACTGCTGCAAAGCCATTGATGGTAGAGTTCATGGGATGAAGGTACTGATGATGGGCAGCAGAGTCCTCTGGCAAGAGGCAGCAGGCCACTGGCCCTCCCAGCTGGCCTGGGTGTGTTGCAGGCAGAGTGTTTTCTGAGGCTCTGTAGGGGTTCCTTCCAGTCTGATTCTTGGCTATGTCGTTGCCGCCCACTTTGAGGGTTATATGCGGTGTCCTTGTTACCTGCCCAAGAGGAGATGAGAGATTGGATACAATGCTTAAAGTACGCTTTCATTTCAAACGTCTGCTGAGACCCTAGTAAGACCAATTTCTTCCAGGTAAAGAAAATTAAGAGTACCGAAGCACTGTTATAATGTATTGCTTACTTAGAATCTTTATTCTCTACATTCTAGGTTCGGAACCTCACTTATATGGTGACCCGCAGGGAAAAGATTAAACGATCTGTGTGCAAAGTCCAGGAACAGATATTCAATCTTTACACTAAGCTCTTGGAGCAAGAAAGAGTTTCAGGTATGCACCAAGCCCTGTAGGTCAAAATATAGGGCAGGGGGTTGTACACCTTGACACTGTTAAGGGGGAAAAGAAAATCTCTTGCTTAATATTTAAAAACTATCCTGTAGAAGAACTTAAGAAGCATAGACTTTTATATGTAAGGAGTAATTGTAGGCGTTTGGGGCATCATGGTATGGGGGAGAGAGCTGTGAATTTTGCCTCAAGCATGGGTGGAATTCAATCTTCTCTAATCTTGACCAACACAAGTCCACTTTGTCCCCCAATTTCCTTATATAAATGGAAATAATATCTCAAGTTGGCTGTAGCAACTGTTGTGAGATTCAAATGAAGCTGACATGTTCTACAAAGCACTTGATAAGTATAGCATGGTGATAGCTAAACAGATTGGATGATTATCTAGCCTTTGGGTATACTTTGATAACCTGTAGGTAAGACTGTGCACTTAAGGCACAGGTTCATTACTTAGGTTATGTTGACAGAATTATGAGTATTTCTGAGACTGAGCACCAAGTCTTTATTTATTTTTCAGGCTCTGGGCTAGGCATACAAACAAACAAAGCAAAACCAAACAAGGAAAGGAAAACCGGGGAGCTTGCCTGCTCTGGAGAACCCATTAGTTTCTCAGAGATCAAGTGCACAGTTGGGCAAGTTGTGGAACCTCTCTGGGATTCCTTTGGTCTGTCAGAGACATGTGGTTTAGAATCTTGATGCTTAAATTGCCTCACAGGACGTGAACCCCTTCCCCCCAGATGGGTCTCAGTGAGAGCTGTGGAGCATGGGTAGGCAGGATCGTGGCATCCTGAGGTCTTAGGCTGACTTCAGTGGAGAGGAGAGAGGGAGGGTGGCTCTCCTGCCTTGGGGCTTGCGTGGGTAGAGTCACAGTGGATTGCTCACTCCCTTTTTCTGTGTTTGTGGCCTTTTGTCCTGGTACTTACACTATTATGAGACATGAAATAGTAAGGTGGTGTTAAAACCTTTCCATTGAAATACAAATTCTAGTTTATAACTAAACACGTATCTCTGAGTGTCTTGGTCAGCTGAACAGTAAGAGAAGGCCTAGAGAGTTTTGAACATTTTTGAAGTTTTCATTAACTTACTGATATCCTAGATATTTTCTTCCCAATATTAAATATTTTCCAAATGTATCAAGTGCATATCTTTAGCTGGAACTTGGGGTTTAGCTGTAGTAAATGTTTCTAAGAAGGGTGTCATATGTAAAAGCAGGTTGAGTCAGATTGTTTTAAACTTCATCTCATCATTATTCCTACTTGAATACAAATAAATGGGGTCTTTTTTTTTTTTTTTTTTTTTTTTTTTTTTTTTTTTTTTTTTGGTAAACCTTTTGTATCCTCATGTGAACAACCCACAAGGAAGGTTGGTGCAGACCACTCAGTCGCAGCCAGCAGATGCCAAGCTGATGTCGCCTGGATCATTAATGCGAGCTGTGTGTGGAGTCGCACCATTGGAGGTGTTTTCTGTGACTCTTGTTGCGTAATGAATGATTACCTAAAAAATAAGCTGGAAAGGGCATGTCTGTCTGATTTCACATGAATCATTTTTCATGGCTATTGAAGGCAGCTTTTTGCATTTCAAGACTGAGGTTTTTACTTGAGTGAGTTGAACGAGATTCTTAACAGCATTCGGAAGTGTTTTGTGTTAGAGGTGTAATGTAGATCTGCACTCAGAAGGAAAGAAAAATCTTGCCTTCATTGTGGGATAAGAAGCATACTACATGTGATTAGTTGCAAGGGACATGATCCTTCCCGTGAGATGCTACAGGGAAGGCGGTCGATACCCTTTGGGATGCCTGGTTTCTCCATTGCAGACTGTCCCTTCAGTTGTGTTCTTATTCATGCCTGAAGTCTGTCCCCGTCTTGGAAGGTAGAGGAGCCTAAGTGAAGGAGCAGGTGGTTGGGACTCACATGTGTTGTCAATCAGGATCCATGGCTTGAACTCTGTGTGTGATTCTGAGAGCGCGCTAGGGGCATTGTGCTGAGGTCTTCAGTGGGAACAGAGCTAATGGAAGCCCTGAGGCAGAGGCTCTTCTGAGACAAGAAAATGTTAGCCCTTCCTTACCTGTTTTCCATGGGAGATGATTCCGAAAAAGCAGCGTATTGGGTGTGGCAGGAGGTTGACTCTAATGATTGGTTCTTGAGAAAGCAGACATTTCCAAACCTGCAGATTGTGAAGGAACCCGCCCTTGTGATAATGGCAGTTCTGTATTGAGTCTCTACCTGTGTTCTCTTGTTTGCTTGCAGTGGCCTTGTCTGATGAGCAGCGAGTTCTTGAATGGGCTCCCGCCTCGCCTTGTTTTTTGGTGTTTCGTACTTTAGTATCAGAGAGAACACACGAGAGCTGCTCTGTGGATGCGCTTGAGGTTCTCGGTGCTTCTGATGCATTCTGGTGTGTCAGGAAGTCACCTGTGTGTTTGCAATGGGAGGTGATGATTCTTCAGTGAGTTGTGAGATGACTTCTGTGGATCATGACCAGCATTCGGAACCAGTGAAAAAGAACAGGAAATGTCAGCGTACTTTTCAGGAGATGTGGATTAGTAATAGTTCACGAAACGTGACCTTTGACTAGGTTCCACTGTGAGATTTAGATGAAGAATTTAACTTACCCTCAAGGTGGATGACAATTCAGACAAATCCTGTAAATTTGAGAACGTTATGTATCAACTTTTAGACATGTTTGCTCATTTTATGTATTTACACGTATTTATCCTCAAAATAACCCTGCCAGGGTGTAGACACTGGAGAAAGAAACTAAATGTAGTGGTCCTCCTCCCTGCCTTTTTGGTGCTGTCAGTTTCCCTGGGGAGAAGGGGTCCGGACACAGCAGCTGTGGCCCCTGGAGCAGTTGCTGCTTTGCACCTGGGGAGAGGGAGGAGAGGCAGCCGCTGCCCACCTGATGTGTTCTGCAGGGATTTCCCTTAGACGATCAGTTACTTTGTTTGAAGGAAAATGTATTCCTTGAAAACCTGAAAACTTAGGTGAGCCTCAGCTGTTTTAGAAAAACAAAGTTTCCTAATGCAGACTGAATGGAAAATTTCCAAGGCAGGTCATCAGCTTGAGATAGGATAAAAACTGAATTTTGACGGACTGGTGGCGGCATATTGAACTGCTGGGCGGGAAAGTTCGTATCAGTTGGTCTACCCAAAGGGTCTAGAGTTTAACTCCTTTGGATGCGCCTCTGTTGTAATTCTTCTGTATTTGTGCTTTTATATTCACAGGTGTGCCTTCTTCTTCCTGCGCCTCCTCCTCACTGGAAAACATGCTTTTGTTTAACAGTCCTTCTGTGGGGCCTGATGCTCCTAAGATAGAAGACTTGAAGTGGCATTCTGCGTTCTTCAGAAAACAAATGGGTACTTCCTTGGTTCACTCACTGAAAAAGCCCCACAAGCGAGATGCACTGCCCAACAGCACTGGGAGCGAAGGCAAAGCTGTGCTCAAGCAGCCAGACCCGTGTGGTAGGCGGGAGGGGATTGTGGTCCCGGAGAGCTTTTTGAGCTTTGAAAAGACCTTTGCAGAAGCACGTCTCATATCGTCAGCACAACAGAAAAATGGGGTAGTGACACCAGACCACGGGAAGAGAAGAGACAATCGTTTCCATTGTGATCTCATTAAAGGAGACTTAAAGGACAAACCTTTTAAACAGAGTCACAAGCCTCTCAGGTCCACAGACGTGTCCCAGAGGCATCTGGACAACACGAGAGCTGCCATTTCCGCTGGAGCAGGGCAGTCAGCACCCGGCATGAGGAAGGAGATGGTGCCCAAGTGCAATGGCTCCCTAATCAAAGTGAACTATAATCAGACTGCAGTCAAAGTGCCTACAACGCCTGCCAGCCCAGTGAAGAACTGGGGAGGATTCCGGATTCCAAAGAAGGGGGAGCGGCAACAGCAGGGAGAGGCCCACGAGGGGGCCTGCCACCAGCACTCAGACTACCCATACTTGGGCCTCGGCCGAGTTCCAGCCAAGGAAAGGGCAAAAAGCAAGTTAAAACCCGACAGTGAGAATGACGGGTATGTCCCCGATGTGGAAATGAGTGACTCAGAGAGTGAGGCATCAGAAAAGAAGTGTCTCCACGCCAGCAGCACCATCGGCAGGAGGACAGACATTATCCGGAGGAGCATCCTGGCCTCCTGAGGAGACAGGGATGGCCTGGGAGCCCGGCGAACTTGGCACTGGGTGTGCTGGGGGGAGCTCTGATGCAGGGGACAAGCAGAAACCTGGTACTCCTGAGCTACACAAACACATTGACTTGCAATTCAGATTGAATTTTTTTTTTTTTCCAGAGTCATTTAGAAATCATTGTTGTGAGAAGTTTGTGTTATTTGCAACTTGTTGAGGAAACAGAAGAGTAGATTGTAACCATAAGACACTGCTAAGAGGAGAACCTGAACTAAACACTAAAACAAGAATGAATTAAGTTTTTAAGAGAGCAAGGCTTCAGTAAGCCTCCTGAAGTTTCATTGCTCTCTGCATTCTTCCCAAAGCACAAACTCTTGGTAACCTGAATATACGGAATCAGATGTGGTTCTTGAGACACCCTTACGTACCATTTGTAGCCCGTAAAGCTTATTTGCTAGGACTGCGGTAGATCTTGAAATCGATTTGGCCCGCAAGGCTATTTTTTGTTGCATGATAGTATGCAGGCAGCAGCTCTGAAGCTTCACTAACACTGGGGAAACTCACGTGTAGACGCAGCAGCCAAGCAAGAGAATTTAAACGATGGTCATGGTTGGAATTGCTGAAGGGACAGGGTAGAGCTGCTGCGGCTCGGAGGGTTAGGGTGAATGTTGCAACGTCCTGCTGCCTGATGCGCCTGAGTGGGTTGTGGGTGCAGAACTGATGGAGTGTGAAGCTGTTAGGAGGGTTCTATCTCTGAGAAAGGGCAGTTAAGGTCCAGTTTCTACCAGTCCTCTTGACCTTCCTCCTCCCTAACTGTTGGCTCTTGGGCCAGCTTGGGATTTCCCTGGCCATTGCCAATACCTGGCCGTCTGGCTTCCAGCAGCACAATGGCTATTCAAGTTTAAGCGATGAACTTCGAGACTCTGGTTACTCATACTTCCCAGAGCCAGTCTCTAGTGTGTATGTTGGGGAATCCGGGCTTCCAACATGAACGGATTCCTTAAGAAAAAGGAAAACAAGAAAAGAAAAAAAAAAGAAAAAATAAAATAGGTTATATTTCAAAACAATAGAAAGGCAATAAGTTGCGATAAGCTCTTACCATTGACCAAGGTTATACAGGAATGAGATTGATGTGTACCCTTGAATAGTTTTCTGGAGTCAGAGTTCTAAACTCTAATTCGTAACTTGGACTTTCTAATTGCAAATGGCAATAAATAGTAAGTTATCAGCAATAATAAATTTAGCATTAAATTTGAGTACAATGTTGTTTTTTGCACTCAATGTAGTGCGTATGTATTAAGACAGTGGATAGCGTTAAGGTCCTGTTAATTTTCTTTGGAATTCAATGTAGTTGTGAATCAAACTTAACAGAAGGAAAGTTTAAATAGCATTATGAGCATTTGGAATGAGCCCGACTTCCCCTAAATTACCCCTTAGTTTGTTAATAGCAGTACCCAGATTCTTGATTCATTTTTACATCTGTTTCCATGTGGCAGGGACATTCTAATACCTAATGCATAAATGCTTTGAGTTCTGTAGTTAACTTTCAAGTCTTCCAGATGATCGTCAACAACAAAAAAGGCTTATTGAATTCCATCTTGCTATGCAAGTTTTACCAGATGATCAGATAACAGATCTGATGCATCCCCGTTGTATGTATGACATTCTCAAACCAAGTCTTAACTTTTGAGTACATTTTAGTAGCTAATTCAGGGGAGGTGAAAGAATGACCCAGGTTTTTAGATTGACTATTTTTGAGCTATGGGGCTCAGTTTGAAAGACTGCTGTCCAGATCAGCTTGTTGCTACAAATATTAGGAGGTTCTTATGAATCCAAGTTGTACATTCACTTGTAGCATAATTTAAAAATGAGATTTTTTTTTTTTTTTTGCATAAGAGCAAAAACCTTTTGCTGGATATAGGAGAAGGTTGGACTCTACAGTTATCTTTTGACTACAGTAACAGCTCTGGGTGAGAGTAGAATTTATAGAAGAATAATTTGTCAAGCCATAGAGAGAAAATCTAAATTAATCTAGTAAATGTATGACCTCTCACCATTTTAAGAGGTACCAGATTCATTTGCACTATTAGGAATGCTAGTTTTGTGCAAAAGTAATGCCTTACCTGTTTTTCCCCATGTTTAGGTTGAAAAGCTTTCAAATGTTCCAAGTTATGCTGAACCAAAAACAAAACAAAACAAAAACAAAAAAATAAAAAAGCCCACACAAAAACAAAACACACAAAAAATAAAAAGTCCACTTTTTATTCCTGCTTCAAAATGCAAATGGTATAGAGCACGGTTTCTCTGACAGTATAATGATAGCTTTGTAAGTTAGTTTCATGTCATGCTGGGAACTCTGTATGAGGTGGCCATAAGCAGCAACCAGCCAGCCTACCCACTTGCATTCTATTAGTACAGAACCATTGGCCTTTTTTTTCCTTTTCTTTTTTTTGTGTTAAGCTTTATCTTTCCTTGTGCATCCTGACCAAGAAATATCTTTGATTATGATCAAATGTATTATGTCAAAATGTAGGCTAGTTAAACTTTTGTAAAGTTGCCTGGAATGTCATTTGTTAGGTTATAAACACAAAATCTTAAATGAAGGGTTTTATGTGTTGTGTACAAATCTTAATTATTTTGAAATGGACAGACTTGTCATTACATTTGTAACCTTGTACAGAGGATTTTTCACTATGTGCCTAGCTTGGTGTCCATTCAGCTAAAGTTGAAATAAAAGGTGCATGAAGAGTAAAAAATCAGAAATTAAACAAAGTATATGTAGAGATGACTATTTTATATTACATGGCCCAATCCTGTATTTATTTCTACCCCCTTTTTGAAAGTATTTATAAAACTAGTTGAGGACAGCTGTATTTTTTTGTTGAACTATTTAGTAGAATTTGTGCCTTTTTGTCTGTATGTGAATAAATGCTGTACATTTTGCAATACATTTTTAACTGTCTTTTGAAATCTGCTTTTGGCTAAATAGTTAAAGGTGTATTATGATTTAGTAATCCTGAGTTGGTGCTTGTTTATTGTCCTGGAGTGTAGATCAGAAATGAGAACAGTAGGGAACAGATCAGAACTGTGCAAAAGCCCAGATTTATTGGTGCTTTCTGGCTCAACTCTGAGAGGAGACTGAAAAAGATAATGGTTTGATTTTAGTCTTCCCCATCTGGAGTTCCTTCCAGAATATGAGGGTACTTCAACAAGTTTGCAGAAAATGTGTATATGGAAAAACTAGGGATTATCAAGTCAAGTTTTTGCACCAAAATATACTTAAACATTTAATTTTATTTTCCCATTAACATTTTGAAGTACCTGGTAAAATTTGGATCAGAAAACATCTCACTGTTGAAGCTACATAGACTTCAGGGTTAGAGAGACCTTGGTTTGATGGCTGAACCACAGTTTACCAAGCCATGTGACCTTGGCCAAATCGCTTAACCTTTATGAACCTCATTTTCCCATCTGTAAAAAGAGGATAACAATTTAGTCTTAGTGTGTTGTGATACTGAAAGGAAGTTCATAGAGTGGCACGCAGTATGCCTTTAGTAAGTGATAGGTTATTAGGTGCAAGGTACTGACTGGCAACATAAACTGATGAGCCTTCTGAGGCAAGATGTTATTCCTGAGTGATGGGAAGGTTGCATTGATAAGGTGCTTTAAAAAACTGAGAGGTTTCATTAACTGCTTGCTTTGATCACAAAGCTCTGGGACACAAGGGCAAGAAGAGAGATTACCTGCATTCCACAAAGGTGACTTGTCCAAGATCACTGCATTAGGCATATGCAGAAATTTCTAGTTTTGAATTGTACTGCATGCAGAAATTAGCATATACTGAGATGCACCTTTCTTTCCTCTTTGGGTTGGAACAGCAAAACTGGTGTGGATTATTCTTTCTCATGCTGATTAAGCCGATTAGGAGCAACAACAGGGTAGCTTTTTGGCTCCAGTCTAATTTGTAATTTCTACAGAAATTTGGCTAGTCTTTTCTTGAAAACATGAGTTGTCTCTTTTGCTAAAGGCTTGTTTATTCTGTCTTGTTTCTCCTTGGTGACTGCTTACTTCCATGTTGCTTTCTCTGAGCAAGACCCGAGAGGGAAATAACTATGATTCTTCCTACAAGGTCTTAAAGTTGAATAACCACAATAGTTCCCTAGGGAAATTAAGTCCCCAGGAGCCAAAGGAAGGCCCTATCATTGGCAGTTCTGCAATCTGTGATGGGAAATGTGGCACTAGGGACTCATGGTTCATGTTTTCACCGGCATTGCTTAGAAAACAGTTTCTACCTTTGAAACATTAGCCATCTGCAACAAACTTTGCAATTAACTTCAAGGTTGAAGTCTCTAATCCTTGTATGATTCTGTTTTAATGCTAAGAACTGCATTAGATAATGTGTTCTAGTGGAGGCTGACAGTGAAGGGCTTTGATGGCCTGGTCATTGAAAAAGAGGACACAAGCAAATCTGTTGTCTGGTCCATTTCCTTGACATCAGCTCTTCTCTGTTGCTGGTTTGGTATGTCTGCAGTGTAGCTTTTCCTGGGTTCTAAAAGATGCTTATTGGGCACTTCCTTTTGGATGTACACAGGTACCTGAGATTTTGGAAATACTTTTTTCCCCCCTGTTAACAGTCATGGGAATTCCTTGTGAATCATCTCTTCAAGTCCCATAGCCAAATGGCAGTAACTGACCCAATATTCTTGGCTTCTCTAGGTCCCAGTGCCACTTGCCATATAGATCAGGTCTCTTCATTTCTCCCATAATTACTTTTAGCAGCAGCCTCTTGTCTGGTTTCCTGGACTCAAGTCTTGCTGAAATTAATCCCTCTCTCCAATTAGGTGTAACTTTGCCAACACTATCTCCATAGTGATAGATAGCAATTTTGTCATTCCAGCTAGGGAACTTGCTTTTGCAGATAATTACAAAGTGCTTATTAAATAGCAGGCACTGGTCTGTATTTTACGTATAATAATTTGTTTAGGCCTTATGATGTGAGCTAGGTGTTACTGTCTCCACAGTTTGCAGATGAGGAAATTGAGCACACAGAAATTAAAGGTCAGTAGGCGGTGGAGTTACTGTACACAAATTAAGCCAGTGTTGGGTTAGGCACACTAGACTTTTGCCTCAGAATATAAAAATAGTTCATATAAAGTAGTTAGTGTGTTTCTGAGTATACTGAAGACTCTAAGTATGAACTTTAGGTCAATGGATTCCTATAAAGTAAAGCTAATAATATATTAGGGGACTACAAAAAGTTAGATGAAAAATGGAACTGAAACATCTGATGAAAAAACTTTTTGAAATCCATGCATAGTTTAAGAACTTTTTCAAGACCCCTGTATTAGTTAGACTCTGAGGCTATCCTGATGGATAATAAGCAGCATAGTCTGCTTGTAGTCTTTTAGACCCTGCATTATTCTAGGGAGAATGGACTTAGTCATGTAACATTTATGTAACACACACAGGCATTCACACATGTAAGGGTAAGTTATATGCATTTATGATCAAAGAAAACTGCTGTCAAGAATTCAAACAACTCTGTATCTTGCCACTGCTTGGGAAGTTAATTATTTAAGTCACAGTTTCTTGATGAGCATGGAGTTAGGACTAAGCATTTTAAACTGAAGCAAGCAAACCCTCCAAATCAGTATTTTTGTGATATACAATACTTATAATAAGTCTGGTTATTTTTTATACAAAAATGAGCAAACCTAAATTAAGTAGCAAAGATAACAAAAGGAAAAAAATACCATGTACCGTCACCAATGTGTACCGCTAACTCTCACTACTGCTTGGCTTATATATGGCTGAATTTTTAAAATAGCATAACTATAGGGTAATGTGGTTATTTTATTCATTAATGTGGCTGATCGTTCCAATTTCAGGAGTATTACCAGTATGATACACCATCTTCATGAAGCAAATCTGGTGTCTCTTCCCCATGTAGCAGCTTCAAAGGGAGCTTTCTTTCCCTTTCTTACAGTTTGGCCTCTGCTCCAGTTTTACTGTAGAATTGAGTCTCTCTTTTTTATACCAAATTCTTATTTTGGCCTCAACTACTCACAATACTGTATCAACAACTTTACAGTTTAAAATTATAATTTAATATAATTTTTTTGCAGATTAAAAGTGGTAAAATTGTCATTACTCATTAAAGACATCTAGAAACCTTCAAAGAAGGTACTTTATTATTAGAACTTTGTGTTACCTATATTTTCCACTGGTTATCTGACTTATATTTAGGCTATGGCCATTTCTTTTCTAGGCCTGGAAAAATTAACAAATTCCACTAGGTTTGAAGGTACTTTGTTGTTGTTGTTGTTTAAAAATTTATTTATTTGAAAGGCAGAGTTACAGAGAGAGGTAGAGACAGAGAGAGAGAGAGAGAGAGAGCGAGCGCTTCCATCCACTCATTCACCCCCCAAATGGCCGCAATGGCTACAGCTGAGCCAATTGGAAGCCAGGAGCCAGGAGCATCTTCCAGGAATCCCTAGGACTTAGGCCATCCTCCACTGCTTTCTCAGGCACATTAGCAAGGAGCTGTATCAGAAGTGGAGCATATGTGACTCGAGCCAGTGCCCATATGGGATGCTGGCGCTGCAGACCAGGGCTTTAACCCCTGCCACACAGTGCAGGCCCTGGATAATACTCTTTTAAACTAAGTTTTCCAGGGGCTGGCATTGTGGCACAATGGGTTAAGACACTCGCATCCCAGCAGAGCATTAGTTTGAGTCTTGGGTGCTTCATTTCCCAGCCAGCTCCCTGCTAATGTGCTTGGGAAAGTAGTGGAAGATGGCTGAAATATATGTGAGACATAGCTGGAGTTCCAGGCTCCTGGATTTATTTATTTGAGAGGTAGAGTTACGGATGGAGAGTGGGAGAGACAGAGAAAAGTCTTCCATCTGCCGGTTCACTCTCCAAATGGCCACAATGGTCTGAGCTGAGCTGCTCTGAAGCCAGGAGCCAGGAGCCAGGAGCTTCCTCTAGGCCTCCCGTGCAGGTGCAGGGGCCCAAGTACCTGGGCCATCTTCTACTGCTTTCCCAGGTCACAGCAGAGAGCTGGATGGGAAGTGGAGCAGCCGGAACTCAAACTGGCACCCATATGGGATGCGGGTGCCACAGGCGGAGGTTTAGTCCAGTATACCACAATGCTGTCCCCTCTCTTGGTCTCTCTGAGACCTCTGCCTTTCAAATAAGTGAATACATCTTAAAAAAGTATATAAAGTTTTCTAAGTATACATATAATTTTACTGCCAAAAGGACTCTTTGAGTTAGGGTCAGAGTCAGGGCATAAAGGAAGCTAACAGCTCTGGTTTATTATAAGGCTGATGAATGAAACGATAGTGGTAACATTTTTCAAATCCTACTTTTATTTTCCATCAAGAACATTATTGATCCTTGAACTAAAAAGGAAAAAACAGGCAGTGGTAAGTGTTAGCTGTAAGTCTAGGATGTGTGAAGCACTTGTACAAGGGTATTTAGCTGTGTAAATGAGTTCAAGCCTCCTGATCCAGATGCATTTACATCCCAGGACACTCAGAACCCATCAAGGCTACTTCGGAATGACTATCATCAGCAAACGGGAGAGGTGCCAACAGTATGGATTCTGCAAACTAAAGATGCAATGTTGCTCAGAAGAAGGGATTCTAGCATTGAATAGGTCTGGTTTGAAACAGCTGAGCCACTTCCAGCTGTGTGACCCTGCACGGATCATTTCACTCTTACCATGCTTTTTCCTTTGAAAAGGAAATAATATCTGCCTACCAGGGTTCTTATACTGAGATAATAAATGCAAAATGCTAGCATAATGTCTAGCACATGATAGATGCTCAATAGACAGACATTTTAAATACACATTAGCATGCTTATCATTGATCCAGGGGAACAGTCTCCAATGGATTCTTTTGGTTTTTTACAGAAATATGATTATAACTTTTTCATTGTCTTTTATCCCTTAGAGTTTTTATAAAAGAAGATGCTAGTGTCATAGTTTTAATCATCATAGATCTAAATGGTAACAGTTTCCTTTATACATCATACTAAGTTCTGATGGCCTTTTCATTCTTTGAGAAAAGAACTGTGCAGCCACTGAAAGAAATATTGAGTGAAAATTTCCATGATGCCTTATCAAAGAATTAAATGATCTTAATAAACATTAAAAATGCAATGATTACTAAAATGCATGGATTTACTAAGAAGTCTAACATTTTTCTTCTTAAACAGGATTACTAGATTAGACCTGGGAAACATGACTAGTATGGTATAAATGTGCTAGGCGCGGGCTGGGTCTTTCCTAGTGTTCTTATGACAGGGTATAAGCAACAACATAGCTTGGATTAAAAACCAGTTGATAGAAGACAAATCTCTAGAAATTTTACGGTCAGGCCCAAGTACAAAAGAAGAAATTAGAAAACTAAAAACAAGTGTTGGAGATTTATGGGATACTAGCAAACAATCCAACACACAGGTCTTAGGAGTTCCTGACAGTGTGGAAAAAGAGAATGCATTAGGAGGCCTTTTTAGTGAAATAATCACAATTTCCCTAATTTGGAGAAAGAAAGGGACGTCCAAGTATAGGAAGCACATAGAACTCCTAATAGACGTGACCAGAAAAGATCCTCACCATGACACATTGTAGTCAAACAATCCACAGTAAAACATAAAGATTTTGAAATGTGCACAAGAGAAATGCCAGATTACTTTCAGAGGATCGCCAATTAGACTCACATCTGACTTCTCATCAGAAAACCTACAGGCTAGGGGACAATGGTGAGATGTATTCTAAGTCCTAAGAGAAAAAAACTGTCAATACAGAATACTATACCCTGCAAAGCTCTCATTTAGGAATGAAGGTGAAATAAAGGCCTTCCATAACAAACAGAAATTGAAAGAATTTGTCACTACTCGTTCAGCCTTACAAGAGATGCTTAAGGATGTGCTACACACAGAAACACAGAAACACGGTCATCACTACAAAAGAAGGTGAAGGCCAGCGCCGTAGCTTACTTGGCTAGTCCTCCGCCTGCATTGCTGGCACCCCGGGTTCTAGTCCTGGTTGGGGTGCTGGATTCTGTCCTGTTTGCTCCTCTTCCAGTCCAGCTCTCTGCTGTGGCCCGGGAAGGCAGTGGAGGATGGCCCAAGTGCTTGGGCCCTGCACCTGCATGGGAGACCAGGAGGAAGTACCTGGCTCCTGGCTTTGGATTGGCGCAGTGTGCCGGCCGCAGCAGCCATTTGGGGCGGGGGGTGAACCGACGGAAAAAAGGAAGACCTTTTTCTCTGTCTAACTGTCAGAAAAAAAAAAAAAAGACGGAAGGAAGGAAGGAGGTGAAGGCAGAAAATCTCCCAGTAAAAGTACAAAGGAAATCCAAAGTAAATAATAGGAATATTTATGGAAAAATGGCATGGCCAAGTTGTTACTTATCAATAGTCACCTTGAATGTAAATGGCCTCAACTTTCCAGTTAAATGATATAGACTGGCTGAATGGATTAAAAAACAAGAGCCATCTATTTGCTCTTTACTAGAAACACATCTCACCAACAAAGATACATGCAGACTGAAAGTCAAAGGATGGAAAAAGAAATTCCATGCTAACAGAAACAAAAAAAGAGCTGGTATAGCCATCCTAACATCATACTTTCACACAATAGAAATAGACTTTAACACAAAAACTGTTAGATGTAATGATTAACGGTTCAATTCAACAGGGAGATGTGACTATAATAAATGTATAAGTACCAATAACAGGGAACCTTGCTATTTAAAAGAAACGTTAATAATCTAAAGAGAGACATAGATTCCTATACAACATTAATGGGGAACTTCATTACCCCACTTTCAGCAATGGACAGATCAACCAGACGGAAAATCAGTAAGGAAACAATAGTTAATTGATGCTATAGTGTGAATGGACCTAACAGATATCTACAGAACTTTTTATCCTACAGTTGCAGAATACACATTCTTCTTACCAGTGCATGGAACTTTCTCTAGGATAAAGCACAGGCTAGGCCATAAAGCAAGTCTCAGAAAATAAAAATAAAAATTGAAATCATACCAATATATCTTCTCTGACCACAATGGAATGAAGCTGGAAATCAACAACTCTAGAATTTCTAGAGTCTCCAACACATGGAGACTGAACAACATGCTCCTGAATGAACAGTGGGTCATAGAAGAAATATAAAGAGAAATAAAAAAGCTGTTGAGGAACAGTTGTTTTCTCATAATATTTGTTGAGCTCTTTACTTAGTATATAGTTAATCTTCTGTATATAAAGTTAATGAAAATAGGTCTTGGTAAAAAATAAGAATGGGAATGGGAGAGGGACGAGGAAGAAGGGTGGGAGTACAGTTGGGAGGGCAGGTATGGTGGGAAGAAATCACTATGTTCTTAAAGTTGCAAATATGAAATGCATGAAGTTTGTATATCTTAAATAAAATGTTTCCTGGGGGGAAAAAAAAAAAACAACAAAAACCAGTTGAGTGACCATAGCTGACTGGTTCTGATTAGTTTAGGGAGTCTGTGGTTGGTTATGTTATAGAGACCGTACTCAGATCTGTCTGATCCTCCTCATCTTTTCAAAGATTTGCATGAAAATATGGCTAGCACTATTATTAAACCTATAGGTGGTATTCACTATAAGTCAAAAATTGCCTGGGGTACAAGAAATACAGAAGTAAAACAAAACAATTTTATACTGAGAGCTAACAAACTAAAGGGCAGAATTAAAAGTTAAAATGACCTCAGCAGGTTCCATTAATGTGATTGAATCAAATAGGGCTAAATGACTAGTCCTGCTTCTGAAGCAAGGATTTGACTTAGCAACAAAAGCTTTTAAAAAGACTTAGAATTTCAGCTGACAATATGCTGACCAATTATCTGTCAAACAATGTGACTGAACTTCAGAAAAAAAGAGGCTAGCATGACTTGAAGTTGTATTAATGGAAGTATAGACTCTAACAGTAATTACCATTTTTCCTCACCTTGAAAACTAATGAGAAATACTATATATGTATATGTAACTACTGTGACTCTCAATGCATGCTTTCCTGTGAGAACGTCAGAACACCTTGGAGTGGGGAAAAGGTTTTGAAAGGGTGCATGCTGTGAAGTCCTATCCAACCCTTGGAGATTCTCAGGAGTTGTCCTCCTCCTCCTCCCCCACACTTAGGCAACTACACTCCTTCTGTCCCGGTCCCTCTCAGTCATGATCTAAAACCAGGGAATTAATAATGTACACCTTGAATACAATTTTTTGTTTTGGCCGTAAGACTGATATATTTCTAAGTACACTTGCGTAAATTAGGTGCTCAAGAAAGAACAGATACAAATTGAACTAAATTTTAAGACTAACTGGTTAGCACAAGGACTAGAAAATAAATCCTCTGAGAAAATGATGTTTAAGTTCAGAAAGAACATGTAACTATTTTCAAAAGGCTAAAGAGCTGCCATGTGGAAGATGGCTTGGATTTACACTGTGGCAGAAGATAGGGAGACACATTTCAGTTTAATGTGAGGGAGAATTTTCTAATGGTCATAGTTGTTGGGAAGGGGATTGGGCCATCTCACAGGGAAGTGAGCTGCCCTCCCTTAGAGGTTTTCAACAGCTATGCAAAATACCAAAAGTTTAAGATTTGTTACTAAAGTACTGTACTTGAAGAATGTGTATTTAAATAGAAATAAACTAGAGCACATTCAAAGTCACATCTTATGTCAATCTCATTTGCTCACATTCCAAAATACATTCAGAGCAGAAGTGACAATAGTGAGGTTATACATCGGCAATGTCTTTTGGAAGGTGAATGTTTTGTTGTGAATTCTTGGGCTACAGAGTACTTGTGTTGTAAAAAATCACTTGTAGGGTGCATTTCCATCATATGACTTTTGTTATCTAAGCATACACACATTTATTTTTCCTTCTATGTAAATACTAACAGCACTACATACATTTTTTATAAGTTTAAGGGTTGTCAGGGGACAGATTTTATGATCTTAGGGTAAACCAGTCTTTCTGTCTACATATATGTGTGTGTGTGTGCATTTTTAGGTAAACTATTTTTTAGATTAAATAATTATAAATTTAATATTTTTGGAAAAATGATAAAATATAAAGAACAGAATTTATAGTAGTGTTTCCAGTGTTTTCTCACTGTGACTTGTCTGAGAGTTGGTTTGTGCAGTTATGAAATATTCAATATTTGCTGAATAAATGTATAGCTGAATTACTGTTAATGTTCTGTTACGGTTTCCACACCAGAGGAGAAATTAGGAGATTGTTGGCTGCCCCAATTTGCATATTCATATATAAAGGGAAGAAGAGGTAATCATATCTTCTTTCTTAGGGAGACACAATATAAGAAACATGAATAAACAAAATGAACTAGCTGTGTTATCCTCAATTCCAGATTTATATTTTTTCTCTTTTTCCTTCTGATTTCCCCTGTCTCCTAAAACACAGCTCACAAAATAATACTGTCTTTACAAATGAAGTTGACTGATCGAGAAATGTTAAAATCTCCATTACATTTTTACATTATAAATTATTAGCCAATGAAAAACAACCATCATGTTTAGTTCTTTGCTAAACATAGCTCAAGTCTGTTAAAATTCACAGAGGTTAGAAAGGCATATTATCTGCATAATACAGCATATCCTCTTGGAGAATGTCTAAGTGTTCAAGAAGGGGATCCAACTGGAAAGGAAGTTATTAATATAAAGAGTATTAGAGGATTCTTCTTGAGATCACTGAATAAATATAGACATGTTTATTCAGGTCCTGTCCTAAAAACTCAGTTTTGATCTGTTATTAAGTATCTTCCATGTACCAGGAACTATGTTGGGTGCTAAGGATCCAATGATGAATGAAAGTTGACATAATTTTGCTCTCAGGGAGCTTTCAGTCTGTTGTGGAGAAAAACATTTTAAAGAGTTAGAACACACATTTTGATAAGTTATGTAAGAAAAACTAGAGCACACTATTAAGAGCAATGTGATGAGCAAACAATCAAGTCTGGAGGCTCTTCTGAAGAAGTGAGGTTTGCATAGGGATAAAAAGAATGCATGAATGGAAGAGCACATGCAGACTCTGTTGCTGGGAGGGAAGACGATGCACTGAGGGAAGTAAAAGAAGGCCATCAAGTATAGGCCACAACAAATGGAGGGGAAGAGACAGAGGAAGCAGTTAGCCACATTAGCCAAAACAGGCTCCTACTCTTCAATGGCTTTAATTTTCAATGACAGGCCAGAAACTTGAACTTGTTAGCACTATTCCTGAACTTCTAATTTCTCCATTCAGATTCATTATCTTTTATCGGGAAAACAGTAAGAGTCTCCTAACTGGGTATTCAGATGTAAACCTATCTGCCCTAATCACCAGAAACCAGGATACACCAAGCTCAAACTAGGAACAGAGAATAACTCCATGGCTCTATGAAGATCAATAAATCTGCAACAGTTCAATGCTATGTATTCTCTATTTAATTAGTACTGCTTTTGAGTAATTAAAAAAAAAAAACTCCCCCAATTCTTAGATATCAAATTCTATAAATACTGGAAACCATGTAAGTGAAAAACAAATCACTACAATCATACATTAAAATACATGACAGCATCATTTTAGAAATTGAATAATTTATTATAGTTATGAGTTCATAATGGATTCTTAGGAACTTTAAAAATGAATTAGGAATAACAATTAAGTATAAAATTCCCAAATATTGGAATCTGGAATGTTAACTTCTAGCATTTTCGTAAAAATCTCTTCCTTATGCTCAGTTAGAAAATTATGTTCTTCAAGGGAAAAGAAAGGGAAGTTAAAAAATAAACACGTTGATGAAGGCAACGAGTTCTTCTCAGCTGGCTTTATTCTCCATTGAAGCTCAATAGAGGATTTTATTTTCTTTACTCACAGGAAACTGTCACTGTTCTGTTTTCCAATAAACCTCAAAACAGAATGGAAAAAGCTTATGCAAAATGACACAAGCCTTAACCATTCTCTGCAGGCTTTACCGTTTCAATACACTTCTAGTCCAACAGCTTCCCCAACTCTAAAATTCTGTTAGTGAACTATGAATACTTTTTAAATACTTTCCAGATTCATCATGGAGGCTGCTTTTCTTCTCTGTACTGTAATCACACTGAGCTGCAATTAAAATAAACAGTCAGTAAGTAGTTACTTTTTCTATGGAATTTCTTAGATTAATACAAAGTACAATGCAACACAACCTACCATTATTGAAAATAACCTTTCTGGAAGGGGTCTTGAAACCAGTCATTTTTGTGTTCATTTCTATTTTACTCTTGATAATTTATAAAATGTCTATATTACATTAGAGAAATGCATGTGAAACATGGCATTCTATAGCTTACAGTGATACACTTAGAATTCTAAAACATATTCCACAGATAGATGAAGAACATCTTAATCAGAAAAGTATCTAAAAACAAACTAAGTTTGAGCCAGCACAATGCAGGCTTAGAAATAAGTCATAATAGTACAAATGTGCGTATAATACAAAGGGTCTCCCTCTAGTTACTATCCTTCATTCGGTAGTCTTCTCTCCAATTATAACATCGTTTCTAGTTTTGAACAAGCATATTTATAAAAAAGTTCTGAGAATGTATGTACAAACCACCACACATACTTTTGACCTTATTTTTTCTTTCTTCTAAATGATCTACCTTAGAAATAGTTCCATATTAGAAGTACTTTGCGTCTCTGACAGCTGTAAGTAATCTGCCTGTATGACTACTCCAAAATTTAACTGGTCTACTGGCCTGCTAATTGTGGGTATTTGGGTGGTTTTGCTTCAAATAGTATTTTTACATGTTTGCTTCCTTGCAAAGATTTTTCCAGGCACAAGTATGGATTAAGAGCTATATACATTTATATTTTTTGAGAAATAAAGCTAAACTTTTCTCAAGAGACTGCACCAATGTATACATCTATCAATGATATATAAAAAAGTACCAGCACAATGCATTATTATACTTCATAATCTCACACATGAAAAATTACATGTGATTACAATAAACATTTATATTTGTCTTATGAGTGAGGATCAGCATTTTTTAATGTTTATATGCTGTCATCTCTTTTCGGTAAATGTTCTTTACCTGTTTACTGGTCTGCAGTACTGTGTTTTTTCTTTTAAGATTTATTTACTTATTTGAAAGGCAGAGTTAGAAAGAGAGAGAGAGAGAGAGAGAGAAGAAGAGAGAGATCTTCCATCAGCTGGTTCACTTCCCAGATGGCTGCAACTGCTGGGGCTGGGACAGACTGAAGCCGGGACTCAGGAGCTCCCTGTGGGCCTCCCACGTGGGCGTAGCAGCCCAAGTACTTGAGCCATCCTCCACTGTTTTCTTAAGCACATTAGCAGGGAGCTGGGTCAGAAGTGGAGCAGCTAGGACCTGAACCAGCGCCCGCATGGGCTGCTGGCATTGCAGGAAGCAGTTTTAAGCTCTAAGCCAACTCTGACCTCTACTTCTGGTTTTTTGACTTAGATACTCTATATATATTTAGGATATTAGCTTTTTGTTATAGGTGCTATAAATACTTTATGTTTGTCATTGACTATGATTTTTTTGATACAGCAATTAAGATTTTACATGATCACATTTATTAATTTTTTCATAGTTTCCAGGTTTTGTGTTTTTGCGTAGAAAGGTTTCACTACATTGATTTTAAAAAATGTCATATTATCAAAAGAACAAAGTATGGCATTCAACAGCTTGGAGTGATATACTTGGAATGGATGAAGGATATACAGAAAAAGTTAGTTGGAACATGACTGAGTCAACACAATGCAGGGCTCATGTTGAACCAATAACATGATACTATACTGCATTATGGTAAGAGTGATGTGTTATGAACAATAATAAGCTTTTAACATCTTGCATTTCTTTAAACATTCCTTAGCTGGATATTATTTCTAATAGTATATTCTAATTTTCAGAGGAAAAGGGGAAAATTAGAAATGACTCAGAGAAGGTAAATATAAGGATTTTTAAAAATTAAATATATACTTTATAAAGAAAGTTTACCGGTTGTATTCATTTAACACAGAAAAATTACTAACTCGAAAAAGAAATTCCCTTTTGTGTTTGGAGAGAATGAATGATTACTTTCCATCTCCAAATAAGAACAGAATGGAAGGAAAAAGCTTAAGAGAAAAATCTGCTACAGAAAAAATTGTGAAGTGTATATATTGACAAAACATTAAAAAAAAGCTCACAAAAACAATAATGGAATTTTTTCAATCTGACAGGTAGAGTTACAGAGAGAGGGAGAGACAGAGAGAAAAGTCTTCCATCTGCTGGTTCACTCCCTAAATGGGCACAACAGTCAGAGCTGGGCAGATCTGAAGCCAGAAGCCAGGAACTTCTTCTGGACCTCCAACGTGGGTACAGGGCCCAAGCACTTGGGCCATCTTCCACTGTTTTCCCAGGTCACAATCATAGAGCTGGATCCGAAGGAGAACAGCTGGGACATGAACCTGCGCCCATATGTGGGCACAGCCGGTGGAAGCTTAGCCTACTATGTCAAGGCATTGGGTCAGCTAGAGAATTTAAATAATAGAAGAAACATCAGGACTGGATTGTTTAGGTTTAATTCTGTCAGGTGATAAGTAAACTAGCTGTCAGTTGGACTATAAAATTAAGTTTTTAGAACTGTACCCTTTTTACTATAGAACGAAAGGTAATTGATTTTAAGCTGGCATTTTTTTTTTTACCATAGTCCTTAAAAAAGGAATTATGATATAGAAATTTAATTTCTTGGGGCCGGCGCCATGGCTCACTTAGTTAATCCTCCGCCTGCGGTGCTGGCATCCCATATGGGTGCCCGTTTCTAGTCCCGGTTGCTCCTCTTCCAGTCCAGCTCTCTACTGTGGCCCGGGAGTGCAGTGGAGGATGGCCCAGGTGGGCCCCTGCACCCGCATGGGAGACCAGGAAAACGCACCTGGCTCCTGACTTCAGATTGGTGTAGCTCTGGCCATAGTGGCCATTTGGGGAGTGAACCAATGGAAGGAAGACCTTTCTCTCTGTCTCTCTCTCTCACTGTTTAACTCTATCTGTCAAATAAAAAAAAAATTTAATTTCTTATATATCCATTGAAGTATGTACTTATTACAAAAAAGATTATAATATAGAAATTTTTTATATATCCATCTAAGTATCTATTTGCCATTATTCTGAAGATTTTACATGTTCTTTTCATTCTTCAATATGCATGTGCTGTCCCACATTAATCATGTCAAATGGAAGATTTATAAAACTGAAATTGTCCAAAGTCACATAGCTATTTAATGGTGCTAGACGATTTGTCCAACATCAGAGCACCTACTCTGGAGATACTGTCGAATGCATCTTGACTCCTCTTACCTTATAATCTAAATGAATGCATGAATTCTTGAATGACTAGTTACCCTACAGATTAACCCATAACTTCATAAGAAATTATCTTCTAGAGGAATGGGAAGAGATGGCAAATTCCTGGATTTTTTTAAAAATAATCTATATCTATCATGAACATGTAGTTAGAAAATGTAATAGTAGCTAAGAAAAATATTAATTTTGAATAAAACAGTACATTTAAGATTAAATATAATTAAAATATAGTCACTTGATTTGCTTTTGTTGTCTGCTTGCTCAATCCATCCATCCATCCAACAATCTATTTTTAGCCTATCTTTATAATCCCTGAACTGATTTCATTTTGTTCCTAATAGCAGGGACTACTGTTTCAAATGGCCCATTTCATTTATATGATGTGTACGTGTTATAAGAAATTACTCCTTAGTATTTCATTGATATTCTAAACTTTTTACTATATTTTTCACTGGATAACTTTTATATTTTATTTTAGATTTACTTGGTCATATGCAAAAGTACATTAAATGAAGTTAATCTGTAATCCAAGTAATTTTTCCCAATTTAAAATAGAAAATAAGAACAAAGGCAATGCTGCCTGAAGCATGACATTCAAAACAATATTGTCCACTTTCAAACCTGTCAGTGACTCCATGCCTAGTTTCATACAAAAATATAATTTCAGAGCAGTGTTGTCTAACAGAGCTTCTTGTGATTAATGTTCTATATCTACACTGTCTATTAGGAAAGCCACAGATACATATGCCCATTGAGAACTTGAGATCTAGCTAATGTGTCTGAGTATCTCAATCTTTATTTTAATTTAATTGTAATCAACTTCAATTTAAACAGCTGCCTGTGGCCAACACCTATCCTACTGGGCAGTGCAGTTCCACATGCAAGTGAAAACTGGAGAATACTGATGTCTATTTTTGCTTCTAAAGTTCCCTTTTTCAACCTCAAATATTAAAGGGACTAATTTTAAACAGGTTAATCAAGTAAAAATAAAACGACTAGCTCTCTGGGAACTTCCAAGGAGTATTTTTTTATCTTTGATCCACTCAGACAGTTTATTATCTTGGGAGAATGAGGATGTTGTATACCTGCTGGGAGGCTGAAGCAGCTCTCTCTTCCGCCTGACTTAGGCGCCTTTGAAGTCTGTTGGCTTTTTCTTGATGCTCTAGAATTAATTTTTCATTCTATTAAGGAGAAACACAAAAGAAACAAGTTAGAAGTACATATGTGACATGCAGATGTTTTTTAAATAGTCCATGAAAACTCTGGAAATCATATTACACTTAAAAAACACTAAGATAGTAGTATTTCCAAATTTACATTTTCAAGTTATCAGCTTCAAGTACAAAGTTGGCTTTATATGTTTATAAATTTTTTTTTTTTTTGACAGGCAGAGTTAGACAATGAGAGAGAGAGACAGAGAGAAAGGTCTTCCTTTTTCCGTTGGCTCACTCCCCAAGTGGCTGCTATGGCCGGTGCACTGCGCCAATCTGAAGCCAGGAGCCAGGCGCTTCCTCCTGGTCTCCCATGCGAGTGCAGGGCCTGGGGACCTGGGCCATCCTCCACTGCACTCCCGGACTGGAAGAGAAGCAACCAGGACAGAATCCGGCGCTCCAACCGGGACTAGAACCCGGGGTGCCAGAGCCACAGGTGGAGGATTAGCCTAGTGAGCCGCGGTGCCGGCCAATAAATTGCTTTTTTTCTACATGTCACCAAAGAAAGTAAATTAACATATCCTAAAACAAACAGATTCAGAAATTAGGGAAAAGACTTTAAATTTTTGATCTTTTAACCTTGAGATGCTAGCTTTAGAATCATATGGAGAGTTTTTGACAACAGACTGCTGGGTCCAAGTGCCAGAGCTTCAGTAGGGATGGGATGAACTCTGTTGCTGTATGTTCCCTAAGACATCTGCATACTCCAGATGCTATGAGGTCAACAGAATTATTAGGCCCTGTTATGGTTTGAAGTGTGTCTGCCAACAGATGCTTAAGTCCTAAACCCCGGTAACCTATGAATATGACCTTATTTGGAAATAGTCTTTGCAGATGATTGATCAGGTTAAGATGAGGTCACTTGGGTGGCTATAATCCATGTTATTAATATGCTCATAAAAAGGGGAAATTTAGACACGGAGACTGAAACATACAAAGGGAAGACAATGTGAAAACACAAAGAGAACATCATCTACAAGCCAAGGAGTGCTTGTGGCTAACAGAAGCTAGGGATGGAGCAGACTCTGACAGTCCTCGGAAGCGATCAACGTTGCTCATACCTCCACTCTGGATTTCTAGTCTCCAGAATGGTGAGATAATAACTTTCCAGTATTAAAGTCACCCAGTTAAACTGTACAGACATCATGAATGCAATCTGTCACAATATATGTAGTTACGTTCAAATAATTAATTGATTAAAATGTATTAGCTTTGTCCATATTTATTAAGCTAGTTATTGTGCATCTGAAAAAATATTTTTGTGCAGCTAGAATTGTCTAGTTACACAGTTTTTCTGGCACTTACTCAAATTAAGAGAAAAATATAGGGCTAACCAGGGAAGCTAGAAAAACACACCTTCTATGAAGCACTAAGTAGCTCCCATGTCCTAATATAGTAGTGGTAACAATGACTGTCACGCAGTGGCCGGAGCTGTGGTGTAGTAGGTTAAGCCTCTGGCTGTGGTGCCAGCATCCCATACGGGCACCGGTTTGAGTTTTGGTTGCTCCACTTCTGATCTAGCTCCCCACTGGTGACCTAAGAAAGCAGTGGAGGATAGCCCAAATGCTTGGGAATCTGCACCCATATCGAAGACCAGGAAAAAGCTCCTTGGCTCCTGGTTTTGGATTGGCCCAGTTCCAGTTGTTGTGGCCATTTGGGGAGTAAACCAGCAGATGGAAGACCTCTCTCTCTGTGACTCTTGTCTCTCAAATAAATAAATAAATAAATAAATAATATTTTTTTAAAAAGTGCATGTCATGCCTACTAATATACAAGATTAAAATAACAATGTCTTGTTACAAGAAGCTTATTATATTATTATGCCCAAATTAAATTCTATGAAGTTAACTACAGGGACTGTTCTAATTGACCAAGATATTTAGATATGTAGTTTTAAATTTTATGAGTCACATCATACATTAGAAGTAAGTTGGAGAAAAGGTTCATCATCTGTAATAATCATTTTCATACATATATTATATATAGCGTACAATTTCTAAACTGTAACCATAATGGTTGAGGAATGGTTCAGATTGGGTAAATTATAATATATGCAGTTGTTTCCTTCAACTGATTACTCTTTTTTTTTTCTTAAAGATTGATTTATTTACTTATTTGAAAGGCAGAATACTTAGAGGGAGGGAGAAACAGAGAGAGGCCGCCAACAGCCATGTCTGGGACAGGCAAAGCCAGGAACCAGGCACTCCATCCTGGTCTCCTACATCACATGGGTGGAAGAGGCCCAAGTATTTGGACCATCATCCGCTGCCTTCCCAAGCACATTAGCAGAAGGATGTAACAGAAGCAAAGCAGCTGGAAATCGAACCAAAACCCTGCTGATATGGGATGCTGGTATCCCAAGCTGTGGCTTAACCCACTGTACCACAATGCTCGTCTCCATCCCAGTAGCTTTTGACATTCCAACAAAATTAACATTGCTGTATTGAATATCTTCCTTTAATTTTTTCCTATTTTACATTACTTCCTTAGAAGAGATTTCTTTAAGTGGAAGCTATATCAAAGAGTATTTAAAAAATTAATTAATTAGAGAGAGAGTTCTAGAGAAAGAGTGACAGTGCAAGCTCCCATCTAATGATTCACTCTTCACATGCCCACACAGAGGTTACTGGGCAATGCCAGGAACTGGGAATTCAATCCAGATCTCCCTTGTGGACAGGAATCCAATTACTTGAGCCTTCACCCATTGCCTCCCGGGGTCTGCATTAACAGGAAGCTGGAATCAGGAGCCTGAGCTGAGTACTGAACTCAGGCACTTTGATGTGGGCACTCAAACTGGCGAGGTAACCACCATACCAAACACCTGCCCCTATAGTTTTTTTTTTTTTTTTTTTTTGACAGGCAGAGTGATAGTGAGAGAGAGAGACAGAGAGAAAGGTCTTCCTTTTGCTGTTGGTTCACCCTCCAATGGCCGCCACGGCTGGCGCGCTGCGGCCAGCACACCGCGCTGATCCAAAGGAAGGAGCCAGGTGCTTCTCCTGGTCTCCCATGGGGTGCAGGGCCCAAGCACTTGGGCCATCCTCCACTGCCTTCCCAGGCCACAGCAGAGAGCTGGCCTGGAAGAGGGGCAACCGGGACAGAATCCAGCGCCCCGACCGGGACTAGAACCCGGTGTGCCGGCGCCACTAGGTGGAGGATTAGCCTATTGAGCCGCGGCGCCGGCCCCTATAGTGTTTTAATAGCTATTCTTTAATTTCTTTATAAATGTCTTATAGCAATATAAAGTGCCATGATGGGACTATTGCTGTGGCATAGTGGATTAAGCTGCTGCTTGCAGTGCCAGCATCACATCTGGGCACCAGTTTGAGTCCTGGATGCTCTACTTCTGATCCAGCTCCCTATTAATGCACCTGGGAAAGCAGGGGAGAATGGCCCAAGAGTTTGGGCCCCTGCACCCATGTGGGAGACCCAGAGAAGTTCCTGACTCCTGGCTTCGGTCTGGCCCAGCTCTGGCCATTGAGGTTATTTGGGGAGTGAACCAGCAGATGGAAGATCTCTCTCTGTGTCTCTCTCTCTGTAGCTCTGTCTTTCCAAAAAAAAAAAAAAAAAAAAAAAGGTGCAACGATGCCAAAGAGTAATTTTTTTTTTCTTCAGGGAGGTGAAAAGGGGACATGTTGTTTAATGCATATAGAGTTTCAAATTTTGCAAAACGGCAAAGTTCTGAAGATCCATTGCATAACAATGTGATTATACTTTACATTATTTTTTAACATCTAAAAATATAAATTTCCCAAGTACAACTTTTGAATTATGGTGGCTTCCCCCCCATAACCTCCCTCCTACCAGCAACCATCCCATCTCCCAATCCCTCTCCCATCCCATTCTTCATCACGATTCATTTTCAATTATCTTTGTATACAGAAGATCAACTTAGTATATACTAAGTGAAGATTTCAACAGACTGCACCCACAAAGACACACAAAGTATAGAGCACTGTTTGGGTAGTAGTTTTACCGTTAATTCACATAGTACAACACATTAAGAACAGGGGTCCTACATGGGGAATAAGTGCACAGTGACTCCTGTTGTTGATTAAACAAATGATACTCTTATTTAACTATGGTTCCTTTAGTAGACCAGAAAAAGAGAGAGAGGCCCATTGTATACTGTACTAATGAAGTTCCAACAAATTAGAACATCAAATGATGAATTAGAGCTCTAGGGAGTCGCAATCATAATCTAGTAATTGTTTACTTTCTTAAAGCCTCAAATAAAAAAATGATAAACTCTTGCTATATTTAGTTCTAAGGCATCAATCAAAATGAATTTTAATGTATCCCAGTGGGCAAAAGTATGTTTTTTAATTTATTTACTCCCCCAAATAAACTTTTTTTTAAGGAATACAGACTTCATACATTTCATAAGTACAACTTTAAGAATACAGTGATTCTTCCCACTGTACATGCCCTCCCACTTACTCTCCCACCCCTCCTCCTCCTTCCTCTGCCTTTCCCAGTCCCATTCTCCACTAAGATCCATTTTCGATTAACTTTATGCACCAACTCTATACTAAGTAAAGAGTTCAACAATTTGCACGGGAAAAAATTAAAACAAAAAAACTGTTCCTCAACAGTCGAGACAGGGCTGTTCAAAGTCATTACCTCTTGAAGTTAATTTCATTTCTTTTTTTTTTTCTTTCAGAAACTTAATTAACTTTGAGGAAGCACCCAAGAATGATACATCTTTTGTGAGCACTTAGACATAACCGTCATACAACTCTTTGAGGACAGAGGTCCTGCATGGGAAGTTAGTGCACAGTGACTCCTGTTGTTAATTTAACAATTAATACTCTAATGTATGACACGAGCTGTCTAGGTTATGAAAGCCTTTTGAATCCATAAATTCCGTCAGCATTTAGACAAGGCCACAGGCAAAGTGGAAGTTCTCTCCTCCCTTCAGAGAAAAGTACCGCCTTCTTTTATGGCCACTTCTTTCCACTGGGGGGTCTCACCCACCAAGGTCCTTCATGTAGGACATTTTGGCAAAAGTATTCTTTACACGTATTTTGTGATGGATTAAAAAAATGAGAAGAGTGCATTAAAAAACACAATCTTAGTGATGCAGAGTCATACAGAGGGTTCTAACACAGTCTCTGAGCTGTGCACAAGTTATACTGGTAGAACTGAAGTAGGAGCTCCACTTTTTATTCATTTACATGATGAATCAACAATGTTCAAAGCTTTTACTCACATTCTGTTATGTGTGGACTTTTAGGGTTACAGGTGATTTCTTATTGGCTATTTCCAATGGAGAATTAATTTGAATTTGGCTCAGGTAAAATTCTCTACAATGACTAACAAGTTATAGCAGAAAGTACTTCCTGGGGGAATCATCATCGTACCTCAACTACCTTTTCATTTGCCATTTCCAGCTGAGAAAGCAGCTCTTGGGTATGAAGTTTCTGTCGACTCAGTTCACTCCTGTTAATGGAGAGAAGGAAAAAAATTATTAATATAATTGTTTAAAATCTAAAAAGAATCTTTATTGGTGAGATATAAGTTCATAGTTTGAACAAAAATACTATCTTAATATGAAAAAGAATCATTTAATAAGACATCATTTTTAATAAAATATATACAGTACTTCAATATCATTCCAATGTAGTATATTCAAGACTGATATTAATGTCTTGTTTGTATATGTAATATATTTTGCTTCATTTTGCTGAAATTATCTGATACACAGAACTATCTTATTCTTTCATTTTCTTGTTAACATAAGAGGGATCCTCATGAAGTTCATGGAAATTGTGTATTATGAAAAATTCTGCAAGGGTTTCAAAATTTTTCTTCCATGAAAATAAGCATCTTTTAACCTATTTTTCCACAAACTTTTAAAAATTTCTTCATATAAACCTATATCACTTTTGGCCAAAGATCATTTTAAGAGTGCCAGGTTAAGAGTAGATACAATGCAATCTCAAAAATGACAGGAATAAAGATTGCATCAGTTTCTGAGTATTTAAATAGTTAATGCAATATTGGCCTTTGTCCTTTCGTTTTTAAAAATTTGTGCTTCTTAAATCAGACAACAAATTAACAGTTATAAATAACCTCTGAGGAAGAGAGACTGCTGGTACTAAATCAATGGCTTCACCAATATGATTTCACCATGAGGAATCTGAGCATCTAGCATTACTTCCATGACAGATGAATTCAAGTATTTTATCTTGGCCTTATTTTGATGGTAACAATATTACAGAATTAATTATTGTGCTTACTTTACAGTATCATGTGTGGTTTAAAATTAATTTCCCAGCAAAGAAAAAAAAACCAGAAAAACCAAAATGACTACAGTGGCTGGTCTTCTAGGCCAAATGTAACGGAAGATAACACTTATGCATATTAGTATTAGTGAAAAATACCCCATGAGCACAACTGAGGCTCAGATGAATCAATGATCCTATTTTCAAAGTTGGCCAACATTCACTTACACAAAACCTTTCTAGGAAAATACCTACTGTATAATCTGATGCCTAAATTATTCAATAACTTAACTGAAACAATTATAGTAATAATGTTACACAAAATCAAAGATCATAAAGATACAAGTCATTAAATGAAACTGAGTTACTTTGTGTACTTTTTTTTTTTTTTTGTATATCAAACTATGTTACCCTCCTTGGACAAGCCAGCACCTCTGTTACTCATCACCTCTGTTATTCATCTGTGTATCCATATAATCTACTATTCAGCAAGAGTTTGGCAAATAATAGTGAAGTTGATGATAATGGTGATAAGGAGACACCTACATAGTGCTAGCTATGTGCCAGGCCCTATTCTAGGTGCTTTTATAAGTTAACTTATTTACTTTTCATGACAACCCTATGACATCCTTACTTTTACATTTGAGAAAATTAAAAGACAGAGACAGTTAAAAATAAAGTTAAGTAACTTCCTGGGTCACAAACCTTGTCAGCTATAGAGCTGGGATTCAAATCCTTGATCTTTTGCTTCAAAAAGTCTGTGATTTTTTTAAAAATTTATTTTATTTATTTGAAAGGCAGAGTTAGAGAGAAAGAGAGAGAGAGAGAAATCTTCCATCTGCTGGTTCGCTCCCCAGATGACTATAAACGCCAGTGCTGGGCCAGACAGAAGCCAGGAGCTAGGAGCTTCTTCAGGATCTCCCACATGCGTGCGGGGGCCCAGGGATTTGGGTCATCTTCCACTGCTTTCCCAGGTGCATTAGCACAGAGCTACTGTGCAGCGATAGGAACTTAAACTGGTGCCCATATGGGATGCCAGCACTGCAGTCTTCCCCACTATGCTACAACACTGGCCCTAAGTCTGTTCTATTAACCACTGCTCTGTACTACAATGTTTATTCAGAAAGTAAGTGAAAGTTTGTGTTTGGCTGTGTGTGTGTGTATGTATGTGGACACAAGCATGAGTGCATGTATTAGGCATTCTAAGAGTATATTTACACATTTGGAAAATTTAACAAGTTAAATCTTTACTTCTGACTTCTCTTCTGAAAGTCTAGCTTATATTCAAATTTAATCTTCTTAATATTAAACTTTTTGCATTGGTTCATAAACCTATTCTCATTCTGCTACTCAATTTTTTTTTTTTTTTTGACAGGCAGAGTGGACAGTGAGAGAGAGAGACAGAGAGAAAGGTCTTCCTTTGCCGTTGGTTCACCCTCCAATGGCCGCCGTGGCTGGCGCGCTGCGGCCTCTGCTACTCAATTTTTATATTTATATCTCTGCCCTTGTTGTCTAGGTTAAAAGTCTTAAATTAACTCCTATTTCACACTTTGTGTTCTTAAATGCAACATCTTCTTGGCCCCTAAATAAAGTCTTCCTTTGAAATTTTCTCTTGCATCTATTTTTCATTCCTATTCAATGCTACCATTACAACTTAAATTCCTAGGATTTAATTCTTAGATTTCCTGTAGTAACCAACTACTCAGGCTTCTCAGGATCAAGTGAAAAAATACTTGTAAAGCACCCAGCACAGTGCACATAAAATCACTCAATCACTGTTTTCCCTCTGCAACCCATGTATCATTAGCATGTTTCTCTTTCAAAAATATCATGTTAACAATTTACTTCCTTGAGCGATAATCTCCAGTGCCTCTCTGGTATTGGACAAAACACTCCACATTTCTGAGATTGGTATTCAAAATCCTCTAGAATTTGGTCTAATTTTGCTTTCCAGCCTTACTGCTAATAGGAACCTTCAACTTCGTTACACTTCCACTATCTGGAAAACAAACAATAAGCATCACCTTTAGAGGTCGGAACCAAGACGGCAGCTGAATAAGACACTTTGGTGACTATCTCCCCACAAACACACCAATTTGAACAGGTATTCATGCACCAAGTTACCTTCAGAAGAGCTACAGAAGCCAGGAGAGAGACGACATGGCCTTATTTTGATAGAATAATAAGAAAAGTTGCAATGAGGGAAGCAGGAAGGAGAGAGTTGCCTGTGTCACTGTGGCGAGGACAGGAGAGGGACTTAGGACCCAGCCTAGGAGCTCAGAGCCCACCTCAACCACTGTGAGACTCTAAAGCCCAAAGGATTCCATTCTTGGGCTGGTGCCCATGGAGGAGCCTGCAGACTTGGCGGCATCAGTGTTTCAGACTTGTGTTCCAATGAGATGGTTCCATTTTGGTGTGTGTCAGTGCTGGCCTCTGGTGTGTACCCCTGGGACTTTGTGGAGACTGGTGACAGGGGACACACAGGTGACCCATTTGTGCCTGTCTGAGTGGCCAGAGGCTGCTTTCTTTACCCTCCTTGAGCCTTAGGCAAACAAGGAAGGAGGGGATTATGTTTTTTAAGATTTTATTTATTTATCTGGGAGTAGAGCTACAGAGAGGAGAGACAGAGATGAAAGTTTGATCTGCTGGTTCACTCCCCAAAATGGCCACAATAGCTGGAGCTAGGCCTATCTGAAGCCAGGAGCCAGGAGATTCTCCTGGGTCTCCCACGTGGATGCAGGGGCCCAAACGCTTGGTCCATCTTCCACTGCTTTCCTAGGTCACAGCAGAGAGCTGGATCAGAAGTAGAGCAGCTGAGACTTGAACCGAAGTCCACATGGGATGCGGACGCCGCAGTGGAGGCCCTCGGACTCAGTACTGAGCTAGGAAAGCCTAACTCTGGACAGATATTAAAGGTTTCTGTCCCTAGAGAGGTGACCAGGGACAGTCTTTGGACTTGCCCTGGTATCAGGTGGAGACCTGTGCCCTGTGGGATGCATTTGTTCTGGTGTATATCATTACCAACCTCACGTGGGCCTGGTAGGCATCCCCAAGACTGCACAAGGCTAATGACTATGAGACCCAGGTGTGACCCACCTAGTGCCTTCCTGCACGGCTGAGGGGCTGCCTCTATTACCCTTTCTGCAACTGTGGACTGACAGCAAGGAACCACAGGACTGTTACGGGACTCTGTGCCGGGCTAGTAAAATCCAGCATTAAATAGATCCTAATGTTCTCTGTCCCCAGGCCACTGACTGCAGACAAAGCCTTTGGACCTGTTTTGTGCCAAGTGGAGTTCCATGGTATCAGTTATCAGTCTTATACTCTATACCCCATGGCTGGTAGAAATTGCAATGGGCAGTGAGTTCAACTCAGCAGCAGGCCATAGCAGGGTGGGCTTTGGTCCTATCCTGAGGCTGCACTGGTCTCAGTGGGCTGTTGGCTCTGGGTGTGATCTAGATCATGACATTAGTGGATGCAGGACAATGAGTTTGAGCCTATTGGAGGCCTAGGAAGAGTTATAGGGACAGACTAACCTTTTTTTTTTTTTTTTTTTTACAGGCAGAGTGGATAGTGAGAGAGAGACAGAGAGAAAGGTCTTCCTTTGCCGTTGGTTCACCCTCTAATGGCTGCCGCGGCTGGCGCACCGCGCTGATCCGATGGCAGGAGCCAGGTACTTGCCTGGTCTCCCATGGGGTGCAGGGCCCAAGCACTTGGGCCATCCTCCACTGCACTCCCGGGCCATAGCAGAGAGCTGGCCTGGAAGAGGGGCAACTGGGACAGAATCCGGCCCCCTGACCGGGACTAGAACCCGGTGTGCCGGCGCCGCAAGGCGGAAGATTAGCCTAGTGAGCCGCGGTGCCGGCCCAGACTAACCTTTTTTAGGCATTTCCCCAGTTCATTCCAAACAACATGTCAACTGCAGATATGGGGCAAATCTGAACTTCCAGAATATTGTAGGACTGAATCAGTTAAAAAAAATACAGTGCAAGTGGGACAAACCTTTGACATACAGTGCTATACAGTACTGAAATAGCAGAAGTAGTCACAGGCTCAAAGAAAATAAACACCTACTTAGAATGGCTAGAAGGACATACACAAATGAAGACAGATTACTGTAACTAATTCTTTAGTGCCAAGAACTTCCACAGAACCATCACCTCACATAAAAAGCAAAATAAGTTACCAGGAAACAACTATCTAGGAACTGAAAATTTTAAATACTTGGATTAAGATTTCAAAATAGTTATGTTTTAAGGAAGCTCAAAGAACTTCAAGAGAACAAAGATGTAAGATTTAATATTCTAACAGAGATAATGGATAGAGATGAAAGCAAAATCAAATAGAAATCCTTCAATAGAAAAATACACTAAGTGAAATAAAAAATGCATTAGAAGGCATCAAAAGTAGAACAGATCAAACATAAGAAAAAAATCAGTGAGCTTAAAGACAGATTCTTTGAAAATACACAGTTAGCGGCTGGTGTAGTTGCACAGCAAGTTAAGTTGCTGCCTGTGATGCCAGCATCCCATACAGGTGCTGATTAGAGTTTTAGCTGCTACACTTCTGATCCAGCTCCCTGCTAACATGCCTGGGAGAGTAGTGGAGGATGACCCAATTCAACTGCCTTCTGCACCCATGTGGAAGACCTGGATGGAATTTCAGGCTCCTGGTTTTGGCCTGGCCCAGCCCCAGCCTTTGTGGCCATTTGGGGAATGAAACAGCTGATGGAAGAGTGCGTTCTCTCTTTCTTTCAAATAAATAAATATTTTTTTTGACAGGCAGAGTGGACAGTGAGAGAGAGAGAGACAGAGAGAAAGGTCTTCCTTTTGCCGTTGGTTCACCCTCCAATGGCCGCCGCGGCCAGCGCGCTGTGGCCGGCGCACCGTGCTGATCTGAAGGCAGGAGCCAGGTACTTATCCTGGTCTCCCATGGGGTGCAAACCCAGAAAACACAGAGGTGAAAAAAGAATCAAGAGGAATGAAAAAAACTTTTATGGGAAATATGGGATGGCATGAAAAGAGAAAATACTGGGGTTTAAGAGGAACTTCAGAATGCTAATGCAGTGGGAAGCACATTCAGAGACAATGACAGAAAACTTCCCAAACCTAAAGATACAACTTTAGGTACAGGAAGGTCAAAGGTCAGCAGAGGCAACCAAACATTGCTACCCCAATCTATATTATAATCAGATTTTCCAAGATTAAAGATAGAGGATTCTCAAAGCTGCAAGAGAAAAAAAACCAAATAACATATAAAGGGGTCCCTCTGCAGAAACCTTATAGACCAGGAGGGAGTGGGACAAGACTTTTTATTTAAGGAATTCACACTTCATGCATTTAATATATACAAATTTGGGAACATGGTCATTCTTCCCCTCTATCTCCCTCCCACCCATACTCTCACCCTTCTTCCTCTCCCCCCCCCCCACTTTTTTAAAGTTTTATTTATTTGAGAAGCAGAGACAGAGAGAGAGAAAGAGGTCTTCCATCCACTGGTTCACTCTCCAGATGGCCGTAATGGCCAGAGCTGTGCTGATTGGAAGCCAGGAGCCAGGAGCTTCTTCGGGGTCTCCCATGTGGGTGCAGGGGCCCAAGGACTTGGGCCATCTACTGCTTTCCCAGGCCATAGCAGAGAGCTGGATCGGAAGTAGAGCAGCCGGAACTCAAACTGGCACCCATATGGGATGCCAGCACTGTAGGCAGCAGCTTTACCTGTTATGCCACAGTGCTGGCCTCCTCCCTGTCCCTTTCCCATTCTTATTTTTACAAAGTTCAGTTTTCACTTAATTTTATACTCATAAGATAAATCCTATATTAAGTAGAGAGTTCATTAAATAGTATAAAGAAAAAAAGAAAGAACAGAAACAAACCAGAAAAACATTGTTCCTCAAGAGTCAAGAAAAGAGTTCTTTTTTAAAATTTATTTATTTATTTGAAAGGCAGAGTTACAGAGACAGAAAAAGATGAGACTTTTATATACTGAAGGAAAAAAATTGCCAGCGAAGAATCCTTTTTTTTAAAAAAAATTATTTATTTACTTATTTATTTGAGAGAGAAAAAGAGAGAGAGAGAATGTCTTCCATTCAGTTCACCCCCACAATGGTCACATTGACCAGGGCTGGGCCAGGCAGAAGCCAGGAGCCAGGAGCAAGGAGCTTCATCCAGTTCTCCCATTTGGGTGGTAGGGGCCTTGATACCCAGTGTATCTTTTACTGCTTTTCCCAGAGCATTAGCAAGAAGCTGGATTGGAAGTCAAACAGCAGGGACATGAACCAGTGCCCAAATGGGATGCCGGAGTTAAGGTGCTGCTACATGACAATGCCAGTTCCAGCCAAGAATACTTTATCCATCAAAAATATATTTCAGATATGATGGGAAGATAAAGACATTCTCAAACAAAAGCTGAGAAAATTTATCACCGGTATCAGGTGCATAGAGGAAATGTCAAAGGAAGTTGTTCAAACTGAAAGAGATGCTAATTAGTAAGAAAAAAAATCTCAGAAGGTAGAAAACTCAGTGGTAAGAGTAACTATATAAACAAATTCAGAATACTCTAATATTGTAACATGGTGTGCAAACCATTCATCTACTACATATGAAGACTGAAAAATTATTAACTATATTAAAATGATAAGAGACAGGCAATATAGAAAGGTAAAAAGGAACATCAAAAATTCAAAATATGGGAAGAAATGAAGCATGAGTGTATAGTTCTTTATTAGTTTTTATTTGCTTGTTTCTTGTTTATATGTCACATTCAGGCTCATGGTTCTATCAGTTTCTGCATCTTCATCTTTAGATTTCCCATTAAAACATAACCCCTTCTAAGACTCCACTCATATCCCCACTTGTTTCCATGCCTCCTTCCAGTACATTTTAATACAGATGGTTCTCTTCCCACTTAAAACATGCATGATATTTTCCTAATGTACAAGACATTCATTAGCCCTGGATATAATGTTAATTAGTAATTTATATGTTTCTATCTATATATATGTACATTAGTGTACACATACATACATACATGTATTCTCCCAAGTGGAATGGAAACTTTAAAGATGGAGAATGCTTTTATTTTACATGGGATCCTACCACAGTGCTTTACATATAGGTATTCAATAATTATTTTCTGATTTACATCTACATTTCTACAGGAAATCTTGCCATTAGAAAATTTTATTCTCTTTAAAAAATATCTGCTTTATTTATTTGAAAGGCAGTGACACAGAGAGATACAACAGAACTAGAGATCTTCTATCTGCTGGTTCACTTCCCCAAAACTTACTACAGTTGGGTTGGGCCAGGCAAAGTCAGGACCCTAGAATGCAAACCAGGTCTTCCATGTGGGTGACAGGGCCTCACATAGTCAAATACTTAAGGATGTAAAGGACTCAAGCCATCACCTGCTACCTCCCAGGGTGAGTATTAGCAGAAAGCTGAATTGGAAGTATAGCCAGGACTTGAATCCAAGCACTCTGATATGGAATGTAGGCATTCCAAGTGGTGTCTTAACTACTGTGCCAAATGTCTGCTCTCATTTTTTTTAAAATTTAAATTGCATACATTTATGGGGTTGTGTGATAATTAGATACATGTATTCAATGGGCAAAGATTAAATCAGGTTATAGCATTTCCATCTCCTTAAACCTTCAGCAAATTTTATTCTGTATTTGCTCAACAAACAGTGAAGAATCTACCAGAAAGCATATTTTAAAGATTATCTTTATTTACTTAGATTCATTTATATTCTACTTCCTTCTATAAAAGACTGAAGTGGCTAAGAACAGGTTATTTTTCATTTCAGCATTTCCTTCAGTCTCATGGTTGTCTTCTGAATGAAATTTTAGAAGGTATTAAAGGGTGAAGAGAAAAGTGATTTCACCAACTCTATCCCCTGAGACTTCCCTGGAGCCTTCCTGTCAGTCCTTTGCAACTCCTTACTTCTCTGCCAGGGTATTTCATTGCAGGTATAAAGGAAAGACCCTGGAGGATGATCTGACTCTTTGTTATGTATGAGAAATTTCCTCTCATTAGAGACCATAATTGAGAGTTCTCTGTATCATGAGTGATTTAGGATAAAAATTAAACAAGATTTTCCAAAAAGTTTCACAGTGGTATTACAGTTGAAACACTTGCCAAGTAAAACTATATAATTTCTTCCCTGGAAATCTTTAAAAACAGAAACATTCTTACCTATCATCAATGATTTAAGTGTAGCTTGCCAGAAAACACAGAGATAGATGAGAATTCAAGTTTCTGTATAACATTATGTTACTTAAGGGTATTTTATACTAAATAAAGAATTAAAAAGAAATATTTGAGAGGTAGAGAGGCAGAGACAGAGATGGATCTCCCTCCCTCTCATCTGCTGATTCAGTTCCCAAATGCCCTCAAGGTCCAGGCCAGACCTATAGCTGGGAGTCAGGAACTCAGTCTAGGTTTCCTTGTGGTTGGCAGGAACCCAATTATCTGAGCAAATACTACATCTGCTTCCCAGAGTTTTCTTTAGTAGGAAGCTAGAGTTAAGAGCTGGAACTAGGTTTTGAACCCAGATACTCTGATGTGTGATGCAGACATCTTAACCGGTAGCTTAACTGCTAGGTCAAATGCCTACCCTTAAATAAAAAATTCAAAAGAAACTATTTAATTAGTCTATAATTTCTGGCATATCTTGTGTTATACAGTTTAAGATAATATTATCTTCTACTAATTTTAAAGTATATATAGAATAAAATTGCTTAGGTCATCAGTGTCTTAAACATTTTTAATTCATTTATATAATTTATGTGACAGAAAATCCTAATCATGCCTACAAAATATAATTTAGAAACAGTTGCAAATATGATTTCTGTATAGGTAAAATTTAGTTAAATAGTAAACATTTATATGTTTATATTGTTTATGAATAAAGCAATGTATGTTATATCTACTAAGAAAACAGTAAATGATTTAGTAAACAAAGTACTATAATCAACACTAATAAGCCATCAAATTATACCACTTGTGTGTTGTCAGTATTATTCAAAACAGTATATGAAGTATCCCCACTATCCTGCTTGCAGTTTACTTTCTTTTACTTTCTCAGGCTTAAAATTGGCAGGTTCAAGGTAGCAGTAGGTGAAGGGTGAGAATCTAAGCAAGCTCCTAATCTGGGGTCCACAGACATGCTTCATTTATGTTCACAAACATTGAAATCATATGCAAGATTTTGTGTCCTGGGGCCAGTGTGGTGGTACAGCCAGTTAACCTGCTGCCTGTGACATTAACATCCCATATCAACACCAATTTGAATCTCAGCTGCTCTGCTTCCAATCCAGCTCCCTTGTAATGTGCTTGGGAAAGCAGTGAAAGATGGCTCAAGTGCTTGGGTCCCTGCCACGCATATGGGATGGAGTTCTTGGCTCCTAACTTTGGCCTGGAGCAGCCTGGTTGTTGCAGCTATTTGGGGATGAACCAGCAGATGGAGGAGCTTTCTCTTTCTTTCTCCCTTTCTGCAACTCTGTCTTTCAAATAAGTAAATAATAAAATCTTAAAGATTTTGTATGTGTTTATTTTTTGTAGGAGGTGGGTCCACAGATTTCATCAGATGATCTAAGAAGATTGAGGAAAAATATTTTTTCTGGGAATTTCATCTGGAATATATAAAAAATATACTGATTGAAATGTTTCAGTGGTCAGAATCTTTATAATACAAACCATATCCACAATGTATCTTCTACAATTATTTTCACTTTAGGTTTTATAATGTGCTACAAGAATTTGAAAGGCATTTGGCAAACAATCCACAGACAAAACTACTCTAGACTTTTATAGTATTTCTTCTATTAGAGTTGGCATTCCCTTACCTAATTCAATAGTAACTATACAGTTGGCATAACCTAGTTTAGGGACACAATGACACTTGTCAAGCAAGTGGGAGACACCACTGGACTGTAGCTGATTAAGTAGGGGCATGTAGAAGTCCATGGGCTTTGCTCACCATACTTTGCATGGAATTTCGTTCAGTAGTTGATGCCATTAGAAGTTTATGTGTATGTTAGCCAAGAGGGTTTCTACAGTACCTTAACTTTATTACTTTTCCTTATCTTTACTTCAAGGCTGTATGTTAGTTATTCTCACCACATAAGTAAATGAACTGAGACACAGAGAAGTTATTTAATGTTCCTAAAGTCATGCAGTGATTAAATGAAGAAATTGGGTTCATACCCTTTAAATCAAAATGCTTTATCAAGGAAACAATATTTTTTCATCTTAAATCCAATTAATTATAAGAGATGCCAGTATATTCATGCCATATAAAAATCAAGATCTAAAAGGCAAAATAAAGATTTTTTTTCTGAACAAAGAAGCAAATACTAATCCTAGTATGTGACAAAATAGTACCTACAAGGACTGTAATCCCAACCTTTGTTATGGCTTCAAAACACCTACTAAAAATGGAAATTCATTCCAAGTTTTTAAATCTTTCTCATTAGTTAATTAAAAATGTCACAGGTTAAAGCAGGAAGGTCAGTTTTAGATACAGTTGAGTGTTGGCTCACAGTCTCACATTCTTTCTGTCCCTATTTGCACTTGCTCCCTTCCCACTCCAGTGATCTTATCTATAGGTCAGGACTGTAAACTCAACTACAATCTCACACATTTATATCTTTGACCTTCCTCTGATCTCTTCACTTGTATATTCAATGCCTACTTGAAATGTCTTCTAGGAGCACGAATAAGCATTCCAAATATAACCTGTTCAGATGGAAACTACTCCTTATCTAATCCTTTCCAAATCTCCATCCAAATAAACAACATCATCTTCTCCTAAGTTGTTCAAGTCAAAAGCTTAGGTGTTATCTTTGGTTCTTTCCTTTCTTTCACCTCATATATTTATCAGCTAAGTTCTACCTTCCTAGTATATTTTGAAACTTCCCACTTTTTCCATCTTTCCTGAAAATACCCTATTTTAAGTGATAATAATCTATTGCCTGGAATACTGTAATTCTCTAATATCTGGCTCCTCTGACTCCTTTTTCTTTTTTCTCTCTCTCTTTCTCTCCCCCGCCCCCCCATCTTTCCCTCCCTCCCTCCCTCCCTTTCCTTCCTTCCTTCCCTCCTTCCCTCCTTCCTTCCTTCCCTCCTTCCCTCCTTCCCTCCTTCCCTCCTTCCCTCCTTCCCTCCCTCCCTCCCTCCCTCCCTCCCTCCCTCCCTCCCTCCCTCCCTTCCTTCCTTCCTTCCTTCCTTCCTTCCTTCCTTCCTCCTGGCTAGTCTATTTTCCACACGGCTGCTAACATCATCCTTTAAATATCTAAGAATGTTTAAAATCCTCCAATGATTTCCCACTGCTGCACTTTGGATTTTATTTCACCTTGAAATAATTTTACGTAAAGTAGTAAAAATATCTTACTATTAGCCTACTCATCATCTGCTCCTTGCTTAGCTCTTCAACCTTACAGAAGTCTCTTCCCTAATTTACTATCCTCAGTCACACAGTCTGCTCCTTCCTAGCACTGGATCTTTGTACTTGCTGTCTTCCATCTGCAGGGAATATTTTCCTGACTTTTCTTTTACAGTTGGTTTCATCTCACTTTTCAGGCTTTAGTTTAAATGTTACTTTTTCAGAGTACATTTTCTAAATAGTCAAGCTCAATAACTCCTATCCCCATGCCTATCATAGCATCCCATTTTTTTTTCACTTAACACGTCTTAAAATAACCATGTTTATTTGTTAGTTTACTTTTTTCTTATTTGCCTTGCCCCACTAGAATGAAAACTCCAAATATGAAGCTTTTTATTCACAAGGCTTAGAGCAATACCTGGAAAATATAAGGTGGTTTTTAGCCTAGGCAAATTTTAGCTAATTCTATGGGATCAATTGACTAGTCCATTCAATAATCTAATATCCTGTATCTTGTTTTTTCAGGCATTTTTTTTCTTTTTCCTTTTCAGGCTTTTTTGTAACTACTTGCTTTTATATCAGAACTAATAAGATAATTCAGTGATTATATTTTTAAAATAGTCATCAAGAGGTATAATAAATTTGAGAGACCACTGCTAGGAAAATCAATGTGTTCTAAAATTTTATTTTTAGGGGCCAGCACTGTGGTGCAGCGGGTTAAAGCCCTGGCCTGAAGCGCTGGCATCCCATGTGGGTGCCAGTTCTGGTCCTGGCTGCTCCTCTTCCGATCCAGCTCTCTGCTATGGCCTGGGAAAGCAGTAGAAGATGGCCCAAGTCCTTGGGCCCCTGGACCTGTGTAGGAGACCCAGAGGAAGCTCCTGGCTCCTGGCTTTGGATTAGCGCGGCTCCTGCCGTTGTGGCCATCTGAGGAGTGAACCAGCAGAAAGAAGACCTCTGTCTCTGTCTCTACCTCTCTCTGTAACTATCTTTCAAATAAATAAAATAAATCTTTAAAAAATTTATTTTTAAAGATCACTCATAGGAAGCTTATCTAAAAGTTGTTTGAAGAATAAAATCAAAGTTACAAAGTAATGTGTGCAAGTTTTCTAAGTATACCTTATTTTAAGTGCTTACCTTAGAATAAGATTAGGAGAATTACAATGCTCATTCATTCAGTAAATACGAAAACTAGTGCTTGTTATCTGCTATACACTAGGCTACGTACTAGGGAGACAAAGGGGGAGAACAAGATGCAGTCACTGATATAATGAAACTCATGAACCACTAGAAGTATTGGACAGCTACTAGGCTTAAAATATAGGGAGTGAGTGCTATAAAAAGTTCATGGTGCTATGGGAACACATATGGAAGATTAGGGGATTAGAGCTGTTTCTCTAGAGGAAGTAGGCTTTTAAACTGATGCATGAAAGATAAATAGAAGTTAGACAGACAAAAGGCAGGGGGAAGGAAAAGAAGAGTGTTGCAATCAAATCCATGTGTGAAAGCCAGGAAATAAGAATGGATCATAAATTTGGGAAACTGGAATATGTTTCAGATGAATGGGACACAGAGTATCAGTGGCGGTGGTTATAGAGGAAGGAGCTGGAATGCAGGAAAATACAGATCACAAAGAATTTCACGTGTCAGGATAGAAATTAAGATTTATTTTGAATAAATTGAAGAGGAGCTGAAGCATATGAGGGAGTAATGTGATTGGTTCTTAACATAAGAAAACCTTGCTAATTGCGGTAGGAAAAATAGTAAGGAAATAAGACCGTAATGAAATCAGGGAGTTCTAACAGCAATCCCAGTGAACCATGCTGAAAGTCTGAAGTAGGGAGAAATGAACAGATTCAAGGTATACTTAGGAGGTAGAATTAGAAGCATCGGATTTAGAAGTGTGTGCGGAGGAGTTCAGGATAACATCCAGAGTTTTGCTTGAACAACTAGGTAGGTGATATTATCATTCATGGAAAGGGGAACTATAGGATGAAATAAAAACTTGGACTAGAAGTGAAATAATGGGCTCAATTTTGATTATACTGAGCTTGAGGCACACATGGAAATGTTCAGTAGAGTTGGAAATACATAGATTATTTCAAAGTCAGCATTAGAGGATTACAAATTATTTTCATTTTATTTGAAAGGTACACACACACACATACAGATAGAGAGAGGCAGAGATTAAGATTCCATCTGTAGATGTACTACCCAAATGCTTGCAAAAGCTAGAGTTCAGCCAGGTGAAAATCAGGAGCCTGGAATTTAACCTGTGTCTCCCATGTGAGTGGTAGGGATCCAACTACCTGAGCCATCATCTCCTCCCAAGCTGTGCATTGAAAGCTGGAATCAGAGCAGCACTGGGACTTGAAACATGGTCTCTGATATGCACTAAATTTATCCTGAAGGATATATGCATATGCTTTAACTACCACATGGAATGCCCTCTCCAAGGTGTTTTGTAACAATAACTAAATATTTTTTGTCTCTATAATAGGCATGAATATCCTAACCTATAACAAATGAATTTCTACTGTAAATATATTTCAATTCTGAATACCACTGGTATATTTGAGGCTACTAGAAAAACCTGTGGAAAAGTAGAATTAAAATATCAATTTATTTTGATGTAAAAAGTTCTGAAATCTATAAATAGTTTTTTCTCATTAGATGCATTTCTGTGAAATGTATGTAGTCCTCTGGTATACTACTGGAGATCTATGGTTATAAGGTTCAGGATAAGATTGTCCCTACAATGTATCAGTCTCTTTGAAACATGACAAATACTTTAAGAAATAAGACAAATTATAGTTCCTTTACACATGAAATAAGAGGTTCAAATTTGGACAAATGTCTGAGGATAATGATCTGTATTTTCTCACATCATTATATTATTATTATAAATAAGAATGAACCATGTAAATTTTGGTTGCTGTAGCATAAGGGAAAACACCCTCAATGCACAAAATCCTTTAGTGATGACTGAAGATTAAATCACATAAGGCTCAATTTATATTATATTATATGAGAGAATTAAAAACAAAAGGTGTACTATTCATTTCAGGGAAATGACCGACTTGCCAGCTGCAGCAAGCGCTTTCTTCGAAGCTCTCTTATGACAAATTAACGTAGCATGTGCCAGATGTTTTTTTTTTTCTGTTGAATAATACTATAATATGCTTCAGTTATTTCCAGTAATTATGCATTTTGTAATCTGCCAGTACCTGCAGCTGCCTCTCATCCTGTTAATTAAAAAAAAAATCTTAAAAAAAAGCAGTTATGGCAGCCAAACATTACAGATGTACAGCCAAAAATTTCTAATGTTTTAGAGTACGGAGAACTCCTTAGGCTCAAATGCTGTGTAATTCAGCACAGATTCACATACATGTGTGGTACTTCAAAAATTGGAATTGAAGGATAAATTTTAAGCAGAAGTTTTAAAATACATGCAGTTTTTCATAATCTGTATTTTTATGAACTTTCTGAAGATATTTTTATGTGCAGATTTCATAATTTGCACATATGCAGAGTTTGTTTTGGATAAGAGAAGCAAAAATTATATACTGTACATTCACTTGCTCACTTACTTATTCAATACAACTTCATTGAGTACTCTTTCCCAATTTGACTGTATATGGCAGGTAAGAACTAGCTCATGGTTTTGCAGAAGAGGCAAACAAATGGCAGTTAACGCTACAACTCGGAAAGTGCCACAGAAAAGGAAAGGGCAAACTGACGTAGCAGTATAGGAAGAGGAGACTCAGTCTGTCAGGAAAATGGGGGATGACTGACAGAAAAAAAATGGGATCTGGGTTCTGTTTGGAGAGGAGGATTGGTTTTCCAGGTGGGGAGTTGGGAGAGAAAAGTCACAGAAAGAAACTGCATGTGCAAGCGAGGCCTCGGATCATCCCCGACTCCTCTCTTCCTTCACACTCCACATCCAACCCACCAGGAATTTCTATTCCTTCTAAAAAAAAAAAAGGACCCTTAACTAACCCATCATTCTCTTTCTTCTTGGTCTAAACCAATCTCATCTCTTAATGAGAATTGAAAATGCATTCTAAGTGGTTATCAGCTTTTTCACACTTGCATTTTTCACACACTGGACATAGTGATTTTTTTTCTTTAAAGAAAAAGTCAGATCAGGTGACCTTTTATTTTATTTTATTTTATTTTATTTTATTTTATTTTTTTGACAGAGTTAGACAGTGAGAGAGAGAGAGAAAGGTCTTCCTTTTTCCGTTGGTTCACCTCCCAAGTGTCTGCTACGGCTGGCGCGCTGTGCTGATCCGAAGCCAGGAGCCAGGTGCTTCCTCCTGGTCTCCCATGCGGTTTCAGGGCCCAAGCACTTGGGCCATCCTCCACTGCACTCCCGGGCCACAGCAGAGAGCTGGACTGGAAGAGGGGCAACCGGGACAGAACCGGCGCCCCAACAGGGAGTAGAACCCGGTGTGCCGGTGCCACAGGCGGAGGATTAGCTTAGTGAGCCGAGGCGCCGGCAGGTGACCTTTCCTTTTAAAACTGTCCAGTAGCTTTGTTTCTCATTTAAAACTCTCCTATCTGGCCATAAAACCCTAAAAGATCAGGCTCTATTTACAGTAGGCAATCAGTATTCCCCAAACATTCCATGTGCTATGTACATTTCCGAGACTCCTGCGCAGCTACACTGGGTCTATGTGACTAGTTCTGGCCAATGGTGATGGATACATTGAAGTTATAATGGTTATCTATCTATCTAATCACTTGAAAGCTTAGTTAAGAGCCCATGTTTCACTTCATCCCTCTCTTCCTGTTCTAACAATTACAGAAATCCATGTGTTCAAGATGATGAAACCTCTAGCAGCATAGTCTTCCTGACAAACTGCCTTGGACATGTAGTATGAGTGAGAAATAAGCTTTTATTGTGTTTAGTCCTTAAGATTTTAACTTGTTTTCTGTGGGGGCTGGCACTGTTGAACATAATAGACTGCTTAAATGTGACCTCATCTCAACACCATTCATTTTCATTTCGCATATCATTCCTTTTTCAAACATGTTCCTTGCTTAGGTTCTTTAAACTAGTTATTCTCTTTGCTTGGTATACTCTTTCTCTTGATCTTTAAATAACAGGATCCCTTTAATCATCATATCTCAACCGAAGATACATTTCTTCATAGGACCTTCCTTGTCTACCTACTCTGTCATCTAACCATTCATTCTCACCCTGATTTATTTTAAATTGTTGGCATACACTTATTTTCTAATTTATTTAACTGATAATTCTACTCCCCTGTCAACAATCCAATCTTCAAAAACCAGAGACCCTGGTTTTGGCTGTACCCCCATTACTTCAAAAATAGTCTGCTCAAAAAATATGTGATGATTAAGTGCAGACGAGGAGTTGTAATGGGTCTGGCCAAGCTCCCATGGTTCATGGGGCCAGCTGTTCAATGTGGCTGGAACATAAGGAACATGAAGAAAAGAGGTAGAGAGGCAAATCACAAATAAATAAGTAAGGCAGACAGAAGATGGTGAGAAACCTGATGGCAACAATAAAACAAGTCTTCAGGCAGGGCTAGGATTGTATTTGATTTTTAGGAATATGATTCTGACATGAGTATGAATGATGGAACAGAGCAGAGAAAAAGCTGATGGCAGAGAAACCAGAGTGAAGGAGGCTAATTTAAGAGAACTGGTAGAGGCCTGACCAACTGCAGGGACAGGTATGTTACTGCATGTATATATGTGTGCAAGTATTTCTGTAGGGCAGATTCCTATACTGGTAATTGCAAAGGGATCTGCAAAGTTTAAATTTTCATTAGATTCTGCTATTTTCTTATAAAAATGATTTGCCAATTTACATTTCCACCAATAGTATATGATGATTCCAGTTTTCCCAAGTACTTGCAAACTTTGGAAGTTAACCATCCTTTGTATTCTTGCCAACTTGCTAGCTAATATTGTTTAAACTTGTGTCCTTCCAGTGAATAGTAAAGCTGATCTTGCTTTTTTAATGCTTTTTATTAATTTTTATTTGTTTTCATTTCATTTGAAAGTTTGAGAGATAAAGACACATAAACACTCACACACTCATACATACATACATACATACAGAGAGAGAGAGGGAGAGGGAGAGATTTTTCTTCCTCTGGTTCATTCTCCAAATGCTTGCATCAGTTTGGGCCAGCAGAAACCAGGTCCCCAGATCTCATTCTGGGTCTCCCCACATGAGTGGCAGGACCCAAGTACTTCAGCCATCACCTGCTGCTGTCTAGGGTGCACATTAGCAGGAAGCTAGAATTGAAAGTGGAGTTAGAACTTGAACTCAGGCCCTGCGATATGGGATGCCAGTGTCCTAGGCTGCAAGTTAACCACTATGCCAAAAGCCTGCCCTGTTTTGATGTATTTTAATGGAGCCTTGCATTTATACTTTTCTGAGTTGCAAGTTTGTGTACTTTGTCATTATATTAGGATGTTAAAATTGTCTGAATTTGTGGAAATCACTGAATTCTGCATAATATTTATTTCTTGTATGCCATTTTTCTTTTATTTCTATTTGCATCTTTCCTCAAATAGAATTTTAATTTTTATTGTTAAATCAAATAACATTCTTTTCCTTTTTGAGTGTGCGTTTTCTGTTTTGGTTAGTTATTCTAAGAGAATAAAAATAAACTTATTTCTTCTAATACTTTTAAAAGGTATTATCCTTCTTTTATCCATTTGAAATTCACTATATAAATAAATAAGATAAATAAGGGATATCCTAAAGGATTTCTATTTTTCCAAAATCATATTTTCACTATTTATTTGAAATGGCACCCTTATCATGAACAAAATTTCCAATTTTACTTGGTTTCTGTTTCTCTGTAAGCTTGTCAAAGGATCTATCTTTGTGCCAATACCATGATTCAGTGTTTACATATTTTAATATCTGGTAGGGAAACTCTTCATTTTTTTCCATAAAGGTTTTCTATTTAACCGGTAACCATTAAAACTGTTTCCTTGGGGCCCATGCTGTGGCGTAGTGGGTTGAGGCCCTGGCCTGAAGCACTGACATCCCATATGGGCGCCAGTTCTGGTCCTGGCTGCTCCTTTTCCGATCCAGCTCTCTGCTATGGCCTGGGAAAGCAGTAGAAGATGGCTCAAGTGCTTGGGCCCCTGCACCAGCGTGGAAGACCAGGAAGAAGCTCCTGGCTCCTGGCTTTGGATCGGCGCAGCTCCGGCCGTTGCAGCCACCTGGGGAGTGAGCCAGCAATTCAAAGACCTCTGTCTGTGTCTCTACCTCTCTCTGTAACTCTTTCAAATAAATAAAATAAAAAATAAATAAAACTGTTTCCTTTTGGAAGCCCCAAATCCTCTATGTTACAAAGATTTCATGATAAAAGAACAACCAGAGAGAATAATTATGGATGAATTAGTAAAATTTTACAAATTAAACTTCAAACTGAAAGAAGATACCATAAAGGAGCTCAAATTTTAAAAAAGCTTCTGATCCTTAATTTTGATACTAAGATAAAAAGTTACCTCCTATGAGGAAATTATTTTAGTAAATTATTTTGTTATACTAATTACATCTATAGTTATTTATTATGAGAAATAATAGGTACCTGGTAATCATACTTAATTCTCTGCTGCAAGAAAGAACAGAAGTTTCCAAAGGTAGAAAAATTAGTCCAGAGAGGATTCCTAGTATCCTAAGTATAGTGTGGATATTTGGTTTTGTCCCTAATATTCTCCTCACTGTAGTAAACAGGTAGACAAGTAGCAAGCATGAAAGCAACAATTTATATGAATGCAATTGCTATGAATTAGAGAGGACAGAAGCAAACAGCCAAATACCTTCAAGATTCAGTAAGTATAACCTAGTTTAGAGTCCAAGGAAAACTAGTACTTTATAAAAAGAGTGTATTTTCAGGAGCAAATCTTTCAGTTTAATAGCACACTAGGAAGGAGGAAACCAGGATCCAATTTAAAAAGGCTCAATTCTGAAAGCTATTAATGAACTCTTTTAATGTGAATGAAAAAATATATAAGTCCATGGTATATACAGAGAAACCATTTTGGGAGAATCAAATGCATCAAATGAGCCATTTGATTTTTTTAAAGACTTTTTAAAGGCCACAATCCACTACTTTCCCAGGTATATTAGCAGGGAGTTGGATCAGAAGTGGAGCAGCCAGGACTTGAACTGCCTGTTCCATTATGGGATGCTGGGGTTGCAAGTGGCAGCTTAACCCTGTGTGCCACAAGGTCGGCTCCAGCCATTTAATTTTTCTTTTTTTAGATTTACTTTTTTAAAAAAATTATTTATTTGACAGGCAGAGTTACAGACAGAGAGAGGGAGAGACAGAGGGAGAGAGGTCTTCCATCTAGTGGTTCACTCCCCAAATGGCTGCAACGACAGGAGCTGGGCAGATCCAAAGCCAGGAGCCAAGAGATTCTTCCGGGTCTCCCACATGGATGCAGAGGCCCAAGCACTTGGGCCATAGCAGAGAGCTGGATCTGAAGTGAAGCAGCCGGAACATGAACTGGCACCCATACGGGATGCTGGCACTGTAGGTGGCATCTTTACCTGCTACACCACAGTGCCAGCACCATATCTTATTTTGCAAGTTGTTATTAATATAAAATCTAATTGGCTGAAGATTTAGACCATAGCACTTAATCACTCCAAAAACAAAACCACCTCTAACAACATCAAATGAATCCTTCCCCAAAGATACAGAAGTGTCATTGAACTGTTGAACTGGTACTCTATTGATACACCATGGTATGAGGGTACTTCAAAAAGTTCATGGAATGATGGAATTAAAAGATAATGTGAAAAAAAAGATAATGTGAATTTTCCATGAAATTCTTGAAGTACCCTAGTATGTATCAAATGGCTAATGTACAGTATGAATCCTATTGTAAATACCTCCAAGTCAGATCATCACATGTGTAACATAACTTTACATTGGAATTGAAACAGGTTTTCTACTTCAAAAATTCTACTATATCATTCTCTATTATGATCAAAAAGTCAGATAGGGCAATTGAAATACTTTCATAGATACATTTAATTGATTTTATACACATTGTTCAATATTATTTATGCCTTCAGTAGGTAGAATACATACATATATATATATATATATATATATCTTGCCAGAAATCTAGTGTTTTCTAGAACTAGTAATGTTCAATTAAAGATGAAGAAAACACATAAGCTTCTGATACATAACTTATGAAATACATCATGGTTTACTTTGAATACACTCATCTCTTAGCACTTGTAAATGCTACCTCCTAAGTGTCTGCTATTTGCTTTGTTAATATTTAAATGCTAGGCATGAAGTCAATGCCTTTTACTTATTATCATGTTAAAAAATATCTGATAACATATCACACTTACAGACAAAGGCAAAGACTTGAGTAAGATTCAGGTTTGACTAACTTCTCAGTTAGTATTATTATTTGTAATGCTGCTTCCTATTATGCTAAAAGCAGTATATTGTTCCTCATCATTACCAATATATAGTCATTTGGGTAATAATCTTACGGCAAAATCTTGTGAAGTATTTTCTACTTTCAAGGGAAACATTTTTGTTTTGATATGTCAGGTCAAATACAATATTAAGTGACATGGCGGAGAAATGCAGAAAGCTTTTCTTAGTATACTGGAATGTATTTCTATTTCTCACCCAGTTTTAAGCACCTAACAGGCTTATCAGGCAAACGCTAGCTACATCCTATAAGAATCAGAGTTTTCTGTGAATATTGTAAATATATAGAATCAAACCTTGTTAAGAGTATAACGCTGTGTCCCATTTTAAAAATTTTAGCCAAAGTATTACAACCCCCAAGGGACAAAGTGTTATCTTTGCTATTTAGGCTGTCAAGCCTTTGTCAGAAGGTTGAGCACGTCTGACCAGCGCTGGTGGAAAGTCCAATTACATTTACAGGCCAAGATTTCTTTTGAGTAGGAATGCTCCTTGAAAGGTTGGCTGGTTTGTTTTAAATTGCTTATTCCATGGATTGTTTCTATTTATTTCTCTCCTAGGGCAGTTAATCATTTCAAGTTGCTATGTTAGGCATACTGTTTTTGTGGGAAATTGTTTTCACAAAAGATTCTTTTATTTAATTGAGAATCCCAAAAGGAGGGAATATAGCATAGTAGAATGGAAACTTGGGACAAATGAAGAGTTTGGCCTTATACTGGAGTATGGACAATGGATCCTTTGTTGCAGCAGAACAGATGGCAACATATGCATGGAAGAATATAAATGCAATGATGGAAATTTGTGCAAGTTAGGTTCTGGTTATTTCCCTTTTCTTAGCAAAACAGGAACTGAGGTTATTCACTGAAAGTGATGATAAGGGAGAAGTTACAAAACGATTTGAGGAAAGAGAATGCTTGATACAGTCACCAAAGAGAGTACAATATACAGAAAGATTGTTGATAAGACAAAGGGCCCATCTACTGTTCATGTTAAAGTGAGACCACTCATAATAGGTGTGTGTTTTTTCCAACAACCTTGAACTAAATGGATGAAGGTACAGAGTACACAATGAGTTGGATTTAACCATGTCTGTGTTTGGCCAAGGAAGAAAAGAGGGGCAGATACTACCCCTGAGAACTTTCTGAAACTACTCAAAATGTAAATGCATTGCCTATTCCCTTTTTCTGCTTTATTTTTCTCTTTAGCACTTATCATTATTTATCATATATTATACTTGATTTCTCTTGTTCACTATCTATTTCCCCTGTTAGAATGCAAGCTCTGAGAGCAGGAATGGTAACAGGGTCCTTCAAATGAAAAGGCCCAGTTCCTTCCTTGACACTCCCCTCTTCCCAGCGAGCTCTCAACCTGCTATAATCGTTAATCATCTTCAAGGTGTTTCCTTGAAGGAAAGTTCCTATCATTTCAGAAGGCAATTCATCACTCAGGACAAGTCAGGTACCACCGAATCTGCTGATGAATGCTCATATTATATTGACATATATGTCCAGTGTTGATCACAAGACCAGACTACTTCAGGATCTGTTAATTTACAGCAAGAACAAAGATGTACTATAGACATTCCTAAGCCCAAGCCCTCTCTGGAATTCCCCCAGCTTCTCCTTCTGCACCTATATAAGCCCCTTCTCTGAGCCAGAGGGAAAGGTGGTTTGGAGCAAGAACCCCTATCTTCTTTGCCTGGTTACACAAATTATAAACTCTCCTTTTGCAAAAGGCTTGTGTCCCAAAGTTTCATTTATAGAGTGCACCAGGTGATGAACCCCTTGTGTTATTCCTACAATAGGATTTTTGCATGCTTTATTTACTGTTACTGTCTTAAAAGCTATGATTCCTTACTAAATAACAGTAAAATAGAATTGCGGGTTAAAACTACATTGAACAAGGCATAGAAACTCACCTGAGTAGGCCACTTTAATACACCTGACCACACTAGGTGAGGATGTGGAGCACTAGGAATTCTCACATACTACTTGTAGGAATGTCAGGAGCTAATCATTTTGCGTAGAAGGGAGGCATTTTCTACTAAGGTTAGAAATGTGCATTCTCTGTAACTCAACAATTCTAATTGTAAGAATAAGTTATAGAAAAGGAAATGTTTAGGTATACATTAGGCGATTTTTGCAAGAATGTTCATAGTAAGCATTTTTTTTTCTAATTGTCCCTAAATGGGAATGCAAGTGCCATTGGCAGTAATTGGATAATGGAATACTATAGAGACACAGCTACATACAACATGGTTGAATCTTAAAAAATACTGTTGAGAAAAGAAAAGCAATACACAAAAGAATATGATTCAGTTTACACAAAGTTCAAGACCAGGAAAAATATGCCACATTTTAGGGTTATACAGATAAGTCATACGTAGAAGTGATTATTGTAAGAGGATAGTGGTTACCTCTAATAGAGGAGATGACTGTAAGAGGGGAACAACATATGCATTTCTTGACTTGAGAGGTTATTACACTGGTCTTTACAACTTACCTTTTGTTAAAAGTATACACATGTGCTTTTATGCTATATCATGAAAAGTTTTAAAAAGTATATGATCATAGACTGCAATATATAACAGAAACAAGAAATAATTTTTAAACATAACTAAAAGAGAATGTTAGATGTCCTAAACAGCACTCTGGCCTTAGAATCAGCCCTTAAGGTATTCAGATCTGGCTGAAGAGCCCATGAGAGTATTTTAGGCATGGAAAGCCAAGACACTCTGGCAGAAAAAAAAAAAAAAAAAAAAAAAAGAGGACCTAAATGAAAGATCTCTGCAAGTGAGATCCCAGTGGAAAGAATGGGCTATCAAAGAAGGAGGTAACTTTCTCTGAAGGGAGGAGTGAACCTTCACTTTGACTATGACCTTGTCTAAATAAGATCAGAGTCAGTGAACTCAAAAGGCTTCCATATCCTTGGCAACTCATGACAAGAGCCTAGGGAGATTACTGACGCCATCAACAAGAGTGTCAATTATGAAATCAACAACAGGAGTCAATGTGCACTTACTCCTCATGTAGGATCTCTGTCCTTAATGTGTTGTTCAATGTGAATTAATGCTATACCTAGTACTCAAACAGTATTTTACACTTTTTGTTTCTGTGTGGGTGCAAACTGTTGAAATCTTTACTTAATATATGCTAAATTGATCTTCTGTATATAAAGATAATTGAAAATGAATCTTGATGTGAATGGAATGGGAGAGGGAGTGGGAGAGGGGAGAGATGCGAATGGGAGGGAAGTTATGGGGGGGGAAAGCCATTGTAATCCATAAGCTGTATTTTGGAAATTTATATTTATTAAATAAAAGTTAAAAAAAAGATAACTAAAAGAAAAATAGTTTCAGGGGCTGGTGCTGTGGTGCTGCGAGTTAAAGTCATGGCCTGCAGTGATGGCATCTCAAATGGGCACTAGTTTGAATCCTGGCTGCTCCACTTCCCATCCATGTCCCTGCCAATGCACCTGGGAAAGCAGCAGAGGATGGACCAAGTCCTTGGGCCCCTGTACCCATGTGGGAAACCTGGAAGAAGCTCCTGGATCCTGTTGCAGCCATTTGGGGGAGTGAATCAGCAGATGAAAAATCTGTCTTTCTCTCTCTGTAACTCTGCCTTTCAAATATATCAATACATCTTTTTTTTTTTTTTTAAAGTAGTTTCAGACTGCAAGTACTTCAGAACAGGAAATTATGAGAATAATGTAGAATGGAGAAATATAGGAAGTTAGACAGAAAAGTGGTGCTTGAGCTAGCACTGAGATATAAGATGAGTTTGAGAGTGAAGTATGAGCAAATATTCATACATGAATAAAACACATACATTTGATTTTGCTACAGCTATAAAATATGTCTATAAATTCTTTGAGATACTGTTCTTCAAAAGGTAGAGCCTAAAGCTCCTCACTTTAATACAGTCTGGTTATAGCAAATCATCTTCAATGAATAGAAAAATTGGAAGTGATAGTATGTGACAGCAGACTAGGACATAAGAGGCATTGTGACTTTTCCTTGCTCTCTCTTGGATTGTTTGCTCTGGGGAAGATAGCTACCATGTCCTGAGGATACTCAAGCTATCTCTGAGGACAGGCTACTGGGAAGGAACTGATGTATCTGGCTACAGTTTAAAAGGAACTTCGGCTTTTTGTCAGCAATCATGTTGTGGGGAGCAACTGGGAGCAACTCGGACTAGACTAAGTTACTGGAATTAAGACTTATTCTATGCATCTGCTCTCCCACAATATGGCGCTGGGAGAGGAGAAAACAGCTTCTACACAGCTGCCTCCAGTTCAACCAATAAACAGCAGGACCTGCTCCTGATTGGAGGAGAGCAGTGTACTCGGCGTGTGGGCAGCCGAGTTGGGATTGGCGGAGGAGGATTATAAAGGAGGAGAGAGACAACATGCACCAGGAACATCTAAGGGGAACATCTAAGGGGAACACCTGTGCAGCCCCCGAGAGAGCTGGCCGGCGGTGTGCCGCTCCCCTGCAGAAGTGGGGAATGTGGCAGGGGGAACCGCCCTTCCACGGAGGTGGAAGGGTCAGTAGCCAACCCGGGAAGAACCAGCAGCAAACCCGGGGAGGGCCGAGCAGACGAAAGAACAGCGCAGGGTTTAGTGTCGTTCCTCCATGAAGAGGGGGAGCGACACATGTGAGTTGGCTTGAAAGAGGATCTTCCAGCGCCATTAAGTTTTCTGATGATATGTCGATTGGGATCTCATAAGAGACTCTGCGCCAGAATTACTCAGATAAACCACTCCTAAAGTTACTGACTCATGAAATTATTTTTTTTTATTTAAAGGGGGGGGGGGAGAGAGAGAGAGAATCTGCCATCCACTGGTTCACTCCCCAAATGCCTACAACAGCCAGGGCTGGACCAGGCCAAAGCTGGAAGCCCAGAGCTCAATCTGGGTCTCCTCTGTGAGTGGCAGGGACCTAAGTACTTAAGCCATCATCTGCTGTTTCTCAGGGTCCATATCAGCAGGAAGCTGGATGGGAAGCTGAGCTGAGACTTGAACTCAGGCATTTTGATATGGGATATGTACATGCCACGCAGCATCTTAATTGTTGTGCCAAATGCCCACCCTAGTTCTTGGTTATTGTAAGAGGATGAAAACAGTGAGTCAGATATAGGTATAAGGTTTTATGTCTAGGAGAACAAGGAAATAAAGAAAAATCCCACATATTTTTTAGCATTTAAAACTGTGAGTTTTGTTTCGTTTCTTTTCTTTCTTTCTTTCTTTTTTTTTTTTTTGACAGGCAGAGTCAGACAGTGAGAGAGAGAGAAAAAGAAAGGTCCTCCTTCTGTTGGTTCACCCCCAATGGCTGCTAAGGCTGGTGTGCTGTGCCTATCCGAAGCCAGGAGCCAGGTGCTTCCTCCTGGTCTCCCATGTGGGTGCAGGGCCCAAGCACCTGGGCCATCCTCCACTGCACTCTTGGGCCACAGCAGAGAGCTGGACTGGAAGAGGAGCAACCAGGACAGAATTCAGTGCTCCAACCAGGACTAGAACCCAGAGTGCCGGCACTGCAGGCGGAGGATTAGCCTAGTGAGCCGTGGCGCTGGCCAGCCTTTGTTTTCTTGATTCAGCTCTTTAAGAAGAGTTTTATCAAAAGATGAATAACTTCCCAATCTAGTATGACCTTGTTAATACCATCAGTAGGTACTAAAATCACTGAATGATTGTCCAAATATCCACAGCTACCAGAATTTCATGTTCTGGGATTTACTCTGCACATTATCACTAATAAAATATTTTATCCATTTTTGAAAATAATTATAACCATCTGGTTATCACTGATATGTTCCTTTCTACCTTTATTTTGGTTCAAGTTCTCTTCTTTCTTATCTCCACTCTCTCTGTTTTTTTTTTTTTTTTTTTTTTTCTCATGTGAGTACATTTATCTTGTGTGGTCATGTCATTTCTCTACTTTGGTTTATGTTTTGGAAACAAGTAATTTCTGAGAGTAATAGATTCGTTCATAATTGAAAGCAGAACTGAAACAAATTTTTCTTCCTAGAATACCATTTTAGAGATTATTTTAAAGTATCAATCATATTAGAGCAATTAAAATAAGATTTTGATTTTAAGGACTCAATTTACAATGTATTTATGGCTGTGGGGAGCAACTAGGACTAGACTGTTACTGGAATTAAGGCTTATTCTATGCATCTGCTCTCCCACAATATGGCACTGGGAGAGGAGGAAACAGCTTCTACACAGCTGCCTCCAGTTCAACCAATAAACAGCAGGACCTGCTCCTGATTGGAGGAGAGCAGCGTACTCGGCGTGTGGGTAGCAGAGTTGGGATTGGTGGAAGAGGACTATAAAGGAGGAGAGAGACAACATGCACCAGGAACATCTATCTGAAGGTACACCTGAGCAGCCCCCGAGAGAGCCGGCCGGCGGTGTGCTGCTCCCCCGCGGAAGTGGGGAAAGTGGCAGGGGGAACCGCCCTTCCACGGAGGTGGAAGGGTCGGTAGCCAACCCGGGAAGAACCAGCAGCAAACCCGGGGAGGGCCGAGCAGACAAAAGAACAGCGCAGGGTCCTGTGTCGTTCCTCCATGAAGAGGGGGAGCGACATATGGCCAAAACATACTTATTGGGAAAATATTTATTTAATCTTACATATGCATGTGTGTATACATACACATATATACACATGTGTGAAATTTAAGACATAATTTAAAAATAATATCTGTAATATTTGAGGGCATTCTTTGATGTTTCTGAACTATAAAATAAGTTCTTAGTAAAAACACTAATATAACTCAACACTAAAAGGCCATATATTGCAAACTCACAGCTAATATCATACTCAATTCTGAAAAGTTGAAAGCTTTTCTTCTCAGATCAGGAACATGACAAGTTTGCACACTCTAGCCACTTCTATTTAACTTGGTACTAGAAGTCCTAGCCAGAGTGGTCAGCTAAGAAAAAGAAATGAAATCCATCCAAATTGGAAAGGAAGAAGTTAAAGTGTCTCTGCTTGCAGACAAATCGTTCTAAAATATAGAAAACTCTAAAGACTATACCAAAAAAATTCTCTTAGAACTAAACAAAAAAACCAGGAGTGTTTCTACAACAAACTATTTGAAAAAAAGAAATCAAGGAAATGATCCCATTAGCAATCATTACAAAAACACTAAAGTACTCAAGAATAAACCAAGGAAGTGAAAGACCTGTACACTGAAAACTACAAAACACCAGTGAAAGAAACTGAAGACATAAATAACGGGACAATATCTCATGTTTTTAGACTAGAATTCATAGTGTTACAATATCCACACTATGTAAAGAAATCTATGGATTCTCTGTAATCCATGTTAAAATGAAAATGTTGTTCTTCACAGAAAGGATAAAAACAACCCTAAATTTAATATGAAACTGGAAAAATCTCAAATAGCCAAAGCAAATGAACAAAAAGAACAAAACTGGAGGCACATTACCTGAATTTACAATATATTTTAAAGCTAAAAAACATAAAACAGCATGATACTGGCATAAAAACAGACTCATAATCCAATGGAACAGAATATAGATTCCAGAAACAAATTCCTACATTTATGGACAACCAGTTTTTAACAAAGGTGCCAAGAACACACACTGGGGAAAGGATAGCCTCTTCAATAAATGGTGTTGGGAGAATCCATAGATATCAAGAAAAAGATTGAAATTAAACCCTATCTCACACCATACAAAAATAAACTCAAAATGCATTAATGACTTAAACATAAGATGTGAAACTTTATAACCAATCAAAGAAAGCAGCTTCACAACAGTGTTCTAGGCAATGATTTTTTTGTATATGACCCCAAAAACAGAAGCAACAAAAATGAAAATATATGAGAAATGGGATTATATCAAACTAAAAAGTTTTTTCACAACAAAGGAAACATTCAACAGAGAAGAAAACTTAAGGAATGCGTGAAAATATGTAAGGGGTTTATATCCAAAATATGTAAGGAACTCAATTCAGTAGCAAGAAAATAAATAATCTGATTAAAATGCTGTTCAAGGACCTGAAGGAGACAGAAATGTACAAGTATATGAAAAAGTGCTCAATACTACTCAGTCTTAAAAAAGGATGAAAATTTTGTCCTTTGAAATTTGAAACAACATGAATATATCTTGAAGACTTAATGTTAAGTAAATAAGCCAGATATAGAAAAAGAAATAATGGATAATATCACTCAGTTGTGGAATCCATAAAAGTCAAGCTGATAAAAATAGAGAGTAGAATGGTGGTTACCAGGGTTTGGGGGCAATGACAGGTTGGGGAGATGCTGGTTACAGTATACAAAATTTCAGTTATATATGAGAAAAATGTCAAGAGATCTATTATTACAATATTGTGACTATAATTAATAAAAATGTATTTTTATTTGGAAAATTATTAAGAGAATAGGTTTTGTCATTCGCACTCCTAAAAATGGTAATGCATGTGCTAGTTAGCTTGACTGAGCCATTTCACAATGTACGCATATTTCAAAAGATAAGAGAGGGAAGAGATGTGCAATTCGGGACATGCTCAAGCTGACTTACCTCAAACGGTAGAGTTAGAAAGATACCAGGGGATTCCAATTCAATCCCATCGAGGTGGCATGTACCAATGCCATCTCACTAGTCCCAGTGATCAATTTCTGTTCACAATTGATCACACTGATAGGACTAAGAACCAAAGGGATCACATAAACAAGAATAGTGTCTGCAAATACTAGCTGATAGAATAAAAAAGAGAGAGAACGATCCAACATGGGAAGTGAGATACACAGCAGACCCATAGAATGGCAGATGTCCTAACAGCACTCTGGCCTCAGAATCAGCCCTTAAGGCATGCAGATCCGGCTGAAAAGCCCATGAGAGTATTACAGCCATGGAAAGCCAAGACACTCTGGGGAAAAAAAAAAACCTAAATGAAAGATCTCCGCGAGTGAGATCCCAGTGGAAAGAACGGGTCATCAAAGAAAGAGGTACCTTTCTCTGAAGGGAGGAGAGAACTTCCACTTTGACCACGGCCTTATCTAAATATGATCAGAGTCAGTGAACTCAGGGGGCTTCCATAGCCTTGGCAGCTCATGACAAGAGCCTAGGGTGATTACTGAGGCCATAAACAAGAGTGTCAATTTGTTAAGTCAACAACAGGAGTCACTGTGCACTTACTCCTCATGTAGGATCTCTGTCCTTAGTGTGCTGTACATTGAGATTTAATGCTATAATTAGTACTCAAACAGTATTTTTCACTTTATGTTTCTGTGTGGGAGCAAACTGTTGAAATCTTTACTTAATGTATGCTAAACTGATCTTCTGTATATAAAGAGAAACGAAAATGAATCTTGATGTGAATGGAAGGGGAGAGGGAGTGGGAAAGGGGAGGGTTGCGGGTGGGAGGGATGTTATGGGGGGGAAGCCATTGTAATCCATAAGCTGTACTTTGGAAATTTATATTCATTAAATAAAAGTTTTTTTTTTTAAAAGATACTGTACTTAATAGCTATAGATGATTTTATTTGTTGATTTTAAAACTAATTTTAAAAACACAAGCACAGGCTTAAAGAATATACAGTAGTCCCTCCTTATCCAAGAGAATACATTCCAGGACCTGCTGCTTCTCCCCAGGCCCCCGCAGCACTGTGGAAGTCTGAAACTACAGACAGTACTGACCTCTATGTAACCAGGTTGAGCATCTCTACCTAGAAATGACAAACATAGAGTACTCCAAAATATGAAACTTTTTGAGTGCTCACATAATGCTGAAATAATTTCAATTTTTGGGTTGGAATGTTCAGCTGGAAAATATATACAAATATTCCAAAGTCTAAAAACCAGGAAACATTTCTGGTTCTGAGCATTTGATAAGGGAAACTTGACTTGTACTATGTTTTTTTTCTAATATACATACATACTTATGATAGTTTCATTTATAAACTGGCACAGTAAGAGGTGGACAATAATTAATAAGAAATAGGATACCTAGAACAGTATACCGTAATGAAAATTATTTAAAACTTCTGAATTGTTTATTTCTGGAGTTTTCTATGTGATGTTTTCAGACCTTGGTTGATCATGGGAAATTGAAACCACACAAAGAAAAATCTTGGATAAGGGTGACTACTATATTTGTAATACATAATGAAAAAATTAGTATCAGAATATAAAATAATGCCTACAAATTAGTAAGATGAAAAGGAACAACCCAATAGGAAAATGGGAACAAGAGATGAATAAGTATTCACAGAAGAGGAAACACAGTGGACAATAAACATCAGATGATCGCTAAGCCTCAAAGATATTGGGAGATTTAATGGGAGACAGTAAGATACCATTTTGTTCCCTTCAGATTGGCAAGTATTTCTAAGACTGACAAGTGTTGGCTAAGATGTAGAAAAATTAAGTGGAAAAAAAATATGGATAATCTTACAACTCAAAGAGGCCTATTCAGTAAATGACAAATCAGGAAAGGTATGTAAAAATTCCTTACATAATAAGATGCATGTATAATTGAAGTAAGTTACATTTCTAAAAATCAAATTGTATTCCTGAAGTCACATGTTGTAAAGGGCCTTAACAATCTCTCTAGCTTAGATTGAAAGCAGAAGCAGAGTTGGACTTGAACTATTTTGGCAGACTCAAGGCAATTAAATCCAACATTCTAAGTGTTTTCTTTGGGCAAGGCACTTTGCTTAACACTTCAGGGAGTACAAACTAACTTAAAACATATTCGCTATCAATAATCTACCGGGAGTGGTGATGTGGTTAGCTGGTGTGCAAAAGTTACATATACAATATAGCAAAGACCAAGACATGCAAAAAATATTTTATGGCTTTAGAGCAGGGAACAGATCACAATAGTCATATTTTTCTAGGCAAAAGGAATGGAATATATGTTCTTGTGTGTCTGTGTATATGTGTGTGTGTGTGTTGGGTGTGTGGTGGGATTATAATATTAACAGCCTCCTGTCAGTTCAAGTCAGGTTTTTCTCCCCAAAGTGTGGTCTGCTACCTCTGGGAAAGATTATTTTCAGAGATTTTTGGATACTGGAACTGCAGAGAATGAATTAGATCTGCATAAACTTTTTAAAGTCCAGAGCTGCTTCATTTAGGAAATGAGTAGTGTGATTGTTAACTGTAACTGTCAATTTATCTCAGACAGTAGTGCCCAGATACTTTGTTAAATATTATTTTGGATGTTCCTGTGAGGGTATTTTTAATTGGTGGACTTTTGAGTAAAGCAGATTGCCATCTATAATGTGGATGAGTCTCCCCCAAACATCTGAAAGCCTTAACAGAATGAAAACTTTCTGGGGCTGGCACCATGGCTCACTTGGTTAATCCTCTGCATGCGGCACCGGCATCCCATATAGGCACCAGGTTCTAGTCCCGGTTGCTCCTCTTCCAGTCCAGCTCTCTGCTGTGGCCCGGGAGTGCAGTGGAGGATGGCCCAAGTGCTTGGCCCCCTGCACCCGCATAGGAGACCAGGAAGAAGCACCTGGCTCCTGGCATCAGATTGGCACAGCGCCGGCCGTAGCAGCCATTTGGGGAGTGAACCAACGGAAGAAAGACCTTTCTCTCTGTCTCTCTCTCTCACTGTCTGTAACTCTACCAGTCTAATAATAATAATAAAAAAAAGATAAAAAAAAGAAAACTGACTTTCCTTCAGACCGGAAAGTCTATCAGCCAACTTCCTTCAGATATCAACTGCAAAATCAGCTCTTACTGGTCTTCATCCTGTGTTTGGACTCCAACTACACACACACATGCAAATGGACTGGGAGAGAAACTGCATTTCAGAAAGATTTTGTGATGATTAAATAAACATGTGAGACTGGTTGAATGGATTAAAAAACAAAACCCATCTATTTGCTGCTTACAAGAAATACATCTTTCCAACAAAGATGCATGCAGACTGAAAGTGAAAGGCTAGAAAAAGATATTCCATGCCAACACAAACCAAAAAAGAGCTGGCGTAGACATCTTAATATCAGACAAAAATAAACTTTAACACAAAAACTGTTCAGAGTGACAAAGAGGGGCACTATATAATAATTAAGGGATCAATTCAACAGGAAGATGTAACTTTTTTTTTTTTTTTTTTAACAGGCAGTGTTAGTGAGAGAGAGAGAGAGAGACAGAGAGAAAGGTCTTCCTTCTGTTGATTCACCCCCAATGGCCGCCATGGCTGGCGCACCACACTGATCTGAAGCCAGGAGCCGGGTGCTTCTCCTGGTTTCCCATGAGGGTGCAGGGCCCAAGCACTTGGGCCATCCTCCACTGCATTCCTGGGCCACAGCAGAGAGCTGGACTGGAAGAGGAGCAACCAGGACAGAATCCAGTGCCCCAACCAGGACTAGAACCTGGGGTACCGGCGCTGCAGGAGGAGGATTAGCCTAGTGAGCTGCGGCACCGGCCAGATGTAACTATTATAAACGTATATGCACCTAATTACAGGGCACCGGTTTATTTAAAAGATATGTTAAGTAACTTAAAAGGAGACTTAGACTCCAATACAATAGTATTGGGGGACTTCAATACTCCACTTTCAGCAATAGACAGATCAACCGAACAGAAGATCCATAACGAAATAGCAGATTTAATCGACACTATAGACCAAATGGATCTAACAGGTGTCTACAGAACTTTTCATCCTACACTTGAAGAATACACATTCTTCTCAGCAGTGCATGGAACTTACTCTAGGATTGACCACATACCAGGCTTTAAAGCAAGTCTCAGCAAATTCAAAAGAATTGAAATCATACCGTGCATCTACTCAGACCACAATAGAATGAAGCTGGAAATTAGCAACTCAGGAATCCCTAAAGTATATGTGAACACATGGAGACTAAACAACATGCTCCTGAATGAACAATGGGTCATAGAAGAAATCAAAAGAGAAATCAAAAACTTTCTGGAAGCAAATGAAGAACAACATATCAAAACTTATGGGATAAAGCAAAAGCAGTGTTAAGAGGAAAGTTTTATAGCAATAGGTGCCTACATCAAGAAATTGGAAAAGTACCAAATAAATGAGCTATCAGTGCATCTCAAGGATCTAGAAAAGCTGCAGCAAACCAGACCCAAATAATTAAAATCAGAGAAGAAATCAATAGGATTGAATCAAAAAAAAATTACAAAAAATCAGCCAAGTAAGGAGCTGGTTTTTTGAAAAAATCAACAAAATTGACACCCCATTGGCCTAACTAACTAAAAAAAGAAGAGAAAAGACCCAAATCAATAAAATCAGAGATGAAAAAGGAAATTTTAAAACAGACACCACAGAAATAAAAAGAATCATCAGAAATTACTACAAGGACTTGTATGCCAGCAAACAGGGAAATCTATCAGAAATGGATGGATTCTTGGACACATGCAATCTACCTAAATTGAACCAGGAAGACATAGAAAACCTAAACAGACCCATAACTGAGACAGAAATTGAAACAGTAATAAAGGCCCTCCCAACAAAGAAAGGCCCAGGACCAGATGGATTCACTGCTGAATTCTACCAGACATTTAAAGAAGAACTAACTCCAATTCTTCTCAAACTATTCAGAACAATCGGAAAAGAGGGAGTCCTCCCAAATTCTTTCTATGAAGCCAGCATCACCTTAATTCCTAAGCTGGGAAAAGATGCAGCATTGAAAGAGAATTACAGACCAATATCCTTGATGAACATAGATGCAAAAATCCTCAATAAAATTCTGGCCAATAGAATGCAACAACACATCAGAAAGATCATCCACCCAGACCAAGTGGGATTTATCCCTGGTATGCAGGGATGGTTCAATGTGCGCAAAACAATCAATGTGATACACCACATTAACAGACTGCAGAAGAAAAACCATATGATTATCTCAATAGACACAGTGAAAGCATTTGATAAAATACAACACCCTTTCATGATGAAAACTCTAAGCAAATTGGGTATGGAAGGAACATTCCTCAATACATTCAAAGCAATCTATGAAAAACCCATGACCAGCATCCTATTGAATGGGGAAAAGTTGGAAGCATTTCCACTGAGATCTGGTACCAGACAGGGATGCCCACTCTCACCATTGCTATTTAAGATAGTTCTGGAAGTTTTAGCTAGAGCCATTAGGCAAGAAAAAGAAATTAAAGGTATAGAAATTGGGAAGGAGGAACTCAAACTATCCCTCTTTGAAGATGATATGATTCTTTATTTAGGGGATCGAAAGAACTCTACTAAGAGACTATTGGAACTCATGGAAGAGTTTGGCAAAGTAGCGGGATATAAAATCAATGCACAAAAAATCAACAACCTTTTTATACACAGGTAATGCCACGGCTGAGAAAGAACTTCTAAGATCAATCCCATTAATGATAGCCACAAAAACAATCAAATACCTTGGAGTAAACTTAACCAAGGATGTCAAAGATCTCAATGATGAGAACTACAAAACCTTAAAGAAAGAAATAGAAGAGGATACCAAAAAATGGAAAAATCTTCTATGCTCATGGATTGAAAGAATCAATATCATCAAAATGTCCATTCTCCCAAAAGCAATTTATACATTCAATGCAATCCCAATCAAGATACCAAACACATTCTTCTCAGATCTGGAAAAAATGATGCTGAAACTCATATGGAGGCACAGGAGACCTCGAATAACTAAAGCAATCTGTACAACAAAAACAAAGCCGGAGGCATCACAATACCAGATTTCAAGACATACTACAGGGCAGTTATAGTCAAAACAGCATGGTACTGGTACAGAAACAGATGGAACAGAATAGAAACACCAGAAATCAATCCAAACATTTACAGCCAACTTATATTTGATCAAGGATCTAAAACAAATTCCTGGAACAAGGACAGTCTATTCAACAAATGGTACTGGGAAAACTGGATTTCCACATGCACAAGCATGAAGCAAGACCTCTACACGTACCTTACACAAAAATCCACTCAACATGCATTAAAGATCTAAATCTATGACCCGACACCTTCAAATTATTAGAGAACATTGGAAAAACCCTGCAAGATATAGGCACAGAAAAAGATTTCTTGGAAAAGACCCCAAGGCACAGGCAGTCAAAGCCAGAATTAACAATTGGGATTACATCAAATTGCAAAGTTTCTGTACTACAAAAGAAATAGTCAGGAAAGTGAAGAGGCAACTGACAGAATAAGAGAAAATACTTGCAAATTATACAACTGATAAAAGATTAATAACCAGAATCTACAAAGAGTTCAAGAAACTCCACAACAACAAAACAAACAGCCAAGATAAGAAATAGGCCAAGGACTTAAACAGATATTTTTCAAAAGAGGAAATCGAAATGGCCAACAGACACATGCAAAAAAAACAAAAACAAAAACAAAAAAAACTCAGGATCCCTAGCCATCAGGGAAATGCAAATCAAAATCACAATGAGGTTTCACCTCAACCAGGTTAGAATGGCTCACATACAGAAATCAACTAACAACAGATGCTGGCGAGGATGTGGGGAAAAAGGCACACTAATCCACTGTTGGTGGGAATACAAACTGGTAAAGTCACTATGGAAGCCAGCTTGGAGGTTCCTCAGAAACCTGAATATAGCTCTACATGACTCAGCCATCCCACAACTTGGAATTTACCCAAAGGAAATTAAATTGGCAAATAAAAAAGCTGTCTGGGGCCGGCGCCGCGGCTCACTAGGCTAATCCTCTGCCTTGTGGCCCCGGCACACCGGGTTCTAGTCCCGGTCGGGGCGCCGGATTCTGTCCTGGTTACCCCTCTTCCAGGCCAGCTCTCTGCCCGGGAGTGCAGTGGAGGATGGCTCAAGTGCTTGGGCCCTGCACCCCATGGGAGACCAGGATAAGTACCTGGCTCCTGCCATCGGATCAGCATGGTGTGCCGGCCGCAGCGTGCCGGCCACGGCAGCCATTGGAGGGTGAACCAACGGCAGAAGGAAGACCTTTCTCTCTGTCTCTCTCTCTCACTGTCCACTCTGCCTGTCACAAAAAAAAAAAAAAAAAAAACCAAAAACAAAAAAACAAAAACTGTCTGCACCTTAATGTTTATTGCAGCTCAATTCACAATAGCTAATTTTAAAAAATTCTTTTTGTCCTACTTAATACCATTGGTTGGACTCTTTAATTAACACACAATTATTCTTAGGTGTTTAAATTTAACTGAAAAGTGATCCCTGTTAAATATAAGAGTGGAAATAACAGAGGGAGGAGATGTGCAGTTTGGTATATGCTCACTTGTCCTTACCCCTAGTGGTAGAGCTAGAAACGTGCCAGGGGATTCCAAATCAATCCCATCAAGGTGGCTTGTACCAATGCCATCTCACTAGTCAAAGTGATCAGTTTCAGTTCATAATTGATCATAATGATAGGATTAAGTGTCAAAAGGATCACATAAACAAGAATAGTGTCTGCTAATAATAAATAATAGAATTAAAAAGGAGAGAATGATCCAGTATGGGAAGTGGGATACATAGCAGACTCATAGAATGGTAAAGCCCTAAACAGCACTCTGGCCTCAGAATCAGCCCATAAGGCATTCAGATCTGGCTAAAAAGCCCATGAGAGTATTTCAGGCATGGAAAGCCAAGACACTTTGGCAAAAGAAAAAAAAATGACCTAAATGAAAAATCTCTGTGAATGAGATCCCAGTGGAAAGAGTGGGTCATCAAAGAAGGAGGTAACTTTCTTTCAAGGGAGGAGAGAACTTCCACTTTGATTATGGCCTTGTCTAAACAAGGTCAGAGTGTATGAACTCAAGAGGCTTCCATAGCCTTGGCAGCTCATGACAAGAGCCTTGGGTGATTACTGACATCATAAATAAGAGAGTCAATTGTTAAATCAACGACAGGAGTCATTGTGCATTTTTACTCCCCATGTAGGATCTCTGTCCTTAATGTGTTGTACTATGTAAATTAATAGTGAAACTAGTACTGAAACAGTAGTTTATACTTTGTGTATTTGTGTGGGTTCAAACTGTTGGAATCTTTACTTAGTATATACTAAGTTGATCTTCTGTATATAAAGATAATTGAAAATGAAAAAAAATAAACATGTGAATTATTTTGCAAATAGCATATACTCAGCAAATTACATCTGTCATGAATATCATCTTTAGACTGATGTTCAGTGATATCTGCTTTATCTTATAAAGCTTTATACTTTCCTGTGGAAAACTGTGAATTGTCTATCAACTCAAATTAAGTTAGGACAAATACACTGTGGTGGTTTTGGACTGTATTAACTAAGCTAAGATGGAGCTATATTTTCTAGTATTTCCTTCTTAGTCAGTCCTGATGCTGAAAATGAAAGAAATTTGTGTAGTAGGCTCTTAGGCTCAGGTGCAGGGCACCATGTTAGTGTGGGGCATCACTCAGAACCTTAACAACTCCAATTTCTGCTGTGTCCTCTTTCAGCCTCTTGGGTCTCATGTAGACCCTTAGTGAAGGGCACTGGTGACTACTGCAGGTGATCCATGTTAGTGGTTGGAGGTGGAGAGGCAGATGAAGATTCCAATTTGTCTTCCTACCTTTTTCACTCATCTACAATTGAGCTTTCTTTCCAAACTGCTGGCTTGACTAACCCATAGAGACTTCAGGCTTAAAATCAGATGCAGAGACACTGCATTGATTTTTTAACTTGTTTCCATAATTGTATAAGGTCTAAATCTCTAATTCTGTGTTACTTAGGGTAGAAACTGTTTTTCTGACTAAAGTCCGTTACATCCAGATATTGGAATCATAAGTATTTCCAGAGGAATTTAACTGTATGAATGAGTTTTCTAACTGATTTGGATAATCTAGAAATGGTTCTTTGCTTTGATTAGATTTCAGGGCCACTGATGAAGAGTGCACTGGTAATCAGTGGTACATAAAGGAAAAACAGTTACCTAAATTATATAATCAAGTAGTCACACAGGAAAAGGTTCTGATCAAACAAGTAGTTGCTGACAGAACACATTAGTGAAAAAGGAGTATAATGAGACTTCCTAAGTATACTGGAAAACTTGAAGAATGAATAAAGAACTCAGGGGAGGGCATTTGGTGCAGTGGTAGTCACTGCTTACAACATCTGCCATATCTCCTTTGCCAGTAGAAGTGTTCCTTCCAACTTATTTAGGAAGGTATGTTTATTTTGCCAGAAAAATTAGTAATGGGAAGGACCTGCCTTGCAAGGGATAGGTGATTGTCCTCAGCAGTTACCCTATCATCACTCATTGCTTCTAAATCTATAGTCAGACTTATCTATTTTGCTGTAGAGAATGACATTATTTGTGGGGCCAGCATTATGATGCTGAGAGTTAAGTCATTACTGTGCCAGCAGCATCCCATATGGGCACAGGTTCAAATCCCAGCTGCTCTACTTCCAAACCAGTTCCCTGATAGTGTGCCTGGAAAAGCAGCAGAAGATGGCCCAAGTGCTTGGGCTCCTGCTACCCACACGGGAGACCAAGATGGAGTTTCATGCTTCCGGCTTTGGCCTGTCCCAGTTCCCACTATTGTGGCCATCTGGAGTAAGCCAATGGGTGGAAGGTCTCTGTGTCTGCCCCTCTCTTTATGTAACTCCATCTTTCAAATAATTAAAATCAACCATTAAAAAAGGACATTATTTGTGAGGAGGTAGAATATACCAAAATAATTACTTGATTTTGCCACTTTTACATAGACAGAGGTCTGGGCAGTGTATGTGAGAATAGATCCTAAGGATCCTCTTTCTGTGTAAAAGTGGCAAAATGTTGGGTTAGTCCAAATTTACCAATATGGACTCATGTTGAATACTTATCAATTTTCTGGATTTAGTGTGGTAGCTTGAGAGATGAATTGATATTAAATTTTACCAAATGCCTCTTCTCTACCTATTAAGAAGCCCTCATACTTTTTTTCTTTTAATATGCTAGTGTGGTAAATTACATTTGCCAATTTTCTAATGTTATACTAACTTTGTATTTCCAAGTTAGAGAAAAACTGGTAACTTTTGTTGCTGCTGTTGCTAGTTCTTTAAGACTATTAGTAGATGCCTTTTGTAATTCATCTATCTATGGTAGAGGGTTGATCCAAATTGGTGGTAGAAATTCTCCTTCATTCTAAATAAATTTCATCACAGCACATTCTACCAAAACTTATCTTATCATGGTTAACAAGGATCCTCATATGGTACCAAACTGAAATGTACATTCTCAGTACTCTTCTTATTTAATCAGTTCATAGCTGATTATAAAATAAAAATCAGCTCTTAAACAAAGTACTTCAGAGTATATTGTCTTCACTCAACCTGAATCTGAAATCAGGATTTGCCACTCTTCTAACTTTGTGACTCTGAATAAGTTCTTTACCCTCCCTTGGTCTCAGCTTCCCTATCTGCAAAACATTATATACTTTGTAGGGTTGTTGTGAAGACTAAGTACATGTAGCTTACTTGGAACAATGTACACATTAAGTATTCAATAAATGTAATAAATTCTTGTTTATTCCCTTTATGAACATTTTTTTCGATTTATGACTTGATTCCTACTTCTCTGGATATTCTTTCTCAGTCTTTTTAGGTAGAATCTTCATCTCCCTAAACTTTAAATTTCAGATTGAAGTCTTCAGCCTCATTTCTCTGCATATATTTTTTCACCTTATTCTCAACCCATGACTTTAAAAATCATATGTATGTTAATGCTTCCCAAATTTGTAGCTCCTGTTGCAAGTGTTTCCCTGAACATCAAACTTAAATACAAAACTGACTAGTTAATATCCTGACTTAAATGTCTTTTGGGCAGTTCATACTGAACATGGACCGAAGCAAACTTTTTGATTATCTTCAGCCCTTCAATCACCCAGTCCAAGCCAGCACCATTTTACACTTGATTACTATAGTACTAGTCTCATTCTCCCTTCTTCCACTCTTTTTCCTCTACGGTTTCTTCTTCTTCTTCCTCTTCTTTTTCTTTCTTTTTTTTTTTAATAACAGTATTAGGTTCAGTACAGTCTTTTCTTTGTGCAGCAAACAAAGTTACAGAGCATTGCTCAAAGCTCTCCAAGCTCACTCCCCTCTTGAAATTCTTAAGTTTCCTATTTTATTCTTTTTTTTTTTTTTTTTTTTTTTTTTTTTTTTTTTTTGACAGGCAGAGTGGATAGTGAGAGAGAGAGAGACAGAGAGAAAGGTCTTCCTTTTGCCATTGGTTCACCCTCCAGTGGCCGCCATGGCTGGCGCGCTGCAGCCAGCACACTGCGCTGATCCGAAGCCAGGAGCCAGGTGCTTCTCCTGGTCTCCCATGGGGTGCAGGGCCCAAGCACTTGGGCCATCCTCCACTGCACTCCCTGGCCACAGCAGAGAGCTGGCCTGGAAGAGGGGCAACCAGGAAAGAATCCGGCGCCCCGACAGGGACTAGAACCCAGTGTGCCGGCGCCGCTAGGTAGAGGATTAGCCTATTGAGCTGTGGCGCTGGCCCCCATTTTATTCTACACAGAATCTCAAGTTCTTTATGAGGAAAGATTGGAACACCTTTTCTGAAAGGACCACAGAACAAATATTCTAGGGTTTGCAGGCTAAACTGATTTTCTCACATCTATAGAACATTATTTATGATATACCTGTATGTAAATAGCATTAAAATTCAAAGACGCCATGTCTAACAAAAATCACTGTTTTGTGAAATTTATAAAAATGTACATTATTTGTTTTGATTTATATTCCTTAATATTTTTACAGTAGTTCAATAAATATTTGTTGCATAAAAATATGAGCTGCATAATTACTTACAAAAACATTACAGTAAGAATAGTAAACTCTAAGCTAAATTTCTCCCGTAAAACACATCACACAATTAACAGTGAACTTACTTTAGATTATTGATTCTAATTTCTGCACTTTCAGTAAGTGTCTTTGTTTCCTCTTTCCATCTATTGGCTGCTTTCTGTTGGGCTGCTAAGAGGTTCCTTAGTTCAGCAGTGGAATTTCGATTACTGTCTTCCATCTCTCTCAACTGAACTTCAAATCCATGTTCCTTTAGTGAAAATTCATATTCCATTGTACTTATCTAAGGAATAAAATGAACAGTTTCTTATTTCCCCCATTAGTTTAAGAGTTATCCTAATCAATGATACATACAAATGGAATAATTTGGTGTCATCTGAGGCACAGAAATATTTAGCTGAGAAATCTCATGTAAGAAATTAAGTTTATAATTTATCTGTTTTGAAAATGAAGATTTATCCTTATTAGCACATAAATTTAGTGAAACTAGAATTATGATGGACTATAATTTTTTGTAACACTTTCCTCAATATCTTAAAATGCCAGTAGGATAAAAATATTATACCTAACATGAAATTGCTCTCTTTATTCTTATTTCTGTTGGCAGAATCCATATAAAGTGCTCATGCTTTTAGAAATTGAGATATTTTTACTCAAAGTCCTTTCAGACTGTGTTTCAAAGGGCTTTGTAGAGTCAAAGTAAATTATATATGGGAATTCCTTTATCACTTCAGCTGTGATTGTAATAAATGATGTATATTTTTTTTCAGGAAAAATAGTGTAATTATTTTTAGGATATCATATGTAAATGTCTTCATTATATTTCTAGGAATTTATAATAGTAAAAACACTTTAATGCAGAATCAACATTTAAGTAAATGCCTTAAGACAGTCAATGCATATAACTGCCTTCTTGTATGCATTTAGAATGATACTACCTAGGTATGAGTCTTGGGGCAATTGAGAAAATAATTATTGGAATAATTTTCTGTGATCTGTGGTTCAGATGAGAAACTTTGGTGTGAAAAGGCTGTAAGGTGATCTGCCTTCTTTGGTTACTCTCAGACCATTTTTTATCCTGCTATATCAAAGAAATACTATAAAGAATACTTATTTTGTGATTTTTAAAGTAATATGCTTTAAAAATGGTTACAGCTGGCATGGCTTCTGGTAATTCATTAAATATGGCTAATTTCAAACTCAAAAAGCAATGAATAAGAAACTCCATCAATTCTAAATACATCAATGAAACTCAACAACAAAATCGGGGGCCCATTGGGAAGAAGCTACAGACATTCTATCTTTGCCACTCCTTCTAAATGCAACATGCTTTCCTAAACCTCTTTTTTGTTGTTGTTGTTGTTGTTGTTTTTAAAAAATTATCTATTTGAAAAGCAGAGTTACAGAGAGAGAGGGAAACAGAAACAGAATCATCCATTTGCTAGTTTACTACTTTCCAAATGGCTATAATGGCTAGGGTTGGGCCAGGCCAAAGCCAAGAGTCAGTAGCTTCACCCAGATCTCCCACATGGGTGGCAGAGGTCTAAGCACTTGGGAAATCTTCAGCTGCTTTCCCAGACACATTAGCAGGGAGCTGGATTGGAAGTGGAACAGCTGGGACATGAATCAGCCCATATGGGATGCCAGCATTGCAGGCAGCAGCTTAACCTGCTGTGTCACAGCACCAGCCCCTAAACTCTTTTTTTAGAAAACATTTATTTAATAAATATAAATTTTGAAAATATAATTTTGGATTATAGTGGTTTTTTCCCCCCATAACCACCCTCCCACCAGCAACCTATCCCATCTCCTACTCCTTCTCCCATCCCATTCTTCATTAAGATGCATTTTTAATTATATTTATATACAGAAGATCTACTTAGTAAATACTAAGTAAAGATTTCAACAGATTGCACCCCCACAGACATACAAAGTATAAAGTACTTTTTGAATACTAGTTTTACCAATAATTCGCATAGTACAACACATTAAGGACAGAGATCCTACATAGGGAATAAGTGCACAGTGACTTCTGTTGTTGATTTAACAATTGACTCTCTTATTTATGACTTCAGTAATCACTCGAGGCTCTTGTCATAAGCTGCCAAGGCTATGGAAGCCTCTTGAGTTCACACACTCTGACTTTATTTAGACAAGGCTATAATCAAAGTGGAAGTTCTCTCCTCCCTTCAAAGAAAGTTACCTCCTTCTTTAATGGCCCGTTCTTTCCACTGGGATCTCACTCATAGAGATCTTTCATTTAAGTCATTTTTCACCACAGTGTCTTGGCTTTTCATGCCTGAGAAACTCTCATGGGCTTTTTAGCCAGATCTGAATGCCTTATGGGCTGATTCTGAGGCTAGAGTGCCTGTCTACAGGCCCTAAACTCTTAAATTTGCTTTATTAAATAGTATACAGTGAAAATTAAAGACTTATTGACACTGGAGAAACAACCTTGGACTTACTAATTTTGTGTTTATATTACTGCTGTGCAAATCTCTTGAGGTCTTGTTTTTTTTTTAAAAATTAAAATTTATTTTCAGCTTATTTGAAAGGTAGTGAAATAGAGTAAGAGTGAGAATGAGAGTGAGAGAGATATCTTCTATTCACTGGCTCACTCTCCAAATGCCTGCAAGGGTTGGGCTAGCCAGAAGCCAAAACCCCAGAATTCCATGCAGGTTTCCCAAGTGTGTGGCAGAGACCCAAGTAGTTGAGCCATTATTGTTGCCTGTAGGGTGCCTATTAGCAGGAAGCTAAATTGGAAGTGGTGAAACTGGAATTCAAACCAGCACTCTGATATGGGATATGGTTGTCCCAAGCAGTGACTTATTTGCTGAGCCCAGCCCTACATTTCTTGAGGTCCTTTGATCCTGCTACCATCTTAGTAATCTTTTAATTATTACATTCTGCAAATTTAAATTTGAATCCAACCTTCTTACTTCTTTGCCTCAATCTTCATTTCTGGTTCTAACATCTTAGATGGAAAACAAAAGTCTTGCCTCTGTTTCTCTCTCACATACATGTTAAAAAACAAAAAACAAACAAACAAACAAACCTGTTCTGTGCATTCACACAGTTTTAGAATTTGGCCTGCCTAGTTAACTCCCTAAAGCCAGTTGGAAAATCTATTCATAATTTGGTAAGCCTTACTCTAAGGTTTTTTAGGGTAATCTGGTCCCTTCTTACTTCAACAAGTATGTGTTCCCTTTCTTTGTTTCCTTCTAATTTTTGGGTCTTTTTCATGTGTTTCTTTTTTCTTTCTTTCTTTTTTCTTTTTTGCCTAGAATATTCTTTCCTCTCTTCCTTATCTGAATTATTTTATCAATTTTTAGAACTCAGTTCAATTATTCTTCATACCGGGAAATTCTCTCACCATCTATATAGGTAAAGTCAAATTCTTTTATTATAAGCTCTTAACAGTGCCCTATACTTTTCCTAAAGAGCATGTATTAGTAATTATATGCTTACTGTTTGTCCACATACATGCAAATTATAAGCTTTTAAGGGTAGACGTTATATGTTTTGTTTACCATTCCATCTTTAGCACTTGGAACACAGTAAAAGACTGTCAAAATACATTCATAAATTGAATGAGTGATGACTGTTCTTTGTTGTCAAAATTCAGTCTTTAAACCCCAGAGCCTTTAGCTAATGAAATTCTACGGCTCAACTGGACAAATTTGGTTAGGGGTCAACTGGCTCTTCTAGTACAAAATTCCCATTAATAATGAAAAGCAGAAGATTGGTTAGGAAAGAGACTTAGGAGTGTGGTCTCCTTCCCTTCTTCCTTTGTGCCTTTCCTCTGCAGAGTAAAGCACAAGTAGGTAGTATTATTGGTGAAAACTACTCTATTTCTTAACTATAGAAACTTATAAGGGGGCATTTGGACCACAAAGAAATGGAAAGCCTGGGTAGAAAGAAACAAGGAATTAGGAAAAAAGACGGTAGGACTGCAGGAAATGCTTTGGGATCAAAAGAAAACATCATACAATAAATTGTTAAGTTTGCAATCAACTGACTTCCCAACATCTTACTGTCTTTATTTTGGTCCATTTAGTTTATCTACTAAAGATCAAACTCTTCTTATAAGTGAATGGCCTTGCAGCTGGTATTGTGGCATAGAGGTACAGCCACCACCTGCTATGTTGGCATCCCATATAGGCACTGATTGAGTCTCAACTGCTCCAGTTCTGATCCAGCTCCCTGCTAATGCACCTGGGAAGGCAGTGGAAGATGGCCAGTGTTCTCGGGCCCCTGCATCCATGTGGGAGTCTGGAAGAAGCTCCTGGCTCCAGGCTTCAGACTGGCCAAGCACTGGCCGTTGGGGAATGAACCAGTGGATGGAAGATCTCTTTTTCTGTCTCTGCCTCTCTCCTTCTCTCTCTCTCTCTCTCTCTCTGTAAAATCTGCCTTTCAAATAAATAAGTAATCCTTTAAAAAAATAAATGAATGGTCTTAATTTTTTGTCATATTCATTTAAACTATATTCCCTAGTATTTCTTGTTTAAACATTTAAAATGGTTTTAAAAATTTAAAATCTATCAATATTTTCATTTGTAACTTGTCCTATTTTTTTGTTTTGCTTAGAGAGTTCTTCCCCATCTTTTTGTTAAAATTCATCTACATTCCTCCTGGTATTTTATAGTATCATTTACAGTTTTAAATTGTTAACCTACATTAAACTTATGAAATTAAAGATATGAGATGAAGATACAACTTTTCACCAAAGTATATCAACTATTTTTAATCATAGAAAGATTCTAGTAAGGGAACTTTGAAGCATATACTAACAGAATATTATAATAAATTTCTGAATACCCACCACTCGGATTACATAATCATCAAACTCATAGCTATTTTTGTTTCATCTATACGCACATACTTTCCTTTGTCAAGATTTACCTTATGTTTACAATGTAGTGTGTAAGTCATAAGGGTACAAAACTCAACTGTTACATATAAACAGATATACTAAAGTTACCTCTGATGGCACTGCTCATGTATCCTTCTAATCAGTACCCACCCACCAGAAGCTAACCAGTCTTTGCCAAATGTCCTACATGAAGGACCTTGGTGGATGAGACCCCAGTGGAAAGAAGTGGTCATCAAAGAAGGAGGTACTTTTCTCTGAAGGGAGGAGAGAACTTCCACTTTGCTATGGCCTTGTCTAAATACCGAAGAAGTTTATGGATTCAAAAGGCTTCCATAGCCTAGACAGCTCATGTCAGGAGCCTCACGTGGTCACTGACTTCATACATAAGAGTGTTAATTGTTAAATTAACAACAGGAGTCACTGCGCACTAACTCCTCATGCAGGACCTCTGTCCTCAATGAGTTATGAGAGTTAACTGTAAAACTAGTTCTCACAGTTTTTATGTGTGTATGCAAATTGTTAAAATCTTAGTACAGAGTTGGTTTTCTGTGTACAAAGTTAACTGAAAATGAATCTTAATGGAGAATGGGACTGGCAAGGGGAGAGGGAGGAGGAAGAGGGGTAGGAGTATGGGTGGGAGGGCAGGTATGGTGGGAAGAATAACTATATTCCTAAAGTTGTACCTATGAAATTTGTATCCTTTAAAGAATAAATAAAAAAAAAAAACTTAAAAAAGTATAGACACCACAAAGAAAAAAAAAAAAAACTAAAACACTACCACTCCATGTCCTCATTTTGAAATTGGAGGATGCAGATCATTATCATAAACAGTTGGTGTACTTTTTACAAAAATGATGGAACAATGGACGGTAGTAAGCAAGATATCGGTGGGGATACCTGGGTTTCCTAAAATTTCCTTAAACTGGCTAGCATGTTCCTACCACCAAAGCAGGTAAACATTAAAGAAGGAATAAAGGGCAGGGGGAGGAAAAATAAAAGAAAGGAAATAATTTTGAGAGACTTTGGCCCTTGGTGCTTTCTTAGCATGTAATTTTCAGCCTAGCTATGTAGTAGTTCTCAGGGCACACTATGACTAGTTTTAGAGAAGTTCAATTTTTGAGACTGTTGAAGAAGAAGGAGAGAGGAGGGCTGTTGTAAAGTTATCTAATCTATATTTTTGCTGTGCTGCTTAAATTGCTTTGGCAGCAATATCAGTGTATTTCATGGTTGGAAAAGAATTTTTTGAGTGTTTGGATAGGGAAAGCAATCATTTTCAAGTATGCTTGCCAACTTCTATGAAACAGAAATGACTGGTTAACACTCTGAATTATGATTTAGTACTATCTGATGAGAAAGGGCAAAAGGCCTTAAAATGTATTACTGGGTCTCTCTAAATATTCTTAATACTTTTATTTTTACAAGTACACATTTAAGTCTAGTTTTGAAAATACCTTTAATTTGGCTTTTTTTTGAGCATCCAGAGCAATTCTTCTTAATTCTTCAGTCTCTTTCTGTAACTGTTCATTTTCTTGCTGAAGTTTCAGTCTTTGTTCACTAACAAATCCACAGTTTTCTCTCTCAGATTCCAACGTATTTTGAAGTTTCTGAATCATTTCTTGGGAACGTGATATCTTTTCTGAGGAACTGTTTAAAAACAAAATAAAAACTTAGTGATCTGTAGTAGAAGTCAAGAAGTCCTAATATACTTCATAGTATAGACTTCTATTTTCTTCATTCAGAGCCATTTCTTTTCATGTTAGGCTTAATCTATATGATGTAAAAATGTTATGTTCTATTAGGCACATTCACTCAACTTCAATTTAACTGTTATTCAAATGGAAGATCAACTCCAAGTTTTACTGGCATCAAGAATCAGTGTATATAAAGACTTTCCAAGGGAACAAACTGAAGCCAATAGTAAAAGAGATGAAGTAGGGAATAATCAAAAACCCTTTTCAAAAAACTTCAGGGGGCAAAACATAGCAGCTGATTACATTACTAAATTATAATGATGGAAGCTACTTTCAAGTTTTCCAGTTACATGTCTAAGAAATGATTTTTAAAAACTTTTAGTTCGTAAACAAACAGGTTATGTTTATTAATCTTTCTCAACAGTGGGTGAGACAGCCTCTAAACATGCATGCATTTATCAATACACTGTTAATTTTTATTTCCAGTTAAATTTCCATCTTTTCAATCTCATACAATTAACCACTCTGAACATTTCCTGCTCAATAGGTGTCTTAGGGAATATATAAATGCTACTAATATTGTGATGATTTCAGAAAACTATTAACTAAAATCATCTTACAAATAAAGAAATTTTTAAACAACTTTCAGATGGTGGTGATTTTAGTACCATGATTCAAGTCTTTATGGTCTTTTGTTGGTAGTCTGACTTGCCCATGCCTTCCAATGCTTCAGGCAGAAGTGATGAGTATTTTTCTCTGATCTTTGTCTCTGCCCCCCCATTCCTCCTTTTTTTAAAAAAATTATTTATTTATTTAGAAGTCAGACTTAGAGAGATGTCTTCCATTTGCTGGTTCACTCCCCAGATGGCTGCAATGGCTGGGGCTAGGCCAAGCTTAAGCCAGGAGCCAGGAATTTCTTCCATGTCTTCCTCATGATTGCAGGAGCCCAAGCACTTGGGCCATCCTCTGCTGTTTTTTCCAGGCCATTAGCAGGGAGCTGGATCAGAAGTGGAGCAGCTAGGCCTCAAACTGGCAACCATATGGGATACTGGTGTTGCAGGTGGCGGCTTTACCTGCTATGCCACAATGCTGGCCCCTATGTCCCTTTAGATCCCATATTCATCTCGGTTTTGATTCCTACCCTAAACCTTTCATTCCTATAATACTTGCAGCTCTCTTTCTCTTGTCTATATCTTAGATGATAAAGTTCCTAATGAAATTATGTATATAAGCAATGCTGATAAAACGATACTAGCATCAGAAAGATGCCAAAATAAAACACAACCACACTTCTATGTACTCCCTCAGAGAAGCTTAGAATATCATCAGCTGTAAAGAATTCTTAAAAAGAAAACTGATCTGGTGAGGGCAGATAAAGCCTCTTAGTTTAATCTTCAGTCCTTAGGGACTACAAGGGACAGAGAAACAAAGTATATGATGTCACACATATCCCTATTGGAAATCTACAGTACAAATAAATGTTTTTTCTTTTTTATAGAAAGATTTAATAAATATAAATTTCATAAGTACAACTTTTGGATTATAGTGGTTCTTCCCCCCAACCCACCCTCCCACCCCAAAACCATCCCAGTTCCTACTCCCACTCCCATCTCATTCTTCATTAAGATTCATTTTTAATTATCTTTTTATACAGAAGATCAACTCTATACTAAGTAAAGATTTCAACAGTTTGCACCCCTCCCCAAAGTATAAAGTACTGTTTGAAGACTAGTTTTACCATTAATTTGCATAGTACAACACATTAAAGACAGAGGTTTTACATGGAAAGCAAGTGCACAGTGACTCCTATTGTTGATTTAACAATTGACACTCTTATTAACGATATCAATGATCACCACAGGCTCTTGTCATGAACTGCCAAGGCTATGGAAGCCTCTTGAGTCCACAAACTCTGACATTATTTAGACAAGGCCATAATCAAAGTGGAAGTTCTCTCCTCCCTTCAGAGAAAGGTACCTCCTTCTTTGATGGTCCCTTCTTTCCAACGGGATCTCACTCACAAAGATCTTCCATGTAGGTCTTTTTTGCCACAATGTCTTGGCTTTTCATGCCTGAAGTGCTCTCATGGGCTTTTTAGCCAAATCCAAATGCCTTAAGGGCTGATTCTGAGGCCAGAATGCTGTTTAGGGCATTTGTCAAATAAATATTTTTTCAACAAATTATTTTCAATAAAAAATTATAGTAAAGGGGGACACGAAAGGCAACTTAGAAAATACAGCACTTGCAGCAATCCTCAAGGCAGAGTGGACAAAACTCACACTCAAGAGAAATCCTTTGAATGAAATGACTATAAAAAGCATTTATTATAAAGCATATGATAACAGATACTGAAGAAAAACTCTGTGTAGGAGAGAAAGTGGGAAAGCCTTCCCTAATACCTGACATCTTACTAATCATGTGAGAAGTAATGCTGGTGACAAGCATGGCTTATCAAATCATTCCCATTTCCTTAAGAAAAAGAACTCATATTGGAAAGAAGCCCTGTACATGTAAAGAAAATGAGCTAGAGAGGCTGAAACACAGAGAGAGACTAAGTAATATCTTCCAACAACCACCTACCACAGAGATATCAATTTGAACAGCTACTCATGTACCAAGTCTTCGTAAGAGCTATAGAAGCCAGGTGAGAAGATCACAGCACCTTGTTTTAGTATAGTAATAAGAAAGGTTGTATGGAAGAAAGCAGACAGCAAAGACTTATATCTGTGTGACTCATCCCCTAGCTCGAAGGAATGCTGCATAGTGACAGATGACTCCTGCTTGGGGGAGGGAGAAGGAAATGAATCCCAGTGCTGGGCCCACTGCGAAAAAAAAAATCAGAGTCAGCCTGAAGCTCCTTGTCCCTGCCCCAAGACCCTTACCTACAGACCAAGTACTTGCAGGGGGCCTCTGCCACCCTGCCCCTCAACTGTTGGTAAAAAGTGAAGCAAGGGGTAGGTATTGTGGCCCAGTGGGTTAAACCATGGTTGGGGATGCTAGCATTCCATCTTGGAGAGCCAGTTTGAGTTCCAGATACTCTGCTTCCTTTCCAGCTTCTTGCTAATGCACTTGGGAAAGCAGCAGAAGATGACCCAAGTTCTTATGCCCCTGCCACCCACATGGGAGACCCGGATGAATTGCTGGGCTCCTGCCATCAGCTTAGATCGGCCATTGGGGACATCTAGGGAGTAAACCTGTGGATGGAAGACCTCTCCCTCTGTCTTCCTCTCTCTCTCTGACACTCTGCCTTTCAAATAAATAAATAAATCCTGAAGAAAAGAAGAAGAGAGAGGAGAGAAGCAGAATAAAAGCCAAAGTAAGAGAAGGAGGAGAAGGAAAGCAAAATTCTAGTTGCTTCCAAGAGAGCAGGAGAAGTTCAAGACTTTGGCTTGGAGTTCAGAGCTGAGCATACCACCCTGAGACCCAAATCTGATAAAGCCCCAAGGCATCTTCCTCTGGGTAGTGCTCAGAGTCTCAATCTCCAGGTTTGTCCAGCATCAGGTGGAGATCTGTGCTCCAATGGGATGGACTTATTTTGGTATGTCACTGTCCACCCAAGGGGGCCTGGCATGCACCCCTGGGACAGATTGGGCCTGGTGACTGTGGAACCTAAGTGAGACATACTTTGGTGCCAGTCTGTGTGGTCAGTGGCCTGCTTTTATCACATTTCTCCAAACTTGGTAAAACAGCTAGGAGCCATGGGACTATGTTGTGGCAGTCAGTGCTGGGCTAGTAAAGCCCAGCCCTGGGCAGGTCCAAATTTTTTCCATCCTTTTTGGTACCTATGGACGGAATCACTGGACTTGCTCCAGTATCAGGTGGAGACTTCTGTTGAGGTGCAAAGATTTGTTTTGGTGTGAATCCCCAGTAGCATCACATGGGCCTGGTGTGCACCCCTCAGATTGCCCATGGCCTAATGACTATGAAACTGAGATGTGACCCTATCTAGTGCCTGCCTGCATAACTGAGAAGTTGCCCCTATCACCTCTCTTACAACATTGGGCAGACAGTAAGGAGCCACCGGACTATTTTGGAGCTCAGTACCAGAATGGAAAAACCCAGTATTGAGTAGATCCTAACAGCCTCTGTCCCCAGGTCAGGGCCTACAGACAAGAGCCTCTGGACTTATTTCCATGAACAGGGGAATTCAATGGTTCCAGGTTATCAGTCTTATATGCCAATCAGCATCACCAACAGTGGTAGGTAGGAGCAGCATCAGGCAGTGAGTCTACATCAACATCATACAGACCACAGCAGGGTGAATTTTAGTCATATCTCCAAGTTGCACTGGCCTAGGTGGGCTGTAGGTTCTGTGTGTGATCTAGCATTGTAGCATTCATTGCTGAACACAAGACACCAAAACGTCCATACTACCAAAGAAATTTACAGATTCAATGTGATTCCAAACAAAATACTAACAGTATTCTCAGATCTAGAAAAAATGATGCTAAAATTCATATGAAAACAAAAGAGACTCCAAATAGCTAAAGGAATCTAACAGCAAATAGAAAGCCAGAAGCAAAACAATATCATATTTCAAGATGTACTACGTGCAGTTATAATCAAAACAGCTTGCTACTGGCACAAAAACATGCATATAGACTAATGGAATCAACATAAGAGAAATCATAAAATTAATTCACACATCTATAACCAAACTACCTTTGAAAAAGGATTTAAAATCAATCCCTGGCACAGCAGACTCATAGAATGGCAGATGTCCTAAACAGCACTCTGGCCTCAGAGTCAGCCCTTAAGGCATGCGGATCTGGCTGAAGAGCCCATGAGAGTATTTCAGGCATGGAAAGCAAAGACACTCTGGCAGAAAAAAAAAAGACTTAAATGAAACAACTCTGTGAGTGAGACCCCAGTGGAAAGAACGGGCCATCAAAGAAGGAGGTACCTTTCTCTGAAGGGAAGAGAGAACTTTCACTTTGATTATGACCTTGTCTAAATAAGATTGGAGCTGGCGACCTCAAAAGGCCTCCATAGCCTTGGCAACTCATGACAAGAGTCTTGGGTGATTACTGACGTCACAAACAAGAGTGTCAATTGTTAAATCAACAACAGGAGTCACTGTGCACTTACTCCCTATGTAGGATCTCTGTCCTTAATGTGTTGTACTATGTGAATTAACAGTATAACTAGTACTCAAACTGTACTTTACACTTTGTGTTTCTGTGTGGGTGCAAACTGTTGAAATCTTTACTTAATATATATTAAATTGATCTTCTGTATATAAAGATAATTAAAAATGAATCTTGATGTGAATGGGATGGGAGAGGGAGTGGGAGATGGGATGGTTGCGGGTGGGAGGGAGGTTATGGGGGGAAAAGCCACTGTAATCCAAAAGCTGTACTTTGGAAATTTATATTTATGAAATAAAAGTTAAAAAATAAAAAATAAAAAAATAAAATCAATCCATTGAGAAAGGACAGTCTCTTCAACAAATGGCATTGGGAAAGCTGGATCTACATGTGCAGAAATATAATACAAGAACGTACCCTACCTTACACCATATACAAAAATGAACTCACAGTGGATCAAGGATCTAAATGTATGATGTGATAACATCAAGTTTCTAGAGAAAAACATCAGGGAAACTCTGCAAGACATTGACATAGGCAAAGACTTCTTGGAAAAGTCCTCAGAAGCACAGTCAATAAAAGCAAAAACAGACAAGTGGGATTATATCAAGCTAAGAAGCTTCCATACTGCAAAGGAACAACAAAGCGAACAACAAAGTGAGGAAGCAACCAACAGAATGGGAGAAATTATTTGCAAAGTATTCAATGGATAAAGGATTAATATCCAGGATGTAAAGAACTCAAGAAACTCACCAACAACAAAACAAACAATCCAGTTACAAAATGGGCAACACATGTGAACAGGTATTTTTCAAAGGATGAAATTCCAATGAAGAAATTGTTAGGGTTATGAGCCATCACGGAAATGTAAATAAAAACCACAATGAGGTTTCACCTCACCCCAGTTAGAAGGGTTATCATCCAAAAATTAAAAAAATAATAATAAATGCTGGTGAAGATGTGGAGGAAAAAGTACTCTAATTCACTACTGGTGGTAATGCAAATTAGTGTAAACATTATGGAATCAGTTTGGAGATTCCTCAGAATTACACAGCCATCCCACTCCTGAGAATTTACCCAAACAAAACGAAATCAGCATAAAGAAGGGCTGTTTTGTTGACATTCTGTTTTGTTGACATTCTGAATGCTTTTAAGTAAATATATTATTTTATAAAAATTGAGTTATTTGTATCTTCCTCCATGTTTATTACAGCTCAACTCACAACAGGTAAGATATGGAATCAACCCAGATGTTAATCAACTGATGACTGGATTAAAAAAATGTTGTATATATACACAATTGAATACTACTAGGCTTTTAAAAAAATGGAATCCTTTCTTTTGCAACAAAATGGATGCAATTTGAGACCATTTGCTTAGTGAAATAATACAGTCCACAAAAAACAAATATCATGTTTTCTCTGATATGTGGTAGTTAATATAGAATACAAAAAAGTATAAGGATGAAACTGACATCTTATGATTTGCTTATTGTTTTTAACCCCTTGTCTATATTCCTGTGGAATAGTGGTATTTCTACTTTCTACCTCTTGAAGATTATGGTTAGTGGTGCATTAAACTTGTGATTATAAAATAAACTGAAATTATGTTATTGCAAAAATTGAAAAACCAAAGGAAGGAAGGAAGGAGGGGTATTGAGGAGTGGAAGAAAATATGATTATTTCTTAGAATTATATCTATGAAATACATGAAATCTGTTCTCCTTACAGTAATAAAAATTGTACAAAGGCAAAAAAATAAGTAAATAAAATTTCCACTGGGGGTGGGGAAAGAATTTATAGAATAGCCACAAATGCAGCTGGATCACTATAATTCCTGAATGCATAGATGATATCATACATCAAAAAGTGTCAAGAATTTCCAGGGAACATGACCCTATCTAAAGAGCAAAATAAAGTGCCAGAAACCAACCATGTAGGAATGAAAACTTTCAAGTCTCAGATAAAGATCTGAAAATAGTTGTTTAAGGTAGTTCAACAAATTTCAAGAGAACCCAGAAATGAATTAATACTGCAACAGAGAGACAAGATGGACAGAAGTAATTAAATAAAATCAAATGGGGCCAGTGCTGTGGCATAGTGGGTAAAGCTGCCAGCATCCCATATGCAGTGCCAGCATCACATATGGGTCCAATTTGAGTCCTGGCGGCTTCACTTCCCATCCAGCTCCCTGCTAATCTACCTGGGAAAGCAGTGGAAGATGGCACAAGTCCTTGGGCCCCTGCAGCTATGTGGGAGACCTGAAAGAAATTTCAGGCTCCTGGCTTCGTATTGGTCCAGTTCTGGATGTTGCAGCTGTTTGGGGAGTTAAACACAGGATGGAAGACCTCTCTCTCTCATCTGCCTCTGCCTCTCGGTAACTCTATCTTTCAAACAAATAAATAAATCTTAAAAAAAAAAAAACCCAAAATCAAATAAAAATCCTTCAACTGAAAAATACACTATGTGAAAGAAAAAAGTGATACAAGCATTAATAGCTGAATAGGTCAAACAGGAAAAATTATCAGTGAAGTTGAAGGCACACTATTTGAAAATAAACAGCTTGAAGAGAAAAAAGGAAAAACAATCAAGAAGAACGATGAAAATTTTGGGGAATTTAGGGGTAACAGAAGTTCAAGAAATCATACCATGCATCTCCTCTGATCAAAATGGAAGGAAGCTGGAAAGCAACAACTGAAGAATCTCTAGAACATATGCAAATACATGGAGGCTGAACAATACACTCCTGAATGAAATATGGGTCAAAGAAGAAATAGAAAAAAATAAAAAAATTTCTGAAAATGAATGAAGATGGCAATACAACATATTAAAGCTTAGAGGAAACAGCAAAAGCAGTGTTAAGAGGGAAGTTTGTAACAACTGGTGCCTACAACAAGAAAAAGGAGGGGTCAGTGCTGTGGTGCAGTGGGTTAACGCCCTGGCATGAAGTGCTAGTATCCCATATGGGTGACGGTTCTAATCCTGGCTGCTCCACTTCTGATCCAGCTCTCTGCTACGGCCTGGGAAAGCAGTAGAAGATGGCCCAAGTCCTGGGGCCCCTGCACTCCTGTGGAAGACCCCAAAGAAACTCCTGGCTCCTGGCTTCGGATCAGCACAGCTCCGGCCGTTGCAGCCATCTGGGGAGTGAACCAGCGGATGGAAGACCTCTTTTTCTCTCTCTGTCTCTACCTCTCTCTGTAACTCTGTCTTTCAAATAAACAAAATAAATCTTGAAAAAAGAAGAATTAATTCCAATTCTTCTCAAGCTATTCAAAACAACAGCAAGGGAGGGAATCCTCCCAAAGTCCATGACCTTAATTCCTAAGCCAGAAAAAGATATAACAGAGAAAGAGAATTTCCGTGATGAACGTAGATTTAAAAATACTCAACAAAACACTAGCCAATAAAATCCAACAACACATCAAAAAGATCCTTTTCATGCTGAAAACCTTAAGCAAATTGGGTATAGTAGGAACATTCCTCAACACAGTCAAGGTAATTTATGACAAACCCATGGCCAGTATCTTACTGAATGGGGAAAAGCTGGAAGAATTCCACTAAGTTCCAGAATAATTGCCTATGCCAATATCTTGCAGGGTTTCTCCAATGTTCTCTAATGACTTGATGGTATCAGGTCATAGATTTAGGTCTTTGATCCATATTGAGTGGATTTTTGTGTAAGGTGTAAGGTAGGGATCTTGCTTCATACTTCAAGAAATCATACCTGATATGGGATCAACCCAGATGTCTGTCACCTGAAGACTGGATAAAGAAATTATGGTATATGCACACTATGGAACACTATATAGCATTAAAAGAAAAATGAAACCCTGTTGTTTGCAACAAAATGGATGCAGCTAGAAACCATGATACTTAGTGAAATAAGCCAGTCCCAAAGGGACAAATACCATATGTTCTCCTGAATCTGTAAGACCTAAAATGAAATCTGTATAAGTGAAATAATCACTTTGAGAAGGGATGACTTGAGTGGCCCTTGTCTTGACTGTCGAGCGACAGTTTTTTATTTTCTTTATAATATTTGTTGAACTCTTTACTCAACATAGAATTAATCATATGTGTATAAAGTCAAAAGAAGATGGATCTCATTAAAAAATAAGAGTGGGAAGAAGAGAGGGCAGAGGAAGTTTGTAATTGTAAAGCTGTATAGTTCTGCATCATTCCTATAGACTTACTTTTAAGGGTAAAGTTTGAAAGCTTCCATAGGATCTCAAATCCAATTAAGCTTGGTGGTAAAAATGTCATCTTAAGTATAAAAGTGAACACATAGGAAGGATTAAATGTTAAAGTGATCATATAAATAGGATCAAGTGTCTGGTAATAATAATAGAATTAAAAAGGAGAGAATGTTCCAACATGGGAAGCAGTCCATACAGCAGACTCATAGAATAATAATCACTTTAAGTAGCACTCTTACCTCAGAATCAGCACTTAAGGCATCTGGTCTGGCTAAGAAGCCCATGAAAGCATTTTAGGAATGAAAAGCCAAGATACTGTAGCAAAAACTGTTCTACATGTAGGAACTCTGTGAGTGATACCCCAGTGGAAAGAAGTGGCCATCAAAGGAGATACTTTTCTCTGAGGGAAGGAAAGAGTTTCCATTTTGCTTATGGCATTCTCTAAATACTCAAGGAGTTTATGGATTCCAAAGGCTTCACAGCCTAGGCATCTCATGTCAAGAGCCTTGGGAGGTCACTGATGTTATACATAAGGGTGTTAATTGTTAAATTGACAACAGGAGTCATTGTGCACTAACTTCCTATGCACAGCCTGTCCTTTAAGAGTTGTATTATGAGAGTTAACTGTAAAACTAGTTCTCAGTTTTTTTGGTGTGTGTTTATGTGTGCAAATTGTTGAAATCTTTACTTAGTATAAAGTTGGTCTTCTGTGTACAAAGTTAACTGAAAACCAATCTTAATGGAGGATGGGACTGGGAAGGGAAGAGGGAGGAGGAGGAAGGATGGGAGTATGGGTAGGAGGGCAGGTATGGTGGGAAGAATAACTATATTTCTAAAGTTGTACTTATGACATCTGTATTCATTAAATAAAAGCTTTCTTTCAGAATAAAAAGTACTAGGTAGACTTGGGCTAACATCTAGCTCTTGCCCCTCTGGATTTGTGACTCTAGCCAAGTCATATCACTGAATGTTCCTACTTCATGGACTACTGTTTCCAGGGCCTTCTGCATATCACCTTCAAGCCCCACAAGCCTGCAGGGCAGAAGCCATGAGTTTCCAGATGAAGAGCCCAAAGCTCTTCATACAGCTGCCCCAAGTCACACAGACAATTACTATACATTTAAGACTCCAGGATTTCAGTTTCTACAATTCTAAAATATTAAAAAGAATGACTGCTCACAGGATCGTCCCTAGGATGAGAGAGGAGATGGGGAATGGGGCCACCACTGTGAAGGGCACAGAGTGGTGCTCACTAAATGGCTGATGGAATGAGTGATTAACCTCACAAGACCCTCCTGAGGGAGTACCACAGAGCAAGAACATCGCTAAAGCAGGATGTTACCTGGCTGGTTAATGAGCAGTCGTGACGAGCGTCTGAGCTCACTGACTTTCAGTCCAGTGCTCACTGGACCACGTTATGTTAAAAAGGACAGCCGTGACAATGCATCAACAATTACTCGACACATAATAATTCTAGCATCATGAATGAGTAGAGTGTAGGTCTGGGGCACGCACATGTATTTATTTGGAAAGTAAACCTTCCCATGAGGAAGACTACCAGTCCTTTATTTGTTGTCACCTACTTGTCATATGAATAAAAGTAGGCTCAACAAGTGTCAGTATCCTTCTGAGTACTAACACTTGCAAGAGGGAAAAATGATGAGGTCTAGGACTACTCCCCAAGGAAAATTTAAAACATGAAATTCTGGAATAGTAGATCCCAACCACCCTGGGTCATCACCAGAAGAGACTGATGGACTGATGCCCATATCAGGCCCAAAGATACTACTCAGGACTTGGACTTTCTCCCCAACACACAGACACTGTGGCCCCAGGCAGGGTCCAGATATCAGCTTTCCACACTAGCCAGGGATATTTTTCCAGGTGGCCTTCATTCCAATAAGCTGGGGGGAGTATTTCTTCCATTCACAGATCATGTTAATGCTCTTAAAAGCTTCATGGCCCTCATGTGGAATTTGTGTCTTAAATACTTAAAGGGACAAAAAAGAAAGGAAGGAAGGGGATTGAAGGAGGTGGGGGGAGGGAAGTATGGTTGTCTTCTTAGAATTATAGCTATGAAAAGCATGAAATCTGTTTTCTATATATTAATAAAAAATTTAAAACTGCCTAGGTCATTCTTAGTAACAAAATAAATTCCAGCCGGCGCCGCGGCTCACTAGGCTAATCCTCCGCCTAGCGGCGCCGGCACACCGGGTTCTAGTCCCGGTCGGGGCGCCGGATTCTGTCCCGGTTGCCCCTCTTCCAGGCCAGCCCTCTGCTGTGGCCCGGGAGTGCAGTGGAGGATGGCCCAGGTGCTTGGGCCCTGCACCCCATGGGAGACCAGGAAAAGCACCTGGCTCCTGGCTCCTGCCATCGGATCAGCGCGGTGCGCCGGCCGCATCGCGCTGGCCGCGGCGGCCATTGGAGGGTGAACCAACGGCAAAGGAAGACCTTTCTCTCTGTCTCTCTCTCTCTCACTGTCCACTCTGCCTGTCAAAAAATAAATAAAAAAAAAAAAATAAATTCCAAAGACTGCCAAAAAATGAAAAAAATAAAAAGAAATTATGGTATATGTACACCACAGTACACAGCGGTAAAGAAAAATGAAATCCTTTTATTTGCAACAAAATGGATGCAATTGGAAAACATAATACTCAGTGAAATAAGACAGTCCAAAAAGACAAACACCATATGTTCTCCCTGATCTGTGGTAACTAATAGATACCTAAAAAGTAATCTATAGAAGTGATATTGACACTTTGAAATGCGATGATTTTGAACAGCCGTTGTCTGTTGATGAACAGATTTTTAAAAATTTTCCCATACTATTTGTTGAACTCTTTACTTAATGTAAGGTCAATCTTACGAGTATAAAGCTAATTGAAAATAGATCTTTGTAGGCTGGTGCCGTGACTCACTAGGCTAATCCTCTGCCTGCGGCACCAGCACCCCAGGTTCTAGTCCCAGTTCAGGTGCTGGGTTTTCTCCAGGTTGCTCCTCTTCCAGTCCAGCTCTCTGCTGTGGCCCAGGAAGGCAGTGGAGGATGGCCCAAGTGCTTGGGCCCTGCACCTGCATGGGAGACCGGGAGGGAGTGCCTGGCTCCTGGCTTCGGATCAGCGCAAAGGGCTGGCTGTAGCAACCACTTGGGGGGTGAGCCAATAGAGAGAGGACCTTTCTCTCTGTCTCTCTCTCTCACTGTCTAACTCTGCCTGTCAAAAAAAAAAAAAAAAAAAAAAAAAAAAAGAAAAAAGAAAAGAAAAAAAAGAAAACAGATCTTTGTATATAAAATAAGAATGGCAATAGGGTAGGGTGGGAAGAATTACCACGTTTCTCAATTTGTATACATGAAATGCATGAAGCTTGTATACTTTAAATAAAAGGTTCCTAGGGGAAAAAATAAGCTCAAAGGGGATTTGAGAATACTAAAAACTTAAAAACTTTGAAAGCACATTCAAAGTGACAATGATAGAAAACTCTTCAAACCTAGAAAAAGATAAAACCATGGGTTAAAGTTCACCAGTCAAATTCAATTGATGACGTCTATGCCCAAGACATTTTATAAAAAAAGCTCTCCAAGGTTAAAGAGATGATTTTCAAGGCTGCAAGAAAAAAGAAGCAAATAACACATAAAGGGGTCTCAAATTGTCTGACTGAAGATTTGTGAGCAGAAAACTTATAGATTAGGAGGGAGAGGGCTGAAACTTTTATAGTACTGAGTAAAAAAAAAAAATGCCAGCTAAGAATATATACTCAGTAAAGCTTTATCCTCCTGATATCAGAGACAGATAAAGACATTCCCAAACAACATCTGAGAGAATTTATCACACCAGACACATTTTAGGAGACATGCTAAATAGAGTTCTTCAAATTGAGAGAAAGAGACACTAGTGAGTAAGGAGAAAATATTGGAAAGTAGACTATTCACTGGTAAAAGTAATTATATAAAAAAATCTGAATGCTCCAATATTTAATATGGTTCATAAACCATTCATCTTAAAGGTGAAGACTAAAAAGTATAATTACTACATTAAAGTGTTACAAGACATGCAGTACAGCATAATGTAAAAGGGAACATCAGAAATCAAAATGTGGGGAGGAAGGAAGCATGAGTACAGAGTTCTTCATTAGAATTTCTTATCTGTTTCTGGTTGTCTCTTTATCTATCTTTACAATCAGTGTTCAGCTGTTATAATTTTAAAAATAGTTTGTTATAGCCAACATAAGTTCTTTGTAAGCTTCATTGAAGCCAGAAAGCAAAAATCTATAAAAGACCTACCAAAACCAATAATATTTTGGAATCAAAATGTACTATTAAAGAAAATCATTTAAGCACAAATGAATATTGTAAGAAATAGAGGAAGAAAGAAAGGAACTATAATAAAAAACAGAAAAAAGTAACACAATGGCAGTTGTAAAACCTTACCATACATACAATTACCTTAAATGTCAATGGACTAAATTCTCCAATTGAAAGACACACAGTGACCTAATGGATAAAAAGCAAGGTCCAACTATATGTTGCTTATGAGAAACTCACTTCACTTCAAGGGATACATATAGACTGAAAGTGAAAGGATGGAATAAGGTATTGTATGCATACAGAACCCAAAAGAAAGCATGAACAACTGTATCTCTTTCTGATAAAACAGGTTTTAAATCAAAAGCAGTAAAAGGGATAAGGATGACCATTTTAATGATAAAGTGTTTGCTTCAGTAATAGGAAATGACATTTGTACATGTATATGCACTCAATATCAGAGCACCCAAATGTACAAAGCAAATATTCAATAACTTAAAGGGAGAAAAAGACTCTAACATAATAGGTGTAGGGGACATTAATACCTAAGTTTCAGAAATAAACTGATCATCTAGACAGAACATCAACAAAGAAACAGCAGAACAAAAGTGTATCATAGAGCAATGAACCTAACAGACATCTACAAAACATTCCATTAAATAGCAGCAGAATAGTCAATCTTCTTAACAGTACATGGAGCATTCTCCATTATAGATCCTATGGAAAATCCCCCAAAATTTAAAGGAAGATAAATCACATTGAATCTCTTCTTGGACTATAATGGAATAAATCCAGAAATCAAACACAAGACAAATTTTGGAAGCTATTTTAATGCATGAGAATTAAGTAACTTACTCCTGAACAACAGATTTATCAAGGAAGAAATCAACAAGGAAATTAAAAAATTTCATGAAATGAATGAAAATGGAGTGTACCTACCAAAACCTATGGGTTACAACAAAAGCAGTACTGAGACAAGTTATAGCAATCAATGCCTGCATCAACAAAGCAGAAATATTTTAAGTGAACAATTTAAGGGGCTTGTGCTGTGGTGCACTAGGTTAGTCCTCTGTCTGCAGTGCTGGCAGCATCCCATATGGGCGCTGGTTCTAGTCCCGGCTGCTCCTCTTCCAATCCAGCTCTCTGCTATGGCCTGGGAAAGCAGCAGAAGATGGCCCAAGTGCTTGGGTCCCTGTACCTGTGTAAGAGACCCAGAGGAAGCTACTGGCTCCTGGCTTTGGATCAGCTCAGTTCTGGCAGTTGCAGCCATCTGGGGAGTGAACCAGCGGATGGAAGACCTTTCTCTCTGTCTCTCTCTCTCACTGTCTGTAACTCTATCTCTGAAATAAAATAAATAAAATCTTAAAAAAATTTATTACTGCATCTCAAGAAACAGAAAATCAAGAAAAAAATCAAATCTAAAATTAGAAGGAAAGAAATAATAAAACAAAGCACAAACCAATGATATGGAGAGCAAAAAAAATACCAAAAAAATCAATGAAATGAAGAGCTGGTTCCTTTAAAAGATAAATTAAATGGTCAAATTCTTAGCCAGACTAAGGAAACAAGAGAGAAGATTTAAACACAGAATTAAAGATGAACATGGAGATATTAAAATTGATATCAAAGAAATAGAGATGATTAGAGATTTATATGAAGAACTATATAGTAACAATTCAATAACCTAGAAGAAATTAACAAATTCATGGACACATACATTTCTAAGACTGAGTCATGAAGAAACAGAATACCTAAGTAGACCAACAATGACTAGTGAGATTGAATCAGCAACAAAAACTCATTAGTGAAAACCACAGGACCAAATGGCATCACTGCTGAATTCTACCAAATATTTGAAGAATTAACAAAAACCCTACTTAAAGTATTTCAGAAAATAGAAGAAAAGGTAATTCTTCTGAATTCATTTTATGAGGCCAGCATTATCCTGATATCCAGTCAGACAAGAACATAATAAAGAAAGAAAGCTGCAGGCCACACATTGAAAAAGTTCTCAATAAAACACCAGGAAATTGAATCTAGCAACACATTAAATAGATTCTTCACTATGATAAAGTAGGACTCATCCCAGGGATGCAAGGACGATCAAACATACATAGATCAATAAATGCGATACACTGCATCAACAGTGTATGATCAACAGAATGAAGGACAGAAATCATGACCATCTCAACAGATGCAGAGAAGACACTGGATAAAAGTAAACATTGCTTCATAAAAACTGACAAAATTGGGGCTGGCACTGTGGCATAACAGGTAAAGCTGCCACCTGTGATGCTGGCATCTCATATGTCACTGGTGTGAGTCTTGGTTGCTCTACTTTCATTTCATTTTCTACTTTCCAGCTTCCTGCTAAAGTGCCTGGGACAGCAGCAGAGGATCACTCAAGTGCCTGGGCCCTTGAACCCATGAGGAAGACCGAGTGAAGCTCCTGGCTCCTGGCTTTGGATCATCCTAGCTTGGGTCGTTTCGGCCATTTGCGGAGTGAACCAGAAGATGGAGGACCTTTCTCTTTCTTGCTCTCTACCTCTCAAATAAATAAATAAAATATTTTAAAAAGTGTATACTACTGGGCCGGTGCCGCAGCTCACTAGGCTAATCCTCTGCCTTGCGGCGCAGGCACACTGGGTTCTAGTCCCAGTCGGGGTGCCGGATTCTGTCCTGGTTCCGCCTCTTCCAGGCCAGCTCTCTGCTGTGGCCAGGGAATGCAGTGGAGGATGGCCCAAGACCTTGGGCCCTGCACCTGCATGGGAGACCAGGAGAAGCACCTGGCTCCTGGCTTTGGATCAGCGGGATGCTGGCATTGCAGGCGATGGCTTAACCTATTGTGCCACAATGTCAGCCCCTACAATTTCCGCGGCGGCCATTGGAGGGTGTACCAACGGCAAAGAAAGACCTTTCTCTCTGTCTCTCTCTCTCTGTCCACTCTGCCTGTCAAAAAAAAAAAAAAAAAAAAAAAAAAAAGTGTATACTACTGAAAGTGATTTAGATTCAATGCAACTCCAATGAAAATTCCAATAACATATTTTACAGATGAAGAAAAAAAATTACTAAAATTTGTATGGAACCACAAAAGACACTGAAAAGCCAAAATAATCTTGAACAAGCACAAAAAGCCAAGTGTAATAAAATCTGTCATATATGGAGTCTAACAACAGGTGGCCTCACTGGATTTAAAAGTATAATGGTGGTTACCAGAGGCTTAGGGTGAAAATGAAGAGGGAGGATGGGAAAAGGTTGATTAATGGGTATTAATCCTACCTAGGTTATAGCTAGATAGGAGTAAGAAACTCTGGGGCTCTACTGCACAGTAGGTGACTATCGATAATGTTAACATACTATATATTTTGATATAAAATAAAATGGAAGATAGGACTTTAGGTGTTTCAACGCAAAGAAATGTCAAATGTTGGTAGAGATACTCTGATTATACTCTGGGCATTATACAATATTTATATGTACTGAAACATCACATAGTATTACACGAATATGTACAACTTTTCTATATCTGTTAAACTGGTTTTTTTTTTAAGAAAAGAAGGAGAGGTAATCTTCATCCTTTAGAAAATATTGAAAATTCATCAGAGAGAGTAGTTTTTTGAATGTAAGGGACATAGGAAAGCCTCTCATCCAGTCTGTATACCTCATTCAATATGTAAAAGTGCACACTGGGAAAGAAAATTTATGAATATAAGGATTGTAGGAAAGCCTTTAGATTGTCATTAGAGCTAATATAACACTTAACATATTCACATTGGAGAGAACTTGTAAGAAAAGAAAAGTGGGAAAGCCTCTGGCCAGTCCTCTTAATAGGCAGGAATCCACAAAGAAAAGAAGCATTATGATATAATGAATATGGGGAGATCCTAAATATTTCACATTAGCTAATGTCTACACTGAAGAAAAGTCTTATAGAACTTAAGAGTGTATGAAACACTTCAGAGAGTCTATATTTCTTAAAGAACATTAAACAACACTCACAGTAGACAGAAGCCCTATATATACATATATATTTATGTATGTATGTATGTGTGTGTGTGTAAAGTATATGGAAAAGTTATGATTGGTTCTCAAAACTTAATATTTAACTACAAACTCACATTACAGAAAAATTGTCATGAATTTAAGGAACAGGTATCAGCCTTCAGTTGTGTTCATCTTTTAGGAAGGAAATGGGAACTCATATTCTAGAGAAAACCCTGATGTAAGGAAGTGGAATGGTCTTCAATTGCTTTTACTTTAGGAAACAAGTGAAAATCCACAATAGTTCTCACAGTAGTGAGAAATCATATCAATATAAATACTGAGGGGGAGGTTTTATTTATCCTTTTTATAGGTTAAACATTCCTAATCTGAAAATTCAAAATCCTAAATGCTCCAAAATCCAAAATATTCTGAGTACTAACACACACAATTTTGAATTTTAGAACATATACATTCTGGATATTTAAAAAAATTATTTATTTATTTGAAAGGCAGACTTATGGGTGAGGGTGGAGAAAGAGAGAGAGAGAGAGAGAATCTTATATCCACTCCCCAAATGGCCACAATGGCCAAGACTGGGTCAGGGAGAACCCTGGAGCCTGGAACTCCATCCAGCCCTCTCACATGGATGGCAGGGGCTCAGGTACTTGGGCCATCTTCTGATGCTTTCCCAGGCACATCATCAGGGAGCTTGATAGGAAGTAGAGCAGCTGGGACTCAAACCGGCACTCATATGGGATGCTGGCATTGCAGGCGGTGGCTTAACCTATTGTGCCACAATGTCAGCCCCTACAATTTCCGGATTTTAGAACGGGGGGGTTAGGTCAATCAATAAAGTCTATGCAAATATTCTCAACTCAAAAAGTTTAAAGTTGAAACACTCTCGTCCTAAGTATCTCAGATAAGGGATATTTAACCTGCATCTTAAAATGCATGACTGAGCTAAAGTGAAGTAAAATCTTATAAATGGACATTTGGAGATTTTATGACTGTTTACAACCCTTGTCTCTTCTTTTGAGGAACAGTGTTTTTTTTTCTTCATACTATTTTTTAAACCTTTACTTAGTGTAGGGTTAACTTTATGATGATTAAGTGAAAACAGAACTTTGTAAAAACTAAGAGTGGGAATAGAAGAGGGAGGAGGAAGAGTTGGAGCACGGGCAGGAGGGAGGGTAGGGTGGGAAGAATCACTATGTTCCCAAATCTGTGTTTATGAAATCTATGAAACTTGTGTAACTTAAAAAAATTAAAAAAAAACTTATAAATGTAGGAAACATCAAAAAGTAATCATTTTCTCCTCATCCCTGAGAAAAATGTGAACATACAACTGAAGAGAAATCCTATAAATGTGAAAAATGTGGGAAAGCCTTCAGCTTTCTCAAACATTCACATGTGAGAGAAACATTACACATAAAAGAAATGGGGAAAGTAGTCTGTGCCTGCATCCTTTCGGAAATGTGTGGAATGCACCAGAAAAACATTTTATGAATATAAGGAACATGTTTAAGACTTTGATTTCTCTTTTTGCTGTACAAAGAAAAAATTGCACTACAGAGACCATCTGAATTAAAACAAACATGGGGAGGCTTTTATTCACTATTTTTCCCTAAAGTACATATGGGTGGGGTACAGCACTGTGGCTTAGTAGGTATGGGCACCAAGTCAAATCCCGCCTGCTCCACTTCCACTTCTCTGCTATGGCCTGAGTAAGCAGCAGAAGATGGCCCAAATCCTTGGGACCCTGCATCTGTGTGGGGGACCTGGAGGAAGCTCTTTGTTCCTGGCTTCGGATTAGTCCAGCTCTGGGTGTTGTGGACATCTGGAGAGTGAACCAGGGGATGGAAGATCTCTCGTTCTCTACCTCTTTGTAATTCTGCCTTTTAAATAAACAAACATTTTTTAGAAAAAAGTACATATGGGTATACATGTTGAAGAGAAATCCTATGAATGTGGGTTATTGGGAGAGGCTTTAAGCCATAATCATTGCCTTACCATGTAAAATAAAAATGTACTGGAATAAACTGGCTTTACCTACATACTTAAGAGTATCTCCATGATCAGATTACCTGAATAGATTATTGAAAAATATACATGTATATGTTTATGAAACAAATCTGCAGGATCTCCTTTAAAAAAAACCTTATTAAATAAGTAGGCATTAGCACATATTTTAAAGAAATGAAATTATCTTCATTTATAAAATCTCTTACCCCATTAAAATATATAACTATTACATGTTAGTCAAATATTTAAAAATAAATTAAAAATATATCTTTTAAACTTATATACAGAGATTAAGATTTCCGGCAATTCAAGTAAGATTTACTATAATAAGTAACTCTGTAAGGAGAAGAGGTAGGAAAATATTTGGAAGGAATTTGTCATAGCATAAGTCTATCATTTTTAGATGATGTAATAAAAATATGACATATCATTATAGAATATTAAATAACAGAAAAATATTATGTACAATCAGTATAAAAGCAATAATTACAAATAAGTACTATAACAGCTGTATAGTTAGTACAAAAAAATCAACCTTATGAACACCATATTTAATGTCCAGAAAGGATACATTTAAAGTAAAATCCGTTCTTCCCGAAGAAATCATATTAAATTAAATTTAAAATTAAATCCTTGCTTCCTGAAAAAATTAGCTTTCAGAAATCATAGGTCCTAAAATTTTTTAAAATGTAAGCTTTACCCAAAAATGATAGACAATCTGTCAAAGATTGTGCAAATTCTGAAGATGTGATCACAAAAAATCCAAAACAAAAACTTACTTCATCTCAAGTTGTTTTAGCCTATTTTCTGCTCTCTTAAGTCTTAGCTGAAGATCATCTTTTGAACGCTCGGCAGCCAGGCATCTTTGGTGCATTTCCTCCAGTTTTCTGTAATCACTTTCATTGACTCTGCCTTCACGGTAGATCTGCAGGAGAGGCTGATATGTGTATTACCTTACCGAAGGAAACTGTCTTAATATATTACACAGTCTAGGAATTAAATCAATGATAAAAAATAAAAAGCCAAGATCATGTGTTCATCTATTCTCACTATAATATTAAAACATGTCAATAATTAATCTTGTTTGTTTTATATTTACAAAATAAAATGCTGAAAACTGACATAAAATAATTATTTTTGAAATCATTTATGCTTATTATAAACTCTTCAAATAACCAGAAACATTAAGCTGCTGAAGTTAAACAAACAAATACTGCAAATGTCATCTTAGCAATAATCACTGGCAACTGTTTTGATGAACACTTAAAAACAATTCTCCATTCCATTAATCAAAAACAATGATACAGGCAGTGGTACAATGAGCAGAGCTACCTGAACGTTACTCCAGAATCTTCCTCAAAGTTACCTGGACAATGATCTATCTGGAGTGATGGTTCTCATTTCTCCAGTAGGAGTGCTGAATCTGCTTAGCTTCTTATGAGACTGGGCATCCTCTCATAGACCACGGGCTGTATGTAACATCCCGAGGAACCCAAGGGCTCCAGGTGCTAGATAGCTCACACTTTCAGACAACTCCTATACACAACTACCCTCCAAATCCAAATTCCTTGGCCAAGTGACCTGTGTCTTCTCCACTTACAAGACTTTGTCACTCCTGTGTTATAAACAGATAGAACAGGAGCACATCAGTGTTCTGGTATAAGAAGACAGAACTACACTACAGTCCCAGCATTAATTTGACTTTAACATGGCAGCCTATAGGACAGTAGAAAGGGGAGCTACGTTTTCACTTTTATTGCTGTCTTTAGCCCTTTTCTAAAAAGTATTTTTATTTCATTTTATTTTATTTATTTGAAGGCAGAGTTACAGAGAGAACAGAAGAAGCAAAAAAAGAAGCAGAGATAGCTCTTCCATCTGTTGGTTTGCTGCCCAGATGGCCGCAATAGCTAGGACTGGGCCAGGCCGAAGCCAGAAACTAGAAGCTTCTTCTGGGTCTCCCACATGGGTACAGAGGCCCAAGGACTTGGACCAACTTCCGCTGCTTTCCCAGGTATACTGGCAAGGAGCTGGATCTGAAGTGGAGCAGCCAGGACTCAAACCAGCACCAATATGGGATGCTGGTGCTACAGGCAGTGACTTAACCCATTATGCCACAGTTCTGACCCCTAGCCTTAGAAGTCTTAATCCATGCCCTTTCTCACCACTAAACCTATTCCTTAACCTAGGTCATGTGATGTTAAAAAATTCATCTAAATCCTGATGTATAACATGTGGCAAGTTGAATGAGATCTCAGACACGAAAAATGCAAAATCAGAAGGGATCCACCACGTAGAAGAATGGTGAACATAAAGGTCCTACGTGGAATGCATATCTACATTTTTTTTCCACATATAGGATGGTATGCTATGTTTTACTTTGTAAATTACTCTTTTATTTTTTATATTTATTTTTTGACAGGCAGAGTTAGACAGTAAAAGAGAAAGACAGAGAGAAAGGTCTTCCTTCCGTTGGTTCACCCCCCAAATGGCTGCTACGGCCGGCGTGCTGCGCCGATCCAAAGCCAGGAGCCAGGTGCTTCCTCCTGGTCTCCCATGTGGGTGCAGAGCCCAAGCACTTGGGCCATCCTCCACTGCACTCCTGGGCCACAGCAGAGAGCTGGACTGGAAGAGGAGCAACGGGGACAGAATCCAGCGCCCCAACAGGGACTAGAACCCAAGGTGCTGGTACCACAGGCAGAGGATTAGCCTAGTGAGCTGCGGCGCCGGCCCTGTAAATTACTCTTTTACTATTTGATGTTGCCATGATTTTTCCATGTCAAGAATAGAGGTATCACATAATTTTTATGTTACATATCTATTCTTTGAAAATCAAATTCTGACTCAACCATTCTCATTTTTTTAACATCAAACTACTTAACCTTTTTATGAAAATTCCTAATATAGCACCTAAAAACAATCAAATTTTGTGTATCTTTCTTTCCCCAAGATACTTTAAAACAGTGAGTTATTTATTGCTTATAAAACAGGATGGGGGCAGGTGTGTAGCCCAGCAGGATGCCCAAGACTAGGTTCGATGTCAATCCCTGACTCCAGTTTCCTGCTAATACAGATCCTGGGATGGAAAGATGATGGTCAAGCAACTGAGTTCTTGTACCCATGTGGAAGACCTGGATTGAGTTTCTGGTTCTTAGGTTCAGCCTGGTTGAGTGCTGGCCTCTGAAGACATTTAGGGAGTGAACCAGTGGATGGGAGTGCTCTCTCACCCATATATATATATATAAATTGTTTTTTAAAGTATATAAAAAATAAAGATGTAGATTTCTCCTAATATTTTTCAAAAAAATCACTGAAATAAGTGGTTTTTCCTAATTATGAAAAAATCTATACTTTAAAAAGATAGAAATCATGGCAATGTTATCATTTCTGGTTATGTATATTTGTTATTTTTATATATGGCCTCACCCAATAAGAGCTGGCATAAAATTTAACAAGAAAAGAAAGAAAAAAATGAAACTTACTGTTGGGATGAGTTTTAAGTAACTAATATTGCTTTTAATAAAATACCTTAAAACACAAAGTTCAAAGAATATTTCCAAAGAAATTTCTTGGGAAGAAATTTATGCAAACAATATGTCTATTTAAATGCAGTATTCTATATATGTATATAAATATTCACTATATTCTGAGAAAATAAACAAACACTCACCAGGAGATAACATAAATATAGGGACTGCTTAGTAGATAGTGTGATGGAAGTAGAGAGTAATGTTGAATAATTGCAGTTGGGTTTTAGGCAGTTATTACTTCCTTTTTCTTTTTTTTACCTTTTCTAGTTCTTCTTCCACTGCTTTTTTTCCCTTAATGACTCGTTCGATTTGGCTTTGTTTTTCAGCACACTCCTATAAATGCAAGTCATATTGTAAATAGATATATTTGGAAAACTGTTAGAAAAATAAGTGAAAAAGTGGAGAAGGTAAAACAATTTGTTCATAAGAGGATCATCACATTTACCTTATCAACACAATATAGTCATAGGGATGAAAAATAAAACAAAATAATATCTAAAGATCTACCTCTCCTAGGATTTCAAAATTGCCTCCAGAGATAAGATGTCAAGGAGTTCTAATTAATCAAACTAGATCTGAGACAGAAGTTGGGGGATTCCACTGAGAAAAAAGTAGACAAAGAAAATTCCTTTTTCATTCCACATAGTGTTCAGTACTGAGGGATAATCTGTGGCCTACAATCAGTGCATATATGAAGAAGCTTGGGAAGAATGGAACTAAAATCTAAGTTTATTATGGTACTCAAAAATTGAAATTCATGCATAATTTTTTCTTAACATGTATTTTACATTAACTTTTTGAAGATCCTTCATATAAATTCTAAAACAGTTAATTTTTTCTTTATAAAACTCAGTTTATGAAAATGCCAAAAAGTGTAATGTTTTGCTCAAAAGGTTTTAAATCAGTAATTTTATCAAGCATACTTGACAATGGAGGCAATAAAGGAAGGCACACAAGACTCTTCTATTGAGGTGCTTATTCTTCTATTGAGGTGTGAATATAAATTTTTCATGGAGAGACAGTAAGTATACTCAATATATTTATTATAAGACAATTCATTGCTAAATTTACAGTAAAGATTGGAAGGGATATAAGGATTCAGATTAGAGTTTGTGAAATTGTGAATATCTTCCCAACTCCTGGAAATTCTTGTTCTTATAATCTCCTGTAAGTAACATTATAAAATTTTATCAAATTTTCAAGTTTAATTTTTAGTACTAGTCCCACCTCCAGTATTCTATTTTTATAGACTGAATCTTTATTCACAAAAGTGGAACCAGGTCATTTACATAATCTCATTGATAGTAATGGGATACCAAAAAATGCAGAATGTATGGTAAAGGCAGAAGAGTATTTCCTTCCTTCTTTTCATATACTAGTGGTAGATATCAAATGGTGTATTGTTTCTTCTTTTACAAGCGGTTATCAGTTGAAGTTCTTAGTATGACAAGAGCAATGCCTTCAAATGAGGTCCATATACTTTGTGAAAGTATTTTGCTGGAAATCACATCTGACACATCAGAGAACTCACGTGGGGAAAAATATAAATATTAGGAATGTGAAAAATTCTTTTTCCATAAATCAATCCTCATTACACATCAGAAAAACAATGTTCCATTTTAGAACTAAAATTACCTTACATCTTGCCTTCCCATTTAATGGATGTATGATCTTGGACAAATAATTTGCATCTGTTCCTCATCAACAGAGTGCATTTGTATGGAGTATAAAAATATATGATTACTATTCCGAGATAACTGAATAAGATGACACATTAACTCCTGCTGCTCTGGGATATGAAAAGAACAAGAAAGGACATTTCCATGGGTTTGACTGATGGAAATTTTCAGTGAAGAAGTGAAAAAAAAAAATCATGAAACCTCCATGGGCACAATAGGAAGAATCACCACATTCCTAAAGTTGTAACTATGAAGTGTATGAAGTTTGTAACTGTAAAACTGTATCATTCTGCATACATTCCTACAGACTTACTTTTAAGGTTAGTTTAAAAACTTGCCATGGAACCCCAATCCCCCTTAAGCTGGGTGGTAAAGTGTTAAAGTGATAATATGGATAGGATTAAGTGTTAAAGTGACCATATAAAAAGGATTAAGTGTCTGGTAATAATAATAATAGATAGAATTAAAAAGGAGTGAATGATCCAACAGGGGAAGCAGTTCATACAGCAGACTCATAGAATGACAATCACTTTAAGTATCACTCTGACCTCAGAATCAGCCCTTATGGCATCTTGTCTGGCTGAAAAGTCCACAAGAGCATTTCAGGCATGGGAAGCCAAGATACTGTGGCAAAAAATGTCTTAAATGAAGGAACTCTGTGAGTGATACCCCAGCAGAAAGAAGTGGCCATCAAAGAAAGAGATACTTTTCTCTGAAGGGAGGAGAGAATTTCCACTTTGCTTATGGCCTTGTATAAATACTGAAGGAGTTTTGGATTCAAAAGGCTTCACAGCCTAGGCAGCTGATGTCAAGAGCCTCAGGTAATCACTGATGTCATAAAGAAGAGTGTTAACTGTTAAATTAACAAGAGGAGTCACTGTGTACTAGCTTTCCATGCAGTATCTCTGTCTTCAAAGAGTTGTATTATGAGAGTTAACAGTAAAATTTGTTCTCAAAGATTTATTTTGTTTTAGTGTATTAAGTGGAGGATATTCTTAGGTCTCATAGGTTTTAGCTATGTCTAAGTGTCCAACTCCATTGCTTGGTTTTTGAGGTTCTCAAGGGCTTACTTTCTTTTAATGCATTAAATGGAGGATATTCTTAGGTCTCATAAGTTATAGTTAAGTCTAAATGCTCACAAAAGATGTATCATTCTTGGGTGCTTCTTTAAAGTTAATTAAGTTTCTCAAAAAAAAAAAAAAAAAAAAAGAAGTGAAATTAACTTTGAGATGCAATGAGTTTGAACTGCCCCTGTCTTGACTGTTGAGGAAGATTTGTGTGTGTGTGTGTGTGGGGGGGAATTGTTGAACTCTTTACTTAATACAGAGTTGGTATTTTGTGTATAAAGTTAATTGAAAATGGATCTTAGTGGAGACTGGGAATGGGAGACGGAGGAGGAGGAAGGGTGTGAGGGTGGGCATGGTGGGAAGAATCACTAAATTTGTAAAGTTGTACTTATGAAATGCATGAAGTTTATATTCCTTAAATAAAAGGGTTCTTTGGAGAAAAAAAAAAGACTCCATGGGATAAGAGGAGAGAAGACAGACAATGCTGTAGCCACCTTTTGCCTACTCATCCTGTAGTACTCATATCTTTTAGGAAGTGTTCCTTTCTTCCTGCCCATGTCATACGTACTTCCTCTTTCTCCATGATATCCTAGATGAACCCAACATATGCTAGGAGCTGCAGCTGTGGTTTTTAATAGGACCCAGTTGTGTTCTCTGTCAAAGACAAATGCTTATGTAAAAAGTGATAAATGCCACCTATTTTTCCTACTAGACCAAAAGCCACATGACTGAAGAAAATGTGTCAAGATTATCTTGATTTTCACTTTTTCCCACCACATAGCTTAGATCCTGGCTTAATAAGTATCTTTTGCATTAATTTGGAAGAAAATATCAACACAGTCTTCTAACATACCATTTGAAGAGCTGAAATTTCTTCTGTTAACCGAGAAATCTGTACATTATATTGCTTTTTTGTGTTTGTAACCTGTAAATTAAGATAATTATGAATTATTTAGGTCTAGAATAAAAATGACTAATATGTGATAAAAATATTTAGTATAATTTTGATAAAAATTAGAGCATAAAACATAAACATACATGTACTAATAAAGAGCCAAGAATTTATCATGAGAGTAGAATAGGATGATTTATCTGAAAAGAGAGAAGTTGACAAACTTTTTGGTTTTAAAATTATATTATACTAAAAATGAAGAGGTTTTGCTTATTATATTTTTCATCAATATTTTACCATATTAGAAAAATAGGAACATAAAACAAGTACTTATTCATCCTTTAAAAGCAATAATCAAAATTATTACCTGCTAATGCAAAAACAATTTAATAAAAAATATGTATAATTTCTAAAAGAAGAAATCTTTGAGAAGGCTGGCATTATTTTGTTCTTACAAATCTTCTTAATGTCTAACTAATTAGAGGATAGCTAGATTCTTGTATCTGCTTTGATATTCAACCTGTTGTACTGTCACATCATGCTGCCTCTGGAAAGCAACACTGCACACTTGTGAGAGAGAAAAGAAGTGGAAAAAAAAAAAACAACATCTTATTATAATTAAGAAAGTAGGTGTGACCTTCCAGACTCTGAACAACATTTTGAGAACTGCTGCCAGAAACCAGTCAAGAGAAAACCAGAATCACACACTGAAAACATAATTAGTAAGTTTTAAAGTACCTTTGTTTTACAAATAAGAGGATTTTCATAATGCGCATCATATCCCACTGCTAAGTGGATTACTTTTAAAACACTCTCATTGAATAGACATTGAAATATCTTTAGAAGCAGTACAATTTATGTGTACAGGGGATATAGAAGAATTAGTCATAACATCAGGTTAGCTCAAATGATTTTTTTTCTAGTAACTATTCATACTTTTTCAAAGGACTGTGAGGAATAATACTGATGCCAATGATATGTCATTAGTAAACTTCTATGATTGAAAGCTTTTTGGGAATTTTCTAGTTTCTTATAAATGGACTATTTCCAAAACATGATGCATAATCTTTTTTAGGTATATGCATTACATGATGTATAATCTTATTCAGCTATATGCTTTACTTAGTTAACTAATGAGTTATGTTTTTGAAGATAACTGCCAAACACATATAAAGATCTATTTTAACACTATTATAAGTTATAATTTTTTTTTCTTTTTTTTTTAATCTTTTATTTAATGAATATAAATTTCCAAAGTACGACTCATGTGTTACAATGGCTTCCCCCCCCATACCGTCCCTCCCACCCACAACCCTCCCCATTCCCACTCCCTCTCCCCTTCCATTCACATCAAGATTCATTTTCGATTATCTTAATATACAGAAGATCAGCTTAGTATACCTTAAGTAAGTATTTCAACAGTTTGCTCCCACACAGAAACATAAAGTGAAAAATAATAGATGATTTTTTTTAAATGATGATGAAATCAGATCAGACCTATTGTCATGTTTAATCCCAGTGAGAGTCAAGTTGGGAATTGATAATTTCTTTCTTTCTTTTTTTTTTTTTTTTTACAGAAGATCAGTTTAGTGTACATTAAGTAAAGATTTCAGTCGTTTGCACCCCCATAGAAACACAAAGTGAAATATACTGTTTGAGTACTCGTTATAGCATTAAGCCTCAGTGTACAGCACGTTAAGGACAGAGATCCTACATGAGGAGCAAGTGCACAGTGACTCCTGTTGTTGACTTTACCAATTGACACTCCTGTTTATGGCATCAGCCCTGACTGCTAATGGACAACTTAATACATTATCCCTCATAGTATTTTTTTTTTGTCTGTTCTACTTAATATGACTGGTTTAATTCTGTAATTATCACACAGTTATTCTTAAGTGTTGAAAATTAACTGAAATGTGATCCCTGTTAAACATAAGAGTGGGAATAAGAGAGGGAAGAGATGTATAATTTGGGGCATGCTCGGGCTGACTTGCCCCAATTGGTAGAGTTGGAAACATACCAGGGGATTCCAATTCAATCCCATCAAGGTGGCATGTGCCAATGCCATCTCACTAGTCCAAGTGATCAATTTCAGTTCACAATTGATCATAATGAAAGGACTAAGAGTCAAAGGGAGCACATAAACAAGTCTAGTATCTGCTAACACCAACCGATAGAATAAATAAAGGGGAGAGTGATCCAACTGGGAAGTGAGATACTCAGCAGACTCATAGAATGGCGGATGTCCTAAATAGCACTCTGGCCTCAGAATCAGCCCTAAAGGCACTCGGATCTGGCTGAAAAGCCCATGAGAGTATTTCAGGCATGGAAAGCCAAGACACTCTGGCAAAAAGATCTCTGTGAGTGAGATCCCAGTGGAAAGAACAGGTCTTCAAAGAGGGAGGTGCCTTTCTCTGAAGGGAGGAGAGAACCTCCACTTTGACTATTATAAGTTATAATTTTATATAAGCTTTGCCTAAGAATAACTGTATTAATAGTCAATTTGCCTTATTTATGGGTCAGTAATCATAATAGATAACATTTATTTATTTTTATTTTTTAAAGCCATATCTATTTTTAAGTCAGAGTTACAGAGAGAGAGGGAGAGACAGAGAAAGAGAATTCTTCAATCTGCTGGTTCATTCTACAAGTGGCTGCAATGGCCACAGCTGAGCCAGAAAGACATGAGCCAGGACCCAGGCAATTCATCCGGTCTCCCATGTGTGTGGCAGGGCCCCAAGAATTTGCGCCATCTTCCACTGCTTTTACCAGGCCATCAACAGGCAGCTGGCTTGGAAGTGGAACAGCTGGGACATGAACTGGCATCCTCTTGGGATCCTGGCATTACAGATGAGGAAGACTGAGTGCAGAATAACGAACCTATGAATGATTCTGCAATATAAAAATTTTGTCTTTTTTCAGGCTAGTCATGTCTGCCTATCACATCATTTCAGAAAAGCATTCTTTTTAGTACCTAGAAATGATACATCTGACTTCAGTGTTTATGACAATAGTCAGATATATGGAAATATCTAAGAATAATGCTAGAAAATCCAGGTGAATTAAACTAGTCATGCTTTTAAACTATTCGGTGTTTTAAAATGACTGTAGAGGGGCTGTGCTGTGGTGTAGTGGGTAAAGCCACCGCCTGCAGTGCTGGCATCCCATATGGGTGCTGGTTCAAGTCCTGGCTGCTCCACTTGTGATCCAGCTCTCTGCTATGGCCTGGGAAAGCAGTGGAAGATGGCTTAAGTTCTTGGGCCCCTGCACCACACGGGAGACCGAGAAGAAGGTCCTGGCTCCTGGCTTCGGATCAGCACAGCTCCAGCCATTGTGGCCATCTGGGGAGTGAACCAGTGGATGGAAGACTTCTCTCTCTCTCTTTCTCTCTCTCTCTCTCTCTGCCTCTCCTTCTCTCTGTGTAACTATGACTTCCAAGTAAATAAATCTTTAAAAAAAATGATTGTAGAACCACTGACACATATGTTATATTATAAGTGAAGTTCTATGCTTTAAAGATCATGGGAAATTTTCAAGAGTGCACATGTAATTAACAAAAGTATAAACCTTTGTTAACTAAGCAAAGGCATGTCTTTGAGGTAATGTACAGTGGTTGGGGCTCTGAAGTCTCTATAGGGACTAATAGCCCTCTTTCACTCCAATCTGACTTTCTATTTACATTTTTCTATAATTTTAAGAATGGTGGGGATATTTATAAACAGAAATGAAAATGAGTAAGAAATAGGAGAAAAGGCCAATGTTGACACTAGCTATGGTTTAAAATAAAAATCAACTTTTTCCATGAAATCTGAGAAATAAACTATTCTCAAATTTTAAAGAAATAAGCTATTGTCATATTTTTGTTTAATTTTTCAGCTGGGAGAGATATATGTGATATTTTGTCCACTGTCTTTCTCAGTAAATAAAAATATATACCTGTGAAGTTATCCTCAGTTCAACAGGTTAATTCTACACAGTTGGAGGACATGTCATCGAATTGTAATACAAAGGGAAACTTTTGTCAGTGCAGATTAAAAATTTTAAACAAAAACATTTTCAAATATATTTTTATTAAAATTTTTAACATGATATAAAATTTGTATAATACCACATTATATATATATATATATATAATTGCTACAAAATATACATTGTGTAGTGATCAATTGAGGGCAAATATATCTTTCTCCTCAAACATTTAACACTTTAAAATATAAATGAATATAATAATACATGTTTTATAAGATATAATATATAAACAAATATTTATATAGCATGTCTTTTGATAAAAATAATACCTATCCTTCCTAAACATTGTAGAAATATATAGTGTAGAAAATAAAGATTCCTGGGGCTGGTGCTGTGGCACAGTGGGTAAAGGCTGCCGCCTGCAGTGTTGGTATCCCTTATGGGTACCAGTTTGAATCCTGGCTGCTCTACTTCTGATCCAGCTCCTTGCTAGTGCTTCTAACAAATCAATGAAAGATGACCCAAATGCTTAGGCCCCTGTACCCACATGAGAGACCCAGAAGAAGCTCCAGGCTCCTGGCTTCAGATCAGTCCAGCTTAGCCAGTGGAGGAGTACACAGTATATTCAGTATCCTAAAGGAGCACATTTCAAAGGAAAGGGATATTCATTTTTAACTGGTTATGTTAATTTCATTTATAGTCCTTATATGTAGGCAAATTTTCAGGATTACATTTAAGTATTTAGGTAGCATTTAGTTTTAATTTGGGATATTAAATTTTGAGTTCTAAATAAAATAAAAACCCCTTACTTCTTTACTGGTTCTCAGGGCAGCATCTTGCAGAAGTCGTGAAATTGTTCCTTTCATTTTCTCTATATCTTCTTCTTTTTGCTTCTCTTCAAGCAGAGCCTTTAGAAAATAATCATTTCATGTTATAGATCACATCACCATTATTGAAGAGGATAAATGGTAAAAACCTATCCATTAATCATTTTCTTTAGAGTAACATTTTATTCCACTTGAATATCTTGCTTAAGAACATTTATTTTTCCTAACTTCTTCACCTGCCAGTGTCCTAAATAAAAGTTTGTTATTTTTCTTTGGTATCTATTTTAGCTGTTTTTCACCATTACTCCAATAATCTCTATGGCCTGAAATCCTAGACAGATTTTTGATTTTTTTTCCCCTCCTTCAAGCCCTTATAAAAAGTCAGTCTTCAAATGTAGGTATTGTATCTTTGGAAAAATTTTTTGGATTTCCCCTTTTCCATTGTTTGATATTATACAAGTTATATCTCATTACCTCACATCACCTCAGACCTTGATCACTGCAGATACCACCTATTTTCTCTCTTAGACCAAAACTCCTCTGAAATTTACTCATCTCCAACACTTTACCTCCCATTCTCTCTTACATCCCCTCCAACCAGGCCAAAACCACCATGATCTCTAAACTGATTACCTGTGAGTCAATTTTCAGTCCTCCTCATCTTACTTATGAGCAACACTTGAGATAACTGATTACTTTCTTCTCCTTGCTTTACTTTCTTTGGCTTTCAGCAAATCACAGTTACCTGTTTTTCCTCTTACTTTACTGATCATTACTTTTTCAGTCTGGACTGCTGATTCTTCCACTTCTGAACCTGCTAATGTTGTACCACCCAAGGCTTAGTTCTTGGTCCTGTTCTCTATCTGTGTTCATCCCTTAGTGGTGCTGACAGATATCATGGTTTGAAATATCATTTACATGTTGAGAATTCCAAAATTTACATCTCTAGCCTGAACATCTTTCTTAGTTTAGTACTCTTTCAGTTAGGCCAAATTGAATCTTTTTTTCATCAATAGATAGCAAGGGTCCTGGATTCTGTTTTCACCATATCTTCTAAAGACAGCAGTTGTACTTTTACCTATTTTTTAAAAATTAAATTTTTTGCACATTAACTGAGTAAGCTAGTGAGAAATTATAGCTGTTTTGATGTAACAGTTTTGAGGGGGACAATGAATAATGAGGAAACATTCCTGCTTTTTTGTATTACTGACAGAGAGAACCCTTGACTTTGAACAAGCAACTGAAAGATGGGAACCCCCTTGCAATTAAGCCATGAGCCAGGAGGGAGCTTACTATTAGTCATAGACATCCTCCATGAAGGTCTGTTGACTAAAATGTGAGTGAGAGCTTCTTGGGGAATAGGCAACTAGCATCCCTACTACTGTCTCTGTTACTGTGCCCTACACAAGATGTTCATTTTTATTGATCTGACAGTAACAGTGCTTGTACAACTGAGCCTTAGAAAGTGGAAATAATTCTGTCCTGGCTTTAATTTTTCTAACTTACAAATTCAGAACAATTCTCAAGCAAAATGTGCCTTTTAGCTATCCTAAAGAGTACTGAGATCACAGATGGAAATATACACTGTAAGCTAGGGTGTTTTAGCATTCTGATGGTTTGGTTTTATATAACTATTTTTATGTCTTATTAGCCTCTTAATATCCAATGTATAGCTTGTTCTGTCTCTTGTTGGTCTCATGCAAAATCTTCTATGGTGTGAAAAAGGAAACATAAATAAAACAAAGCATTCCCATCCTCCCTCCCATATATCCTGGCAGAGTATTCTGTATATACTAAGTGTTCAATAAATGTTGGTAAATAGATTAATGATTTAATGAGATCTACATAAGAGAAGCAGCAATAGTAAAAACAAATCTATCTACTTTGTGACTTCCATAAACTATAACCTATTCACATGGAAGCGGTATAAGACAAAAAACATGATGATGTATCATAAGTGTTAAACAAAGAACAGTGACATGAAGACTCCAGCCAAAAAATGTTTAAAGATAAATTTAATTATGTCAATTAAACATCTGCTCTATTAGTGTAATTGTGTAGGTGATAAATGGGAATTATGGATGAATAAGATTCATCTTATTCAACTAAATAAAATATTGGTATGTAGCAGTTAACTACTATAACAGATTTTTAAAAACTATGACTATAGGGGATGACAATCAGTTACACAGGGATTGGGAAAATAAAAATAGTTTGATACTTATATACTAGTTTTGGGAGAAGATTGATATTTTACCATATATTATGATATTAAGCCTTGCTTTCAAGAATATAGTATGTCAACTAGTAGTGGTGAGCATAGCCATCTCATTTTCATGCACTTATTCTGCAGTAACTCATTTCCTTATTTGTATGTCATATGGGGAATAATACTGGGCATTTTATTATAAACATGTTTACTAATTTTTGTACCTGACTTTTTTGAAGGTTAGCTTCTTCTAAGAGTTGCATGCTATTTCTGGCTCTTATAATAGCTTCATAGTTCTCATTTTCTAGTTGATTGCACTTTGCTTGTAGCTCTCTGTTCTGTTTTTCCAGATGTGTTTTTTCTGCTCTTAACTGGTTGGCTTCTTCAATTGACACACATAATCTAGAAATTAATAATCACATGGTGAAATAAACATTTTTAAGAAGAAGGAGGTAGATAAGAGATTTACTGAGCATTTAATACATGACAGATATTATGCCAGTAACTTTCACATATACATGTTTTCTCATTTGCTTCTCACTGCAGTTCTGTAAAGCAGGTTTTATCATCTTCATTTTAAAGAATAACAAATATACTCAGAGATGCTAGACATTTCATAAAGGATGTGCGCTAATTAGCAGTGGGGTTGAAACATCCTGGATATTCTGACTCAACATCTGGTATGGTCTCACTCTGTGTTATATAGTTACATGACAATGTTATAAAGCTAATTCTGAAAGAATGAGCTTTTTCTCACGTGGTCTCTTTTTCCTCTTTTAAAAAACTTTTACTTATTTTTCTTTATTTGAAAGGGGGAGAGAGCATGAACGTGAGAGCAAATCTCCCACCTGCTGGTAAATGTCTGCAACAGCTGGACTGGGTCAGATCAAAGCCAACAGCCAAGAACTCAATCTGAGTCTCCTAGGTGGGCCCGACTAATTGAAGTACCCATATATTTAGCTGCCAAGTTATTTACTATGTTTAATGTTTAGGTTTACTAATATTGTATGGTTTCCATAAGACGCCCCTTTTTTCCTTTTTGTCTTTTTTCACATAAGATGGGTACTGTGTTGACATTGTAACAAGGTTTACAGGGAGGCACATCTCACACAGACATGTAAAACCAATCATCATGCTTATGAACCACAAAAAGAATTGCCATTTTTCATTATCTAAGTTTTTTCTTTATTCTGTTCATGGCTTTTACATTAAATTTCACCTCGATGGATACTTATACTGTCACTGTTGCTTTCTTTTGTTTATGGTTGCTGATATTGCTCCACTAATATTTTTATTTTAAATTTAAAATAAATCATCTATATTTTTTCTTTTTGGAGATCTTTGCTCTAGTTCATTTAGTCTGTGTTTTAGGTGTTTTTCTAAAATACCATATGATTGGGCCTTACATTTTGAACAAAATCTGTAAGTTTCTGCCTTATAATGGAATTTAATCCTCTCATATTTTAATGTAAAGATTCATATGCATGACATTATCCACATCACCTTAATTTGGTAAAAGCCTTTGTGGTGGAAAATGAAGCATTCTCTGCCTTCTTTACTGAGGCACCAGGAGGAAGCATCCCTAATCCTAGGACTTCTTACACTTTATTTAGCATCAGTTCACCCTTTCCACTTCACCATGACCTCTAGGGAGCCAGCACAGCAGGTGGACTAATGAAGTACATATGTTAGTTTCATCTCCCAAGAACCCATGGGTTTCAGTGGAGAAGCTTTCCTTAGGATTCTATGAATTCCAATCCTCAGTCAAGGTTTCCCTTCACACACACTACATATTAGAAAAAGCCCCTCTCAGTTCAGCAGCCTCATCAGTCATTTATTTGGCTCTGAGAAGGTAGAGTGGTGCTCGAAGTATTGGCAAAGAATAGTCAGCTCATCAGCTTCATAATTTATAGATGTGCACTATTTTGTAACACAAAAGATGTATTACTGCTATTCTTATTCTCATAAAGGTACTTCTATATGCTCTACAGTCACATTTTAGAGGATTACTTTCTGTCAACTTGCTGAAATTGAGCCACGTTTCCTCTTCACATAAATAACAGCAGGATAATAACAAACACTTGTATAGAACTTTCTTTGTGCCAGATAATCCTCATGTTTTCAACAATGCAATGGAGTAGTTTATAGATGGGGAAACTAAAGCACAGAAAGGCTAAGCTTAAGGTTATATATCTAGGTTACTGGAAAACCAGAATTTGAATTTAGTCGGCCAGCATTCAGTGTTGATATTAATATGGTATACTGCCAAAAAGACTTCCTTTTAAATGACAGATTCATCCCACATATCTATAACTGTACAGAAAGAGGCTGTCATTCTAAGTAGAGCTGAGAGGGAAAAGACATACTAAAACCTGGGGGATTCAGTAAGTTTTCATATTAAATATTACTACTCATAGACTCTTTCTTGAGTTTCTAAAGTGCACTCAGAAGACTTTTGAACTTCCAATTCCTTCCAAGGCAGAAGGATGATAATCCTACTCTGGAGAAACTGACCCAAGAGAAAGTACCCTCAGATTGGAATATTCAGGGATTTCTGAAGGAAAGTTAACCCAATGCCTCAATCTGATACTATACGCCTGCCACACTGCAGGCTCACTTATGTTCACCTAGCTTCCCATCAGCTTCTTGGTATCTTATTCTAAAAAGCAATCAATAACAGATTCCTTATGCAAAACACAGCTTCCATCAGGAAGGAAAGAAGTGGCAATGAGGAAATTTTAAGACTATGGTAAATTTAAGTTTGGGTATGATAGTTGCTTAAGTCCTAGGGAACAGCCTATCTTGGAGCAGAGGACACCAAGAAAAATAAATGTCTCTAAGACAAAAATGGAATTTCAATGGTCTGATGCAGGGAACCAAATTGAAAGGCATTTTAGAGCTCTCATGGAACACTTAGCATTGAACTAATATTATATACACAGAAAAGTTGTTATGTGAAGAGATGAGATAATTATCAACAAGAAACTCATTTTTCATTACAATCTTTATGGTTTTATATGACTTTTAAACAATGTATATAAGCTTCCTTTGATAAAAAATAAAAATGAATAGAGCAGCTGGTGTGGTGGCGCAGTGGGTTAATGCCCTGGCCTGAAGCACCGGCATCCCATAAGGTTGCTGGTTCTAGTCCCAGCTGCTCCACTTCTGATCCAGCTCTCTGCTATGGCCTGGGAAAGCAGCAGAAGATGGCCCAAGTCCTTGGGCCCCTGCACCCATATGGGAGACCCAGAAGAAACTCCTGGCTCCTGGCTTCGGATCAGCTCAGCTCCTACTATTACGGCCCTCTGGGGAGTGAACCAGGGATGGAAGACTTCTCTCTCTGTCTCTACCTCTCTCTGTAACTCTTTCAAATAAATAAAAAATAAATTAAAAAATGAATAGAGCCAATTTATGGCTAATTGACATATATACAAAAACTGATGAAGAAAAGGGGGAGAAGGAGGGGGATTGGAGGGAGTGAGAGAATTAGAATGCTATATAAGGCCTGTGAAATTATTTGGTCTGGCAGGGCAAGCAGAGGTCGAACTTGAAATTCAATAAATCCATATAACAAGATAATTTTTAATTTTGAAGGCCTATGAACAAACATCCAAATGGCCCTTTGTGGGGGAGGCTGAATCTGGAAAGGCCTAGAGGAACTTCCAGAGCCTTAAAGACTTGTCTTTAAGATTCAAATCCCTGGTGGTAAACGACCCAGCCCCAGGGCACTTTTGCCTAAAGATCATTAAGGTGGTATAATAGGAGTGGCTAAAACCCTTTTGCATCACATCACCCCACCCCTTGCCCCCGTCCACTCTGTACAGTAGCTATATAAACACTTCCCTTTTCAATAAATAAAGTGAGATCCTGCTTGGACTGGGCTCCCCACCGCCTCTGATTGTCCCCCAGGGTTTGGGGAAGCTGAGAGGCGGGTGGCGCACTTGCCCTCCTCAGCCAAGGCAAGCTCCGGGCAGCCTGCCTAATTCTCTGGCGGTGACAAGGAAGAGTCACCGCAGCCCTTGGCAGAAGAAAAGTTCCCCACCCCTGCTATAAGATGGCCCATGTACTTGGGCCTCTGCCATCCATGTGGGAGACCTGGATGGGGTGCCTGGTTCCTGGCTTCAGCCAGCCCAGCCATGGCCATTGTGGCCATTTGGGAGTTAACCAGTGGATGGAAGATCTCTTTCTGTCTCTACCCATCTCTGTTATTTTGCCTTTCAAATAAATACATCTTTAAAAAATAATAAAAACCCTTTTAAAAATCATTTTGCAATAATCGTAGAAAATGTTTAAAATGTAGTCTTTGTAACATTTCATTATACCAATCATCTCTTGTCTCTTTCATTAACATTATTGAAACAGCCAAAATATTTCAACTTTGTGAATAATTATAATTCATTAGTCTTATAACTAGACTAGCTAGCTTACAAAAAACAATTGATTCTGTCAAATGCTAAATCTTATAAGAGTTTAAAATAAAAATTTTCTTGGAAGAGGCTATTTTTAGTCTGAAAGAAGGTGATGATTCAGGAAAGTAAAATGATAAACTTGACCCTGGGTCATTCTTACCTCATTTAATCCTAAAGAAACTACAACTAAGTAGGTTACTTCTCCAATACGCAAAGATAGAAAACGTATTAAATCAAGAAATCAAAGCAATTCTGCTTTCCTTTAAATATCAAAATCTCTTACTCCAACAATTTATATCATTATTGCCAGACAGCATCACCTTTAAAATATCAAATCAATTTTTATAAAATATTAGTTTCAGCATGTGGTCCTTCTGTAATTAAACCACATGATATTCAAATTCAAATTCAAATTCAAATTCATTTTACTTCCAAGACCTTATATCCTCTATTTAACCATAGTTTTTCACTAATTTCTAGTGTACAACCTTTTATTAAAATCAGGACTATATTTTTGCATCTTTATTTTAAAAATTCATGTATCCTATTATGCACAGGAGTAGGGATGGCAATCAAAATGTGAAACAATGGTAAGAATGAAAATCACTTTTTATCAGTCACCTAAATGAAGATTTCCTGGTTGTACTTGTATATTTTTACTTCAAAAGAAATAGCAAATTAAAAAACACAAAGGGACAGTTTAAAGCAATTATACTCATTTAATCCCTGCTTTATATATCAAAGCATGCACAAACCAGCAGTCTTCCTAGACATAACTCCCACAATACTTCATCATCTGAAAGGATAGGTGAGGGAGATCATTTTTAGAAGAGAAATGACGTAGGGCTCATAAATATGGCATTGGAAAAGATCACAAACAATAAAATTAAAGCTTAAGTAGTGGGTATTTATTGAAATTAAGATTTCATGAAATATAGATGATCATTAAAAAAAGCTTTTCAAACTGACAGTTTATCAAATAGACATTTTCACACCTGCAATGTTCTAAATGTCTCCAAATAGTCTTCAGAGACTTATTAAGTACACTGGTAACTATGCTTTCTTTTATATAGATATGTAAGCTTTTAAATTTTAAAATATGAATTTTTATCATATATAATATATGCAACATGGCACATGACGATGTCATTCAATGAGAGACTGTGTATGGGCTGTCCCATTAGACTATGTTGCCTAATAATACTGCGGTCAGCTGAGTTTGTGTAAATGAACTCTGATTCTTTCAATGATGAAAATGTCTAATACATGATCCTAAGAACACCGCACTGTAGAAATGTCTCTAGTTACTAAATTTAATAGTACTAAAAGAAAGCCAATGTAAAAATTTATTTTTCAAAGGAGGATAACTGAATATTGGATTAAAAAAATCCTTAGTTTTTCCTACATTTGCAGTGATCTCTTCTTAGGGAAATGTTAGGTTACCTTATAGTATTATACTAAAACAACAACTGTTACAAAGCCTCCAACCTTCAAAACTAAAATGAAAAGACACTGTTGAGTAAACAACACAATATTCTATGATTCAATAGTATTAGAACCAAAAGGAAGTGAAATTTATTGATTCAGATGTTATTTTCAGTAGTAGAATGCTACTAAAATAAAAGCAAAACAGTATAACCTCTGAGTTTTCAGGAAAGCAACAAAACTTTCAACTGCTGTGAAGAGTTTAGAAAAATAAAATATCAAATTAAACCAAAACCAAAATCAAAACCAAAACATGCTACCACTTAAAAACTGTAAGTTCTATAGTTAATTGGTATGTAACCTGCTGTGAGCAAAGATATTACTTTATTAACATTTTAGAGAACAGGAAACAGAGATACTTTTGTTTCTGGACATACAACAAGTAACTTGTGGATCTGTGACTGAAATTGAGATATCAATTCTTTTTTAAGATTTTAAAAAAATTTTGTATAAGTTATACAGGTTTCATATATATCATATATACAGACTTAGGAACATAGTGACATTTCCCTCCCTACCCTCCCTCCTGCCCATGTTCCAAGTGTTTCCCTCCCTTGCAGAATCCCACTGATCTATTTTCAGTACTTAATGATCATATAGTTGACCCTAATCTAAGTAAAAGAGTACAACAAATAGTATGAGGAGAAAAACAACAACAACAACAACACTGTTCCTCAATGGAAGAGACAAGGGCTATAAACAATCATCAAATCTCTTTCACTCCAATACATAACACTTCAGGTACTCTATTAGCTACCTCAGATCAGGGAAAACATATGATGAGATATCAATTCTTTTTTTTTTTTTTTTTTTGACAGGCAGAGTGGACAGTGAGAGAGAGAGACAGAGAGAAAGGTCTTCCTTTTGCCGTTGATTCACCCTCCAATGGCCGCCATGGCTGGCGCGCTGCGGCTGGCACGCCGCGCTGATCTGAAGGCAGGAGCCAGGTGCTTCTCCTGGTCTCCCATGGGGTGCAGGGCCCAAGCACTTGGGCCATCCTCCACTGCACTCCCTGGCCACAGCAGAGAGCTGGCCTGGAAGAGGGGCAACCGGGACAGAATCTGGTGCCCCGATTGGGACTAGAACCCAGTGTGCCGGCGCCGCAAGGCGGAGGATTAGCCTATTGAGCCGCGACGCCAGGCGAGATATCAATTCTTAATGTGGTCAGTTCAGTAGGTAATTTCTGAGTATAACAGATTCTAGTCATAACAGTAGTTCAGCTATAAAGCATAATGTGAATTTACAAGTTGTATGATGGATTACAAAGGACAATTTTCAACAGAACATTAATAATGTTTAGGAAACAGCAAGATAAAGACTCACAAAGGATTCTAGAGTGAGCTCTTGCAGCAAGACAGCAATTTGTGACATAGTCTCAGAAGATATTTAAAAAGTAGACGAGACCTTAAAAAAAAAAGAAAAAAACTGTTGCTCCACAAAACTCCAGGGAAAGTATCTATATTTCTAATGAGTTCTGAAATATTTTTTCTCTTGTAAACACTGACTAAGAAATTGTCTCCTAAATAATTTTTGCCCACATTTGTTAATTTTCTTCCTGCTTCAAATGGAAAAGAACATTTTGATGTTAAGATTGACTAAAATTGACTAGGGCAGCTTTGGGGAAAAGATAAAGATAACAAATCAACTTCTGCAGTTGTGTTTTCCTTGTACATGGAAGAAAAACTCTAATTGCTTCTTTCTTTAATTACTCAATATGTGCCTATATTCTATCTTTCATTTTTTTTTTAATATAAAGTGGTTAAGATGCCTACACTTCATATTGGATACCTGGGCTTGAGTCCTGGCTCCAGCTCTTAACTCCTGGTTCTTGCTAATGAAGACCTCGAGTGGAACTGGTAATGGCTCAAGTAATTGGGAAACCTGGATTATGTTCTTGGCTCCTGGTTCCCATTCATTTGGGGAAAGAACTAGCTCTCTGGTTCTTAAATAAGTAAAAAAAATAATAAAAAATAAACTTAAAAACCTTCCCCTAGAGGAGATATACTTTTGCTTCTCCATGTATCAGGACTTGCTGCCAACCTGATTTTACTTTGGGCTTGAGGTTTCCACATGAATGCTGAGTAAATTTGAATGTCAGGCTCCTATGCAGACAGGACTATGGTTACACAGTCTCAGGGAAGAGTACAATGGCTATTATAGGTTTTTTTTCCCCCATAGTGTAAATAGTTTTTCTTGTTTGTGGTCTTTGCTAAGAGGCAGATATTTTTCCTATTTTAGCCTTTCTATGAGGGTGTAATTTCCTCAAGGTTCCAACTTTGGGTGGGCAGAGGATGGCTTGGCTTCCTATCACATAATATAGGGCCTATTTTTGACTCTTTTCTTTCCTTTTTTTTTTTTTTTTTTGTAACTTACTACTTTAGTTTTGGCTCTGTTATCTTTTTGTTTGTACCTTCATAAATATGCTTCACATTTAAATGCTTAATTTATAAGAAAATGTGTCCTAATTCATCATCAGGATGCTTATAAGGTTTTTTTTTGCCATAGTATTTAGTCTGACATTATATGATCAGAATATGCTGCATGTTTAGTATTAGTCATTATTTCCATCTCTCCTCCATTTCTAACCTACAGTAAGTTTTTGGTTCATTCAAATCTGTGCTTCAGACCTTTAGAGTAGATGCTAGTGGTATCTTATACCTGTTGTACCTGGCTTTTTTTTAATTTATTTTTTAAGGAATATAAATTTTGAAAGTACAACTTTAGGAATATAGTTATTCTTCCCACCATACTCACCCTCCTTCCCACACTCTCACATCTCCTCCTCCTCCCTCTCTCCTTGCTAGTCCCATTCTCCATTAAGATTCATGTTCAATTAACTTTGTACACAAAAGACCAACTCTATACTAAGTAAAGATTTCAACAATTTGCACACACAAAAACACACATACATAAAAACTGTTTGAGCACTGAGGTCTTGCATGAGGAGTTAGTGCATGGTAACTCCTGTTATTAATTTAATAATTAACACTCTTATGTATGATATCAGTGACCACCTGAGGCTCTTAACATGAGCTGCCTAGGCCATGGAAGCCTTTTGAGTCCACAAACTCTGTCAGTATTTGGACACGGCCATAAGCAATTCTCTCCTCCCTTCAGAGAAAAATATCTCCTTCTTTGATGACCACTTCTTTCTGCTGGGGTCTCACAGAGATCTTTTGTGTAGAACATTTTTGGCCATGGTGTCTTGGCTTTCCATGCCTCAAATGTTCTTGTGGGCTTTTCAGCCAGACGAGGAAGTCGTAAGGACTGATTCTCAGGTAAGAGTGTTACTTAAAGTGGTTGTCATTTTATGAGTCTGCTTTGTGGTCTGCTTCCCACATTGGAACATTCTCTCCTTTTTAATTCTATCTATTATAATTACCAGACACTTGATCCTATTAATTTCATTTTTTTTAAACTTTTATTTAATAAATATAAATTTCCAAAGTACGACTTATGGATTACAATGGCTTCGCCCCCATACCGTCCTTCCCACCCACAACCCTCCCCTTTCCCACTCCCTCTCCCCTTCCATTCACATCAAGATTCATTTTCGATTATCTTAATATACAGAAGATCAGCTTAGTATACATTAAGTATGGATTTCAACAGTTTGCTCCCACACAGAAACACAAAGTGAAAAATAATAGATGATTTTTGTTTAAATGATGATGAAATCAGAGCAGACCTATTGTCATGTTTAATCCCAGTGAGAGTCAAGTTGGGAGTTGATAATTTCTTTTTTTTCTTTTTTTTTTTTTTACAGAGGATCAGTTTAGTATGCATTAAGTAAGGATTTCAACAGTTTGCACCCCCATAGAAACACAAAGTGAAATATATCGTTTGAGTACTCGTTATAGCATTAAATCTCAATGTACAGCACATTAAGGATAGAGATCCTACATGAGGAGTAAGTGCACAGTGACTCCTGTTGTTGACTTTACCAATTGACACTCCTGTCTATGGCATCAGTAATCTCCCTATGCTCCAGTCATGAGTTTCCAAGGCTATGGAAGCCCTCTGAGTTCTCCGACTCTTATCTTGTTTAGACAAGGTCATAGTCAAAGTGGAGGTTCTCTCCTCCCTTCAGAGAAAGGTACCTCCTTCTTTGATGACCTGTTCTTTCCACTGGGATCTCACTCACAGAGATCTTTTGCCAGAGTGTCTTGGCTTTCCATGCCTGAAATACTCTCATGGGCTTTTCAGCCAGATCCGAATGCCTTTAGGGCTGATTCTGAGGCCAGAGTGCTATTTAGGACATCTGCCATTCTATGAGTCTGCTGAGTATCTCACTTCCCATGTTGGATCACTCTCCCTTTTATTTACTCCATCAGTTAGCGTTAGCAGGTACTAGACTTGTCTATGTGCTCCCTTTGACTCCCAGTCCCTCCACCATGACCAACTGTGAACTGAAATTGATCACCTGGAACAGTGAGATGGCATTGGTACATGCCACCTTGATGGGATTGAATTGGAATCCCCTGGTATGCTTCCAACTCCACCACTTGGGGCAAATCAGCCTGAGCATGTCCCAAATTATACATCTCTTGCCTCTCCCATTCCCACTCCCATGTTCAACAGGGATCACATTTCAGTTAATTTTCAACACTTAAGAATAACTGTGCATCAATTACAGAACTAAACCAGTCATATTAAGTAGAACAGATAAAAAAACTACTAAGAGGGATAATGTATTAAGTTGTTCATTAACAGTCAGGGCTATGCTGATCAAGCCACCGTTTCTATTAATTTCATCCTTTTAGCACTTAATCCTATCTATACATTCACTTTAACACTTAATATGATCACTTTAACAATTAAGATGGCACTTTTACCACCAAGTTTAATGGAATTTGGAGTCCCATAACAAGTTTTTACTGTACCCTTAGAAGTAAGTCCATAGGAATGTATGCAGAACTATACAGCTTTATAGTTACAAACTTCCTCCTCCTTCTCTTATTCCCACTCTTATTTTTTACTGAGATGTATTTTCAATTGACTTTACACACATATGATTACTTTGTTAAGTAAAGAGTTCAACAAATAGTATGAAGGAAAAAAAAAAAAAAACAAGACTGTTCCTCAACAGTCAACACAAGGGCAGCTCAAATCATCCCTTCTCGAAGGGATGATTTCAATTTCACTTCTACACATTTCATTTTAGATGCTCTATTTGTTCACACAAATCACAGAGAACATATGGTATTTGTCCCTTTGGGACTGGCGTATTTCATTAAGTATGATGTTTTCCAGATTCGTTCATTTTGTTGCAAATGATCAGTATTCATTTTTAACGGCTGTGTAGTATTCCATATTGTATGTATCCCATAATTTCTTTATCCAGACTTTGGTTGATGGACATTTAGGTTGATTCCATGTTTTAGCTATTGTAAACTGAACTGCAGTATTTTGTTCTTTCTTTATACTGATAAGAGGAGGATATTACAAAGCACATATAAAATAGAATTAAATAATAATTTTATTTTCATAATGCATAGAAGGGTCCTAAAATTGTTCAAAAAATGCTTATTGTAAAAATGCATGGATTTCAAAAAAGTTTTGTGCCAAACTATACTTATTTCTTACTTCAATTTTCCTACAAACCTTATTACATACCCTTGTACTAAACTTTACCCGAGTCCAGTGATTCCAGGAAAATAGGATGGCTAAGAAATCCAACCATCAGTTCTCCAAACCCTCCTATCCACTTGTCTTCTAGGATAATATCAAAGGACAACCTTACCCTGGTATATTCCTGGATAAGACCCATCTCCATCCCTCCTCAAGACTCCCTTGACTCATGCACATTTCATATATTTGTCTGCCTATAAAAAAACTCAGGCCCCTTCCTTTTCTTTGAAATATCCTCATTAATGAACACTAGCTTGACTGTAATAGCATGAATCAACTGTTACCTCCTAAACCATCTGGTAGATTCTACTTTAACAATATAAATAATCCTTACACCACACAAATAAACCTTGGAAGGAAGTAAAATTTTAATTAAATTATGCATAAGATTTATTTATTTGAGAGGCAGAGTTACAGACAGAGAGAAGGAGAGACAGAGAGAAATGTCCTCCATCCTCTGGTTCACTCCCCAAAGAGTGGAGCTGGGCCAGAGGGGAGCCAGGAGTCAAGAGTCCGGAGCTTCCTCTTGGTCTCCCTCATGTGCCCAGGGGCCCAAGCACTGGGCTATCTTCCACTGGTTAGAGGAGGAACAGTAGGGACTAGAACTGGTGCCCATATGGAATGCTGGCACTGAAGGCAGAAGCTTAACCTAGTATGCCATATCACTGGCCCCAAATTATATTTTTTAATAATCTACACATTACTCCCTTTTCAAATATGTTCTTGCTTGTGCTCTTGCTCTCTCTCTAACTCTCTCTGTCTCTTCTCTATCACACAATGGAAACCTAGATTCTAAAATAACTTCAATCTAGAAAATGAGTATTTACTGAAGAAAGAAGAAAAAAGCAATCTGGATTTTTTTAATAAGTACTAGATGATGTGCAAGTCTGAGTACATTTAGTAACTAAGGGTGCAATCTCAAGCATCAACTCAGGTTGACAATCATAGTGGCAGCCAGCCAGGAGCCAATTATATTGTCAAATAATTCTTTTTTCCTAAGCTTACGAACAATGAAAGTCAAAAGGCAGTGGGAGTGTTGATACAAGTAGATGATGTCTATCAATCACACCTCATTCTGAATTTTTACTTATCTTTTAAAAACTCTATTTTACTTTGAAGTATCCACTAGTGAATTTTTCCCAAGATAAAAATGTAAGACAACAATGTCAACTCAATGTTTATACTCCAGGAAATCCTTTGCATTATTTAAACTAAATAAGTATAATTTAGATTAAGGATTTTTCTCTGTCATTCACTATCACCAGATACAGCCACTGCTAGAGCCCTGGCACCTAAAACATTGTACATAGTAGGTGCTCAATCAATGCTATATAAGTGATACTTCACCTGTGAATATGGGACTCTCTCTCAAGAGGGAGTCTTAAAGTCTTTTCTCTTGATAATGTGTAGAAAATCCTATCTAGTTGTACATTCTACTGTTTAATCAATTTACTTAGCTTATATAAAGAGATTGAGAAAAAAAGAGCATTGAAGGAACCATTTTGGGACTCAGTGTTTTCTACTCAATGGTTACCAAGTATGATGGTACTGACATTTGAGATGCATGAGGAACATTTTAGTGATTAGAATACTAGAAGAAGGAAAGATTTTAGGTAGTATCTGGAGATCAATTAGTTTCACTCCAATATCTGCAAGGTGACTTCAGGAGAAATGAAAATGAAAGTGTGCCTTATATGGAGGACTAACACAAAAGCCATGATTATCAAGAGTTTTTTTTTCTTTTCAAAAAAGTACTGAACTAAGTAAGTTGTAAAAATAATACTTTGGTAACTTAGAAAGGTTCTAGACTCTTACTAAAAATGTGATCTTTAAATAAATGTCCAAAATATAGTAATCTGTTGAACATGATTTTGAAGTAATGTCCAATGGAGGCCAGTGCTGTGGCACCAGTGGGTAAAGCCACTACCTGCAGTGCTGGCATCCCATATGGGTGCTGGTTTGAGATCTGGCTGCTCCGCTTTCAATTCAGCTCTCTGCTATGGCCTGGGAAAGCAGCATAAGATGGCCCAAGTGCTTGAGCCCCTGCACCCGCACAGGAGGCCAGAAGAAGCTCCTGGCTCCTGGCTTCAGATCAGCAGCTCCGGCCATTGCAGCCTTTGGGGAGTGAGCCAGCAGATGGAAGACCTCTCTCTCTGTCTCTGCCTCTGCCCCTCTGTAACTCTGACTTTCAAATAAATAAATAAATAAATAAATCTTTTAAAAGACATAAAATAATGTCCATTGAATCATATATTTTAAACCTATGAATATAGTTTTGATATATAAATTATAAATACATACTATAATAAATATCAGACAGAAACACTGTGCTGGCATACAGATACATTTGACAATTTACCTTGTTTCTAATTGTTTTATACTAGATTGTAACTGCTGTAAGCGCCTGTCTGATGCTTCCTCTCTTCCTTGAGCAGACATCATATCTTCCTCCTAGAAAATAAAGAAAATGGAAGCTTACTTCAACTATGTAAAAATTCAGTACACTTATACAGCATGAAGAAAACAATTTATATTATACAGTTGCTATGCTGCTAGGATTCTATTATGAGGTTTAAAGAACAATATGACTTTGGAAACAAATCATGTGCTTAAAAGGGGGGAAAACTAAAAAGGGGGAAAGAGCTTCACCATCAACAGTGTATCAGACAAACAATAAAAGAGCTACAGTATACAGATTTCTTCCAATAGCTGAAATTGTTTCTAACACACAAATCTAACGAATCACGGCAAGAATTTCTATGAAAATAGTATTCTTTTGGATTAACCACAAAGGTAATCATAACTTTCTTCCTTCCCATAGTGTTTCTCTGAAACATATTAATAGATTTTATTGATATCATTTTTTTAAAAAAGTATTGTTCATTCCTTTCAGCTTTTATGCTGAATCAATAATTTTATGATCCCACTTGATTTCCTTTATTGCTATAAGGTATATCTATACAGATATCTATCTTTTTAAATTGTTTTCAAGGGGGAATGCTTCCAGCTTTTCCCCATTCAGTAGTATGCTGGCCAGGGGTTTGTCATAAACTACCTTGATTGTGTCGAGAAATGTTCATTTGAATCCCAATTTGCTTAAGGTCTTCATCATGAAAGGATGGTGTATTTTATCAAATGGTTTCTCTGCATCCATTGAGGTAATTATATGGTTGTTGATCTTCAGTTTGTTAATGTGATGTATCACATTGACAGATTTGTGAATGTTGAACCATCCCTGCATACCAGGGATACATCCCACTTGGTCTGGGTGAATGATCTTTCTGATGTATTGCTGGATTTGATTAGTTAATATTTTGTTGAGGATTTTTGCATTTATGTTCATCAGGGATATTGGTCTAAAGTTCTCTTTCTCTGTCGTATCTTTTTCAGGTTTAGGAATTAAGGTGATGCTGGCTTCACAGATGGAGTTTGGGAGGATTTCCTCTCTTTCAATTGTTTTGAATAGCTTGAAAAGAATTGGAATTAGTTCTTCTTTAAATGTCTTGTAGAATTCAGCAGTGAAGCCAACCGATCCAGGGTTTTTCTTTTTTGGGAGGTTCTTTATTACTTATTCAATTCCTGTCTTGGTTATTTGTCTGTTTAAGTTTTATATGTGTCTGAGACTCAATTTTCGTAGATTGTATGTGTCCAGGAATCTGTCCATTTCTTCTAGGTTTCCCAATTTGTTGGTATACAGCTCTTTGTAGTAATTCCTGATGATTCTTTTTATTTCTGTGTTATCTGCTGTTACATTTCCTTTTTCATCTCTGATGATATTGATTTGGGTCTTCTCCCTGTTTCTTTGCTTAGTTGTGCAAATGGTATATCAATTTTTTTCTTTTTCTTTTTTAAAAAGCTCTTAATTTCATTGATCATTTTTCTTTTTAAAGATTTATTTTATTTATTTGATAGAGTTACAGAGAGTGGTAGAGAGAGAGAGAGAGGTCTTCCATCCACTGATTCACTCCCCAGATGGCTGCAACAGTTAGAGCTGTGCCGATCTGAAGCCAGGAGCCAGGAGATTCCTCCAGGTCTACCATGTGGGTGCAGGGGCCCAACGACTTGGGCCATCTTCTACTCCTATCCCAGGCCATAGCAGAGAGCTGGATTGGAAGGGGAGGAGTGGGGATTAGAACCAGCGTCCATATGGGATGCTGGCGCTTTAGGCCAGGGATTTAACCTGCTGTGCCACATGCTGGCCCCTTACTGAACTTTTATATATATTTTGTTGGTTTCAATTTTGCTTATTTCTTCTCTAATTTAATTAGTTCTTTCCTCCTACTAATTTTAGGTTTGGCTTGTGGTTGTTTTTTTGTTGTTTTTCTAGGTCCTTGAGATGCACTGATGGCTCATTTACATGGTATCTTTGTTATTTCTTTGTTATTTTTTCATGTAGGTGTCAATTGCTATAAATTTCCCTTTTAGCACTGCTTTTGCTGTATCCCATAAGGTTTGACATGATATACTGTCGTCTTCATTTGTCTCCAGAAATTTATTGATTTCTTCTATGAACATGTTGCTCAAGCTCCATGTGCTTGCGTATGATCTAGAGATTCTTCAGTTGTTGATTTCCAGCTTCATGCCATTGTGGTCAGGGAAGATACATGGAATGATTTTGATTTTTTTGAATTTGCTGAGACTGGGTTTATGCACTAGCATACGGTTTATCCTAGAGAAGTTCCATGCTGATGAGAAGAATGTGTGTTCTGCAATTGTAGGGTGAAAAGTTCTGTAGATATCAGTTATGTCCATTTGGTCTATGGTGTAGATTAGCTCTGTTGTTTCCTTGTAGATTTTCTTTCTAGTTGATCTGTCCATTGATTAAAGTGGTTGTGGAAGTCCCCTGTGACTACTGTATTGGAGTCTATATTTCCCTTTAGATTCCATTAACATTTCTTTTAAATAGCCAGGCACCCTGTGATTGGGTGCATATACATTTATTATAATCACATCTTCCTGATGAATTGATCCTGTAATCATTACATAGTGCTATTCTTAATCCCTTTTGATAGTTTTTACGTGGTAAAGTCCATTTTGTCTGATATTAGGATGGCAACACTTGTCTTTTTTTTTTTTTTTTGCTTCTGTTAGCACAGAATATCTTTTTCCATTCTTTCACTTTCAGTCTGCATGTACTTTTGTTGGTGAGATGTGTTTCCTGTAGGCAGCAAAAAGATGGTTCTTGTTTTTTAATCCATGCAGCCAGTCTATATCTTTTAACTGCCTGGACCACACAAATGATCTGTGCAGTTCTCACTGTGATCACAGTTCCCGCTGCAATGACCTGCTGTAGGCAACCAAGAAGCTCCAAACATGTGGAGCTACACCCAGTGATTGCCCAGAGACCCAGCTATACCCTGTAACTTCTTTCTTTTTTTTTTTTAAAGATTTATTTTATTTATTTGAAAGACAGAGTTACAGAGAGAGGTAGAGACAGAGAGAGAGGTCTTCCATCAGCTGGTTTACTCCCCAGATGGTCGCAACGGCTGGAGCTGTGCCGATCTGAAGCCAGGAGCCAGGAGCTTCCTCCGGGTCTGCCACGTGGATGCAGGGGCCCAAGGACTTGGGCCATCTTCTACTTCTTTCCCAGGCCATAGCAGAGAGCTGGATTGGAAGAGGAGCAGCTGGGACTAGAACCAGCACCCATATGGGATGCTGACACTGCAGGCCAGGGCTTTAACCTGCTGCACCACAGTGCTAGCCCCATCCTGTACCTTCTTATGCAACCAAAAAGTCCCCAGTCTGAGCACATAAGGCTCCTACAGATGCAGAAGTTTCTCTCTATCCTGCCAGCCTATCCAGTCAACAGAGAGGCAGATGTTCCCTGAGACAGCTTTGCCTAGGCTTCTTGATTCTGGGAGGCTATGGACACTTGACCGTCCTACGTGGTTGCCCAGCCATCTCTCAGCCAGGCTCAAAGTCAGTGGGGTCTGCAGATAGTTCCCTCCACTAGAATCTGTGGATCATACATGTTCACAAGAGCCACTGACTTGTTGCTCTCTTATTGCCATTGTCTCCAGTACTGTCAAGAAGATGTTGTTCTATCTCAACCAGTTGCTGTGTGTGCACAATCTTCCGCAGCTCTTGCCCAAACCTAAAATGGCACCTTTTCATTCTCAGCCAGGCAGTGAGTGCTGTTTTGGAGGAACATGCTCCCTCTACTTCCACTGGGTCAGTGGGCAACCACTAACCCCCAGGTCCCCAGTCCAGACTCATGCCATGCTCTTCCTCCAGCTGTATCACCATGGTTTGCTGCAGTCTAGTTTCAACTCAATCTCCAAGCTGCCACCCGCTCTGGCTCTTGGCTGCTGCAATATTGCTTGTGTTTGTGTCCATGCTGCATTCCTGCACCCTCCTCACTGGTCCATGGTGTTCCTCTTCTTCTTATAGGATTTCCAGTGCAGTTTTAGCTCCAATTCTCCTCTGAGAGTGTATTTCCTATTTTTTTTTTGACTATTTATTCCTAGCCTAGCACAGTATGTTGTTCCCTAATCTGTCATCTTGGAATCTTCTGTCTCATTTTTAAAGGATAGTTTCACTGGATATACAATTCTTGGTAAGCATTTTATTCCTTCAGGAATTCAAATATATTATTCCAGTCTTTAAAAATAAGTTAATCACTAGCTTACTGTTTCATTTGAAATTAAAAAAAAATCTATTTGAAAGGCTGACTGTTGATGTACAATGTAATACTTTATCCCCTTGAGTATTTTTTTTTGTTCTAGTACTATTGGTTGAACTCTGTAATTAACACACAATTATTCTTAGGTGTTTAAATTTTAACTGAAAAGTGATCCCTGTTAAATATAAGAGTGGGAATAAGAAAGGGAGGAGATGTACAATTTGGGACATGCTCAATCGGACTTGCCCCAAATGGTGGAGTTAGAATCATGCCAGGGGATCCCAGTATAATCCCATCAAGGTGGCATGTACCAATGCCATCTCACTAGTCCAAGTGATCAATTTCAGTTCACAATTGATCATAATGAAAGGACTAAGAGTCAAAGGGATCACACAAACAAGTCTAGTGTCTGCTAATACTAGCTGATAGAATCAAAAAGGGAGAGAACAATCCAACATGGGAAGCAGGATACACAGCTGACTCATAGAATGGCAGATGTCCTAAGTAGCACTCTGGCCTCAGACTCAGCCCTTAAGGCATTCGGATCTGGCTGAAGAGCCCATGAGAGTATTTTAGGCATGGAAAGCCAAGACACTCTGGGGAAAAAAAAAAAAAAAAAAGAGAAGACCTAAATGAAAGATCTCTGCGAGTGAGATCCCAGTGGAAAGAATGGGGCCATCAAAGAAGGAGGTACCTTTCTCTGAAGGGAGGAGAGAACTTCCACTTTGACTATGACCCTGTTGGAATAAGATCGAAGTCGGCGAACTCAACAGGCTTCCATAGCCTTGGAAACTCATGACTAGAGCCTAGGGAGATTTTTTTAATTTATTTTTTTATTTTTTTAAATTTTTTGACAGGCAGAGTGGACAGTAAGAGAGAGAGACAGAGAGAAAGGCCTTCCTTTGCCATTGGTTCACCCTCCAATGGCCGCCGCAGCCGGCGCGCTGTGGCCGGCGCACCGTGCTGATCCAATGGCAGAAGCCAGGAGCCAGGTGCTTTTCCTGGTCTCCCATGGGGTGCAGGGCCCAAGCACCTGGGCCATCCTCCACTGTACTCCCTGGCCACAGCACAGAGCTGGCCTGGAAGAGGGGCAACCGGGACAGAATCCGGCGCCCCGACCGGGACTAGAACCTGGTGTGCCGGCGCCGCTAGGCAGAGGATTAGCCTAGTGAGCCGTGGCGCCGGCCCAAGGGAGATTATTGACACCATAAACAAGAGTGTCAAATTGTTGAGTCAACAACAGCAGTCACTGTGTACTTACTTCTCATGTGGGATCTGTCCTTAATGTGTTGTCCAATGTGAAATAATGCTATAACTAGTACTGAAACAGTATTTTACACTTTGTGTTTCTGTGTGGGTGCAAACTGATGAAATATTTACTTAATATATACTAAATCAATCTTCTGTATATAAAGATAATTGAAAATGAATCTTGATGTGAATGGAATGGGAGAAGGAGCGGGAGATGGGAGGGGTATGAGTGGGAGGAAATTATAGGGGGGAAAGCCATTGTAATCCATAAACTGTACTTTGGAAATTTATATTTACTAATTAAAAGTTAAAAAAAAAAGAAAGGCAGAACCCATGGGAGATGCTGGCACTGTAGGCAGCAGCTTTACCCACTATTCCACAGTGTTGGCCACTATATATTTTATTTGAGAAGCAGAGTTACAGACAGAGAGGGAGAGACAGAGAGAAAGATCCTTCATCCTGTGGTTCACTCCCCAAATGGCTGCAATGGCTGGAGCTGGGATGATCCAAAGCTGGGAGCCAGGAGCTTCTTCTGGGTGTACCATGTAGGTGGCAGGGGCTCATGTGCTTGGATCATCTTCCACTGCTTTCTCAGGCCATTAGCAGAGAACTGGATTGGAAGAGGAGTATGAATTGGTGCCCCATGGGATATTTGCAGTAAAGGTGGACACTTAACCTACTAAGCCATAGCACCAGCCCCTCAAAGACATTTTTTTCTTTTTCCTTTCTTCTTCTTTTTAATTTTAGCTCCCACATATAAGGGAGAACATGCAGTATTTGTTTTGCTAGGTCCAGTTTATTTCACTCAACATGATGTCCTCCAGTGTGTCTATTTTGCTGCAAATAGTAGAATTTCATTTTTTTTTTTTTTGACAGGCAGAGTGGACAGCGAGAGAGAAAGAGACAGAGAGAAAGGTCTTCTTTTATGGTTGGTTCACACTCCAATGGCCGCTGCAGCTGGTGAGCTGTGGCCGGCGCACCGTGCTGATCTGAAGCCAGGAGCCAGGTGCCTCTCCTGGTCTCCCATGGGGTGCAGGGCCCAAGCACTTGGGCCATCCTCCACTGCACTCCTGGGCAACAGCAGAGAGCTGGACTGGAAGAGGAGCAACTGGGACAGAATCCAGTGCCCCAACTGGGACAAGAACCTGGTGTGCCAGCGCCACAGGTGGAGGATAAGCTTATTGAGCCACTGCGCCGGCCAGAATTTCATTTTTTATAGCTGTATAATATTCCATGTGCTTTATCATTCATCTGATTATGGATACCTTGGTAGGTTCCAAATTTTGGCTACTGTGAACGGTGTTGCTATAAAATGATGGTACAGGTATCTGTTTGATACACTGTGTTCAAGTCTCTTGGGTATATACCCAGTTAGTGGTACTGCAGTATTACTTGGCAAATCTATTTCTAGTTTTTTAAGAAATCTCCACATAGTTTTCCACAGTGGCTTCACCAATTTACATCTCCACCCATGGCACACTGTTGTCAAATTGTCAAAAGTTAAAGACAAGAAAAGAATCCTAAAGACAGTAAGAGAAAAGTATCAAGCTACATATAAAGGAAAACCAATTAGATTAACATCAGACATCTCAGTGGAAACAATACAGGCCAGAAGAGAATGGGATGATATATTCAACATTAAAAGAAAAAAAAACCTTCCAACCAAGAAGATTATATATAGCAAAGCTATTCTTTAAAAGTGAAGGAGACGGCCGACGCTGCGGCTCACTAGGCTAATTCTCCGCCTTGCGGCGCCAGCACACTAGGTTCTAGTCCCGGTCGGGGTGCCACATTCTGTCCCGGTTGCCCCTCTTCCAGGCCAGCTCTCTGCTGTGGCCAGGAAGTGCAGTGGAGGATGGCCCAAGTCCTTGGGCCCTGCACCCCATGGGAGACCAGGAGAAGCACCTGGCTCCTGCCATCGGATCAGCGCGGTGCGCCGGCCACAGCGCGCCAGCCGTGGTGGCCATTGGAGGGTGAACCAACAGCAAAGGAAGACCTTTCTCTCTGTCTCTCTCTCTCACTGTCCACTCTGCCTGTCAAAAAAAAAAGTAAACATGAAACACATCTCAATGCCAGATTCACTGACAGAGTAGGTAGGATTATTATACAATCAACAAAATGTCAGATCTTAATTCTTTTCTATCAGTACTAATCTTGAATGTAAATTGAATAAATTCACTAACCAAAAAATTTAAGTTAGTTTCATGGATAAGAAACAACAATCCCACTGTATTCTGACTGCAAAAAAGCCACTTCACAAGCAAAGATAGACACAGACTGAAAGTGAAGTGATGGAAAAAGATATACCAGGCAATGAAAACCAAAAGCAAGCCAGTGTAGCTATCCTGATATCAGATAAAACAGACTTTACATCAAAAACTGTAAAAAGAGATAAAAGACATTATATTGTGATAAAAGGTTCTATTCATCTAGAAGACACAACAATCATAAATATATATGTACCCCACTCAAGGTCACACAGATATCTACAGCAAATATGATTAGATCTAAAGGGAAAGATAGTCTCCAACACAATAAAAATGGGTGACTTCAGCCTCTCATTCTCATCAAAGAACAGGATGTTCAGACAGAATATCAATATACATTGGAGTTGAAACATATTATCAAACAAACAGACCTGACAATTACAGGACATTTCACCTAACAGCTATAGCATACACATTCTTCTCATCAGTACATGGAACGTTTTCTAGAATAGACCACATATTAGGCAAAAAATCAAGTCACTGAAAATTTAAAAAGACTGAAATCTTGTCATGTATATTTTTAGACCTTAAAGGAATAAACCAAGAAATCAACAATAAGAACCACAGAACACTAATAAAAACTTGGGAATTATACATTGAATGATCAATAGTTCACTGAAGAAATTAAAAAGGAAATTAAAAACTTCCTTGAAGTAAATAAAAATAAAAATATAACATTTCAAAATCTGTAGGATACAGCAAAAGCAGTATTAAGAGGCAAGTTTATAGCATTAAGTGTTTACCTTAAAAAAAGTTTTTATTTAATTTCTTTAAGATTTTTAAAAAGAGTCACACATTTATTTGAAAGGAAGAGTTACGGAGAGAGGGAGTGACACAGAGAGAAAGAGATCTTTCATCTGCTGGTTCGCTCCGTAAAAGCCCGCAATAGCCTGTGCTGGGCTAAGCTGAAGCCAGGAGTCTGGAACTACATCAGGGTCTCCTATGTGGATGCAGGTGCCAAAGGACTTGGGTCATTTCCACTGCTTTCCCAGGCACATTAGCAAAAAGCTGGACTGGAAGTGAAGCAATCATGACTTGAACTGGTGCCCATATGGGATATCAGAGACCCAGGTGATGGTTTAACCCAATCTGCCATAATGTCAGCATCCTCTTGAAGATGTTTGTTTATTTATTTATTTATTTATTTAAATATTTAATCATTTATTTGAAAGGCAGAGTTCAGAGACAGAAATAGACAGACAGATTTTCCACCTACTGGTTCATTTCCCACATGGCCAGAACAGCTGGGGTTGGGCCAGGCCAAAGCCAGGAGCCAGGAGCTTCCTCTGGAGCTCCCACATGGTCTCCTTTATCTATTGCTTTCTCAAGCTCAATAGCAGAGGGTTGGATTGGAAGTGGAGCAGCCAGGACATGAATTAATGTCCAGATGGGATGCTGATGCTCAGGCAATGGCTTAACCCACTGTGCCACAGTGTTGGCCTTATCTTGAAGATAAAATAGCTAATTTGAGGCCTCTTGCTTGCTAAATCCAACAGCAGATCCATTAAGAGTTAGTTTATTTTGACCACCTCTCCTCTACTGCCATCCTCAACCTCATTTCTCATAAGTATAGGTCATACTCTGCAGTCTAATAATTTTTGGTTGAAAACTGGAAAATGTAACTAATACATTGTAATTACGGTGTATTTTACTTTGTTCTTATGAGGATTATGGGTTTTTGTTTGTTTAGTGCAAACAGGCAATTATCTGACCTGGATTTGAACTCTGAAATCTGTTCTTCTCAGTACATAGCAGCTGGTATCTATGATTCGTTCTTATTGCTTTCCATGATTGTTTTTATAGCTAGTGCTCTAGGGAATGACCATGGGCCTGCACAACTTGAGGGACACTCAAGATTTGGGCAGAGGTAGAGTTTTATCCTCCATGATTTCTTTGCTCCTAGGGATTCCCTATAATGTAAAGCTGTTCCTCCAGATTTGAGATCTATCCTCTGATACTTAAAAAATAAGATTTCATTAACAGTCACGGCTATGCTGATCAAGTCACCGTTTCCCATAGTGTCCATTTCACTTCAACAGGTTTCCTTTTTGGTGTTCAGTCAGTTGTCACCGATCAGGGAGAACATATGGTATTTGTCCCTTTGGGACTGGCTTATTTCACTCAGCATGAGCATGAGGTGTTCCAGATTCCTCCATTTTGTTGCAAATGACTGGATTTCATTGTTTCTTACTGCGGTATAGTATTCTAAAGAGTACATATCCCATAATTTCTTTATCCAGTCTACCGTTGATGGGCATTTAGGTTGGTTCCAGGTCTTAGCTATTGTGAATTGAGCTGCAATAAACATTAGGGTGCAGACCGCTTTTTTGTTTGCCAATTTAAATTCCTTTGGGTAAATTCCAAGGAGAGGGATGGCTGGGTCGAACGGTAGGGTTATCTTCAGGTTTCTGAGGAATCTCCAGACTGACTTCCATAGTGGCTTGACCAGTTTGCATTCCCACCAACAGTGGGTTAGTGTCCCTTTTTCCCCACATCTTCGCCATCAGCATAGCCCTGACTGTTAATGAACAACTTAATACATTATCCCTCTTAGTAGTTTTTTTGTCTGTTCTACTTAATATGACTGGTTTAATTCTGTAATTATCACACAGTTATTCTTAAGTGTTGAAAATTAACTGAAATGTGATCCCTGTTAAACATAAGAGTGGGAATAAGAGAGGGAAGAGATGTATAATTTGGGACATACTCAAGCTGACTTGCCCCAAATGGTAGAGTTAGAAACATACCAGGGGATTCCAATTCAATCCCATCAAGGTGGCATGTACCAATGCCATCTCACTAGTCCAAGTGATCAATTTCAGTTCACAATTGATCATAATGAAAGGACTAAGAGTCAAAGGGAGCACATAAACAAGTCTAGTACCTGCTAACACTAACTGATAGAATAAATAAAGGGGAGAGTGATCCAACATGGGAAGTGAGATATTCAGCAGACTCATAGAATGGCAGATGTCCTAAATAGCACTCTGGCCTCAGAATCAGCCCTAAAGGCATTCGGATCTGGCTGAAAAGCCCATGAGAGTATTTCAGGCATGGAAAGCCAAGACACTCTGGCAAAAGATCTCTGTGAGTGAGATTCCAGTGGAAAGAACAGGTCTTCAAAGAAGGAGGTACCTTTCTCTGAAGGGAGGAAAGAACCTCCACTTTGACTATGACCTTGTCTAAACAAGATAAGAGTCGGAGAACTCAGAGGGCTTCCATAGCCTTGGAAACTCATGACTGGAGCATAGGGAGATTACTGATGCCATAGACAGGAGTGTCAATTGGTAAAGTCAACAACAGGAGTCACTGTGCACTTACTCCTCATGTAGGATCTCTATCCTTAATGTGCCGTGCATTGAGATTTAATGCTATAACGAGTACTCAAACAATATATTTCACTTTGTGTTTCTATGGGGGTGCAAACTGTTGAAATCTTTACTTAATGCATACTAAACTGATCCTCTGTAAAAAAAAAAAAAAGAAAAAAAAGAAATTATCAACTCCCAACTTGACTCTCACTGGGATTAAACATGACAATAGGTCTGATCTGATTTCATCATCATTTAAAAAAAAATCATCTATTATTTTTCACTTTATGTTTCTGTGTGGGAGCAAACTGTTGAAATCCTTACTTAATGTATACTAAGCTGATCTTCTGTATATTAAGATAATCGAAAATGAATCTTGATGTGAATGGAAGGGGAGAGTGAGTGGGAAAGGGGAGGGTTGTGGGTGGGAGGGATGTTATGGGGGGGAAGCCATTGTAATCCATAAATCGTACTTTGGAAATTTATATTCATTAAATAAAAGTTAAAAAAAATAAAAATAAAAAATAAAAAAAATAAGATTTCATTTGTCTGCTGCTCTAGTTGTCCAAATTAAAAAGCAGTACACTCAAATATCTAGTTTCAAGAATTCAAAACGTGTGTGGAAAATGGAATTAAAAGGTATATTTATTTTGTCATAAAGTTTTTGAAATTCATGCATATTTATTCATAATATATATTTTCCATAATTATTTTTTATTTCTTTTAAAAATTTACATAGGTGAACAAATTTCATGTGTTTTATATATAGATTTAGGAGCACAGTGATATTTCCTACTTTACCCTCTCTCCCCACTTCCCTCCTCCTCCTTCCTTTTTGTTGGACAGGCAGAGTTGGACAGTGAGAGAGAGAGATAGAGAGAAAGATCTTCCTTCTGTTGGTTTACCCCCAAAATGGCCGCTATGGCCGGTGCACTGAGCTGATCCGAAGTCAGGAGGCAGGTACTTCTCCTGGTCTCCCATGCGGGTGCAGGGCCCAAGCACTTGGGCCATCCTCCACTGCCTTCCCGGGCCACAGCAGAGAGCTGGACTGGAAGAGGAGCAACTGGGACAGAACCAGTGCCCAAACCGGGACTAGAACCCGGAGTATGGGCGCCGCAGGCGGAGGATTAGCCTAGTGAATGCGGCGCCGGCCCTCCTTCCTTTCTTATTTATGAATTTTTTGAGGAATATATCTATGTATTTTCCAAGAGCAGATTTCACTCAAATTTCTGTTTTGGAGTACTTCATTGTGCTCTGTACTCTAATGCCATATACATAGTTTGGCTATCCGGCACGGATTTCCTAAGAATTTATACTCAGAAGCTGCGTCTCAATTTTTTTTTTTTTGTGGTTCTTTTGCTGTCAATTTTTCTTTAAATTTTCAAGTGCTTTTCTAGCTCTAAACTTTGATCTTGGATACCTTCAGCCGAATAAAACTGCTGTTTTCTGAAGATGTATCTTTGGAAACTGGGATAACCATGTCGGACATTTAAAAACTAATGATTCTTACCTCTTATTATCATCGTTGTGTTTTGGAGTGTTTTCCAGTGTTTTTAAAAAATTATCCTTTTATAAATATTGACTTCAGTGAATTCTATCTCCTAAATCACAATTTACCCTTCTTTCTTAATTTTACGATCTCTGTCATGAATCTCAAGCTCTGTAATATTAATATAGCCATTCATCTGAAAAATAGTATGTATTTGTGCATAAATAATATTTATAGAGCAGGCCCATGGTGCAGCAGGTTAAAGCTGCTGCTTAGGATATGCACACACAATATCAGAGTACTGGTTTGGTCCTGGCTATTCTACTTCCAATCCAGCTTCCTGCTAATGAACATGGTAAGGCAGCAAACGATGGTCCAATGACTTGGGTCCTAGTCACCCATGTGGGAGATAGAGAGAAAGGTCTTCCTTCTGTTGGTTTACCCCCAAAATGGCCGCTATGGCTTCAGTCTGGCTCAATTCTAGCTGCTGTAGCCATTTGGAGGAGTGAACTAGTAAATAAAAGACCCGTGTCTCTCCTTCTCTGTCAGTCTGCCTCTCAAATAAATATATCAATCTTAAAAATATGTACCTTTGAGGCAACTATGTCAAAATGTTAAAAACTTAAGTCTATGTGTGCTGATGGAACTCTTCCTTATACTTTTCTATATTATTTGAAATAGTTTTAAAATAAAAACAATAAACTTATCCAATTTTTACAACTGTCATCTATGCAAGGATTCTAACTATTGCACAAATACAATCAGTTTTTCCCAGATCAGGAAGCCAGATTTAGAGTTATATAGCTAGTAAGTACCAAAGCTAGAATTTTTAATAATTTTATTCATCCTAAATCTAAACCCTGACCTATGCTGACACTCTCCTGAAATTTGTCAATTACATATAAAAGAACTAGAGTTTGTTATTTAATGAATATTTTCAAATATAGCATTAAAACATTATTAAATGTTTCTCTTCCATCTACATATAACTAATTAACCAAAACACAATGTTATTTTTTTTAAGAGAGTACATGTCCCATAATTTCTTTTTTTTTTTAACTTTTATTTAATGAATATAAATTTCCAAAGTACAGCTTATGGATTACAATGGCTCCCCCTCACCCCCATAACTTCCCTCCTACCAGTAACCCTCCCCTTTCCCACTCCCTCTCCCCTTCCATTCACATCAAGATTCATTTTCATTTCTTTTATACACAGAAGATCAGTTTAGTATATATTAAGTAAAGATTTCAACAGTTTGCACCCACGTAGAAACACAAAGTGAAAAATATTGTTTCAGTACTAGTTATAGCATTAAATCACAATGTACAGCACATCAAGGACAGAGATCCTACATGAGGAGTAAGTGCACAGTGACTCCTGTTGTTGACTTAACAAATTGACACTCTTGTTTATGGCCTCAGTAATCACCCTAGGCTCTTGTCATGAGTCGCCAAGGCTATGGAAGCCCCCTGAGTTCACTGACTCTGATCATATTTAGACAAGGTCATAGTCAAAGTGGAAGTTCTCTCCTCCCTTCGGAGAAAGGTACCTCCTTCCCAAAACACAATCTTATATTAATCTGCTTAGGGATGATGAGGATGTTTTCTTGAATTAGGCTCAGGTGTCTAGAAATAAAAAGTTCTTTATAAAGTTGTTTCCAATATTATTATTTAGCATCCTATTTTTACATTTAGGGGGCAATAAAACAATGAATTTTCTCCTAATAACTCCCTTTAACACAAAATCCAAAATAAATAAAAAATAAAATATATAGAGAATTAAGCTACAATTGTCTTAGAAATGGAACATACCTTCTTCTGCATCTGTGCCTGAAGATCTTCAGTCACTTTAGTTAACTCTTCCACTTTTGCTGATGCAACTCTAAGATCTAACTTGGCTTTCCTGAAAAGCAGAAAGTAAATTAATGAACATTATTTTCAGAGACCATAAAGTATAAAAAATTAGGAGACAACTACATTTTATAATATCAGTACTAACTCTTATGTATCTAAATATGGATCTGAGGAATAAATTCTAAAATTACCTTATTATTTAGTATAACAAAATATATGTGGGAGAGAGTAAAGAGGAACAAACATAGCTGAGTGGGGAGGGGTGCAAAGGAGGAACCACAAATACTTTATTTGGATAAATAATACTTTACAGAAATAATTTGATATATTTAATTAAAAACAACTTTATCATCTTAACTAGTTACCTAACACAAGTTTTTGTTCACCAAGTAGCATATTTTTAGGTTTATAATTTCGTGAATTTATGATTAGAGAAATATTGAATATATATTACAGAATTTATGAAAACAAACCTAAGCTTCAATATCTTTTCATTCTCTGAACACCAGAAGTATATATTATGCACTTAATCCAGTCAATGAAAACATAGTCCAATGACAATGTAATATATACTTTCTTCAGAGACTGTGGTTATAATGGACAACATAAGCTCGTGTTTTTGAACATTCTAATAAATTTGATTATCTTTCTGATGCTCCATAGGAAATAATTTTAGAACAATAGCATGAGCTTATTAAACAGTGTGAACACAGAATATTCAAATTGATTATATATAGGACATATATTTTTAGGAAAAGGCTACTTTAGTGGAGGAGCTGTCCCCATTTGCTTATTTACTACTTTAAATGTATTTAAATGTAAATAACAGTACTATTTGACTTAAAAGGAACTATCTGATGAAAAGTTTACATGTAAATGCTACTTCATTTAATTTTGACTCCAACAGTATTCATAAATATTATGAAATATATTATAAAACAACAGGAAATACATATCTAATTATATCGTAATTATGAGTAACTTGGAACAGTTGTAAATGGTTTGCAATCATCTTAATTAACACTCACAATAACTGTGAATTAAGGAATATTATAATATCAAACTGAAATGGAGGGGAGTGAGGTTGATAGAGGTTTACCAATATGCTCAAGAATTTACAAAAAGTAAAAACTAGGATAATAGCAGAATCCTCTATTATATACTACCAAAAAAAGATCCTAATATTTTTTAAGATTTAGTATTTAAAAAATGCTTTGTTTTAAATAAACCCAGATTATAAAAAAATTAAACAAAATCGACTTTCTTCACTCACAAAATGATTCACCAAATGACAAAATAAAAACAAAAGAAAAAAAACCCTTCTTACAACAATGCATGCAAAATCTTCCTTAACCTTACAGATAATTTCAGGAGTACATCTACTATGTAAACCAGTAAATGAATCTATCAGTTACAAAATCCTACATATTTTAAAGGGGAAAAACTTAAGGAATAAGATATTTAAGTTGTGATGATAAAATTGAGAAAATGATGGTAAGTTGTGATGATAAAACTTTGAATAACCATGGCAATTTGGGTCTTTACCTTCATAAAAGATTTAATAATTCTCGTTTACTTGTTTCATGGGCTTGCCAACAGGTCAAAATAGATAAAGTACTTTCAAGTGCCCATTAAAATATAAATAAATATGTCAATGTAAGTTCACATATAGCATGATCAAGGCAAAACAAATCTGTTGGAGACACAAAAGCAAGGTGCAATGTGGAGAACACAAAAGTCAGGAAGCTATTTTGTTACTAACTCGTAATGTGGCCTAATGCAGTTCACATGACCATAATAGATGTCTTAAAGACCTCATGTCCAATTACAAGGAGGAGGATTAGGTAACCTGCTATGATCAAAAATTCTATAATAGATTCTTTCTTCATTTCTAATATTCTTGAGTATATTTCTAAATTGTCTCTCAATTACACAATCAAGTTTCACTTCCATGGCTGAACTACTAGCCCATCATCACTTCCAAAATTATCCACCATTGATCTCTTTAATTTAATCTATATATCTTATATGTTAAAAAAGTTATATAATAAAAAAATTCCTGTTTAAAAATTATTTCTGGATTCCATACTTTTTTTTTTTTTTGGCACAAATCTATGTCTAATTAATTTATGTGGCAAATAAAGCCAGTCATTAGCCTTAACGAATGTCATCTTTTGCCAACTCACTCTCAGATAATTTATATTCCTAGTATAATAGCCTACTAACTCATTGTTTCCTAAATACATCCTTGCTTCTTTTTTTACACACTCAATTAAGCTGGACTTCCTTCTCTTTTTTCTGACAAACTCCTCAAAAGTTTTCCTATCTTAAGTTTCTTTAACTTCTCTTAGGCAAAAGACTCTACAATTCCAATCCTTATAATATATAACAGATGGTTGTATTATAATCACTACTGTAGGAGTCCTCCTCTGTAGAGTTTTAAATTCATTAAAAAACAGAATGTTAAATAATTGAAGGCAAGCATCGAATCTTATTATTTTCAAACTCTCAGGAGATAGCACAGAACCTGGCACATTGTAAACAAGTAAATCTATCACGAATAGAAAAGAGGGCAAAAGGAGAGAGGAAGAGGGAGAGGGAGAGAGAGAGAACCAGTCAGAAGTATACCTTTATCTTAATGCTTTTATTTAGTATCTTATATACTCAATTTTATGTTTATATGTAGAGAATCCTAGAATAATAATTTTGTGAACAGTTCTTCCAAATATATATCATCTCATACTCATTTGGAAAAGAATCTCTTAACTACATAAAAGAAAAAAATCAGGCACTGTACTTAGATCTAATTTGTAAGCCATCAAAAGGAAGAACAGAGGAGGGCATTCAGCCTACTGATTAAGACACCCACATTCCATATTGGGGTGTCTGGGCTGATACTTGTCTCCCGCACCTGACTCCAGCTTCTTGCTAATGCACACCCTAGGGGACAGCAGGCAACGGTACAAGTACTTGGGTTTCTACCACCCAAAATGGGAGCCCTAGATAGGGTTTCCAGCTCCTGGCTTTCATCTGACCCCACCTTGGCTGTTAAACACATTTGAGCAGTGAATTGGTAGATGGGAGCAACCTCTCTCTCACCTTTTCTCTCTCTCTCTCTCAAATACATAAACAAAAGGAAAAATATTCTGAAAGCATTTGAACTATTATATTCTCTAAAGCACAAATACTATGTTTTGTGAGTGAAAATAACTGGTAGTTTTATACATATTCATTCATTCCCTCATTGTTCCACAGGGTAGTTAGAAAATGTGGCTCTTTATATTTATTTCTGCTGGCTATGTTAAAGAAAATTCTAGAATAAAAGTCATAACGTTTTCCTAGATCTGGCTTTTACCACTACAAAAAATGTGAACTGGATCAATCAACTGAATATAACTATCAGAATCTGTAAAATGGAAATAAAAGTAATCTTCCCATATAACTCACTGAATGATAATAAAGTTCAAATAAGCTTAAAGCAAGTACTTTAAAAATTTACTGTATTTTATACAAATGTAGCTATCATCATCATCTTGCCTTTTATTAGATTAAGTTGTCAGGAACTGTGTACTGTAGCACTGATTTACAGCTGGACTGGGAAAGCTCTAGGGATGCCAGAAAATCTGGTCTTGACTCTTAGCCAATCTATGAATAGAGGGATTTATGATGTGCTGCTTAAAGTATGAATATCTCCTGGCAACCTTCAAAGTTGATTTTTTTTTTTTACTGTTGATTTTCAGCTGGCTTAGACAGCTATGTGACCAGATCGGCAAACAAACAAAAACTCTGATGGGAACTTTAGCTTGGGGTACACCCAAAGCCAAGATTAGATCTTAATGGTTTAATCTGTAGACAAAGTATGTCTCTGGATGAATAAAGACCTTAGGACATTTATGCCTGGATGTTACATGGACCTATGAAGCTTTCTTGACTGTGATAGTTTTCCTGCTGCACGATATGATTGCCCTTAAATAAGTTTTCTGAAATTAAATTCTGGGAAGTTTTTTATGAGTCTTTGCAAATATTTCAACTTGTGAAATCTTTGAACAAATCAACAAAAATAATTTAATTTTATAAAGGAACTAATAATATATTCATATCAATCACATGCAAATGTTTTAAATATATGTCTGCTTGTGTATGTAATTTTATAAAAGTCAAAAACAATTTTCATTTCAGGAAGATGAATTGGAATACAGAGTACTAGTTAAATATTAACAACCTTGATATCAAAACTATCCAAGTATTTTGTTCTTGTTGCTCCAAATATTTTAAATTAAAAATAGTTTGTTTATTTGAGAGGCAGAGACAGAGGGGAAGATTCCATTTTTACTTCTCAAATGCCCACAATAACCAACATCAGGCTAGGTCAAAGGCAGGAGCTAGGAATTCAATCCAGCTCTCCTGTGTTAAGGAGCCAACTTCTTGAGCCATCATCTGCTACCTTCCATGAAGCATATTAGCAGGAAGCTGGAATCAGGAGTAGGGCTGGGCCTAGCCCAGGCACTCTAGCATGGGGTGTGAGCGTTCCAAACAGTGTCATAACTGCTGTGCCAAAATGCCTGTTTCCCAAATATTTTAAAGGACATATCACTTCATTTTTGTGCATGTTTCTTTATGAATCAATTTTAAATTTCTGGGAGATTTCATTAATGTAAATTTCAATTACTTATAATATTACAGAAATTTGAATTAAACTTATCAAAATCAAACTTCACTCTTCCAAGCAAGGTGTAATCAAGAATAAGATAAAGAATAGAACATTAGATTTCATTATACCATCAATAGAGACAGAAATTAATATGCCTCAATTATCAATGCATTTTTGGAGATAACATCAAATACTATGAGTCAATTTTAACATCAATTTTTGTCTGTTTCCTCTTGCACTCTCTGAACATGGGAATCTCAGGAATAACTATAAATTGTTTTTCACACCATGAAAAATGATAAGATTCTATGAGAAATAAAACCCAATATTAACTGATATGGTATTTATTCTTTTTCTGCTTTAAAATAAAAGAAATGCAGATGTTAGGTCCTTTACTATGTACTTCTGCAATTATCCATTAAAATAAAGCCAATAACTCATTCTTAAAGACTTTAGAAAATGCCCAAACATAATTTTGGGTAAAGTTGTGAACTTAAAAAATCGTCAGTGTTTTTAGGAAATTTTATTTTTATTTTTTTGCTTCCCAATTTAGAGTGGAAGATGAATGATTAAGTGTATTCCAAAGACAGAAGCCTGATGGTGAAATTACAAAAGAATATACATTAATGATGTGTATCCTGAGCTTCAAAATTTTTTAAATACAATTACTTTTTAGTGTTTAGATATTTCATTTGTGTACAATTTATATACAGTTTAAGCTACTTTAAATTTATGTGCAATTTAAGGTCATTCAAATTTTTAATTTCTATATTAGAATGTAATTTTAGGGGCTGGCGTTGTGGCGTAGCAGGTAAAGCCGCCAACTGCAGTGCCTGCATCCCATATGGGTGCCGATTTGAGTCCCAGCTGCTCCACTTCTGATCCAGCTCTCTGCTATGGCCTGGGAAAGCAGTAGAAGATGGCCCAAGTGCTTGGCCCCTGCACCCATGTGGGAGACCTGGAAGAAGCACCTGGCTCCTGGCTTTGGATGGGCGCAGCTCTGGCAGTTATGGCCATCTAGGGAGTGAACCAGCAGATGGAAGACCTCTCTCTCTCTGCCTCTGTCTCTCTGTAACTCTGCCTTTTAAGTAAATAAATAATCTTTAAAAAATGTAATTTTCTACACTATTACTAGTAGTTGTAGTTCTTGATGCATTATGTGCACAAAAGCAAGCGTTTTTTTTTTTTTTCCAACTATTTATGTGCAGGCTCTCACTGAGACTTGTTTATTCAGAATGCCTTCAGAAGGTTCATGATTGACTTTGTTTTCCAGGATCTCTTTTGGTGTTCCTGAGGTACATCAATGTCTTATATCTCACAAAAAAGTACATAAATTGACATATTTCTGTTCTTGTAAATAATGATCACAAATATAATTCTTAGTCATGACAACGGGGAAAAAATACCAACTCAGTCTATTACTCAGTAGGTTACTGAAGTCTGTAATATAATAGACATGTTTACTGCCTGCAGTATCTGAAATACTGTGGTAATGGAATACAAAACACAAGATAGGTGAGATACAGTAATCCTTAGAATGATCACAAAGTACACTTTTAAAAAAATATTTTATCTATTTATTAGAAAGGCTGTTAGAGAGCGAGAGAGGCAGATCTTCCATGTATGAGTTCAGTCCCCAAAGAGCTGCAATGTGTGAGGCTGGGTGGGCAGAGGCCAGAAGCAAAGCACTCCATCTTGGAATCCTATGTGTGTGGCAGGGGCCCAGGCACTTGGGTCATCCTCTGCTGTTTTCCCAGGTGCATTAGCAAGGAGCTGGACTGGAAGTGGGGGGAGGGGCAGTGTCAAAGGCAACAACTCAACCTGCTACCTGACAGTGCTGCCCTCACAAAACATACTTAAATCAACACAAAAGATTAAAATTAAAGCATTATGATTTTGAGTAGGTAGTATTTTTGCATTTAGCAGAGAATACTGAAGTGGGAGGTATTTAAAATGAGTATTGGTAGAATAATTATGTGTCTCACAAGGAAAGTTGAAGGGAAAGCTTTAGAAAGGAATAAGATAAGTGAAAGCAAAAGGAAAGTAGAGAGCTTATTTAGGGAGGTGGGAAATATGAGTACAAGGTCACAGTGACTACGATGTCAGTGGTCTTAACTGACAAGTTATTTGTATTAATTTAGAGGGAAATGGGAACTGCTAATTTAATGGGATCAGAACTCTAGGAATTTAAACTTGATATTTGTGATAAAGAATGGAATAGATTAATAGTTTTCTCTCTTTAACCAACACATTAAATGATCAAAAGGCAATAAAGAACTAAACTAGGATGATAATAACAATCCTGGGAGAGATTGCATAGGATTTACAAAGAATTGATGGAATTCTGTGCATTCATTCTTTGAACAAATATTTATTGAATGCTTATAAAAGGTTAGGTATTGTGAACATAGTCCAGACATGTTGAATTTAGTACTGGTGGTTCATTCAGCATTTTTTTTTTTTGGCATTTTGTTTGTTTGTTTTAACTATATTCCAGGAACCCCAAAGTTATATTATTGAACCCCTGTGTGAACTATACTAAGTACTGTTACCAGCATTAATGATACAGTAGTAAACAAGGGAGATAAAATCCAAAGTCTGATAGTTTATACTGTAGTGGAAGGGGACAGAGACAATAAACAGGTAAACAAATAAATAAGATAATCTCAGAAACTCATAATGCTATGAAGAAAATGACTTAGAACAAGGGGAAAGATAAGGGGAAAGATATGGGTTATCAATGAGAGTCTGTCCAAGGAAGGGATATTAGAGCCACAGCTTAAAGGATGATGAGGTCAAGTTAAGAAAATCTAGCGTGGAAGAAGTACAGGCAGACCAAATTAATCATAAATGAAAATAATATGAAAAAGATATTTGAGAAATGACAATTAAGTTGGGATACATCATGGAGAGAAAATTGGAAGAGGAAGTCAGAGAGGAAGGCAGAGGTCAGATCACATAAGTGCCTTTTGGACACAGTAATAAATTTGGAATTTGTTCTAATTGCAATGAAAATCCAATGGAAGCTCAAGCAGATGAAGGGAGATGACTTATGCTGCAGTGGGATAGGAGAGAAAGTAGAAAGATCAGTTAAGAGACTGGGTGCTGATTCAAGTCCTGGCTGCTCCACTTCAAGTCCCACTCCCTGCTAATGTGCCTGGAAAAGCAGTGAAGGAGGCCCCTGCACCCACATGGGAGACCTGGAAGAAACTCTGGCTCCAGGCTTCAGATGGGCTCAGCTCCAGCCATTGTGGCCATTTGGGGAGTCAAACAGCGGCTAGAAAATTTTCTCTTTCTATGTCTCTACATCTTTCCGTAACTCTGCCTTTCAAAATTCTAAAATAAATCTTTTAAAAAAGAGAGACTACTACAAATAAAAGATAAATGACAGTAGTAATGACTAGATTTATGACAACCTAGACACAAAGCCAGCATAGCCAGGATGTTGAGGTGAATTACAAGAAAGGAATCAAGCAAAATTCCAAAGTTTGATGATGGTATTTGAGATGGAGAAGACCTCCGTCTTTTACTTAAAATAGCAGTCCTCCTTTTAACCAGTTTTATATATTGACTTTTATATAAGACTTTAAAAAAAATTTTTTTTCTGACAGGCAGAGTTAGAGAGAGAGAGAGAGATAGAGAAAGGTCTTTTGTCCGTTGGTTCACCCCCCAAATGGCTGCTACAGCCGGTGCACTGCGCCGATCTGAAGCCAAGAGCTGGGTGCTTCCTCATGGTCTCCCTTGAGGGTGAAGACTTTTTTCAAAACTGAGAATTCTGCTGAAAAAAGGTAAGACAACTAGTGATACAGTAATTCAAGTATGGAGCTCAACAAAGTGATCAATTCTGTATGTATGTATTTGAGAAAAATATTATTGAGAAGAATTAGTTGGGGAAGGTAGATGTGATCATTTACAAGAGGGAAGAAAAATTGATTAGAAATTTAAGAAATGTTTACTTTTAGTAAGATAAGGCAATTGGGAAAACAAAATAAGCCAAGAAATGACCACAAAAATCAGAGAAGAAATCAATGCACAAATACAAAATATCAAATAGAGAAATGCTCAAGAAAGAAAAACATCAATCAGAAATAATCAATAACCAAGGAGAATGAAAGATTTTATTTTAAGGCCAAGAAAGTAGCAGTAATATTTAAGAAAAGAAGAATAGAGAGGTGGGGGTAAATCCAAACTGGAAGAAATCTTGAAGCATGACAACAGCAAATACAGAGACTACTAAACAATTTCAAACAATGTGAAGGATATAATATAGTAGTCGAAGAAGTCATCAGGTAGCTCTATACATTTGAGATTTTAAAAGAAGAGAAGTCTGAGACGAGAAATTAACATTTAAAAACAGGAAGATGATAATTTATGGAATAAAATACAAGAAAAAACAGAAGAGATATGAAGTTGCAAAGTAGGCAAGAAATGGGGGATTAAATAGAATAGCAAGGGGGAAAAAAAAAAGAAATGCTTCCTCTGATAGCAGTTGGGTCCGGCATTGTGGCATAGTGGGTAAACCCACAGCCTGCAAAGCTGGCATCTCATATGGACACTGGTTCATGTCCAGGCTACTCCACTTCAATCCAGCTTCCTGCTAACGGACTGGGAAAAACCACAGAAGATGCCCTAAGCACTTGGGTCTTTGCACCCATGTGGGACACACAGAAGACATTCTTGGTTCCTGGCTTCAGCTTGGCTGTTGCAGGCATTGGGGAGTGAATTAGCAAATGTAAGAGCTCTCTGTGTCTATTCTTCTCTGTATAACTGTGCTTTTCAAGTAAGTGAATAAACCTTAAAATCAAAAAGGAATGACAGCAGCAACAATAAATGTAAAGATAATTTCACACATCTCGGGAGTGAAATATGTCTACTTAATTATAAATATCAACTCACAAATCTACCAGCACCTCCTTTGAAAATATTATACATGCTATCTACACAGGTTGGACACTAATGGAGAATAGAGGTGGGCAAAGATAGTAAGTTATACCACATTGCAACACAGCAAGGAAGGTTATTTTATTTATATCATGGAATGAGGAAATTGAAGTTCATGCAGCTAAATAATTTGCCTAAGTCAATCAAATAGTAAATGGCTGCTCTGGATGTCCTAAATAGCACTCTGGCCTCAGAATCAGCCCTAAAGGCATTCGGATCTGGCTGAAAAGCCCATGAGAGTATTTCAGGCATGGAAAGCCAAGACACTCTGGCAAAAGATCTCTGTGAGTGAGATCTCAGTGGAAAGAACAGGTCATCAAAGAAGGAGGTACCTTTCTCTGAAGGGAGGAGAGAACCTCCACTTTGACTATGACCTTGTCTAAACAAGATAAGAGTCGGAGAACTCAGAGGGCTTCCATAGCCTTGGAAACTCATGACTGGAGCATAGGGAGATTACTGATGCCATAGACAAGAGTGTCAATTGGTAAAGTCAACAACAGGAGTCACTGTGCACTTACTCCTCATGTAGGATCTCTATCCTTAATGTGCTGTACATTGAGATTTAATGCTATAACGAGTACTCAAACAATATATTTCACTTTGTGTTTCTATGGGGGTGCAAACTGTTGAAATCCTTACTTAATGCATACTAAACTGATCCTCTGTAAAAAAAAAAAAAAAAAAAAAAAGAAATTATCAATTCCCAACTTGACTCTCAATGGGATTAAACATGACAATAGGTCTGCTCTGATTTCATCATCATTTAAAAAAATCATCTATTATTTTTCACTTTATGTTTCTGTGTGGGAGCAAACTGTTGAAATCCATACTTAATGTATACTAAGCTGATCTTCTGTATATAAAGAGAATCGAAAATGAATCATGATGTGAATGGAAGGGGAGAGGGAGTGGGAAAGGGGAGGGTTGTGGGTGGGAGGGACGGTATGGGGGGGAAGCCATTGTAATCCATAAGTCGTACTTTGGAAAATTATATGCATTAAATAAAAATTTAAAAAAAAAAATAAAAAAAAAAAAAAAAAGTAAATGGCTGCTCTGGTCTAAATATTTGTGTCTCCTTAAAATTTATATGTTGAAATCTCATATGAATATAATTTCCATATAACAACTCTTTGTTATTTAACGCCTCCAGGTCTGTAACATTTGGTTGTAGCGACTCAAATGGATTATGACAACTGTAGAACAGGAATACAAAACTGGAGCTGACTTCAAAGCCTATCCTTTCCATACTTTATGCTACATAGAAACACATTTTTAAGTTTTTAGGATAGGTGCACAAATATGGAATATTTGTGAAAGATATAAATATCAATAAAATCACTTTGAAACAGGAGCCAGCACTGTGACAGATGGGTAAGCCACCACCTGTAGCACTGGCATCCATTTGGTGCTTGGTTCTTGTCTCAGCTGCTCCTCTTCTGATCTAGTTCCCTGCTAGTGGACTAAGAAAAGCATCAGAAGATGGCCTAAGTCCCTGGGGCCCTGTACCCATGTGGGAGATCAAGAAGAAGCTTCTGGCTTCTGGCTTCGACCTGGTCCAACTCCTGTTATTGTGGTCATTTGGGGAGCGAACTAGCAGATTGAAGATCTCTGTCACTCTACCTTCCAAATAAAAACATCTTTATTAAAAAAAAAAACAAACCTGAAACATAATAGTAATCTATTATTAGAATCAAAAGTTCTTAACAGTGGTTTTATGGGTTTTATTTTTGTCAACTGTCCAAAACAAGCAATCTCTTTTCAAGATTTATTTTTTACTTATTTGGAAGCAGAGTTACAGGAAGGTGAGGAAGGTGGAGAGAGAGAGAGAGAGAAAGATCTTCCACCTGCTGGTTCACGCCCCAAATGGTGGTGACAGCTATGGCTGGGCTAGGCTGAAGCCAAGAGCCTAGAACTCTATCTGGGTCTCCCACATGTGTGGGTGGGTTCCAAGTCCTTGGGACATTATCTTTTGGTTTCCTAAGTGCATTAGCAGAGAGGTGGATCAGAAATGGAGCAGTCAGGATATGAACTGGTGTTCTTATGGGATACTGGTGTCGCGAATGGCAGCAAAATCTGCTGTCCAAGGCCGGTGCTCTGACATAGCAAGTAAAGCCACCAACTGTAGCACCGGCATTCCATATGGGAGCCAGTTTGAGTCCCAGCTGCTCCATTTCTGATCTAGCTCTCTGCTATGGCCAGAGAAAGCAGTAGAAGATGACCTGAGTCCTTGGACCCCTGCACCCTAACCTCATGGAAGACCCAGAATAAGCTCCTGGCTCCTGGCTTCTGGCTTCAGATTGGTGCAGCTCCAGCTGTTGCAGCCATTTGGGAAGTGAACCAGTGGAAGAAAGACCTCTCTCTCTCTGCCTCTAACTCTGCCTTTCAAATAAATAAAAAATAAATATTAAAAAAAATCTGCTGTGCCACACAACACTGGCCCCCAAAAGAAATTTTAATATTAATTAACTGTAGTTGAAGACAGTTCCACTCTTGACCAATGAGTTTCAAAAGTAAAGTCAAATATTCTTTCTGCCCTTTAAAGATTAACAAGGATGGTAACAAAATTTTTGAATAAGGGGTGAGTACATTTCAATTAGCAATGAAGTAAAACAGTGTGAGGAGATAGGAAAATGATAACAAAATCCCATTTCTTATCTTTAAACCTGTTTTCTATATTCAGAAAACTAGCTGCCAACACATAAGGAACTGTCTGGCAATTCTATGACTAAGCACATCTGCTTAAAGCTGTTTCTCATATGGGATAGTTTCCAAGAGACATGATGAATCAAAACTAGTCATCCATGAATTCCAGATTTCCATAGCATTTTTATAATAGAAGACACAATATTATTGAAATTGGAACATGAAACATCTTAGAAAAGTCTGTTATCTCAGCTAAAATATAACTATTACCTGGCAAAACTACATTCAAAAAGTAATATATAAAAATTATAAGCACACACAACATTTTGGGAGAATAAAGTACTCATTTGTGAAAAAGAGGAAAAAATGACACAATGAATATATAAACTATTTATATAATTTCCTTTTTTGCATTTAACCTGAGTGATATAAAAATTGCATGCCTATCACATCAGCTCATATATGCTTTATTTTTATTTATTTATTTTAAATTTTACTTTTAAGGAATAAAAATTTCATGAGTACACCTTTAGGAATATAGTTATTCTTCCCACCATACCAGCCCTCCCAACCACATTCCCACCTCTCCTTCTCCTCCCTCAACCCTTGCCAGTCCCATTCTCCATTCAGACTCATTTTCAATTAACTTTGTACATAGAAGACCTACTCTATACAAAATATTTCAACAATGTGCACACACACACAAACATACACATGTAAAAACTGTTTGATAACTAGTTTTTTTTTTCCTTTTTTTAAATTTTTTTTTTTTGACAGGCAGAGTGGACAGTGAGAGAGAGAGACAGAAAGAAAGGTCTTCCTTTTTGCCATTGGTTCACCCTCCAATGGCCACTGCGGCTGGCATGCTGCGGCTAGCGCACTGCGCTGATCCGATGGCAGGAGCCAGGTGCTTCTCCTGGTCTCCCATGGGGTGCAGGGCCCAAGCACCTGGGCCATCCTCCACTGTACTCCCTGGCCACAGCAGAGAGCTGGCCTGGAAGAGGGGCAACCGGGACAGAATGCAGTGCCCCGACCAGGACTAGAACCCGGTGTGCCGGCGCCGCAAAGCGGAGGATTAGCCTACTGAGCCACGGCGCCGGCCGATAACTAGTTTTACAATTGGTATTACATATGGTATTTGTCCCTTTGGGACTGGCTTCTTTCACTAAGTATGATGTTTTCCAGATTCATCCATTTTGTTGCAAATGACCAGATTTCATTTTTTTTATTGCTGTGTGGTATTCCATACTGTATATATATCCCATAATTTCTCTATCTAGTCTTTGATTGGCAGACATTTAGGTTGATTCCATGTCTTACCTATTGTGAATTGAGCTGCAATAAACATGGAGGCACAGATAACTCTTTTGTTTATTGATTTAATTTCCTTTGAGTAAATTCCCAAGAGTGGGATGCCTGCATCAAATGGCAGGTCTAAACTCAGATTTTTGAGGTATGTCCATACTGTCTTCCATAGTACTTTACTAGGTCAGATTTCCACCAACAGCAGATCAGGGTACCTTTTCCCCCATATCATCACCAGCATTTGTTGTTTGTTGATTTCTGTATGAAAGCCATTCTAACTGGGGTGAGGTGAAATCTCATTGTGGTTTTGATTTGCAATTCCCTGACAGCTAGTGATCCTGAACATTTTTTCATGTGTGATGGCTAATTGGATTTCTTCCTTTGAAGTCTGTTTAAGTCCTTGGCTCACCTCTTAACTGAGTTGTTTGTTTTGTTGTTGTGGAGTTTCTTGATCTCTTTGTAGATTCTCGTTATTAATCCTTTATCAGTTGCATAGTTTGCAAATAATTTCTCCCATTCTGTCAGTTGCCTCTTCACTTTCCTTTTTTTTTTTTTTTTATATCTGTGGTGTCTGTTGTTACATTTCCTTTTTATTTCTAATTTTATTGATTTGGGTCTTCTCTGTGCTTTTTTTGTTTAACTGGGCCAATGGTATGTCAATTTTGTTTATTTTTTCAAAAAACCAGCTCTTCGTTTTGCCGATCTTTTGTATTTTTTGAATTCAATTTTGTTGATTTCTTCTCTAATTTTTTCTTTTTTGCCTACTATTTTTGGATTTGGTTTATTGTTGTTTTTCTAGATCCTTGAGATGCACTGATAGCTCATTTACTGGGTGTCCTTTCAATTTTTTGATGTAGGCACCAATTGCTAGAAACTTTCCTGCTAACATTGCTTTGGCTTTATCCCATAAGTCTGGATATGTTGTTTTGTTGTCTTCATTTGTTTCCAGAAATTTTTTTATTTCTCTTTTGATTTCTTCTATGACCTACTGTTCATTCAGGAATATGTTGTTCAGTCTCCATGTTTTCATATGTTCTAGAGGTTCCTGAGTTGCTGATTTCCAGCTTCATTCCACTGTGGTCTGACAAGATGCAAGGTATGATTTCAGTTGTTTTGAATTTGCTGAGAATTGCCTTATGGCCTAGTACGTGGTTAATTCTAGAGAAAGTTTCATGCACTGCTGAGAAGAATGTGTATTCTGCAACTGTAAGATGAAAAATTCTGTCAATATCTGTTAGGTCCATTTGGTCTATAGTGTTGATTAAATCTACTGTTTCTTTGTTGACTTTCTGTCTGGTTGATCACTCCATTGCTGAAAGTGGGGTATTGAAGTCTCCCATTACTACTGTTTTGGAGTCTGTCTCCGTTTAAATCCCTTAACATTCTTTTCAATAGCCAGGTGTCCTGTAATTAGGTGCATATATGTTTATATGCATTACATCTTCCTGTTGAATTGATCCCTTAATCATTACATAGTGCCCTTCTTTGTCTGTTGTAACAGTTTTTGTGTTAAAGCCTATTTTATCAGATATTAGGATCGCTACACCAGGTCTTTTTTAGTTTCTGTTAGCATGAAATATCTTTTTCTAGCTTTTCACTTTCAATCTGCGTGCATCTTTGTTGGTGAGATGTGTTTGTTGAAGCCAGCAAACAAATGGATTCTGTTTTTTAATCCATTCAGCCAATCTTTGTGGAGATTTGAGGCCATTTACATTCAAGGTGACTATTGATAAGTAACAACTTCAACTGCTATTTTTCCAAAAATATTCCATTTTTTTATTTTTGAATTTCCTTTGATGTTTTACTGAGAGATTTTCCTCATCTTCTTTTGTAGTGATGACCATTTTCTGTGTTTCTGTGTTCCGCATATCCTTAAGCATCTTTTGTAGGGCTGGATGGGTGGTGACAAATTCTTTTAATTTCTGTTTGTTATGGAAGGTCTTTAATTAATTTTCATTCGTAAATGAGAGCTTTGCAGGGTATAGTATTCTGGCTTGACAGTTTTTTCTCTTAAGGTTTGGAATACATCTCAACATTCTCTCCTATCCTGTAGGGTTTCTGATAAGAATTTGCCGTGAGACTAATTGGAGATCTTCGGAAAGTAATCTGGCATGTCTCTCATGCACTTTTTAGAATATTTTCTTTATGTTTTACTGTGGTGAGTTTGATTACAATGTGTCATAGTGAAGATCGTTTCTGGTCATGTCTATTAGGAGTTCTATGTGCTTCCCATACTTGGATGTCCGTTTCTCCAAATTAAGGAAGTTTTCTGTTATTATTTCACTAAAAAGGCTTTCTAATCTTTTCTCTCTTTCCACGCCTTCAGGAATTCCCAGAGCCCGTATGTAGGATCATTTGATAGTATCTTGTATATTCCCAACAGTGTTTTTTAGCTTGTTAATTTCCTCTTCTGCCTTTGGTTTGACTGTATAATTTCCTGTGCTTTGTTTTCTAAGTCAGATAGTCTTTCTTCTGCGCCACCAATTCTGTTTTCAAGGCTTTCTACTGTACTTTTAGTTTGTTACATTGAATTCTTTATTTCATTTTGATTTCTCTTTAAGATCTCAATTTTTTTTAATGACATCTCTTTATTCAGTAATTTTGCAAACATTTTTCTTTATCTGAGACATTTTTGTATTTTATTAGCCATTTACTTTTTTTTTTTTTTTTTGACAGGCAGAGTTAGACAGTGAGAGAGAGAGACAGAGAGAAAGGTCTTCCTTCCGTTGGTTCACCCCCTCAAATGGCTGCCACGGCCAGCGGGCTGTGCCTATCTGAAGCCAGGAGCCAGGTTTTTCCTCCTGGTCTCCCATGCGGGTGCAGGGCCCAAGGACTTGGGCCATCCTCCAATGCCTTCTCGGGCCACAGCAGAGAGCTGGACTGGAAGATGAGCAACCGGGACTAGAATCTGGGGTACTGGCACCACAGACGGAGGATTAGCCATGTGAGCTGTGGAACCGGCCAAGATCTCAATTTCATGGGAGAAATTTGCTTTCATGTCCTCTAAGGATTTTGGTAGTTTGTGCATTTGCTTCTGATTACTTCTATGTAATCTTTTTTTTTTTTTTTTAAAAAAAGACTTATTGTATTTATTTGAAAGACAGAGAGGTAGAGACAGAGAGAGAGAGAGATCTTCCATCCGCTGGTTCATTCCACAGATGGCCGCAACTGCCAGAGCTGTGCTGATCTGAAGCCAGGAGCCAGGAGCATCTTCCAGGTCTTCTACGTGGGTGCAGGGGTCCAAGGACTTGGGCCATCTTCTACTGCTTTCCCAGGTCATAGCAGAGAGCTGGATCGGAAGAGAAACAGCCAGGACTAGAACCGGCACCCATATGGGATGCTGATGCTTCAGGCCAGGGCTTTAACCCGTTGTGCTACAGCGCCGACCCCACCTCTATATAATCTTATGATCAATTTTTTGAATTCCATTTCTTATATTTCTTCCGTCTCATCATCTTCACAATCTAGTACTGAAGTGTTGTGTTGTTTTGGTGGCATCATGTTGTCTTCCTTATTCTTGTTTCTTGAATTGGTTTATTTGTTGTTCAGCATTTGTGAAGATACTCATTGGTTTCTTCTTTTTCTTTTCTTTTTTTCTTTTTTTTTTTTTTTTTTTTTTTTTTTTGCTCTAGTGGCTTTTATTGTTGTACTATGACTCAATAGATAAGAGGAATGTCTGCTTTCAGTGAGTATCTAAATGCTTGTTGTGGGTGTGGCCAGGGAGTTCTGTTCAGTTTTCCATTGTTAAGGTTTTGCCTAACACCCAGGTTTGGCTTGGTAAATCTATCTCTTATTTTTAATCAGAAGGAAAGTTTTATTCTGCTCACCTGCACTCCTCTCCTCAAAGGAGACCAGTGCCTGAGCACTAACCCCAATGAGTATAGTATTCATCTGCTCTGTCCCAAGGACCACACAAAGGATCTGTGCAGTCCTCAGTGTAAGTTCAGATTCCCTAGCAATGTCTCTCACCAGGTATCCAGGAGGCCCTGTGCATGTGGAGTCTCTCACTGTGACTGCTCAAAGTCTTCCCACACACCCTCAGTTTTTTCACAGTCCCAGCAGAGAAGCCTCACATGTCACAGGCTCCCAGCTTCCAGTTAGTTCTCCCAACTAGAGTCAGGAGTCTCTACTCAGCTGGTTGCTTGGCGCAGACAGGAGCTGGCGCAGCTGTTTTTCCAAAATGGCGCCCCCTCTCTCGGCTTGTTACAGGATGCCATTATAAAGTGATCGAGGAGAGAGAAATATAAATATGTCTATCTTATTTTTTTTCTCCTCTAGTTTGGCAGGTACACTATCCCCAGTGGGGCTCCAAGCTGGGTTCCCTCTAGGCTCTTCCTGCAGCTTTACTGCCAGTGGCTTTGGCTGCTGTGGTCTGGTCTCACCTCACTTTCAAATGCTGGTGCATAGGCTCTTAGCTGTTGGAGTTCTGAGTTGTGGGCACTCACATGCTCCATGTAGGTAGACCATGTCCCTCTAATTTTAGTAGAATTTCCTCTGCTGTTTTCTCCTTAACTCTTCCCTCAGACTACATTCTCTCCACTTTTTTTAAAACTATCCTCTGCTGGACTAGAGCACTAAGCTCCCTCTCTACTCTGCCATCTTGGGGACTCTCATATGTTCTTTAATAAAACTTTATTTTTAAGTAATTTCATTGTCTCATTTTAAAGATTCCTGGATTTTATTTCACACTTAAATACAGACAGCATTAGATAAAAAATATTTAAATGCCCCTATTATCTACTCAAACTTTTATTGGTAATAAAAACAGGCTTAACAGTCAATAAAAAAAGTCATTGAAGGTTAAAGACTGGATGCATAATGATAGATACTGAAAAATCTTTTAATTCATTGTGCAAAGCTTGTGCTAATCATATAAAAAGTTTTCCATTTATGTTATTTTGGAGATGAAATTATACTCTTACATAGATGAAAAATATAAAATACAATTTTTCTAAATAATGACAGTCAAAGAAAATTACTGTGTACTCTAAAGATAGAAGAGCAAAGGACAGAAATAGAAAATCCATATAAATAACTTTGCTTTATTCCTCCAATGAAGTATAGGTTAATTAATTACTTAACTGACTTAATCATTCAAACTATTTTTTGAACATCTGCCATGTGTCTAGCATGGAAGTAGATAATGGTTAGATAAAAAATTACCAAAGCACATTCATATTTTCAAGAAGCCTAAAGACTAGTGTATAGGCTAATCCTCCACCTGCGGCACCGGCACCCCGGGTTCTAGTCCCAGTCGGGGTGCTGGATTCTGTCCTAGTCGCTCCTCTTCCAGTCCAGCTCTCTGCTGTGGCCCGGGAGTGCAGCAGAGGATGGCCCAAGTGCTTGGGCCCTGCACACCATGGGAGACCAGGAGAAGCACCTGGCTCCTGCCTTCGGATCAGCGCGGTGCGTCGGCTGCGGTGCACTGGCCGCAGAGGCCATTTGGGGGGTGAACCAACGGTAAAGGAAGACCTTTCTCTCTGTCTCTCTCTCTCACTGTCCACTCTGCCTGTCAAAAAAAATAAAAAATAAAAAAAAGACTAGTGTAGAGAGATAGATTCATAAACAGTTCAGTATAAAAAGATAGTAAAAATGCTGTGACAGATGTATTCTGTGCAGTCAATAGTTGAGGCACAAAAAAAGAAAGCATCTTTGGGTCTACCGGAGAAAAAAGACACAAAAATTGAGAAAAATATTTCTAGATGCTGCGACATTTGAGCTGAACCTTGAAAGCTGAGAAGCTACCTTTCAGAGAAGGTCATCTTAGCCTCAACAATATGAGCAAAAGTAGGGTGTTTCTCTCTTTCTCTCCCCTTTTCTTTCTCTCTCTCACTTCTTCCCTCCCTCTCTCTCTGTAACTCTGATATTCCAAATAAATAAATAAATCTTTAAGAAAAAAATCAAAGGGCTGGCATTGTGGTTTAATGGGTAAAGCTGCTGCCTGGAACACCAGCATCCCTTATGGATACCAGTTCTTGTCCTAGCTGTTCCACTTCCTATCCAGCTCTCTGCTAATGGACTGGGAAAAACAGCAGAAGATGGCGTAAGTGTTTGGGCACCTGCCAAATACATGGGAAACCTGGATGAAGCTCCTGGCCCAGTGCTGGCAATTGTAGCCATCTGGGGAGTGAACTAATAGATGGAAGATCTCTCTAACTTTCCCTCTCTCTGTAACTCTGACTTTCAAAATAAATAAATCAACCTTTTAAAAAGTAGGGAATTAGGAAACAGCATGACTTGTTTAGGAAACAAAATACTTCAGAAAATTGAGGAATGGAAAGATGCAGAGTAAGTAACCAAGGATCAGGTCACACATGTCATGATGAGTACTTGGAATATCCTGTAGGCACTCAGTAGCCATTGAAGGGTATAGCATGATAAAATTTTATTTTATAAAGATTATTTTGATAAAAGCATGAAAAAAGAAGATAGAGTGTAAGATAATCTGGAGGCTACTGTTGTAGTTCAGAGGAGATGGGCTGAATCAAGGCAGTAGCAATATAGTGGAAGAGACGTGAAGAATCTGAGACACTTATGAGGTAGAAGTGACTGAGAAAAGAATTCATGATGCCTCCTAGTTTTCTGAAACATGAATTGGGTGGTGCCACTCACAAACACATAGAAAAAGTTCAGGAGATATGACAATAAGCTAGGTTTAGAGTCTGCTGTGTTTCAAGTGCTTCTGATTTATCTAGGTAGAGATAACCAGGAAAACCCCCTAAGAGATACTCTCAGAGATTGCTGAAGCCATGTGCCTGAAATTAAAAAGGTCAAGTTAAACACAGTTTTGAAACTAAGATAACATACCATATATAAACTTCTCAAGGAGTGTTTCTACCCTCAGAACACACTTGTACTCTTTTAAGTACTCAATAGATATAATTGAAGATATAGATATTGAGAATGTCTATGTCTATTAATGAGGCCATTCCTTATGGATAAAACCACTTTTAAAGGAAATGCTGTTGGTGCAACTCTGATGAGATTCTTTGGGCCAGCACTATAGCACAGTGAGTTAAGCCCTAGCCTTAAGGCATCCCATATGGGCTCAAGTCCTGGCTGCCCTGTTTCCAATCTAGCTCCCTGCCAATGCACCTGGGAAGCAGCAGAGGATTGCCCAAGTCCTTGGATCCCAGTACCCAAGTGGGAGACATGGAAGAAGCTCCTGGCTCCAGGCTTTGGCCTGGCCCAGCACAGGCCATTGTGGTCGTTTGGGGAGTGAATCAGTGGCTGGAAGATCTCTCTCTCTCTGTCTCTCCTTTTTTCTCTAACACTGCCTTTCAAATAGATAAGTAAATCTTAAAAAATTACAGACTCTCATGCAAATGCTTTAGACTTTTTAGCACATTCTTTCACAAACATAATGATTATTCCTAAAAGATAAACACCAATGGCAGGTAAACACCAATGACAATCATTTGATTCAAAGACTTTTTAAGATAGATGTAAAATCTGGAACATATGATTTAAAAGTAATCATTTTGGAGGAATTCCAAGATGGCAGAATAGTGAAAAGATATACTTCTTTGGACAGGAGAAAATAGCAAAAAATTAGAGGAAGTGCATTCCCGGGGGAGAGTTGGAGAGAAACCAACAGTGGACATTCTACAGAAGGAAGAGGGATGCTGTGGATTAGCATGGAACGTGCAAATGCGCAGCAATGAGTGTGAACACAACACACTTGCAGCTGAGAGGTGGAGGAAGCACCAGCTCTGCAGAGTGAGATGACAGCAGATTACAGCACCCTGTGCCACTTGCAATATTCTGGAGGGAGAGCATGGTGGAGTGCATTGTCTTTGAATTTGGCCTGGAGCCCTAAGGGAGACAGGGTACTCACCTAAAAATCAAAGAAAAACCAGCAAATTTCTCTCTCCTAATTCTCCTACAATGCTGTCCAGATAACAGCTAGGAGGGGGCACCACTTTGACATAAGTAGTGGCTGTTTCAGCTCTTGTGCTTGTGCCTACCAACTGGTGGGGACACAGGGCCATACTGAAACTAGTGGTGGCTGCAGCAGCTCAGGAGTGTATACCCAGCAAAGGGCAGGGAGGAGATACCATGGTACCACTATGAAATCAATAGTAGCTATAGAGGCTCTTGTGCATATCCAGCAACTGGTGGGGAGACGCTGCCAGGTTGAAATGAGTAGCAGCTGCAATGGCTCTTGTGTGAGTATGACTCAGAGATTTTACCAGAGGGAGAAATCTGCATTCTCCGCTGACTTTGAGTCTGGCTGAGAGGATTCACAGGGAGCTGGGCAGCCACATAGTACTGTGAGGTGACCCCAGCCTCTCAACATATCACAGACTCTGTGGCTCAAACCACCCAGGTGGTGCACACACAGTTAGCTGGCTCTGGGAATGTCTCTGTCTCTCCATGGATGTGATAGGCTAGTGGGTCAGAGCAGATCCTCTGTATCTTGTGACTGTGGGAGCTTCACGTGCTGAGGCTGTGGGTATTCTGTGACTACATGACAGGGTGCAGGACATAGCTAGGTTTCTGGGCAATCACTGTGTGAGGTGCCAAAGGCTCAGAGCTTTCTGATTGCCTGGGGTGGATTATTGTAGCAGGAACCATGTTCACATAAGGACTGTACAGATCCTTTTTGTGGTTCCTGTAGAGTGCGGGTGAGTGTCTTAACCCAGGATGGGATAACCTAGGTCATTGATCACCTTGGAAGACAGGAGGTAAGCATGTGCTTATGACAAGAGAAGTGACCATACCCTCCCCACTGCTGACAGTAGAGATCTACCACACTCAACTTGGGTGTCACCCTGGATACTAGTCACACCCGAGAGCACTGACCATAGCTCTTTGGCCACACACAGCACACACTTCTGGGTATTCAGTGAAAGAGACCCTCCACTAAGTTACAGAGGCACAGTCCAAAAATAAACACCATCAGAGGAGAGAACTGACAAGGATTTGCACAAATGTCTAAAAATAAATGCAGTAACTAAAGAAGAAAGAATAAGGAAGACAACATGACTCCTCCAAAGGAACACAACAATGCTTCAATATTAGAGAGTGAAGACAAATCCTGGCTGCTTCTCTTCTGATCCAGCTCTCTGCTATGACCTGGGAAAGCAGTACAATATGGCCCAAATCCTTGGACCCCTGCACCCACATGGGAGACCGAGAAGAAGGTCCTGGCTCCTGGCTTCGGATAGGCACAGCTCCGGCCATTGCGGCCAATTGGGGAGTGAACCAGAGGATGGAAGACCTCTCTCTCTCTCCCTCTCTGTCTCTCTCTGCCTCTCCTCTCTTTGTGTAACTCCGACTTTCAAATAAATAAATAAGTCTTTAAAAAAAAAAGAAACAGAAGAAGACAGGAAAAAATGGAAATATATTCCATTTTCATGGATTGGAAGAATTAATATCAAAATGTCCATACTACCCAAAGCATTTTACAGACTCAATGCAATCTCAGTCAAAATAGCAACACATTCTTCTCAGATCTAGAAAAGAATGATGCGAAAGTTAATATGGAAACACAAGAGATTCTGAATATTTAAAGTAATCTTATTTAAAACAAGATTTTATTTATTTGAAAGGCAGAAATACAGACAGAGAGAAGGAGAGATACAGAAAAATCTATCTGCTGGTTGACTCCCCTAATGGCCACAACAACCAGAGCTGGGCCGATCCAAAGTAAGGAGCTTCCTCTGGGTCTCCTATATGGGTGCAGGGGCCCAAGCACTTGGGCCATCTTCTACTGCTTTCAGGCCATAAGTACAGAGCTGGATCAGAAGAGGAGTAGGCAGGACAAGAACTGGTGCTGATATGGGATGTTGGTGCCTCAGGCGGAGGCTTAACCTATTATGCCCTATCTCTGGTCCTGGCAAAGCAATTTATTTATTTATTATTTTTTTGAAGATTTATTTTATTTATTTGAAAGACAGAGTTACAGAGAGAGGTGGAGACAGAGAGAGAAGTCTTCCATCCGCTGGTTCACTCCCCAGATGGCCTCAACGGCCAGAACTGCGCCGATCCAAAGCCAGGAGCCAGGAGCTTATTCTGGGTCTCCCATGCTTGTGCAGAAGCCCAAGGACTTGGGTCACCTTCTATTGCTTTCCCAGGCCATAGCAGAGAGCTGGATCAGAAGAGGGGCAGCCAGAACTAGAAAAAACGCCCATATGGGATGCCCAGGTGCTTCACACCAAGGCTTTAACTCTCTGTGCCACAGAGCCGTGCTCTCCCCACCCCTCATACCACCCAGTAAAGCATTTTAAACAATAAAAATAAAGCTGGAGTCATCACAATACCAGATTTCAAGACATAAAACAGGGCAGTACTAATCAAGAGTCTGGTACTGGCAAAAAAAATTGACATGTAGCCCAATGGAACAGAATAGAACCTAGAGAAATTCATCCACACATCTGCAACAAGATGAATGAAACTTGAAACCACTATACTTAATGAAAAAATGCAGTCCCAAATGACAAATAACATGTTTTCCTTGATGTGTGGTAACTGATAAAGTCCATAAAAGGTAATCTATATAGGAATGAAATTGACATTTTAAGATTTGATGACTTTTAAGAGCCCTTGTCTCAACTGTTGAGGAACAGTGTTTTTTCCTTCTTACTATTTGTTGAACTCTTTACTAGTGTAGGGCTAATCTTAGGAGTCTAAAGTAAACTGAAATTAAATCATTGTAAAACAATGGAGGGGAGCAGTGCTGTGGCACAGCAGGTTAAAGCCTTGGGCTGCAGTGCCAGCATCCCATATAGGCGCCGGTCCCAACTGCTCCACTTCCAATCCAGCTCTCTACTGTGGCCTGGGAAAGCAGTAGAAAATGGCCCAAGTCCTTGTGTCCTGCACCTGCCTGGGAGACCCAGAAGAAGCTCCTGGCTCCTGGCTTCGGACAGGCTTAACTCTGGTTGTTGCGGCTATTTGGGGAGTAGACCAGTGGATGAAGGACCTCTCTGTCTGTCTGTCTGTCTCTCTGTGTGTGTACCTTTCTCTGTAACTCTGTCAAATAAATAAAATAAATCTTTAAAAAAATGAAGAGAGGGAATAGTAGAAAAAGCAGGAGGAATGGTGGGAGTGTGGGCAGGTGGGGAGTATCACTATATTCATATAATAAATTTTTTTAAAAAACAAAGATAATGATGAAAAATAATAAGCTATATATATTAACATACATCTTTTACTGAAAACATATTTTGCTTTCAGTACTCATTCCTATAACTCTTTATATTCTATAAATAAACATAAATAAAAAATACTTAAAGGTAAACAGCATAAAAATCAAAGTTAAAATGAATAAATGCTGAATGGATCTACAAGAATAGAAGAATAAAAATCTAGCTAAATGAATGAAATAGGTGTGGCAAGGCATGTTTTAACCAAGTTTAGAATATTATATGTTTTCTGAGAAACAGAAAGTTGATAAAAGGCAAAATGATTGTAACCAAAAATTCTCTGAGAAACAGTAACGTGACTACTGAGAGCAGTGTGCACATAACTGGTGGGTGGGGGAAAAACAAATGAATGAAAATTCTTAAGAAAAGAGGCAGAAGAGCATCTGTATGATAGGGTATTCCCCAAAACTCTCAAAAAAGAAAGTGATAAAAGTTTTAGTTATAAATTCACATGATTTTAATTTTCACAACATATTATTAGTCAAGAAATGAAATTAATATGTTTCAGTGTAAGTACAAATTTAACTTTAATGTTTAGAGCTTCCAATTTAGTTATTCTTGGCATAGGTATAGAAAGCATCTCAAAACCTAAATTCTGGGAATGTCAATATGCCTATCATTCAGAATCTGTCAAATGTGAAAGCAACAACCTTTTCCCTAAAAGAAGCATCTGCTAATCCTTATGCTCCTTCAAATCTGTGGCAGGAAAAGCAAGCAGAGTTTTATGTATACAACTCTGAACTGCTTAATGTTAAGCTATGGAATACTGTCAGTAAATATTGTGGCAGAGAAGCTCCTGGACAATTAAAACACGTAAGCCCTTTTAGACTTCAGCAAACCACTAGAAGCTTTATAAATCTCTAATCTCAATTAATAATCTTTAGTACCAAACATCTACCAACCAAATGAATCTTCCACACAGATGTCAGAAATCAACATATCCACTCATCATACTTTCTTTACCAATCAATTCTCATTCTTAACGTGCTTACTGCTGTGAATACTGTCAGACAGCCAGGCTTAGAATCTCACCAGATCAGCAATAACAGGATGTGAGTTCTTTTTTTCTTTTTTTTTCTTTTTTAATTTTTTTGACAGGCAGAGTGGACAGTGAGAGAGAGAGACAGAAAGAAAGGTCTTCCTTTGCCGTTGGTTCACCCTCCAATGGCCGCCACGGCCGGCGCACCGCGCTGATCCGATGGCAGGAGCCAGGAGCCAGGTGCTTTTCCTGGTCTCCCATGGGGTGCAGGGCCCAAGCACCTGGGCCATCCTCCACTGCACTCCCTGGTCACAGCAGAGAGCTGGCCTGGAAGAGGGGCAACCAGGACAGAATCCGGCGCCCCAACCGGGACTAGAACCCGGTGTGCCGGTGCCGCAAGGCGGAGGATTAGCCTAGTGAGCCACGGCGCCGGCCAGGATGTGAGTTCTAATTTGGCTCTTCCATAAAATTTGTCATGTGTTTCTTGATATGACATGGTTTTTGATCCTTTTGGTTCTACTTGCTTTCTTCTATAATTTTATTTTATAAAACAAAAATAATGGTAAGATATCATCTAGTAACAAAATAGTATGATTCTTCCCATCCTTTAATGTAACGTCACTAAGTTTTGCCCATTTTTCCTAAACAAAATCTTTTATAAGCATTTCACTTGCCATTTATATTTTCAATATATGATTGTAGGAACCAATTTTCTTTTTTCTTTCTTTCTTTCTTTCTTTCTTTTTTTTTTTTTGACAGGCAGAGTTAGACAGTGAGAGAGAGAGAGAAAAAGGTCTTCCTTCCGTTGGTTCACTCCCCAAATGGCCACTATGGCTGGCACGCTGCGCCGATCAGGAGCCAGGAGCCCAGGTGTTTCCTCCTGGTCTCCCATGCAGGTGCAGGGCCCAAGCACTTGGGCCATCCTCCACTGCCTTCCCGGGCCACAGCAGAGAGCTGGACTGGAAGAGGGGCACCTGGGACAGAACCGACGCCCCAACCGGGACTAGAACCTGGGGTGCCAGTGCCACAGGTGGAGGATTAGCCTAGTGAGCGCGGTGCCAGCCCAATTTTCTTAATCATCTTCCATGCAGGTCTAGAGGGCCCTATCTGTATTCCTCTGCTTCAGACTGGTGGTTTCTGGTCCACGATCCATAGCATAACTGGCACTCATACTGTGAGACCTGGGTAAAACTCCACAATACCTTGGAGTTCCAGGGCTGTGACTACTAGTATGATATTCCTCCACATCTCTGAGACATACACTGTGTGATCTTGTGTACAGCCTACTGCATTCCAGCAAGCCAGACCCACTCCTGCTAGTGCACAATCCTTAGCACAATCTGTATTCACCCTGTGGGCCTGGGAAAGGTCTGCTTAACATTTCCCAGTGCTGAGACTTCAGTCCTTGGGGCTGTACGACCCAGTATTAATCACACCCAAACAGCAGGACTTGGGGAAGGTCCTATCTGCATCATACAGTCTGAGATCCATATCTGTTGCTGCCACAAGCCCCTGCATCACTCAGTTTTGCCGAGTGGGAACCCTCCTTTGGACACCAGAAATGTGGCTACACCATCATAAACATTAGTGTGATAAACACACAACTCTCTGGGAACTAAAGACACACACTATTGGAAATCAACATATTATTCAAAGTCATGCTACTATCTCCACAAATTTCTGTAGACTAAACAACTGTGGTATTTGTAGACACTGCTGATCACTGAAGAAATCACCAGGGAGTTACATTTTTGAACTCAACCTACAACAAAAGCCAATGCAACAACCCAAGCGACATCCTAGATTCTATCTAAACAAAAATATCCTTTTCAATGAAACATATTCCATAAAAAAAGGAAGTATAATGCAAGATGTGAAGGTATCAATGTAAGGACATAGGAAACACTAAGAAGTAAAGAATCATGACAGCATGAAAAAACACAACATTTTCCAGAAATAGATCTCAATCTGAAGGAATCTCTGAAATGTCTGAAAAAGAATTCAAAATAATGATCCTAAGGGAACTCATTGAGATGCAAGAGACTAGAGACAGTTAAAAAAATTAGAAAAGAAATCCAAGATGGCTGAATATGGAAAAGACAAACTGATTTGGACATGGGAAGATAACAGAAGAAAAGTGGACTGGCTGCATCTCCAAGGAAGAGCTGGAGAGAAGTTTGCAATAGAAATTCTGCACAAAGAGGAGAGACACCATGGAGCAGTCTGGACAGCGCAAACATGAACAAATTAGCAGGGCCATCACTGGTGAATGCCACACCTGAGGGCTGGAGGAGATGTCAGCTCAGAGGTGAGATCAGACTGCAGCAGCCCATACCACTGGTGACATCCTGAGTGAGAATACTGTGGACCAGAGAGCCTTTAAGTCAAGCATGGAGTGCTAGCAAGGGGCAGGGTGCCCACCTAACCTTGTGAAGGGAGGGCACATTTGTTTCTTCCCATCCCTCCAAAAGGTAACCAGTGACTAACAAGGAGGAAGCACCACCTTATTAACATGAATAGAGGCTGCAGCAGTTCAAGTGCACACACAACTAGTGGACTTTATAAGTGGGATAAATCCATGGTTTCTACTGACTTTGAGTCTGGGCTGGAGGGTAGCAGGTGGTAGGGTGCCCATTTAGGGCTATGAGGCACCCCTCCCCTCACTCTATCACAGGCACTCAGATTCAAACTGTGAAGACGGAGCACCAACAGGCAGCTGACTCTAGGAATGTCTCTGCTGTCTCCATGCATGGGGCAGGCTTGTGGGGCTAACAGGATCCCCCAGTCCCTGTGACTTTGGGATCCCTGTGCTCTGTGAATGTGGGAGTTCTGAGACTGTGTGATAGGGGTATTGGGTGAGGCTGGGTCTTGGGAAAGTTTCTATGTCTAGCTGCATAAGCACAGAGTTACCTAAGTGCCTGGGGTGGGTTACTGCAGATGATTTCATGCTCACCATGAGGACTACACAGTACCTTTCTGTGGTTCATTGTGGCTGTGTGAGTAAGGTGTGAACCCACTGTAGGATAGGGTAACACCAGGCATTGATCACTTTGGCAGAGAGGAGGTGAGGCTGTGATCATATACTCCCCTTGCTAACAATAGAGGAGATAGATATCCAATGCCTGAACAGGTGTCACTCTAGACTCTTGCCCCACCCTCCAGGAATCTTGGGAATTCCCTGGCTCCACCTAGCACATGCCTCTGGATAGCCACTAAAGGAGCAGAAACTCCATTAGTCACAGCTGAAAGACAAAAGCCATCAGAGGAGAAAACCAACAAGTGATTCTACAAATACCTAAAAATAAATGTAGAAAAGAAACATGAACAAGGAAGACAGTATGACTCCAGAAAAGGAACACAACAAGACTTCAATATTAAATGGGAAGGTGAAGAGATTGATGAAATGTTTGCAAAAGAATTGGAAAGAATAATATTGCTCAGAAACCAAGAGAAATGAATACATGAGATAAAGAAATTCATATAATACATGGATATTTTGCTGATAGAAATATTGAAGAGGAATCAAACTGAAGTAACAGAAATGAAGAATTCAATGTCAAATAAAAAACACAGTGGAAAGCATTAACAATGAAGAGGCAGAAGAAAAAATATCAGTTAAAAGAAAAAAACCTCGGAAACTTTCCAAGTGCCAATGTGATGCCACAATTTTAACCACCTGACCTCATGGATAGGACAGTTAACACACAGGTACACGAAATGCATGAACATTCCTTCAGGCTATAGACATAAGTTTCATCTGAAATATAAATGAGTTTATTTAGATTTAGGTACCATTCTCAACCCATTTCATTTTTTGAGTTATTATAAAATGTAAAGAAGAAAAATCCAAGATCTGGTATAGGGCATTTTGGATAGGTATTTCAAGTATTCAACCTATATGACAGTATTTTAATTTACATTTTATTGAGTGCCATGATTTTTGAATTGTCTACTCACATCTTTTGTTTTAATTTTCTATAGGTTTTTATTTATTCTTATTAATCCATAGGTAACATGTTCTCAATGCTAACCTGCTGTCAGTAATATGCATTACATATGTCTTCTAACAGACTGCTGCATGTATTGATTTTTGTAAGGGAAGTTTTATAAAAGCAACAGTAGGTTAATATATCAATCTTTTCAATTTTTAGCCTGTATTTAAACCTTGACTAAGCAATATTTCCCAGCAAATGTTAAAGAGAGAAACTCTGAAATTTTCTAAAGAGAATCTGTCATGTTTTACTTCTTAACCTAAGTTTTTAACTATAAAACCATATAAAGACATAAATGTATAATGCAAAACTTTATAGATTTTTTTCATAAGTAATAACCATGCCTAATATTATGGTTTTCCTGCTGATTGATAATGTACCTGCATCATGTACCAAACTCCTATATATAGCATTTACTCCATTCTAGTCTGCCAAGCTCACTCTTGTAAATAACACTGCATTTTATTCTTCAACAGAATCGTCTTGGTAATTGGCATCTTACTAATTAATGAAGCTAACATTAGGTTATCAATTTTTTATACAAATACCAAGAATGAAAGAGAGAACGAAGGGAAGAGAGAGAGAGAGGGAGAGGGAAAAGGTGAGAGTGAGGGGAGAGGGAGAAGCTATAGGGATTTTAACACAACACTGATTTTAAACATTTGGGAAGACTTATTCTCACATTAGAGAACTGAATCTTTCTATCCAAGTATAGTAGTTCTAAATTCTCTATTTAGTTCTTCTGTATAGCTATTACAACTATTTCTTTCTTGAGAATTTCTACTTTTTTCATTTGTTTCATGCATATTTGTAAGTATTCCTTGATGCACACTTATGGCCATCTAAATATTTGTGAAATAGGGGCCAGTGCTGTGGTTTAGCTGCCACCTGCAGCACTAGCACCCCATATAAGTGCTAATTCAAGTCCTGGTTGTTCCACTTCAGATTCAGCTCCCTGCTAAAGTGCCTAGGAAACAGTGAAAGATGGCACAAGTCTGTGGGCCTGCCACCCATGTGGGAGCCTTGGATGAAGCTCGGCTCCTGGCTTCGGCCTGGTCTAGCCCCTGTCATTGTGGCCATTTAGAGAGTGAACCAGCAGAAAGAAGTTCTCTCCCTCTGTTTCTCCTTCTCTTTCTATAACTCTGCCTTTAAAATAAATAAATAAATCTTTAAAAAAGGTTAAATAATATCACCATATCTGTCACTCAGATTGTCTTTTTTCATTGAACAAGAAATTTTCTTGATTCTTGGCATGCTAACTTGTGATAGGTACCTGGGCATTTTCAGTATTATGAGAGTCTAGATATTATTTAAACCAATTTCAGCTGATTTCCTCTGATAGTGTTCCATCAGTGAAAAAGGGGTGGTGGTGTCTTACTTCTGCTCATACCAGTCATAATTCTGAAAGATACAATCCCAAATGCTGTAATTTTGAATGCTGAAATCCAGAAAGAGCAAACCCTAAAGTCTAAAATCCTACCAAAACAACAATCTCAAAAGATTAAAATCCAGAATACTAGAATCCTGAAAACCACAATTCCCACTGGGAAAAAAAAAAAGGCCACTGAGAGGGGTAACACAGCAAATTCTGGAGAAGTGTTTTCAACTGTATATGGGATAGTGGCCAAATCATTCAATCATTTATTAGTTCTGTCCCTGCATACCCACCATTATGTTCTCCTTACAGAAACATTCTTTGTTACAGAATAAAAAGAATTCAAAAAGCTCAGTGACCATCTCAATCAAGGACACTTGATAATATAGAGGTTCCTCCACTGTTACAGCACACATTAATTGATGAACTATTCTTGGTTAGAGATTTGACTGTCAAAGACAGTCTTCTCATATTTACCACTAAACATAACATAGAAAAACCAGCATATGCTTCACCTTGGCTAAGGCATGGCAGTTCCAAAATCGTCCTCACTGTATTTTATTAAATATATAAAAACCATGCCCTGTTGCCTCTAACAGTTCTAGAACTTACCTTATTGCTTATGTATTAATGAAAGGAAAAAAGCATAATGACAGATGAGGTGCAATCAAAACTTCTTAAAATGGATTTCCAGGTGTAACTAATAAAATGTGCTTTTTTCATTCAGCCCAACATATTTGGTGGAAATTTCAGATAAGTGGATTGCCCATATAATATGGCAACAATGAATGCCAACTTGTTTAAAACTGTGTCATTTGTTTGCCTCAGCATTCCTTCCAGCTGATGAATTCTACAAGTTCTTAATGAATTAAGCCACACTTACCTAAAGAAGCCATTGTAATTTAAAAATATTTTTAATGACTGTATCATAAAATAAAACTTTATATGACTACACTTTTGAATTGTAAGAATGATGACTAAGGTAAAGGAAAGTGAAAACATTTTTTAGTCCTTTGGAGATTTTCCTGTGAAATCTATTAATGCAATGATGATTAAGCCTCTAAATCACATGTATAAGATACAATATTAACTTACCTGATTTTTACAAACTCTGTACAGATAGCCTGAATAGTCCTAATTCGACTTTGTGATGCTGCAAAAGTGATGAAATCCTGTAGCAATTGTACTTTGAATTTGTATTTTGATCTTCTACAGGCTAGTGATATGTGATGTAATTCTGTCAATGCAGTATTGTGGTAGAAAGCCACAGCTCCCTGTCAGCCAGGAAGGTAAGTAACCAATACTCTACAGTGTATAGATGTTTCCTGACTTATAATGAGATTACATCCTGATAAACTCACTGCAAGTTAAAAATATCATTAAGACAAAAAGGCACTTAATATCCCAAAATACTCACCAAAAAAGAAAAAATACTAAGTCAAACAACTTTAAATTGAGGACCATTTGTACTATGTTGTTAAGCTATGATGTGCAGTAGGTTGGATACATCAAATGATATTTTCAACTTATGACAGGTTTATCTATACATGACCCTATAATTAGTTGATGAGTATCTGTACTCATGTTGGTTTCCTTCTCTTTCTCCCCCCTGCCTCACTTCCCAGTCCCCTACTGATGACTTAAAGAAATGACATGCCTTAGAATGCTTTTCAGGATCTGTTTATAAAGATGTCCAAAGGAAGAAGATATGAAGTAGCTTTCAAATGAGGACAAATTTCTTCTAAGGGAATTGGCTTTTTTTCCATAACCATTGGTTTTACCATCATGGTACATCATTTCATATGTGAAGGTACTACGAAACTTCATTGAAAATGGAACTATAAGATAGGTTTGTTCTGATGCAAAATATTTTTGAAATTCATGCATTTGGGGTCAGTGCTGTGCTGCAGTAGTTAAAGCCACAGCTTGCAGCACTGGCATCCCATATGGGCACTGGTTTGAGTCCCAGCTTCTCCACTTCCAATCCAGCTTCCTGCTAACACGCTTGAGAAAGCAGCAAAGGACAGTTCAAGTCCTTGGGCCCCTGCACCTACCTATGTGAGTGACGTGAAGGAAGCTCCTGGCTCCTGACTTTAGCCTGGCCTAGCTTGGTCATTGTGGCCATTTGGGGAGTGAAACAGCAGATGGAAGAACTATGTTTTTCCTTCGCTCTTTGTAATACTGTCTTTCAAATAAATAAATAAATCTTAAAAAAAAAGAAATTCATGCATTCAGAGTATTCAAAAAGTTGTGGCAAATGTGTATTATGGAAAAAAAATGCATGGAATTCAAAATATTTTAGACCAAACTACAAGGGAACTTCAAAACGTTCATGAAAAATAGCATTAAAGTTTACTTTAGTGTAAGAAAATTTAAATCCATATAGTTTTTTTAAAGATTTATTTATTTATTTGAAAGGCAGATTTAGAGAGAGGCAGAGGCACTGAGAGAGAGAGAGAGAGAGAGAGAGAGAGAGAGAGAAAGATCAGTCTTCCATCTGCTGGTTTACTACTCAAATGGCTGCAATGGCTGCAGCTGGGCCAATCCAAAGCTAGGAGCCTGGAGCTTCTTCCAAGTTTCCCAAGTGGGTATGGGGACATAAGAACTTTGGATATCTTCTGCTGCTTTCCCAGGCACATTAGTAGGGAGCTGGACCAGAAGTAGAGCAGTGTGGGCTTAAACCGGCACCCATATGGGATGCTGGCAGAGCAGGTGGAAGCTTTACCCGCTACCCCATAGTGCTGGCCCCCATGTATAGGTTTTGATATGAGTTTCCATGAACTTTCAGAAAACCCTTTATGCATGATTTTCAAAATGTTTTTTATATAAGGATAAACTTCTAATTTCATTTTCCATGAACTTATTTAAGTACCCTTTATTAAAGTTACATCCTCTTCAGTTTCTTACCATCCCAACAGATTTATATTACAAAAAGCCATTGATAGAAGCTTAATAAAATGAAGGGAAAAAAACACTCATGGGAAAAGTTGTGACATTATCAGTTCTTCTAAAGAAAAAAACATTTTTGAAAATACCGAAGTTGTTTTCGGAGTTGTTCAATTTCTACATTCTGTTCAGTCATAGTCTTCAGAAAGTGTTGGTTAGTCTGCCGTAAGAAAAAAAAAACAGTTATTAACAGAATATTTAAGAATTATAGCTTCAAAGATTGACTACAGCTTAAATAAGTAACATATAAACAGAAGAAAACATGAAGTGAGATTCATGATAACGATTAGATGTATTTGAGGGTAAAATGTAACCGTGCGGCCTTTCCTTGTCTTTACTACCTCAGTGGAGAGTTGCATCAAACTACCTACAGCTGCATTTCTGGGGTCTACGGCTCTCTTTGGCTATCTGAATGTCCTCTCTTCATCTACCTGTTTGCATAGAAGGGTACATGTATGGTAGAATTAATGGCCCACTCCGCTTTGGAGCAGCCTATTTGACTGGAGGGAATTGGTATATAAACAACTCCCTTGTCACATGGGTGGAATAACTCAGGTGTGTGTTCTATACTGGCTTTCAGAGGCCATTAGTGGGATTAGGGTTCAAGTACTCAGAGTGTTAACATACTTGACTTTTAGAAACCCTTTCGTTGGCTGCCATTCCTTTCCTTCTTGGTCTCATGTCGCTCCCCCTCTTCGTGGAGGAACGACACTAAACCCTGCCTAGGCTTCATATCTGAGTCACGGCACCATTATGTCGCTCCCCCTCTTCGCGGAGGAACGACACAGCACCCTGCGTTGTTCTTTCATCTGCTCGGCCCTCTCCGGGTTTGCTGCTGGTTCTTCCCGGGTTGGCTACCGTCCCTTCCACCTCCGTGGAAGGGCGGTTCCCCCTAGCCACTTTCCCCACTTCCGCGGGGGAGCGGCACACCGCCGGCCGGCTCTCTCGGGGGCTGCTCAGGTGTTATTCGGATAGATGTTCCTGGTGCATGTTGTCTCTCTCCTCCTTTATAGTCCTCTTCCACCAATCCCAACTCTGCTACCCACACGCCGAGTACGCTGCTCTCCTCCAATCAGGAGCAGGTCCTACAGTTTATTGGTTGAACTGGAGGCAGCTGTGTAGAAGCTGTTACTCCCTTCTCAGCGCCATATTGTGGGAGAGCAGATGCATAGAATAAGTCTTAATTACAGTAACAGTCTAGTCCGAGTTGCTCCCCACAGTCTCACTTCCCACTGTTCTATCTGTGCTTCTTAGTATGGCTTCCTAAATAAATAACATGTTTTGAAATCTTTTCCCCAAGTTTGGCTTATGGAGAGATCCAAAGTAAGATAGGAAATTGTAATCTAAGTGTAGAAAATCTTCTGCTAAGGGGACTGATTTTTTTTTTTTTCTGTAAGTACTGATTTTACCATGCTGGTACAAATTCTTTATCCCTTTGCAGACATATTATAGTTACCTCCTGACTTATAATCTTTTTTTAAAATGATTGATCAATTTATCTGAAGAGAGAGAGAGAGAGAGAGAGAGAGAGATCTCATCCACTAGTTCATGTCCCAAATGGTTGCAACAGCCAGAGCTGGGCCAGGCCAAATCCAAGAGCCAGGAAATCCATCTAGGTCTCCAATGTCAGTGGCAGGGACTCAAGCACCTGAGCCATTATCTGCTGCCTCCCAGGCACATTATCAGAGAGATGAGTTGGAAGCAGAGGAGTCAGGACCCAAACCAGCCCCTCATATGGGATGTAGGCATCCCAAGCAGTCTTAACCTTAAGGATCACAACAAACACCCTGACGGAGAAGCCTTGCTTTCCCTCTCCATCTGCCCCAATAGATGGTGCTTACATTTCTCCAACTAAAGTCACTAAATCAGCTTTCACTGTGCTTCTCTCATGCTCTATCCAATTTCATTTACTTTACATTCTTTTAAATTTTGAGATATAGGAGACGGTCCTTCCATTTGCTGATTCACTCCCCCCAAATGTCTGCAATAACCAAAACTCAGCCCAAAGCCAAGAACCAGGAACTCAGGCCAGGTCTCTCACAGGGATAGTGGGGACCCAAGTACTTTGAGCCATCACCTGGTGCTTCCCAGGGTGAGCATTAGCAGAAAGCTGGATTCATGAGTGAAGGAAGACTCCAGTGCAGACATTCTGATAGGGAGAACAGACACCCCAAGTAGCATCTTAACTGCTATGGCAAAAGCCTGCCCCTAGCTTCATATTTTCAATATACTATTATATTTCTCTTTGCCTGGTCTTCATCCCACAACATATTCTGTGGCCCACTCACTGTCAAGCAGAATTAACCACTTCCTTTTTGTATTTTAGTAAAATTTTATACATATCTTTATAGTGCAAATGCATTAAACTAAAGTTTATATATTTCTGGCTACACTAAGAAGGTTTTTTTTTGTTTGTTTGTTTGTTTGTTTGTTTGTTTTTAATTGTAGTATCTGCCTCTCCCAGAACTCTTAAGTGCCTGGTCCATGGTTTAATACATTTAGGCACCTATAACTTTGAGGAATGAATGAGTGAATGCCTTTACTGAAACATGAAAGAAAGCCCAAGATTTCATCTTTATGATTATTTGGGAAAAATAAATTACTAAAGACAAGAATTTAGTATGTAATTCATAGACCACAGTTTAAGAGACCAACTATCACAATCACCAAAAGGTGGAAAGAATAGTAAGTATAATACTACACAAGAAGAGTTAAGAAATCAAACAAAACAATTAGTAGTAAGAGTGGGTACTGGGGTAATGTGATATGGTGATAATGTAATGGGGGTTATAATTTTCAGCCCTCCTCAGATTCCAAGGAGAGAAAGGGGCTGAAGCCTTAATTGATCACTAATGGTAAATGATTTAAAGCATTCATGCCAAAATACTGAAATATCCCTAAGAACCTAAATGGATGGGTTTAGAGTGCCTGAGGATTGCTGAACACACAGAGATACCAGGAGGATGATGGTTCTGGAAGAGGCTGTATACCTGTATCCCTGTATCTTGTCCAATGTATTTTTCCATTGGGCTATTCATTTGTACTTCTTGTGTATGCTTTAAAATGCTGGCAAATGTGAAAAAAGCACACTTCTCAGTTCTATGAACCAGTTTTGTAATTGATCAGAATGGGGGAGAAGGTCCCAGGAACCCTCACTTTTCATCTTGTTAGTTAGAATTTCTGGAAGCCTAGATATGTGATTGGAATTTTAATGGGGCAGTCTTGTGAAAATTAAGCCCAGAATTTGTGAGCTCTGATTCCAATTCCAAGTAGAATGTGATAGAATTGAATTAATCATAGGACACCCAGTTGTATCGACTGTAAAACTCATCAGTACGGGGGAAAATATACACAACCAGTTACAGAAGTGTTTTGTGTTGAATGTGATATGAACAGCAGAGAAAAAAGGTTATTTTTTGTTAAGTTATGAACATGAATTTGGGGAGATATAATCATTGTACACAATTTAAAGATTGTCTTGAGCTTGCTTCGTATTGCTCCAAAAGGAAAAACTGTGTATGAGTGGGAAGAAACCCAATGACAGATTTTAGCTTTTTAATGGTCAGAGTTCAAAGGAAGAGGCTCTTTTGGGAAGTGATAAAATCTCTTAAAGGGGATATTCAAAGCAAAGGCAAGATGATCACCTTCTAATAGAGGATAGCTGTTATTTGGGGGGAAACAGATGACCTTTAGTATCTTTTCAAATTCTCCTATGAAGCTGGATCAACAATTATTTTTAACCTAGAAACCTGTTTTTTTTTTTTTTTTTTTTTTTTTTTTTTGACAGGCAGAGGTGGACAGTGAGAGAGAGAGACAGAGAGAAAGGTCTTCCTTTGCCATTGGTTCACCCTCCAATGGCCGTCGCGACCGGCGCGCTGCGGCCAGCGCACCGTGCTGATCCGATGGCAGGAGCCAGGAGCCAGGAGCCAGGTGCTTTTCCTGGTCTCCCATGGGGTGCAGGGCCCAAACACCTGGGCCATCCTCCACTGCACTCCCTGGCCACAGCACAGAGCTGGCCTGGAAGAGGGGCAACCGGGACAGAATCCGGCGCCCCAACCGGGACTAGAACCTGGTGTGCCGGCGCCGCTAGGCGGAGGATTAGCCTAGTGAGCTGCGGCGTCGGCCGAAACCTGTTATTTAAGGTACACAAATTTCATATATATAAATTCAGGAACATAGTGATTCTTACCCTATCATCACCCCTGCCCATAGATAAACAATTTCAACCCAAATTGATTTACATCTGTGACTTCTAAAATGTATTATCAGTGTTTTATTATATATAAGTATACTACTATTTTGGTACTAGCATAATTAGTGCTTGTGTTTTAATTATATCAGATGGCCTCAAATATATTAGAAGAGGGATAAATTGGAATTATGCATCTTAAAAATCTAGTGATGGGAAGCAAGTTAGCTAGCCTAACTTGCCAGCAAACCTAGTAAGAACCGAACAACTATATCTGAATATTGATTTATTGTACTATACTTGGGATCATAAAAATTTATGTAATATATTAATAGGCTAGAATTTGGAGATCCATAAAAGTCTAGGGAAATATTCCTTTTAATTATCATCTATATTAGCACCTTATTTAACACTACTTCCTGTTAGTTCTGCTTTACCAAGTAGACATGTTTTACAGATGATGTGTTTCTTTCATAATTTACAATACTTATATTAGTGAAAAGATATTAGTATGCAATTAGTACATATTTTGAATGATCTTATGGAGATGAGCAAATCTCAAAAAAAAAAAAAAACCAAAAACCCAGAATATGATTTCACAGTAAAGAGACCATCTAGGAAGTATGAAATTTCAATTTATCAAAGGGCATAACAACAATAAAGTTTTAAAAGATACTTTGATCTTGTTTTTAAAGATTTATTTATTTCCTTAAAAGACATCTAGAAAAGGGAGAGGAAGAGGGGAAGGGAGAAGCAGAGGGAGAGAGGCAGAGGAAAAGAGAGAAAGAGAGAGAGATATTCTATCTGCAATGGCCAGGGCTGGGCAAAACCAAATTCAGGAGCTAGAAATCCAACCAGGTCTCCTATCTGGGTGCAGAGGCTTAAATATTTGGATTTTCTTCCACTGCTTTTGCAGGCATATAGTAAGGAGCTGGGTAGGATATTGAGTGGCTGGGGACTTGAACTGGTGCCATATGGGAAGCCAGCGTTGCAGGTGGCAGCTTAATCTGTTGAGCCACAATGCCAGCCCAAACATAGCTTTTTTTTTTTTTTTTAAAGATTTTATTTAAAAGGCAGAGTTACAGAGAAAGAAGGAGGGGAGAAGAGGGGAGAAAAGGGGAGAGAGAGAGAGAGATCATAACTTGCAATGCAACAATGCTGGCCCATAAACACAGTTTTATGTACCATTACAGTCAGGGTATTTTATCTGTGATATATTATTAATTTGCATTTATAAAGAAGATTTAATTTTATTGTTATGAGATTTTTTAGGTGGAATATACTATTCTAACAAGTTTTTAAGTATATAACATATTGTTGATTATTGGTACAACATTACACAAGATCTCTAGAGGTTATCCATTTTTCATTGACTGAAAATTCACATTAATTTATTAGTAACTCCTCACAATTTCCTAAACCTAGACCTTACTAGCAACCATTCCAATCACAAGTAGAATTATGCAGTGTTTGGCTTTCTGTGACCAATTTATTTCACTTAGAATAGTTTCTTGCAGGTTCACTCATGATGACACATATTGCCAAATTTCCTAATTTTTAAAAACACTGATGATATTCTTTGTACATATATTTTATCTATTGTTCCTTAATGGATATTTAGACTGTTTTCCATATTTTGGATGCTATTAATACTGGTGCAATGGACATAGGAGTGCCAGTAAATCTTCAAGATCTTAATGTCACTTCTAGATAAGTACTTGCAAGTGGGACTGCTGGATCATATGGTCACCCTTTTTTTTTTAGTTTTTTTTTTTTTAAAGTTCTGTACTGCATTCCACATCAGCTGAAACATTTTGCATTCCCACCTGCAGTGTTCAAGGGTTAATATTTGTCCACATCTAAACCAACATACAGTAGCCATTGAATAGGTGTGTGGTACAGTGGGGATTTGTTTGTATTTTCCAAAAGATTACTGAGTATTTTCTTCATATGCCAATTGTTTTGTATGTTATCCTTGAAGAGGCATCTCTTTAACTACTTAGTAAGTTTTAAAATTGATATATTAGTGTTTATTATTGAGTATTAAAATTCCTTAAATATTTTAGAGATTACTTCCTTACTGAATACATGGTTTGCAAATACATATTTTTTCCCATTCTGCATTCTGCCTCTTCACTGTGCTGATTATCACCTTTGCTATACAGAAGGTTTTTTGGCTGAGTGAGTCCTACTTAATTTTTATTTTTGACACTGTGCTTTTGATGCCATATCCATGAGATCATTGTAAACACCAGTGTCATAAAGGTTTTTCCCTAGGTTTCCTTGTAGGCATTCTACTAGTATAGATCTCAAGTTTTTAATCCAGTTTGAGTTAATTTTGTATATGCTAAAGAATAAGGATCCAATTTTATTACTTCGAACATAGACATTCAGATTTTCCAACACCGTTTATTGAAAACTAGCTCTTTTCCTTCATTGGATTTTCTTCATATCCTTATTGAAGATCAGCTGACAGTGTATTTATGGTTTAATATTGGACCCTCCTTCTGTTTCATTGGCCTGTAAGTCTTTATGCTGGTACCATTACTTTTTTCAGAACTGTAGTGTTATATTTTATAATATATAATTTTATAATATACACATATTATATATTTTGTTTTAATAAATCTTTTAGTATAGTTTGACTTAAATACTTATTTAAAAGGCAGAGAGACGGGGGAGCTGAAAAGATCACCCATTTCCTGATTTACTACAAAAATGCCCACAACAGCAAGGGCCGGGCCAGGCTGAAGTAAGGAGCCAGGGATTCAATCTGGCATGTCTCGCATGTGGGCTCAGGGACCCATCTTCTTGAGTCATCACCTGCTGCTTTGTACTAAACACATTGGCAAGAAGCTGGAATCATAGAGGAGTGAAGACTTATATCCAGGCACTCTGATGTGAAATGAAGAATCCCAAACATGATCTTAACTGCTGCAACAAATACCTACTTCAAGACTAATATATTTTGAAATGAGGAAGTGAGACAGCTTCAGCTTTGATACTTTTTCTCAAAATTAATTTTGTTATTTTTGGTCTTCTATAATTCCACAAGAATTTCAGGAATTTTTATATTTCTGTAAAAAATGCCATAGGGATTTTGACAGAGAGTATATTGAATCTGTGGATTTCTTGAGTATATCGATATTTTACCAATATTACCTTTTGCAATCCTTGAGCATGGTATTTCTTTCCATTATATTCACTGATCTTTGGTTTCTCATTCTTTTGCAAACTACAGGTTTTCAAAATTTCTTTCACAATTTTAAAAATAAAATATGCCCTTCATGTCAAAAATAAAATATCTTTCATTAATGTTTTGAAGTTTTCAGTATACAAGTGTTATCTGCTTAGTTCCGCTTATTCCTACACTTTACTCTCTTTGGTGCTATCATAAATGGGATCATTTTCTTAATTAGTTTTTCAGATAATTTGTTGTTAGTGAACAGAAATGCAAATGATCTTTGAATGTTGATTTCAACTGCAACTCTACTGTTGCTATAATTGTACAGAATTTGTTATTACTGCTAAGTTTTCTGTTGGAATTACTAAGGATTTCTATGTATAAAATCATATCACAGGGGCCATGATTGTGCCAGAGAGTAAAGCTACTGCCTACGATGCCACCAATCCATTTTGGTGACAATTCTTGTAACAGATTCTCCATTTGCCATCCAGCTCCCTGCTAATGGCCTGGGAAAAGCAGTAGAAGATAGCCCATGTGTTTGGGCCCCTGGCACCCAGAAGCTCCTGGATTTGGCCGCCATCTGGGGAATGAACCAGCAGATGGAAGTTCTCTCACTCTCTCCCTCTGTAACTCTTTCAAAATAAATAATCTTTTAAAAAATATTCATGTTATGGGCTGGCACCGCAGCTCACTAGGTTGATCCTCCACCTTGCCGTGCCGGCACACCGGGTTCTAGTCCCGGTCAGGGCGCAGGATTCTGTCCCGGTTGCCCCTCTTCCAGGCCAGCTCTCTGCTGTGGCCAGGGAGTGCAGTGGAGGATGGCCCAAGTGTTTGGGCCCTGCACCCCATGGGAGACCAGGAGACGCACCTGGCTCCTGCCATTGGATCAGCGCGGTGCGCTGGCCGCAGCGTGCCGGCCGCGGCGGCCATTGGAGGGTGAACCAACGGCAAAGGAAGACCTTTCTCTCTGTCTCTCTCTCTCACTGTCCACTCTGCCTGTCAAAAAAATAAAAAATAAAAATTCATGTTATGACAAAGAGATAATTTGAATTCTTCTTTCCTAATCTGAATGTCTTATTGTTTTCTTAATTGCTCTTGGTAGGACTTTCACTATGATGTTGAGTATAAGTGGTAAGAATAGGTATCTTTGCCTTGCTCTTTATCTTAGAGGAAAATCTAATTGGCCATTTCTATTTCCTCTTTTGAAAAATATCTGTTTAAGTCCTTGGCCTATTTCTTATCTCAGCTGTTTGTTTTGTTGTTGTGGAGTTTCTTAATCTCTTTATACATTCTGGTTATTAATCCTTTATCAGTGGAATAGTTTGCGAATAATTTCTTTTAGTTTCAGTTACATGCTGAAGTGTAATCTCCCTGTATTTTCTTCCATTGTTAATGATGACTTTGGCTGCAGTGACTTGGTGGTAGGGGGTTCCTTTCACTCTCAGCATGTGTGTCTGGACCTCAGTGGTGTTGGCAGCATCAGGCCTTTGTTTTACGTGTTTGTGCTCTAATTTTGCCCACCAGAATCAGAGTGAGCACTGTTGGGGCGGGAGTCTCAAGCATTCAATAAAATAAAGGTGAGCTAAATAAAGGAGCCCTGAAACTCAGGTGGGTATATAGAACCAACCACTTCCATCAAATCTGGGGTGCACCTGGGTCACTGTGGGGCTGGCGTATACAGCACTCACCAAAGCTGAGGCAGATTGGAGAAGGGAGCCAGGCAATTCAGGCCAGAATGTGTGACTAATCACATCTTCTGAAGCTGAGGTACCTCAGGCCACAGTGAGACTGCAGTCTAGGGTGTTCACCAAAGAGGGCCTGTTGGAAGTAGAAGTATAGCCCAGGCAGGTGTACACCAACAACTGTACTAACCACAGTTGCAGCAGACTAAGGTTGTTTCAGGGCTAGAGTAAGGTGTATTCACCAAAGTTGGGGTCTGATGGAGAAGGGGGCCAGGGCGTGACACAGCCTACACAGGTATGAATGAACCAAAGAAGGCCAGACCCAGGCTATGAAGGGACTGGAGTCCGGTACTCTCACCAGAGCTAGGATGTGCTGGAGAAGGGAATCACACAGCACAGGCAAAGTTATGCATTAAAACACTCTCACCAAAGCTAAGGCAGCCTTGGCCCACAGTGGGGCAGGAGCCTGTAAGGCTCATCAAAGCCAGGCTTACTGAAGAACAAGACATAAACAACCTGTCAGAGAGTACATGACCAATTGTGCCTACTAAACCTGGAGCAATGGGCTGGAGTCTGGGCTGCTCACCAAAGTTGAAACCTGTTAGAGACAGGAGTTGAACAGCTTGGGCAATTTTGTTTATGACCAATGACTACCCCAAAGCAGGGGCAGTCTTGGGAAGTGTTGTAGTGGGGCTAAGGCTCAATCCCAATGCATGGCTGCTGTGCACTGTTCTGAGAGGAGTGAGAGAGTACAGGGGGACAGCCTCAAGACTGCAAGGCAAGTACCCTGCTTTCTAAGTTTAGTGAGCAGGATCATCCCTGTTGTGCCAAACTCCCTGTCCAGTGTAGTGCAGAACACTGCGTGAAGATGTAGTCACTGTTGCTGCTGCAGTTAGTAGTTTATGAGGCTGTGCTCTTTTTGCTGGTACAGTGGAAGGTCTGTGAGTTCCTGAGATGTGAGGATATCCAAGCTCTTCTGACCCCTTGAGGCAGCATGAATTCAAGAGTGATCCCTCTCTCAAGATGGCACCACATCACTGCAGCCAGTGATCTGAGAGTTTCTGGAGAGACAATGTGAGTAGCTTCTCTGAAGCAAGGCTACGATAGCTCCCCTTGCTGGGATCAAGTATGTCCTAACTTTGGATTCCTAGTATAGCTGATGTTGCCACTGCTCAGTGGTGCTAGATATGGATTCTGTCGAAGTTCTCCTGTTCACCCTTTCTTCACAGTAGTTAGTTGCCCAGGTTATAGAGCCAGGATCTTTGTTGCCAGAGCTCTTTGTTCCTCTTTTTATGTTCCTACGCCACACTTCTGTGTCCTATGCACTTTCTGTGTCTCCTTTGATAAGCTCCAGGATTCTCCACAGAGCACTCACCTCAAAATGCAGTTAGCTACTTGGTATATGGATACCTCTCTGTGGAGGAACAAACGAATGATGGGTTTCTCTATTTGGCCATATTGGGTCCCTCAGCTCACATGCTTTAAACTTCAGCAGTATCGTTAATGTACATTACGTATACTAAGAAAAACCCAAATTTTAAAATTTCTCTAAGCCATTTTCCTTTATTTTGATCATCTGCATAGTCTTTACTCTTTACAACAAACTTTATTTTACCCATGCTGCTATTCTTTTATTATTTCTATTGTACCTTTACTTATGCCTGAAATTACAAATTATGAATTTATATATTAAGAATTTTAAATGGTTATATCACTCCTATAATACTACAGGATAAAGAAATGATAATGATAATGTTGGTTATAGCATTATTTTCAAATAGAAATCTACTGAATTAAGAAACACCTTTCTGACTGATAATCAGTAATTATTTTTTTCTGGGGTACTTTACTGGTACTGAAAAATTCTTAGTATCCAAAACTGTAAGGATTTAGAAATTATAAATGTATACATGAGTCAAATAGGGAGAACTTTGCTTAATAACATTTTTAGATGGGAAAAGTTTTTAAAGTAAAATAAAGTCACTTAGTTTTGATGGCCCAATTCCACTCTTAAAGACATTCTTATTAGGTACTAACAAGAAGTAGTAGAGTAACCAAGAAAGAACAGAGAAAGGAAAGAAAAGAATTACCTAGGGTGTCATAACCCTATTACATAACAATTAAGTAAAAATAAAATTCCAACAGGTAAAGGAAACAAAAGAGAAGTGAAAGAATAAAAAGGCAAGAGCAGAACTGGGAGGGCTAACATGTGGTGGGGAAATAATTACAGGAAAATTTATGTGTATTAAAGTTAGTCCTGGTATTTAATTAACTAACACATGGTTCTTAATTTCCCATTATTTTTAAAGAAATGAGCTATTTATTCATTAGTTGCATAGTTAGATTTTTTTATATATACCTGGAACTGTGCTAGATGAAATATAAAGAACTAATTGTGTTCTCTACTGTTGAGGCAGTCACATCTAGATTACTCTTAGGAGAACTTACTAAAAACTTGGAGACTTTTCAGATTAGGATGCACCTGAGATGGATATAAAGTATATGTCTAAGATTCGAAGATGGTGGAATAGGGAAGGAGCTTATTGCTCTATGCTAGGGAACATAGTTTTAAAAAAAAAAAGTGGAGAGAGTGCATTCTCAGGGGAGAGTTAGGGAGAAAACTGCAGTGGAAACAATATGGAAGGAAGATGGATGATGTGAATCTATGTAGAGGGTGAAGATATGCAGCATGAGCATGGACACAGCACAGGACCCCAGCAGCCAAGAGTCTGAGAGAGCTCCAGGTTTGGAGAGTGAAGTGAGATCAGATTGCAGCAGCCTGTGCCAGGTTGGGGGAGAGCCTGGTATGAATCTGGACTGGAGCCTTGTGGGGGACAAATAGGCACCTGCTAACTTAGAGGAAAAAAGGGGCATGTTTCTCTCTCCCCATAACCCCCACAATGGCAGCTAGCAACCATCTGAGAGAAGGTGAGTGCCATTTTGGAAATATGTAGCATCTGTGTCAGCTCTTGTGTGCATGCCCAGAAATCAGCCAAGAGGCCATCCTGTCAGTAGCTACAGCAGCAGCTTCAGTGCGTGCACTCAGTAACCAGTGGCAAGAAGCACCACTGTGAAATAAGAAGGGGCTACAATTGGTGGCTCTTGTCCACACAGTGATCCAGGGATTTTTACTAGAGGGAAAAAATTGCATTCCCCATTGACTTTGAGCTTGGCTGCGAGGATTGACAGACAGGGAGCTGGGGACCCACATAAGATTGTGAGGTTTCCCAACCTCTCAACATACCACAAGCTCTGGGGTTCAAACCACATAGGCGGAGCACCACAGGCAGCTGGCTCTGGAAATGTCTCTGCTTCTCTGTGGAAGGGACAGATAAGTGGGCTACAGGGGATCATCCATACCCTATGTCTGTGGGAGCCTATGTGCTGAGACTTTGGGAATTCTGTGACTGACTGAAAGGGTGCAGGGTTAGCTGGGTCTCTGGACAATCACTGTGAGCAGCTTAACATGCTCAGAGCTCCCTGATTGCTTGGGATGGGTCACTGCAATTGGATCTGTACTCACACTGAGGACTGCAAAGATCCTTTGTTCAGTTTTTATGGAACTGCAAATGAGTACTGCACTGATTGTGGGCTAAAACCTGGGGGCATCTATCACCTTGGAAGAGAGCAGATGAGGGTGTGACTATGAAAACAGAGGTGATCAAACCATTCTTGCTGATAAAAAGTAGGAAATCTATGATGCCCAATATGAGTGTCACTGTGGATACTTGCCCAACCCTGGAGCACTGGCCAGAGCTCCCTGGCCACACCCAGCACATGCCTCTGGGTATTCACTGAAAGAGCAGACACTCTACTAAGCCACAGAGGCATAGTTGAAAGACTAAAGACATCAGAGTACAAAACCAACAAGGATCTCCACAAATGTCTAAAAATAAACATGGACATTCAAGAAACAAAAATAAGGGAGACAAAATGATGCACCACAAAAACATATCAACACTTCAATACTAGAAGAGGAAGATGTAGACATTGATAAAATGCCAGAAATGGAATTCAAGATTAATCATAGGATTAATCATGGTCTGAAGCAATCAGAAGAAAATCCATGAATTAAAGAAATCCATATATGACATGAATGAAAATTTGCCCATGAAATTGAGATTTTTAAAGAGAAATCAAAATGAAATATTAGAAAGGAAGAGTTCAATACATCAAATAAAAAATGCAGTGGAAAGCCTTAACAACAGATGTGGTGAGGCAGAAGAAAAAATATCTGAGTCAGAAGACAATTCTATGGAAATTTTACAGTCAGACAAAAAAGAAAAATTTAAAACAGTGTTGGAGATTTGTGGGTTACTATCAAATGAACTGATATATGAATATTAGGAGTCCTGAAGGTCTGGAAAGAGAATTGATTAGAAGTCCTACTCAGTGAAATAATTACAGAAAATTTCCCCAATTTGCAAAAAGAAAGGGACGTCCAAATATCTGAGGCACATAGAATTCAAATAGAAATGACTAGAAAAGATCACCATGACACACTGTAGCCAAAATTTCCACAGTAAAATATAAAGAAAAGATTCTAAAATGTACACAGGAGAAACTTCAGATTGCTTTCAGAGGATCTCCAATTAGACTAACAGCTGATGTCTCATCACCCTACAGGCTAGAAGAGAATGGCGAGACACAGTCCAAGCCTTAAGAGAAAAAAACCTGCCAAGCTAGAATACTGCACCCCGCAAAGCTCTCATTTATGAATGAAGGTGAAATAAAGATCTTCCCTGACAAGTAGAAATTGAAAGAATTTGTCTCCACTTATCTAGCCTTACAAATGAATGAAGGTAATTGAAAATGAAATGTGATGAAGGGCGGGATGGGAGAGGGAGAGGGTGAGGGGAGGGCCATGGGAGGGAGGGAGGTTGGTGGGGGGGAAGCCACAACAACACAAAAGATGCATTTTATATTCTACTTAAAACTATTGGTTGAACTCTGTAATTAATACACAATTACTCTTAGGTGTTTAATTAATGCTATAACTAGTACTCAAATAGTATTTTACACTTTGTGTTTCTGTGTGGGAGCAAAATGTGGAAATCTTTACTTAACATACGCTAAATTGATCTTCTGTATATAAAGATAATTGAAAATTAATCGTGATGTGAAGGGGAAGGGGAGAGGGAGTGGTAGAGGGGAGCGTTGTGGGTGGGAGGGAAGTTACAGGGGGGAGGAAGCTATTGTAAATCATAAGCTGTACTTTGGAAATTTATGCTCATTAAATAAAAAAAAGGAAAAAACACAAATGATACTTAAGGATGTGATATACATAGAAACACAGAAAAAAGTCATCATTATGAAAGAACGCAAAGGCAGAAAATCTAATAGTAAAAGTACAATGAAAATCCAAGGTGAACAATAGGGACATTATGGAAAAATAGCAGGGGGGAAGTCATTATTTATAAATCATAAACTTGAATGTAAATAGCCTCACCTCTCCAGTTAAAAAATAGACTGGCTGAATGGATCAAAAAATAAAGCCCATTCATCTGCTGGCTACAAGAAATACACCTCTCCAACAAAGATACCTGCAGGCTGAAAGTAAAAGCAAGGAAAAAGATACTGCAAGCTAACAGAAAGCAAAAAAATAGTTGTAGCCATCCTAATATCAAAAAAAAGACATCAAGACAAAAACTGTTAAAAGTGACAAAGAAGTGCATTATATAATGATAAAGAGATCAATTCAAAAGAACGATGTGACTATAATAAATGTATATGCATCCAAAGCCAGGGTGCCTGGCTATTTAAAACAAATGTTAATGGATTTAAGGGGAGACAAAGACTCCAATACAATAGTAATAGAGGACTTCAACAACCCACTTTCACCAATGGACAGATCAACTAAACATAAAAGCGACAAAAATACAGAACTAATCAACATTATGGACGAAATGGACCTAACTAATATCTTCAGAACTTTTCATCCCACAGATGAAGAATACACATTCTTTACATCAGTGCATGTAACCTTCTCTAGGATAGACCATATGCTAGGCCATAAAGCAAGTCTCAGCAAATTCAAAAAAATCAAAATCATTATCATGCATCTTTTCTGACCACAATGGAAAGAAGCTGAAAATTAACAATTCAAGAATGTCTAGAATATATACAAACACATGGAGAACATGCTCCTGAAAGAACAGTGGGTCACAGATGAAATCAAAAAATTTCTGGAAATAAATGAAGATGCCAATACAACATATCAAAACTTATGGGATACAGCAAAAGCAGTGTTAAGAGGGAATTTTATAGCAATAGGTGCCTACATCAAGAAATTGGCAAGGCACCAAATAAATGAGCTGTCAATGTATCTCAAGGATCTAGGAAAACAACAAACTCAAAATTAGTAGGAGGAAAGAACTAATTAAAATTTGAGAATAAATAAATAAAATTGAAACAAAAATGCAAAAATATTAGTGAAATGAACAGTTGTCTTTTGAAAAAATAAACAAAATTGATATACCATTGGCCCAACTAATAAAAAAAAAAAGATCCAAATTGATTGACAGGGAGGAAATCCTCCCAACTTCTTTCTATGATAAGAGCATCACCTTAATTCCTAAATCAGAATAAGAAACAACGAGGAAAGAGAACTAATATCCCTGATGAACATAGATGCAAAAATCCCAACAAAATATGAGCTAATTGAATCCTACAACATATCTGAAAGATCATTCACCCAGACCAAGTGGGATTTATCCCAGGTATTCAGGGATGGTTCAACATCCACAAATCAAGAAATGTGATACCTCACATTAAGAAACTGAAAAATATGTTTTCCTTGATCTGAGGTAATAAATAGGGCACCTAAAATGTAATGTATTGGAGTGAAACAGACATTTTGAAACTTGATTTTTTTTACCTCTCTTGTCTTCTGTTGAAGAACAGGGTTTTATTCTTTCTTCATACAATTTGTTGAACTCTTATTTAGTGAAGGGTTAACTATATGATCATTAAGTAAACTGAAAACAGATTTTTGTAAAAATTATGCATGGGAATGTGAGAGGGAGGAGGAAGAGGGTTGGAGCATGAGCAGAGGGAGGGTGGGGGGTAAGGATCACTATTTTCTTAAATCTGTATATATGAAATACATGAAACCTGTATAATTTAAATACAATTTCAAAAAACCCACATGATCATTTCAATGGATGCAGAGAAAGAATTTCATAAAACATAACATCCTTTCATGATGAAACCTTTAAGCAAATTGGGTATAGAAGGAATATTCCTCAACACAATCAAGGCAATTTCTGACAAAAAATTCAGACAGCATCTTATTAAATAGGGAAAAATGGAAAGCATTCCCACCAAGATCTGGAACCATGCAGGCATGTCCACTCTCTCTATTACTTCAATATATAGTCTTGCACCAATTTAGCTAGAGCCATTAGGAAAAAAAAAATTATACAAATTGGAAAGGAGGAAGCCAAACTATTCCTTATTTGCAGATAACATGATGCTATATATAGGGAAACCAAAAGACTCCACTAAAATACCATTGGAATTCATAAAAGAATATGGAAAAGTGGCAGGATATGAAGTTAACACAAAAATCAACAGCCTTTGCACACACAGACAATGCCATGGCCAAGAAAGAACTTCCAGAACTTCTAAGATCAATCCTGTTCACAATAGCTACAGATAAATTAAATACCTTGGAATAAATTTGATCAAGGAGGACATTATAAAACATTAAAGTAACAGAAGACACAAAAAATAGAAAAAATATTCCATTTTATGGATTGGAAGAATCAATACGATCAAAATGTCCATAGTTCCAAAAACAATTTCAGGATTCAATGCAACTGAATCAAAATATCAATGAAATTCTTCTCAGATCTAGAAAAAAAATGATGCTAATTTCATATGGAAACTTCAGAGACCCTGAATAGCTAAAGCAATCTTATACAACAAAAACAAAGCAGAGGCATCATAACACCAGATTTCAAGACAAACTACAGGACAGTTATAATCAAAGCAACCTGATACTGGCACAAACACAGATGAGTAAACCAATGTAACAGAATAGAAACTCCAGAAATCAATCCACACAACTACAACCAACTTATCTTTGAAAAAGGAGCTAAAACTCAATCCTTTGAGCAAGGACATATCTTCAAAAAATGGTGCTGAGAAAATTTGATCTCCACATGCAGAAGTATAAAGCAACACCCCTGCCCTATAAAAATCCACTCAAAATGGATCAAACACCTAAATCTAAGACCCAATACCATCAAATTACTAGAGAACATTGGGGAAACTCTGCAAGACATTGGCATAGGCAAAGATTTCTTGGAAAAGACCCCAGAAGCACAGGTATTGACAAAACTGACAATTGATTACATCAAGCTGAGAAGCTTTTCATTGCTAAAGAAACACTCAACAAAGAGGCAACCGACAGAATGGGATAAAATATTTGTAAACTATGAAACTGATAAAGGTTGAATATCCAGAATCTATAAAGAGCTCAAGAAACTCAACCATAATAAAACAAACAATCCAGTTAAGAAATGGGCAAAGGACTTAAACAGACATTTTTCAAAAGAGAAAATTCAGAAGGCCAACAGACACATTAAAAAAAAGGCTCAATATCGCTAGTCATCAGGGAAATACAAATCAAAACCACAATGAAGTTTCACCTTGCCCCAGTTAGAATAGCTCTTATACAGAAATCAACAAACAGTAAATACTTGTGAAGATGTGGCGAAAAAGGTACCCTAGTCCACTGTTGATAGAAATGTAAACTGGTGCAGCCACTGTGGAAGACAGTATGGAGATACTTCAGAAAGCTGAAAATACATCTACCATATGACCCAGCCATCCCACTCCTGGGAATTCACGTAAGGGAAATTAAATCAGTATGTGAAAGAGTTATCTGTACTCCCATTTTCACTGCTAATATATAGCTAAGATATCAAATCAACCCAATGTCCATCAGCTGATGAATGGCTAAAGAAATTATGGCATACATACACTATGGAATACTACTCAGCATTAAAAAAAAATGAAATCCTGTCTTTGCAACAAAATGGATGCAACTAGAAACCATTAAATTTAGTGAAATTAACCAGATCCAAAAAGACAAATATGATATGTATTCTCTGATCTGTTTTTAACTAATAGACTATCTAAAATGCAATGTATAGGAGTAAAATTGACATTTTGAGATTGAATGATTGTTTACAGCCCTTGTCTACTGTTGAGGAAGTGTTTTTTCCCCTCATACTATTTATTGAACTCTTTACTTAGTGTACTTTTAAACTTATGAGTATAAAGTTAGTTGAAAATAAATTTTTAAAAATTAAGAGTGAGAATAGGAGATGAGGAAGAAGAGAGGGAGTGTGGGCAGGAGGGAAGGTATGGTGAGAATAATCACTATATCCCTAAATATGTATATATGATATTTCTATACCTTAAATACAAAAAAATAAAAATATTAGATGTCCAAAAAATACTGTCTACTACAACATAGAGCTGAATGTGAAAAATATATATAAAGGAGTAGCACTTACTCATTTTAATTTTGCAGATTTTCTGTTGTGGTTTTGGTTTACGTTAATATAAACAAATAAGACTACAGTGACAACTTCTAGTTTATATAAACAGATAAACTAAATGTTATTTGCACTTACCGTTTCTATGTTCTCCTTAGTAACATGAAGTTGTTTGGTGAGCTGTTGAAAATTGGTCAGTTGATCCTACAATGGGAAGTTAGGGAGAATACATAAATAGCATTTTGTTTGCAATCCATACTTAAAATCAAGTCTAGAAAACATGTATATTCTATCACAGTGTGAATTAATAGTTGATTAAATAAAGCATTTAGATGATTAAGAATTATTAAGGTGACAATGTTGAAACTAGTGTAAAAATGTTATGTAAACTCATATTTCTAAAAATCAATCCATAAGAGGTAATATTTTAAAATTAAAAGCAGTATATTGCCAAAAATTGCATATAATTAGAAAATTTCAATGTTATAAGAAATTTTGCCCAATATTGGAAACCACATGTAAAACTATTCAAAATCTATGACATAAGCCATGACATGAAGAATTATTGCCCACCCGTTTTTTTTTAAATAGATAAGTCCCATAATTTTCAATTACTTAATTGGTTATTATGATTCCATCAAACATTATTTCTACAGATAACACAAATCTGTGAGGAATTGTTAATATACTGAATGACAGAATTAAAGATAGACTACCCAGATAAAAAGAATAAAGTATTATTTGTAACTTGTCCAAGTATCATTTGTAACTTGTACAAAAACAAACAAAAAAACTAACTGTATAGCTATAGTACAAAAAAGATCCTATTCAGTTAAAAAATGCCTTATGAATTTAACTGATAAATATAAATAATCTCAAGAGCTAAAATCCTACAGATCAGACTAAAGGTGAGTTATTTTCAAAGAAGAACACACACAGAAACAGCATTTTGTTTGATATGCATTTGGACAGTGGTGAAGATACCACATGAGAAGCTTGCACTGAGTCTTGCACTGCTTCTGAATGCAGCTCCCTGCTAATGAGCACCCTGAGAGGCAGCAGGTGACAGCTTAAGTATTCATGTCCCTGCCTTCACATGAGAGACTAGGACTGAGTTGCATCCTCCTAGCTTCTGCCAAGCCCAATCCTAGCTAATGTGAGCCTTTTGGGAGTCAACCAACAGATGGAAGAACTCTCTCTGCCTTTCAAACAAAATTAAATTACATTTAAAAAGAGAAATGCTATTTTATAAATTGATAAGCACCTTTTAAGTATTATTACCACTTCTTGAGGTAGAAATTCCCAATTACAATGATAATAAAAGAACATCCATATACTGAAACTTGAAAAGTCTAAAAATGAGAGTTGAGAAATGATGTACTATTTTAGGCTAGGTGAGAAAACAGTAGCAAAAAAAGTGGAGGAAGGACATTCTCAGGGGAGAGTCATAGATAAATCTATAGTGGAAACTCTACAGAAGGAAGAGGGACACCATGGGTCAGCATGGAAGGTATGGATTCCAAGCAATGAGCATGGACACAACACATGACGCCCAAAGCCAAGAGATGAAAGAAGTGCCAGGTTGGAGAGCACGGTGAGAACAGACTGCAGCAGGTCCTGCCAAATGCAATATAGTCAGAGGGAGAGCATGCCATGAGCCAGGTCTGGAGCCATAGGGGGACAATGTACCCCTCTAACCAAGCGAAAAAAGAGCATGTTTCTCTCTTATCCCCCCACAAAGGCACCTGGCAACTGGCTGAGAGAGGGCACTATCATGACACAAGCAGTGGCTGGGGTAGCTCGGCTGGGGAGAAGCTGCCATTCTAAAATCAGTAGTGGCTGCAGTGGCTGTCATGCATGCACAGCGACTGGCAGGGTGAAGCCACCATTTTGAAAGGAGTAGCGGCTGTGTCATTTATTCTGATCAGTTGTGAACCAGGGATTTTACCAGACGGAAAAATCTGCCTGAATTTGAGTCCTCCTAGGAGGAATGACAGGGGGCTGCACACCCATGGACAACGTGAGGTGCCCCCAGCCTCTCAATGTATCACTGGCACCGGAGCTCAAACTGCCTAGGAGGGGTACCCAGAGGCAGCTGGCTCTGGGAACATTTGTGCCTCTCGGTGGAAGGTATAGGCTAGCAAGGCAGAGCAGGTCCTCTGCACCTCGTGACTGTGGGGGCTTTGTGTGCTGAGACTGCAGGAATGCCATGACTGCACAACAGTGTACAGGGTGTAGCTGGGTCTCTGGGCAATCACTGTGAGCTTTCTGACTGCCTGAGTTGGATCACTGGAGCAGGAGCCATGGTGATACAAGGATTGCACAGATCCTATGTGCAGTTCATGTGCCAGAGCAGATGAGTGTTGTACCCTCTGTGGGCTAAACTTGGTATTAATCACCTTAGAAGGAATGATATGTGACCATATCTTCCTTCCTGCTGACAAGAGAAGATCTAACATGCCCAACTGGATCACCCTGGATACTTGCCACAGCCTGGAGCACTGACCAAAACTCCCTGACTACACCCAGAACATGCCTCTGGGTATTCAGTGAAAGAACAGAAACTTCGGGGCTGGCGCTGTGGCACACTAGGTTAATCCTCTGCCTGTGGCACTGGTATTCCATATGGGCGCCGGTTCTAGTCCATCTTGCTCCTTTTCCAGTCCAGCTCTCTGCTATGGCCTGGGATAGCAGTAGAATATGGCCCAAGTCCTTGGACCCCTGCACCCTCATGGGAGACCAGGAAGAAGCACCTGGCTCTGGATCAGTGCAGCTCCAGCCGTTGCGGCCATCTGGAGAGTGAACCCAAAGAAGGAAGACCGTTATCTCTGTCTCTCTCTCTCACTGTCTGTAACTCTGCCTGTCAAATAAATAAATAAAAATCTTTAAGAACAGAAACTCCACTAAGTCACAGAGGTATAGTTCAAAGATAAAATCTATCAGAGGTGAAAACCAACAATAATTCCACAAATGGCCAAAAATAAATGCAGAAACTCAAGAAACAATAAGAAAGGCAACATGACTCCCACAAAGGAACACAACAAAACGTCAATATTAGAATGTAAAGACGAATACATTAATGAAATACCTGAAAATGAATTTAAAAAATTAATCATAAGATTACTCAGAAGCAAAGAGAAGCAAGTTCAGGAGTTAAAGAAATCCATACATGACATGGAAAAAAAACTTTCCCATTAGATTGACATTTTGAAGTAAATCAAAATGAAATATTAGAAAAGAAGAATTAAATATCTCAAATAAAAAAAAAACCACAGGAATCTTTAACAACAGACTTGGGGAGGCAGAAGAAAGAATATCCAAGCTTAAAGACAAATACAAAAAGAAGGATTTAAAAAATTAAAACAGTGTTGGAGATTTATGGGATACTATCAAATGAACCAACATATGGGTTTTGGGAGTTCCTGAAGGTGTGGGAACAGAGAATAGATTAGAAGGCCTACTCAAGGCCGGTGCTATGGCTCACTAGGCTAATCCTCCACCTGCGGCGCCGGTACCCTGGGTTCTAGTCCCAGTTGGGGTGTTGGATTCTGTCCTGGTTGTTCCTCTTCCAGTCCAGCTCTTTGCTGTGGCCCAGGAAGGCAGTGGAGGATGGCACAAGTGCTTTGGCCCTGCACCCGCATGGGAGACCAGGAGGAAACACCTGGCTCATGGCAGCGCGCCGGCCGTAACAGTCATTTGGGGGGTGAACCAATGGAAGGAAGACCTTCCTCTCTGTCTCTCTCTCTAACTCTGTTAAAAATAATAATAATAATAATAATAATAATAAGTAATTCAACTAGAATATAAGAGTATAAAATAAAAAAAAGGCCTACTCAGTGAAATAATTACAGAAAGCACCCTAATTTGAAGAAAGGGAAATCCAAGCACACAATGCACACAGAACTCTTAACAGGCATGACCAGAAAAGATCTTCACGACGCACTGTAGTCAAACCTTAAACAGTAAGCATAAAGAAAAGAGTCTAAAATGTGCACAAGGGAAATACCAGATTAGTTTCAGAAAATCCCTAAATAGACTATCAGAAATCCTAAAGGCTAGGAGACAATGGAGAGACATAGTCCAAGTCTAAATAAAAAGAAACTATCAGCCACAAATACTGTACCATACAATGTTCTCAATTATGAATCAAAGTAAAATAAAGACCTTCCATAATAAACAAAAAATGAAAGGAACTGTCTCCACTTATCCAGGCTTACCAATGATGCTTAAGGATGTGCACAGAAATACAGAAAGATAGTCATCATTATGAAAGAAGGTGAAGGCAGAAAATCTCCCAGTAAAGGTACAAAGGAAATCCAAAGCAAACAATAGGAATATTTAAGGAAAAATAGCAGGGCAAACAATTGGGTTGTTTGTTTTGCTGTTGTTGAGTTTCTTGTTCTCTTTATTTATTTTGGTTATTAATCCTTTATCAGTGGAATAGTTTGCAAATAATTTCTTCCATTTTGTTGGTTGCCTCTTCACTTTCCTGAGTGTTTCTTTTGCAGTACTGAAGCTTCTCAATTTGATGTAATTTCATCTGTTAATTTTGGCTTTGACTGCTTGTGCCTCTGGAGTCTTTTCCTAGAATTCTTTGCTGTGCCAATGTCTTCCCCAATGTTCTCTAATAATTTGATGCTATTGGGTCATAGATTTATGTCTTAAATCCATTTTCAGTGTATTTTTGTGTATGCTGTAAGGTAGGGGTCTTGATTCATGCTTCTGCATGTAGAAATTCAGTTTTCCCAGCACCATTTGTTGAAGAACTGTCCTTGCCCTTGGGGATGGTTTTAGCTCCTTTGTCAAAGATAAACTGGGTAAAAATGCTTGAATTGCTTTCTTTTGTTGCTATTCTGTTCCATTGCTATATCCATCTGTGTTTGTATCAGTACCAGGCTGATTTGATTGTAACCACCCTGTAGTATGTCTTGAAATCTGGTATTGTGATGCATCCAGTTTTGTTTTTGTTGTATAAGACTGCTTTAGCTAATCAGGGTCTCCTGTATTTCCATATGAATTTCAGCATCATTTTTTCTATATCTGAAAAGAATATAATTGGTATTTTGATTGGTATCACTTTAATTTGTAAATTTCTTTTGGAGCATGGATATGTTTATGATATTGATTCTTCCAATCCATGAAAATGTTATATTTTTCATTTTTTATATCTTATCCTATTTCTTTCTTTAATGTTTTATAATTCTCATTGTAAAGATATTTGAAATCCTCAAATTTTTTCCAAAGAATTTGACTTTTTTGAGCTAATGTTAATGGGCTAATCCTAGAAGTTCTTTCTCAGCCACAGCATTGTCTGTGTATACCAAGGCTATTGATTTGTGGGTTAATTTTATACCCTGCCACTTTACCATACTCTTTTATGCATTCTAATAATATCTTAGTCGAGTCTTTTGGGTTCCCTATATATAGAATCATGTCATCTGCAAATAAGGAATAGTTTGACTTCCTCCTTCTCAATTTATACAACCTTTTAATTTCTTTTTCTTACTTAATAGCTCTGGCTAAAACTTCCAGGACTATATTGAAGCAGTGGTGAGAGTGGCATCCTTGTCTGATTCCAGATCCCAGTGAGATTGCTTGCAATTTTTCCCCATTCAGTAGGATGCTGGCCATGGCTTTGTCACAGCTTGCCTTAATTGTGTTGAGGAATGCTCCTTCTGTACCCAATTTGCTTAGAGTTTTCAACATGAAATGGTGTCGTATTCTATCAAATGCTTTCTCAGCATCTATTGAGATAATCATATGGTTGTTGTTTTTCTGTTTTTTATGTGATGTGTCACATTGATTGATTTGTGAACATTGAATCATCCCTGCATACCAGGGATAAATACCACTTGGTCCCATGAATGATCTTCATGATGTGTTGTTAGATTCAACTGGCTAGAATTTTGTTGAGGATTTTTGTGTCTATGTTCATCAGGAAAACTAGTCTGTAATTCTCTTTCTCTGTTGCATCTTTTTCCAGCTTGGGGTTTAAGGTGATGCTGGCTTCATAGAAAAAATTTGGTCTATAATTCTCTTTCTCTTTTGCATCTTTTTCAGGTTTAGGAATTAAGGTGATGCTGGCTCCATAGAAAGAACTTGGGAGAACTTCTTCCCTTTTAATTGTTTTGAATAACTTGAGAAGAATTGGATATTTTTTTTTCTTTAAATGTCTGGTAGAATTCAGCAGTGAAGCCATCCAGTCCTGGGCTTTATTTTTTTGGGAGGGTCTTTAATACTGATTTCTGTCTTAGTTATGGGTCTTTTAGATTTTCTATGTCTTCATGGCTCAATTTAGGTAGGTTGTATGTGTCCAGGAATCTATCCATTTCTTCTACATTTCCCAAATTGTTGGCATACAGCTCTTTGTAGTAATTTCTGATGATCCTTTTTATTTCTGTGATGTCTGTTGTTACATTTCCTTTTACAGCTCTGATTTTATTAACCTTTTCATGGTTAGTTGGGCCAATGGTGTACCAATTTTGTTAATTTTTCAAAAAAAAAAACTAGCTCTTTTCTTTGCTGATCTTCTGTATTTTTGATTCAATTTGTTTATTTCTTCTCTAATTTTAATAATTTCATTTTTGCTAATATTTTTGGGTTTTGTTTGCTGTTGTTTTTCTAGATCCTTGAAATGTACTGACAGCTCATTTATTTAGTGCCTTTCCAATTTCTTAATGTAGGCACCAACTGCTATAAACTTGCCTGTTAACTCTCTTTGGCTGTATCCCAGAAGTTTGGATATGTTGTGTTGTTATCTTCATTTGTTGCCAGAATTTTTTTGATTTCTCTTGATTTCTTCAATGACCCACTGTACATTCAGGAGCATGTTGTTCAGTCTCAATGTGTTTGCATATGCTCTATAGATTCCTGAGTTGCTGATTTCCAGCTTCATTCCACGGTGGTCCAAAAGATGCATGGTTAAGATTTTGATGTTTCTGAATTTACTGAGACCTGCTTTATGGCCTAGTATGTGATCAATCCTAGAGAAAGTTCCATGCACTGCTGAGAAGAATGTGTATTCTGTAACTGTAGGATTAAAAGCTCTGTATACATGTGTTAGGTCCATTTGGTTTATAGTGTCAACTAAATCTACTGTTTCTTTATTGATTTTCTGTCTGGTTGATCTTTCCATTGCTGAAAGTGTGGTATTGAGGTCCCCCATTACTATTGTATTTGAGTCTTTGTCTCTCTTTAGATCCCTTAACATTTTTTTTAAAATAGCCACATGCCCTTTAATTAGGTGCATATACACCTAATTGTTAAATTTTCCTATTGAGTTGATCCCTTAATAATTACATAGTTCCCTTCTTTGTCTGTTGTTAACATTTTAGAAACTTTTCTTTATAGTTTACTGTGGAGAGTCTGATTACAATCTGTGTGGTAAAGATCATTTCTGGTCATGTCTATTAGGAGTTCTACGTGCTTTGTGTACTTGAATGTCCCTTTCTTTCTCCAAATTAGGGAAGTTTTTTGTAGTTATTTCACTACATAGGCCTTCTAATCCTTCGTCTCTTTCCACAGCTTCAGGAACTCCTAGAACCTGTATGTTAGGCTGTTTTTCAGTAACATATAGATTCCCAACAGTGTTTTTTAGTTTTCTAATTTCTTCTTGTTTTTTCTCTGACTGTATAATCTCCTTCAATTTGTCTTCAAAGTCAGATATTTTTTCTTCTGCTTCACTGATTCTGTTAAGGCTTTCCTTTGCATTTTGTATTTGTTCTACTGAATTCCTCATTTCCAAGATTTCATGCTGATTTCTCTTTAAGATCTCACTTTCATGGGAGAAATTTTCTTTCATGTCATGTACCAATTTCATTAGTTTGTGCATTTGCTTCTGATTACTTCTAAGTAATCCTACAATCAATTTATTGAATTCTCCTTCTGTCATTTCTTTAATCTCTTTATCTTCACAATGTTGTATACTTTTGGAGGTGTCATGTTGTGTTCCTTATTCTTTTTTCTTGAATTGGTACATTTATTATTCAGTATTTGTGGAGATACTCATTGGTTTATTCTTTGTTGCTGTGGCGGCTTTTATCTTTGGACAATGTCTGTGTGGATTAGTGGACTGTCTTCTTTCAGAGAATACATTGAGGTGTGTAGTGGGTGTGGCCATAGAGCTCTATTCAGTATTCCAGGGTGAAGGGAGTGTTAAGGTGACACCCAGAATGGGCATGATAAATCTTTTTCTTTACTTTTTGTTTTAATCATAGGAAATGCTTGTTCTGATCTGTTGGCAGAGACTCAGCTCACTTTCTCTCCTCAAAGGACACCAATGCCTGGGTGCTAGCATCAGTGGGTATAATATTTGTCTGTGATGCCTCAGGACCACACAAAGGATCTGTGCAGTCCTCAGTGTATGCAGAGATTCCCTAGCAATGTCCCTCACCAGGGAACCAGAAGCCCTGAGTTGTGGAGCCTCCCACAATGATTGCCAAAAGTTCCAGCCACGCCCTGAGCCTTTCCATGCAGCCTCAGCATTTTCTTTCTTTTTTTAAAGATTTTTTCTATTTATTTGAAATTCTGAGTTACACAGAGAGATAAGGAGAGGTAGAGAGAGAGAAAAAGAGAGAGAGAGAGGTCTTCATCTGCTGGTTCATTCCCCAGATGGCCACAATGGCCAGAACTGTGCCGGTCTGAAGCCAGGAGCCAGGAATTTCTTCCACCCATGTGGGTGCAGAGGCCCAAGCACTTGGGCCATCTTCTACTGCTTTCCCAGGCCATAGCATAGAACTTGATCATAAGTGGAGCAGCCAGTACTCAAACTGGCGCCCATATGGGATGCTGGCACTGCAGGCAGTGGCATTACTCACTATGACAGAGAGCTGGCCCCAGCCTTAGCATTTTCACAGTCCCGCAGCTTCAGGGTTTTCACAGTCTCATCAAACAAGCCTCAGAGAGTCAGGAGCACCCAGCTGCCTGTCAATTCTCCCCATGAGACTCAGGAGTCTCTGCTTGGTTTGTTGCTGAGAGTGGGCATGTGCTGGCACAACTGTTACATATGTCCAAAATGGCACCCGCTCTGTATCGGCTTGTTACAGGATGCTGTTGCAAGGTGATCAAAGAGCACAAATTGTGCCCCTCCCTTTTTCCCCCTCTAGTTCGGTGGGTACACCACTGCCTACAGGGCTGTAAGCCAGATTCTCTGTAGGCTTTTCTTGCAGCTTTATTGCCAATGGCTTGGACTGCTGCAGTTTGGTCTCACCTCACTCTCCAAAGCTGGTGTGGAGGCTCTCGGCCACTGGGCATGTCTACATTCTCCATGTAGGTCTGCTGTGTCCCTCTAAATTTTCCTGGAGTTTCCTCTGCCATTTTTCTCTAACTCTACTTTGATACTGCACTCTCTCCACTTTTTTAAACTATCTTCTCCTAGTCTAGAGCAGTAAGCTCCCTTCCTACTCTGCCATCTTAATCCAATCCCCTAACTGATATCTACAGAACTTTTAATCCCACAATGAAGAATAAGCATTCTTTTCATCAATCCATGGAATGTTCTCTATGATAGACCATACGCCAGGTCATACTCTTGGCCAGAAGATTTAAAATCATCAAAATGTCCATACTTCCTGAGGAATTTACAGATTCAATGTGATTCCAATCAAAATACAAATGACATTTTTATAACATACAGAAAAAATGATGCTAAAATTTATATGGAAATACAGGAGACTTGAATATCTAAAGCAGTCTTATTCAACAAAAACAAAGCCATAGGCATCACAGTATCAGATTTCAAGAAATGCAATAGGGCAATTATTTGTATTAGCACAATATCAACATGTATCCAATGAAACAGAACAGAAACTCCAGAATTCAATCCATGCATTTACAACCAATTATTCTTTGAGAAAGGATCTAAAAAGTCCCTGGAGAAATGACAGTCTTGTCAACAAATGGTGTGGGAAAATTGCATCTCTGCATCCAGAAGCATGAAACAAGACCCCTACCTTACACCTTATAAAAAAGCAACTAAAAATGGATCACTGATCTAAGTCTGTGAACTGATACCATCAATTTACCAGAGGAGAACAAAGGGGGAACTCTTTTAGTCATTGGCATAGGCAAAGACTTCTTGGAAGAGACTCCAGAAGCACAGGCAATCAAAGCCAAAATTGACAAATGGGATTATATCAAGGTGAGAAGCTTCTGTTGTGCTACAGAAACACTCAGTAAAGTGAAGAGGAAACTGAAAGAATAGGAGAAAATATTTTCTTTTCTTTTTTTTTTTTTTTTTAATTTGACAGATAGAGTTAGACAGTGAGAGAGAGAGGCAGAGAGAAAGGCCTTCCTTCCGTTGGTTCAACCCCCAAATGGCTGCTACGGCTGGAGCTACACCGATCTGAAGCCAGGAGCCAGGTGCTTCCTCCATGTCTCCCATGTGGGTGCAGGGCCCAAGGACTTGGGCCATCCTTCACTGTCCTCCCAATCCACAGCAGAGAGCTGGACTGGGAGAGGAGCAACCGGGACTAGAACCCGGTACCCATATGGGATGCTGGCGCTGCAGGCAGAGAATTAACCAAGTGAGCCATGGCGCTGACCCCAGGAGAGAATATTTTCAAACTATGCAACTGATGAATGTTTATTATCCAGAATCTGTAAAGAACTCATAAAACTACAACAAAAACGATTTAGTTAAGAAATGGTCAAAGGACTTGAACAGATATTTTTCAAAAGAAGAAATTCAAATGGCCAACAGAGATGTGAAAACATGCTCAGGATCACTAGTTACTAGGAAAATGCAATCAATATCACAATGAGGTTTCACCTCAACCTACTTAGAATGGTTTTCATACAGAAACCAAGAAACATTAAATGCTGGTGAAGATGTGGATAAAAAGGTACCCTAATCAACTCTTGGTGAGGATGTAAGTTAGTATAGGTTGTGGAAGACAGTATGGAGACACCTCAGAAAATTGAAAATGGAGCCGGCGCCGTGGCTCAATAGGCTAATCCTCCACCTTGCGGCGCCGGCACACCGGGTTCTAGTCCCGGTTGGGGCGCCGGATTCTGTCCCGGTTGCCCCTCTTCCAGGCCAGCTCTCTGCTATGGCCAGGGAGTGCAGTGGAGGATGGCCCAGGTGCTTGGGCCCTGCACCCCATGGGAGACCAGGAAAAGCACCTGGCTCCTGGCTCCTGCCAGGATCAGCGCGGTGCGCCGGCTGCAGCGGCGGCCATTGGAGGGTGAACCAGCGGCAAAGGAAGACCTTTCTCTCTCTGTCTCTCTCTCTCACTGTCCACTCTGCCTGTCAAAAAAAAAAAAAAAAAAAAAAAAAAGAAAATTGAAAATGGATCTACCATATGAGCCAGCAATAACACTCCTGGGAGTTTATCTAAGGGAAATGAAATCAGCATATGAAAGAATGTTCACTGCAGCTCAATTCATATTATGTAAGATATCAAATCAACCCTGATGTCCATCAGATGATGACTGGATAAAGTAATTATGGTATACATACACTATGGAATACTACTCTGCCATGAAGAGAATGAAATGCTATCTTTTACAACAAAATGGAAGCAAATGGAAACCATTATACTTAATAAAATAAGCCAGTACCAAAAAGACAAATACTTTATGTTTTCCCTGATGTGGTAAATAATAGAGTACCTAAAATGTACTCTTTGAAGTGAAGTTGACATTTTGAGCTTGATGACTACTAACAGCTCATTTCTCTACAGTTGAGGAACAATGTTCTTTTTTCTTCATACTATTTGTTAAACTCATTATTTGGTGTAGGCTTAATTTTATGAGCATAAAGTAAACAAAGCAGATAATTTTAAAAATTAACTGAGGGCATATGAAAGTAATGATGAGTAATGGTGGGATGGGGGTGGGAAGGAGGGTAGAGTGGGAAGTATCACTATGTTCCCAAATCTGTATACATGAAATACATGAAATTCGTATAACTTAAATAAAATAAAAAAATAGCTGCCTCTCAAGAAATACAGAAAAGAAGTCACAATCTGAACTTCTTTATAGTGCTCCATGCATGTAATAATAAAAGAACCAAAAGAAGCATTAAGAAGGTAGATTATCCAGTGGGATGGATGATATTGGAAAAAAAGTGAGTTTCTTATCAACAGAAGTACAAAGCAAAGAGATGTTCAATTTTAACAAATTTAAAATGATTTTTGCTTTGGATGGAAAGTCTTTAATAGCCACTGAGATCTCTTCCTACAGTAAAAAATTTTATTCTGATTAATCTCTGGTAAACAAAGATAATTTGATCTATTGTAGTATTATGTTACATTTAAGAGCATTAACTTTTCAATTTTAAAAAGTGTTGTCACTGTATTTGAGAGGCTTCTTCACTGGCCATGACTTGATGAACAGTTTTGTTTTGTTTAAAGCCAGTAGAAACTCAAGCAAATAAAAGCTTTGTGTGTCTATTTATACAAAATAATCTCATAACTACTTCTTAGAAGTAAGCATAGCTTTCTGTGTTAATTACATTATAAAACCAAATGTGCAGCATTTTAAACATATTACCTGTTCAAAGCATATCTAATTATCAGAAATCTATTGTTAACATAAATAAGACAATAGAGTCTTAGCATTCCTATACAAAACAGCTTTTTAAGAATGCAATTTTTTATTGAAATATTAAAAAAATCCATAAAATCCAAAATTACCTTTTGTTTCTGACTCTCAAACACATGAATCTGGGCCTCAGTCATATATTCCTGATAAAGTTTCTGCAATCTGTCCAGCTCCTGAGAAACAGTTTGCCAGAGTTCTATAGCCTGAGTTTTTTCCTTTAAAAAAAATATTTGACACCTCTTAAATAAATTGCTGGCTAATTATTGCATAAAACAAATGGATATTATCTTATAGGATGATTTCTTATAAATTCACAAAATAAAAACAGAACGGTACAATCATACTTTATTCAATGATAGGGATATACTCTGAGAAATATGTCATTAGACAATTTTGTCATTGTGTAAACATCACAAAGTACACTTACACAACCTAAGACATCCATGGCATTACTAGGAAATATAACCTTATATGACCACTGTGATCTAATTGTTGTTGTGTTATATGATTGTATTATAGTTATAATACTTTTGACCATATGAAATTTTATTTATAATATTTAGAGAATAATCCTAAAGACAAAAAACGACTTTTAGTCATATTCCATGTTAAAATTTAAAGCCTTAACATAGATAAAAATCACTCTACTAGTACTAAAGAAGGTATAAATTAAGGAAGAAATGACTTGTGAATAAAAAACTATTTTTTTTCTGATTGTCAAAGTAATGTTAGCTGTGGAAAATTAGATAAATATAGGAAAACAGAGGTGGAAATAAAAATCATTCATAATTTTATCATCTGAAAATAAATATCACTAACATCTAGATATAATCAGATTTTTCAATACTGTGCATATTCAAGGCAATAAATGTGATTCCTGGGGAAAATAATCATAATTTTTTTCTATTTATAAAATTAAGAATCATATAATACATTATTTGTATTGTATTAATTTCACTTAATATTTTATAATGAGAATTTTCTTTGGTTATTAACTTTTTTTTTAACACAGTATCATCAAACTCTTGTATGGGAAGCCTTAGGGTTATCAACGTCCTTTCAGAGAAACTTGAAGTAAAATTTATGTTTACAATAAGGACATTGCATTTTTTTCTCTTCCATTGTTTGTTTTTGAAATATATATATGTATTTTAAAGATTTATTTTATTTCTTTGAAAGAGTTACAGAGAGAGGTAGAGACAGAGAGGTCTTCCATCTGCTGGTTTATTCCCCAACTGGCCGCAACGGCAGGACCGGCACCTATCAGTAGCCAGGAGCCAGGAGCCAGGAGCCTCTTCTGAGTCTCCCATCTGGGTGCAGGGGCCCAAGCACTTGGGCCATCTTTTGCTATCCCAGGCCATAGTAAAAGATCAGAAGAGGAGCAGCCAGGACTAGAACTGGCGCCCATATGGGATGCTGGCAATTCAGGCTAGGGCTTTAACTCGCTGCACCATAGCGCCAGCCCCTGAAATATATTTTAAAACATTTTATTTAAGGTCCAGTGCTATGGTGTAGTAGACTAAGCCGCCTTCTGTGGCACTGGCATCTCATATGGGTGTCAGTTCATGTCCTGGCTGCTCTTCTTCTGATTCAGCTCTTGGCTTACAGACTGGGACAGCAGTGGAAGACGGCCCAAGTGCTTGGCCCCTGAACCCATGTGAGAGACCCAGAAGAAGCTTCTGGCTCCTAGTTTTGGGTTGGCTCAGCTCCAGCCGTTGTGGCCATTTGGGGGATGAACCAGTGGATAGAAGACCTTTTTCTCTCTCTTCTCTCTGTAACTCTACCTCTCAAATAAATTAACATTTTTATTGGATAGGCAGACACACACACGCACACAAACACACACACACACACAGAGTGAGAGTGAGAGACAGAGACAGAGAGAGGCAGAGAGAGGCAGAGAGAGACAGAGACAGACAGAGAGAGAGAGAGAAATTGAGAGAGTAAGGTTCCCAACTATTGGCTACTCCTCAAATCCTGCAATATCCAGGGCTGAGGTAGAACAGAAACTGGGAACTGAGAATTCAATCCAAGTCTCACATGAATGGTAGGGATACAACTACTTGAACCATCACATCCGCTTTCCAGGATCTGAATCAGCAAAATGCTGGAACAGGAACTGGAGGTGGGAACTGAATTCAGGTACTCCGATATGGGAGGAGGGTGTCTTACCTGCTATCTTAACTGCTAGGCCAAACGTCCACCCTCTCATTTACATTGTTAAACTCCTTCCATTTACATGTGTTCTTTTTAAATTTAGTGTTTAATACATGTTGCTTATCAAGCTAAATATAGTCCTTATAATTCACCTAAAATATCACTTTCATAAGTAAAGAATTCTAAAACCAAATTTGTAAGAAATAAAACTGTAACTTTTCATATATCCTTTAATAATAATTCTAATCTTCATTTACAAATGAGAAAACTAAGGCATATAGAGATTTTTCTAGAAACACCTAGAAAGTAAAATGTGGATTCAAACCCATGCCAGATAATGAGCTATTCTGTATATAAAGATATAAAAAAAGTTCAATAAAATCAAATCACCTTATTTATCAAATCACAGAAAATTGTAGTGTTGAAAACTGTGTTATACATAACACAGCTTCCCAAAGATTTCAAATACTAAGAGGGGAAAAAAAAAGACTAATTCTAGAAAAAAGCATACAACTCAGAAAAACATAATAGTATAACTTTTGAAAACTGAAGAAAACAGCACTAGAAGCAAACAAAGAAAAATTAAAAATATGAATTTATGGACATGGGTTAATTGATAATTTTTTCTTTAAAATTTTCCTTTGACAGTAAACTATTCTTATAAGAAAAAATCACATTAAAAGCTTTATGATTGACTTAAAATGTATATTTCACAAATACATTTATAATAAACAGTGAGGGTATTCAATATAGGTTTTGTTATGTTACAATTCTTGAAATACAAGAAAATCTAAGTGTTAACAATTTTGTTATTGTTATCATACATAAAGACTAACAGATTTTTAAAAGCTCTGCTAATACAGTATGTATTTTAAAAATACATATATCACTCACTTGATTGGCTAGTTGCAATTGTTCTTGAAGGTTCTTGACTGTTTCCTCATCTTTATATATGTCATTTCCTATCTCTGCAGCAAAGGGAAGGGCCTCCAATTGCTTTTCAATGGCATCCTTTAATTCACTGTGCAACCTTTGGGATAAACAATATAATAGCAATCAAAATTCCTTTCAGTAACAGTAATTACTGTTTGGGCCAATTAAATAAATATTTGGGTAAAAAGTGATTCTTTACACAAAATCATTTTTAAGTAAATTCAAATCTTACACACATTTAATCACCATTAAATACAGTACTATATGAATAAAAAATTATTTAACAAACTTAATTGAATTAAGTTGACAGAATTATCTCGAGAAAATATAATGGGGCTGGTGCTGTAGTGCAGCTGGTAAAGATGCAGGCATCCACATGGGCACTGGGTTCCAATTACAGCTGCTCCACTTCCAGTCTGGTTCCCTGGTAACATGCCTGAGAAAGCAGCTGAAGATGATCCAAGTACCTGGGCTCCTGCACTTCTCTGGGGCACCGAGAGAAAGATCCTGGCTTTTGCTGGGCTCAGTCTTGGTGGTTGTGGCTATTTTGAGAGTGAGACTGTAGATGGAAGATCTCTCTGTGTCTCTCCCTCTCCTACTGTAACTGATTTTCAAATAGAATAATTTTTTTAAAAAAAGAATAATATAATTTGCCTTAGAGAAATTTTAAATTTTCACAGATAAAATTTAAATGTTATGTTAATTAACTGAAAAACAGGACATTCAGAAAAAATTTTAAATATGATAGTTGCACTCAATTAAGTGAAAATGGTATATTAAATCTTGTAATTTATTTTCTTCACTGTGTTTCAAAAAACTCATTTGACTTCTTTTTGTTAAATTCACTTGACTTTTTAATAGTTCCAGTTAATATACAGAGTCAAACAAAATGATCACTGGTTATGAAACCAAGACTATTAGAAAGTTTATTTTTCAGCATTTATTTGCATAAGCTTGAACACAATTCCTAAAGTCGTTAATTTTAACATTAAAATAAATCAAAAATATCTAATTTTTTATTATTAAAAAAATTTACTCACACACAAAGGTACAATTTAAAAGTCTGAAAAAGTTTTAACTTAAAAATGACACATATCTAAGAGGGAAAAAAAGCCTTCTACTACAGGAAAAACTTGAAAACATTTGTTTATATTATCATAAGCAGAAAATATTACTTATAATAAACACAACTCAAGGTGAAAATCCAAGAGAAACAATATCCATCATGCTAAAATCCTTAGAGAAATACCTTTGAAACTAGAAAAAATTCCATCTTAATTTTTAGAACATATTTATCAAATATAATATTCATCAGGCCGGCGCCGCGGCTCACTAGGCTAATCCTCCGCCTAGCGGCGCCGGCACACTGGGTTCTAGTCCCGGTCGGGGCGCCGGATTCTGTCCTGGTTGTCCCTCTTCCAAGTCAGCCCTCTGCTGTGGCCAGGGAGTGCAGTGGAGGATGGCCCAGGTGCTTGGGCCCTGCACCCCATGGGAGACCAGGAAAAGCACCTGGCTCCTGGCTCCTGCCATCGGATCAGCGCAGTGCGCCGGCCGCAGCGCGCCGGCCGCGGCGGCCATTGGAGGGTGAACCAACGGCAAAGGAAGACCTTTCTCTCTGTCTCTCTCTCACTGTCCACTCTGCCTGTCAAAAATAAAAAAAATATATATATATAATATTCATCAAATATTTTAAAGTAGATGATTCATTTAGAAATACAAATTTTAATTACTCTCTAAAGGTCAGAGTTCGCTAATTATTCCCTAATTTTAAAAAATACTTAGAAGCATTAAGAATACAAAGAGTTTTATTTTTAAGTATTTAACTTATTTTTCCGATTATTTACTTAATAGAGAAAAAATGACCAATACAGACATACAACAAGAGTTTTGGAAAAGACATACCAAGCCTCAGAGAAAAGCATTATTAGTGTTGTGATGTATTTTCTAGCAAAATTTATATTTTGCATTAAAAATAGATGTCATATTGCTAATATGAATCTGCTTTTTAACTGTTATTGAAACATGTACTCTGATATTTTAAGAGTGACATAATATTTTATCACTTCCATTATATAATTACCTACATCATAATCTATCAAGTCTTATAGTTTTAAATAGTAAAATGAAATGAAAAAATTCATAAGATTAACATTTATTTAGTACAATGTACTGAAAATTAAATGTTATATATATTTACAAGAAACTTAAAACCAACAATAAATTAGCTTTTAGTGTTTTGGTTATAGAGCAATCATAATTTCCGCCCATGAATTATTAAAATCACTTTGTACAGTTTCAGCTTGAAAGGTAATTTTTAAAGTTCTTTACTGTAACACAAAGCAGGTACTACCCATATGTGAGTACAGCTCATTTTATATCCGAACCACTTGGGGAAAGGGTGTGGAATTTTGCTGTCTGTAAGGCCTTCTGCGTCTTCCCAGGGTGCCTGAATCTCCCCAGTGTATTATGATTCTGAATTGAGTTTCAATCTTTTTTCTGACCTCTTCAGCCAAATCTTAGGGATCACTGATTTTTAGACTTTGTTCTTTTCTTTTCCTTTTCTTTTTTTTCTCTTCTTTTCTTTTCTTTTCTTTTTTTTAGATTTATTTATTTATATGAGAGTCAGAGTTACACAGAGAGAGAAGAAGAGAGAGTCTTCCATCCAATGGTCCACTCTCTAATTGGCCACAACAGCTAGAGCTGCACAGATCTGAAGCCAGGAGCCAGGAGCTTCTTCCAGGTCTTCCGTGTGGGTGGAGGGGCCCAAGGACTTGGGCCATCTTCTACTGCTTTCCCAGGCAATAGCAGAGAGCTGGATTGGAAGTGAAGCAGCCAGGTCTCGAACTGGTGCCCATATGGGATGCTGGCGCTTCAGGCCAGGGTGTTAACCAACTGCACCACAGCCCCAGCCCCAAGACTTTGTTCTTTTCTAACACATACACTTAAGATTATAGATTGCCCTCTAAGAATGGACTTAACTGCAGCCCACAAGTTTTGATGTTATTTTCATTATTAATTAGGTAAAAAATTACTAATCAGTTGAAAATATTTTCAAGTTTTTATTGTGAATTCATTGACCTATCCATGATATTTAGAAATATACTGCTTAATTTGAAAGAGTTGGGTTTTTAGTTGAGTTTTTATTATTGATCTTCAGCATAATTTTCAATATTAACATTAATTTTAATATTTTAATCCTTTCCAAATCTCTGAGAGTCGATTTCAGGGAAATGGAAAATATTTCATAGTTATGAAAGGCCTCTTTTTATCACTAATTAAATATTTTGCATTAAACTCAACAATGTCTGATATAATCAACTTTCTTATTTTAGCACTTATGGTATATCTTTTTTTATCCTTTTATGTTTCACATTTTATATTCTTATATATATATATATATATTTTTTTTTTTTTTGGCAGGCAGAGTTAGATAGTGAGAGAGAGAGAGAGAGAAAGGTCTTCCTTCCATTGGTTCAGCCCCCCAAATGGCCGCCATGGCCGGCGCGCTGTACTGATCTGAAGCCAGGAGCCAGGTGCTTCTCCTGGTCTCACATGCGGGTGCTGGGCCCAAGCACTTGGACCATCCTCCACTGCCTCCCTGTGCCACAGCAGAGAGCTGGAATGGAAGAGGAGCAACTGGGACAGAATCTGGCGCCCCAACTGGGACTAGAACCCAGGGTGCTGGTGCCGCAGGCGGAAGATTAGCCTAGTGAGCAGCGGCACTGGCCGTATTCTTATATTTTAGGAACCTCTTGATCTCGAACATATATTTGACATTTCTTTTATTTAATTTCCTCTGATAAATCACTGCCCTATAATTTTTCATGTAGTACACAGAAATTTAATTATTAATGTATTTTGGATATATCTAATATTTTAGTATTTGCTTTCTACTTGACCTGGATTTTTAAATTTTATTTACTTTCTGTTTGTTTACTTGCATGCATTTCATAAGTACAACTTTAAGAACAAAGTAATTCATCCCACCATCCCCGCCCTCCCACTCTCAGTAATACCCCTCCTCCACTTCCCTCTCCTGCTCCCAGTCCTGTTTTTTACTAAGATCTATTTTCACTTAACTTTATACACAGAAGATTAACTCTAAGAGTTCAACACTTTGTATGAGGAAGAGAAAGAAAAAGAAAGAAAAAGAAGAAAAAAAAACTGCAAAAAACAAGTAACATAAAGCAGAATAAAAATAAGAACTTTTCCTCAACAGACTAGATAAGGGCTGTTCAAATCACTGCATCTAGAAGGTAATTTCAGGGTTTTTTTAGAAACTTAATTATCTTTAAAGAAGAACTCACGAATGATACATCTTTTGCAAGCAATTAGATGTGACTATAACTTATGAGACTTAAGGATAACCTCCACTTAATAAACTAAAATGAAGTAATTATTTGAGAACAAGTTTTACTAATACAACTCTTTCAGGAAAGAGGTCCTGCATGGGAAGTTAGTGCACAGTGACTCCTGTTGTTTATCTAACAATTAACACTCTTCTGTATGACTGCAGTAATCACCTGGGGCTCTTGACATCAACTGCCAAGGCTGTGAAGCCTTCTGGATCCACAAACTCCTTTGGTATCTCTACAAGGCCATAGGCAAAGTAGAAGTTCTCTGCTCTCTTCAGAGAAAAGTATCTCCTTCTTTGGTGGCCGCTTTTTCCATCGGGGTCTCACCCACAGAGGTCCTTCATATAGAAATTTTTTTTGTCAGTGTCTTGGCTTTCCATGCCTGAAATGGTCCCCTGGGCTTTTCAGCCAGACCAGAGTGATGTAAGGGTTGACTCTCAGGTAAGAGTGCTACTTTAGGTGACTCATTCTGAGTCTGCTGTGTGGACTGCTTTCCATGTTAGAGCATTCACTCCTTTTTAACTGTATCTATTATTATTATCAGACACTTTATCCTACTTATATGATCATTTTAACACTTGATCTTATCTATATGGTCACTTTAACACTTAATCCTAGCCATATGGTCTCTATAACATTTTTTTTTATTTGACAGGCAGAGTTAGACAGTGAGAGAGAGAGAGAGAGAGAGAGAGAGAGAGAGAAAGAAAGAAAGGTCTTCCTTCTGTTGGTTCACCCCCCAAATGGCCGCTACGGCAAGCACTGTGTTGATCCGAAGCCAGGAGCCAAGTGCTTCCTCCTGGTCTCCCATGTGGCTGCAGAGGCCCAGGCACTTGGGCCATCCTCCACTGCCTTCCCAGGCCACAGCAGAGAGCTGGACTGGAAGAGGAGCAACCAGGACTAGAACCCGGTGCCCATATGGGATGCCAGTGCTGCAGGCAGAGGATTAACCAAGTGAGCCCCGGCGCCAGCACCAGTCTCTATAAAATTTAAAATGCTATTTTTACCACTCAGCTTAATGGGATTTAGGGTCCCATGGCAAGTTTTTAAGCTGAATCCTAAGAAGGAAGTCCATAGGAATATATGCAGAACTATACTGCTTTACAGTTACAAATTTCATACATTTCACAATTACAACTTTAGGATCATGGTGATTCTTCCCTCTGTGCCCACTCTCCCACCTCCCATTCTTCTTTCTCTTCTTCTCACTCTTATTTTTAACCAATATCTATTTTCAATTAACTTTATACACATTTGGTTAACTCTATGTTGAGTAAAGAGTTCAACGAGTAGTAAGAAAGAAAAAAAGTAAAATATAAGAAAAAAATAAATTAAAAAAACTGTTCAACAGTCAAGGCAAGGGCTATTCAAAGTCATTGCTCCTAAAGGTGTCAATTTCACTTCTACAGGTTGCCTGTTAGGTGCTCTATTAGTTATCACAGTTCATGGAGAACATATAGTATTTTCCCTTTGGGACTGGCTTATTTATTTAAGTATGATGTTTTCCAGTGTCATCCATTTTGCTACAAATGATTGGATTTCGTTGTTTTGGGTTTTTGTTTTTGTGTTTGTTTTTTACTTCTGTGTAGTATTCTATGGTGTACATAGACCATAATTTCTTTAGCCAGTCTTCAGTTGATGGACATCTGGATATATTCCATGTTTTTGCTATTGTAAACTGAGCTGTAATAAACATGGAGGTACAGATAGCCCTTTTATATGCTGATTTCATTTCCCATAGGTAAATTTCCAGGATGGGATGCCTGGGTCATATGGTAAGTCTATATTCAGATTTCTGACATATCTCCATACTGTTTTCCATAGTGACTTTATCAGTTTACATTTCTGCTGACAGTGGACAAGGGTACCTTTTTCTCTACATCCTCTCCAGAATTTGTTGATTCTGTATGAAAGCCATTGTAGCTGGGGTGAGGTAAAACCTCATTGTGGCTCTGATTTGCATTTATCTGATGGCTAGCAATCCTGAGCATTTTTTCATCTGTCTGTTGGCCATTTGGATTTCCTCTTTTGAAAAATGTCAATTTAAGTCCTTGGCCCATTTCTTAACTCGGTTGTTTGTTATTTGTTGTTGAGTTTCTTGATATCGTTATATATTCTGGTTATCAATCCTTTATCAGTACAGCTCGCAAATATTTTCTCGCATTCTGTTGGCTGCCTCTTTACTTTGCTGATTGCTTCTTTTGCAGTGTAGAAGTTTCTAAATTTGATGTAATCCTATTTGTCAATTTTGGCTTTGATTACCTATGCCTCTGGGGTTTGCCCTCAATTTTAAAAAATTTTTCTGGTTTCCTCCTTTGGATTACTTTTTATGCTTTAATTTTTCCAATTTTATTTTATTTTTAACTGATATATAAAAAGTACGCATGTTCATGAGGTACCTCACATGATATTGCAATACATGTATAAATTATATAACAGTCAAATTAGGGTAAACATAATTATCTCCTCAAATATTACATATTTCATCATAATGAAAAGTTAATCTTTTCTTCTAGCTTTTAAAAAAGAAAAATATACAGTATGTTATCACTATCTATAATCACCCTATTGTGCAACAGAACACCAGAACTTCTTTCTCCCATCTAACTGTAATCAGTTGTATATTAATCAACCTTTTCCCAGCCCTCCTTACCCATTACTCTCCCCAGCCATTGGTAACTAGCATTCTACTCTCAATTTCTATGAGATCAACTGTTTCAGATTCCATATTGAGTGAGATCATGTAATACTTTTCCTTCTATGCCTAGCTTATTTCATTTCACCCACTGGCTTGGCAGTAGAATAGCCTTTTGGTTTACTTTTAGTGTCTACTCCAGAGATTATAACATGTATCTTTGAATGACCAAACTCTAATATTAATTAATATTCTTTGTATTTAATGCTAGAGCCTAAAGGTTTTCAATATAATTTGCATTGCTCTAAACTGATGGCTTTTATTTCAATTCTCTATAAATATTTAGGGACATTTGCATTAATTCTTCCAACAACAATTTTCTGTTTCTTTTCATCTGAGAGTGTACTTATTTGACCTTGCTTATATAAGGATATTTCACTGGGTACTGGATTTTAAATTGATTTTTTTTTATTTCAGCACTTCAAAGATATTCCATTGTGTCCAGATTGCCATCATTTCTGTTGAGAATAGTAATTTTACTGCTATTCCTTTGAAAATATTGTTTTGAATATTTTTCTTTTTCTTTATTTTTAATTTGATACACTTAACTATGATACTTTGGTATCATCCTTCATATGATGTATAGTGTTTCTTTAAGGTGTGGCTCTTTTGCCAGTTTTGAGGAACTCCTAGCTACTAGGTCTTCAAATATGACTTCTGTCTTATTCTCTTTCTTTTTTGCTAAGATCCAGATTATATGAACCTTTGCTCTTTTCACTATTTTCTATATTTTTATACCTTTCTCTGACCTCCATCCTTAGTATTTCTTCATTTTGATATTAAATCAGACTACTTCATCTGAATTAAGTTGCATACTGTTAACTCTCTCCAGTTATTTTTCATTTCTATTATTTTATTTTTTCATTTCTAGAACATCTATCATGCTTTTTCCAACTTTCTAATTCTCTTATGAAAATTCTCAATACTACATCATATTTTGTTGAACCTTTTATCTTATTTTTAAAGACCAAAACTGCAGATACTTCTGCTGCCTATTATTTCTTTCTTTTTTTTTTTTTTTTTTGGCACACCGGGTTCTAGTCCCGGTCGGGGCGCCGGATTCTGTCCTGGTTGCCCCTCTTCCAGGCCAGCTCTCTGCTGTGGCCAGGGAGTGCAGTGGAGGATGGCCCAAGTGCTTGGGCCCTGCACCCCATGGGAGACCAGGAGAAGCACCTGGCTCCTGCCTTCAGATTAGCGCGGTGCGCCGGCCGCAGCGGCCATTGGAGGGTGAATCAACGGCAAAGGAAGACCTTTCTCTCTGTCTCTCTCTCTCACTGTCCACTCTGCCTGTGTTTTTTAACATTACTAAACTGTCTTCAATCTTCCTATTACTAGTTCTTTTCATGCATTATCTGAGCTAGGTATCATATGTTAAAAGTAGTGATGTTTTAAGGCCTCTCAATGATGTTTTCATCTTTTAAAATAATCTTTGTTTTCTTTTTCTAGGAGACTGTTGTCACTGACAATCCTTAATCATCTTATACCAGTATCTAAGAGTCAGATAATTCAGAATGATGTCTTATCTTTTTTAGAATTATTGTAGTGTTTTAATTTTATTTAAGTTATACAAGTTTCATGTATTTCATATATAAGATTGTTCTATTTTTAAGCTTATTCTTACTCCTAGTGTAGACTAACTCAATGATTGTAGGTTTTTGAGATATCCATCCACAAGTCTGATGGGCCTTGAATTTAAATTTCTATCTTTCTAGCCCATGAAATAGTTTTAAGCTCTGCTCCATTTTTCAACCACTTATCATCTCTTCCAGGAGAGTGAGAAAGGAAAGCAGTCTTAAATACAGGTTATAACTTTGGATTTCTTTCTTTACTTGATCTTTGCCTTCTAATACTCACTGATTCCAATTTCCATTAACAAATTTGATTTTTATTAATTTTTGTAAATATTTTTCATTTTTTCTCAGAAAGTCTGGTTATTTAGTTAATACTATAAGCAACAGTGTATAGTTTATTTACAATTAATTAAAAAAGAAAAATATTCTACTATTCTGCTGTATCTCAATAGTTTGATATGCTATAAATTTTTAGTTTTTAATTTTAGTTTACAATTGCCTTTTATTTCAAGTTATTTAAAAATGTAGTTAAGAGAAATTATTGCACATTCAAAAATGCTGACACCGTTTGATTTTGAACATCTATTCTGTGGTAATAAATGCAGAAATCAACTTGTTTGCAGACAGCTGTTTTATATAGTAGGCACATCTATTATGAGGAGGTGCATAAATGAATATGATAAATTTACATGGCATTTTCATTCCCTAGAATACTAGGTTCCTGTTAATAACAGGACTTCCGAAGGCCATTTAATGATAAAGGAATTATTTATTTTGTCACATCTCACAAAAAGCATGTATGTAATATGCTTATGATTTGTTACCAATAAAGCCAGAGCATGCTACCAGAAAACTGAAATGTAAGAACAAATCAATAGTGTTCGATTTAGGAGGCCACAGGAACGTTTTTATACACTTACGCATTCTTTCATAAATTTTCTACAGTGGTTTTATTAAGTAAAAGAACAAACTGAATAGTGCTTACTTTTCTGACTCTAAATCTACATGACAAGAAAATGAGATTCCATGGCACACCAAGAGAATGCCCAAAATCTAGAACACTATTAACACCAGATACTAGCAAGGATGTGGAGCAATAGGAATTCTCAATCATTGCTGGTGGGAGTGCAGTCACTTGAGAAGACAGCCTGGCAGTCTCTTAAAAAGCTAAATGCTGTTGTGGCCATTTGGGGAGTAAATCAGTTAGTGGAAGATCTCTTTCCCTGTCTTTCTCCCTCTCTCTCTCTGCCACTGTCTTTAAATAAATAAAATTAATCTTTTTAAAAAGGCTAAACATACTTTTTCTATATGATCCAGCAGTTGTACTTCTTAGTAGTTACTCAATAGAGTTGAAAATGTAGGTCCACATAAGCACCCAATGAGAAAATTTTATAACAGATTTATTTACAATTGTCAAAAATTAGAAGCAACCAAGATGTCTTTATGAATGGATAAAGAAACATTATCCTTCTGATAATGAAACATTATTCAATAATAATAAAAAGAAATGAGTATCAAGCCATCAAAAGACAAAGAGGAAACTTAAATATACACTACTAAGTGAAAGATGGCAGCCAGGCTACATAATGTTTGGTTCCAAAAAAAAAAAAAAAAAAAAAACCTGTGAAGACAATTAAAAAGGCAGTGACTAGCAGGAGTTGGAGTGAGGGGGGAATGAACTGGCAAAGCGTAGAAAATTTTTTGGAAACTATTCTGTATGATACTGTCATGAGAATATATAACATTGTAAATTTGCCCAAACTCGTAGAATGTATAGTACAAAAAGTGAATCCTAATGAAAACTGTGGACTCTAGTTTAAAAAAATAAGATTTTTCTGTAACCATGTTTTCTAATTTCTGATTTTTATTCCAAGTGTGATTTATATGTTTTCAAAATTTGTATGTGTATATGCTTGCAGTCCATATCTGTGTAAATGTTTCATGAATCTTTGAAAAATAAAAATATATTTTTATTGTTTAATATAAGAGTACCTCAAAAAGTTTACGGGAAAATGGAAATAAGATAATGTGCAGAGCCAGGTCTGTGAGGCAGTAGGTTAAGATGCTACTTGTGATGCTGATATCTCATAATGGAGTAGGAGTCCCAGTTTCAGTCCAATCCAGCTTCCTGCTCACATGACGGGGAAGGCAGCAGAAAATATGACCTAAATGCCTGGGTCCCAACACCCACTTGGGAGACGCAGATGACGCTCTGGATTCCTGGTTTTGGCCTGGATAAACCTCAGTCACTGTAGCCATTTGGGAGTGAACCAATGGATGGAGGATCAATCTCTGTCTCTTTCCCTCTCTCTCTCACCCCCTCCCTCCCTCATTTATTCTGTCAAATAAATAAACATATGCATTTTAAAGAATATAATATAATACATATCTTTCATGACACTTCATACATGAGTGTGTATAAACAGAAACACACACACATACACATACACATGCATACACTGAAACTTCTGATTTGCACTTTATCTTTAATCTGATTCTCCAAAGATACTAAAAGAGTATTTCAAGAAGTTCATGGAAAACTCTAACTAAGATAGAAATATGTGGGCCAGTGCTGTGGCACAGTAGTTACTCGAGGCACTGGCATCCCATACGGGAACAGTTTTGAGTCCCAGCTGTTCCACTTCTGACTGAGCTCCCTGCCAATGAGCCTAGAAAAGCAGAGGTAGATGGCACAAGTATTTGGGCCCTTGTTCCCATGTGGGAGACCCAGAAGAAGTTCCTGGCTCCTAGCTTTGGATCTACCCAGCTCGGCCCTTTGTAGCCATATGGAGAGTGAACCAGCAGATGGAAGTTAGATATATTTCTTTGCCTCTCTCTCTCTCTCTAACTCTGCCTTTCAAATAAATAAATAAAATTAAAAAAAGAGAGAATGTATATTTTCTACAAACTCTTTGAAATATCCTCATAGTAGTATAATTAAGAAAAACATTTAAGTACCATAAAGGTATAAGGAATTCCTTATGTTTAAAGCATTATTTTCTATGTATGATTAAACAATCTTAAAAATTAGACATCAATCATTTAAGTTCAATAAATACATGCAGAGATAGTATATATAGTTATTCAAATACATAATAGCAAGTCAAAATGTAAGAGCCACAAGAAAACAAAAAGGAGAAAGTTCTATTTGCTTGGCTTGATAGTAAAAGGAAAAATCCTATCAAGATTTCTAGGGGCTCCATAGCCTTGGAAACTCATGACAAGAGCCTAGGGTGATTACTAACGCCATAAACAAGAGTGTCGAATTCTGGAGGAGGCAAGATGGCGGAATAGGAAGGGAGCACACTGATAGTCCGGGGAGAGACAGTTTAATAAAAGTGGAGATACTGCAGGTTCAAGGAAGAGTAGGGGAGGAAACAGCAGAAGAAACTCTTCTGGAACGCGTGATTCACAGTGGACCTGCGTGGAGAGCGTGAGAGCCCTCAGTTCGGGATACCAGCAGCAGACTCAACACACCAGCGCTGGAACGCGAGGTGAGCCGAACCTCAATAGCCCGAGACACCGGCAGGCAAGCAGAGAGAGGAGACTAGAGGGAACGACCCCCAGCGGGGGGAAGTTCACCAGGCTAACTGGAAGAGAGAGAGAGAGAAAAAAAAAGGTGACTGGTATGGACACGGGTTTCTCTCTCTCCGCTCACCTCTCAAGGGCAAGCAAGACAAAGAGCAGGCGCCATCTTGGACATACGTCATAAGCAGAGCGACCTCAGGTCTGCACCGGCCCTGAGCCTAGCAGAAAAACCTGACTCTGGGCGGGGCGAATTAACAGGAGATTAGGACCTAGTAAATTTGTGGTGCTACTGAACTGAGACTGTGAAAAAAGACGGTGGGGGAGAGAACTCATGGAATTCACGTGAGTACTCTCCAGAGACGCTACAATTCCGTAACTTTGGCAACCCAGTGGGAGACTGAAGGAGAATTTGAGCCCACCCTGAGGGCAGAACAGATTCCCTGTGTGGTCCTTGGGAAACAGCTTCTGATCTCTGGCTCCTGTGGGTATATCATTTGCCTGCTAACTACCTCCAACTTCGTTCAGCTGTGCGGAATTACTTCCCTTTTGAATCAAAAAAAAAAAGAAAGAGAGAGAGAGATCTATCACGCCTAACCTGGGAGCGTCACCTTAGGCACACCAAACAGAGCTCTCAGGCCACACCCATCTCAAGCCTCTAAGGCTCCATCAAAAACAGTCCACTTAATCTAGAGTCATAGTATAACAAGAAAAAGCACCACAGTGAAGAAACCAATTATCTCCAATATGCCAAATAACAAACGCAAACACCGAGATAATTGAAACAAGGAAGTCACCATGACGCCCTCAAATGAAAAAGATACCCCAATTCAAGATTATGAATTTGATGAGATAGAAGAAATGCAAGAAGCAGATCTCAAAAAATTGATAAGAACATTAAGAAGTTCTCAAAAACAAATTCTTGAACTACAGAAATCCTTAATAGACAAGATAGAAAATCTCTCTCGTGAAAATGAAATATTAAGGAAGAATCAAAATGAAACAAAACAACTAGTACAACAGGAAACTGGGATAGTGACGAGAAATCATATTGAAGTGAAGAATTCAATAGATCAAATGAAAAACACAATAGAGAGCCTTACAAACAGAATGGGTGAAGCAGAAGAGAGAATATTGGACTTAGAAGACAGAGAACAGGAAAGGATACAGTCAGACCAAAGAAAAGAAGAGGAAATTAGAAATCTAAAACATATTGTTGGGAATCTTCAGGATACTATTAAAAAACCCAACATTCAGGTTCTAGGAGTTCCTGAAGGCATGGAGAGGGAAAAAGGATTAGAAGGCCTTTTTAGTGAGATATTAGCAGAAAATTTCCCAGGTTTGGAGAAGGACAGAGAAATCCTAGTACAGGAAGCTCACAGAACCCCTAATAAACATGACCAAAAGAGATCCTCACCACGACACGTTGGAATTAAACAATCCACAGTGAAACATAAAGAAAAGAACCTAAAATGTGCAAGAGAGAAACGTCAGATTACTCTCAGAGGATCTCCAATCAGACTCACAGCTGACTTCTCATCAGAAACCCTACAAGCTAGGAGGGAATGGCGAGATATAGCCCAGGTACTAAGAGAGAACAACTGCCAGCCCAGAATATTATATCATGCAAAGCTATCATTTGTGAATGAAGGTGAAATAAAGACTTTTCATAGCAAACAGAAATTGAAAGCATTTGTCGGCACTCGTCCAGCCCTGCAAAAGATGCTTAAAGATGTGTTGCACACAGAAACACAGAAACACGGTCATCGATATGAAAGAAGGTAAAGGAAGCAAACCTCACAGCAAAAGATCACAGGGAATTCAAAGCATATATTAGCACTTATCTTTGGCAAATGGCAGGGCAAAGTTACCACTTATCATTAGTCACATTGAACGTAAATGGCCTGAACTGTCCAGTTAAAAGACACAGATTGGTTGATTGGGTTAAGGAACAAAACCCATCTATTTGCTGCTTACAAGAAACACATCTTTCCAACAAAGATCCATACAGACTGAAAGTGAAAGGCTAGAAAAAGATATACCATGCCAACAGAAAAGAAAAAAGAGCGGGCGTAGCCATCTTAATATCGGACAACATAAACTTTACCACAAAAACTGTTAAGAGAGACAAAGAGGGACACTATATAATGATTAAGGGATCAATACAACAAGAAGATATAACAATTATCAATGTATATGCACCTAACTACAGGGCACCAGTTTATCTAAAAGATTTGTTAAGGGACTTAAAGGGAGACTTAGACCCCAATACAATAGTACTGGGGAACTTCAATACTCCACTCTCAGAAATAGACAGATCAACAGGACAGAAGATCAACTAGGATACAGTAGATTTAAACGACACTATAGCCCAAATGGATCTAACAGATATATACAGAACTTTCAATCCTACAGCTAAAGATTATACATTCTTCTCAGCAGTACATGGAACCTTCTCTAGGATTGACCACATACTAGGCCATAAAGCAAGTCTCAGCAAATTCAAAAGAATTAGAATCATACCATGCAGCTTCTCAGACCATAAAGGAATGAAGTTGGAAATTAGCAACTCAGGAATCCCTAGAGCATACGCAAACACATGGAGATTGAACAACATGCTCCTGAATGAACAATGGGTCATAGAAGAAATCAAAATAGAAATCAAAAATTTTCTGGAATTAAATGAGGATAACAGCACAACATACCAAAACTTATGGGACGCAGCAAAAGCAGTGTTAAGAGGAAAGTTTATATCAATAGGTGCCTACATCAAGAAATTGGAAAGGCACCAAATAGATGAGCTTTCAATTCACCTCAAGGATCTAGAAAACCTACAGCAAACCAGACCCAAATCTAGTAGCAGAAGAGAAATCATTAAAATCAGAGAAGAAATCAACAGAATTGAATCAAAAAAAACATTACAAAAAATCAGCCAAACGAGGAGCTGATTTTTTGAAAAAATAAACAAAATTGACACCCCATTGGCCCAACTAACTAAAAAAAGAAGAGAAAAGACCCAAATCAATAAAATCAGAGATGAAAAAGGAAACGTAACAACAGACACCACAGAAATAAAAAGAATCATCAGAAATTACTACAAGGAATTGTATGCAAGCAAACAGGGAAACCTATCAGAAATGGATAGATTCCTGGACACATGCAACCTACCTAAATTGAACCAGGAAGACATCGAAAACCTAAACAGACCCATAACTGAGACAGAAATTGAAACAGTAATAAAGGCCCTCCCAACAAAGAAAAGCCCAGGACCAGATGGATTCACTGCTGAATTCTACCAGACGTTTAAAGAAGAACTAACTCCAATTCTTCTCAAACTATTCAGAACAATCGAAAAAGAGGGAATCCTCCCAAATTCTTTCTATGAAGCCAGCATCACCTTAATTCCTAAGCCGGGAAAAGATGCAGCATTGAAAGAGAATTACAGACCAATATCCCTGATGAACATAGATGCAAAAATCCTCAATAAAATTCTCGCCAATAGAATGCAACAACACATCAGAAAGATCATCCACCCAGACCAAGTGGGATTTATCCCTGGTATGCAGGGATGGTTTAATGTGCGCAAAACAATCAATGTGATACACCACATTAACAGACTGCAGAAGAAAAACCATATGATTATCTCAATAGACGCCGAGAAAGCATTTGATAAAATACAACACCCTTTCATGATGAAAACTCTAAGCAAACTGGGTTTGGAAGGAACATTCCTCAATACAATCAAAGCAATCTATGAAAAACCCACAGCCAACATCCTATTGTATGGGGAAAAGTTGGAAGCATTTCCACTGAGATCTGGGACCAGACAGGGATGTCCACTCTCACCACTGCTATTCAATATAGTTCTGGAGGTTCTAGCCAGAGCTATTAGGCAAGAAAAAGAAATTAAAGGGATACAAATTGGGAAGGAAGAACTCAAACTATCCCTCTTTGCAGATGACATGATTCTTTATTTAGGGGACCCAAAGAACTCTACCAAGAGACTATTGGAACTCATAGAAGAGTTTGGCAAAGTAGCAGGGTATAAAATCAATGCACAAAAATCAACAGCCTTTGTATACACAGACAATGCCATGGCTGAGGAAGAACTTCTAAGATCAATCCCATTCACAATAGCTACAAAAACAATCAAATACCTTGGAATAAACTTAACCAAGGACGTTAAAGATCTCTACGATGAAAATTACAAAACCTTAAAGAAAGAAATAGAAGAGGATACCAAAAAATGGAAAAAACTTCCATGCTCATGGATTGGAAGAATCAATATCATCAAAATGTCCATTCTCCCAAAAGCAATTTATAGATTCAATGCAATACCAATCAAGATACCGAAGACCTTCTTCTCAGATCTGGAAAAAATCGTGCTGAAATTTATATGGAGGCACAAGAGACCTCGAATAGCTAAAGCAATCTTGTACAACAAAAACAAAGCCGGAGGCATCACAATACCAGATTTCAGGGCATACTACAGGGCAGTTGTAATCAAAACAGCATGGTACTGGCACAGAAACAGATGGATAGACCAATGGAACAGAATTGAAACACCGGAAATCAACCCGAACATCTACAACCAACTTATATTTGATCAAGGATCTAAAACCAATTCCTGGAGCAAGGACAGTCTATTCAATAAATGGTGCTGGGAAAACTGGATTTCCATGTGCAGACACATGAAGCAAGACCCCTACCTTACACCTTACACAAAAATCCACTCAACATGGATTAAAGACCTATATCTACGACCTGACACCATTAAGTTATTAGAGAACATTGGAGAAACCCTTTAAGATATTGGCACAGACAAAGAATTTCTGGAAAAGACCCGGGAGGCACAGGCAGTCAAAGCCAAAATCAACTATTGGGATTGCATCAAATTGAGAAGTTTCTGTACGGCAAAAGAAAAAGTCAGGAGAGTGAAGAGACAACCGACAGAATGGGAAAAAATATTTGCAAACTATGCAACAGATAAAGGGTTAATAACCAGAATCTACAAAGAGATCAAGAAACTCCACAAAACAAAACAAACAACCCACTCAAGAGATGGGCCAAGGACCTCAATAGACATTTTTCAAAAGAGGAAATCCAAATGGCCAACAGGCACATGAAAAAATGTTCAAGGTCACTAGCAATCAGGGAAATGCAAATCAAAACCACAATGAGGTTTCACCTCACCCCAGTTAGAATGGCTCACATACAGAAATCTACCAACAACAGATGCTGGCGAGGATGTGGGGGAAAAGGGACACTAACCCACTGTTTGTGGGAATGCAAACTGGTGAAGCCACTATGGAAGTCAGTCTGGAGATTCCTCAGAAACCTGAAGATAACCCTAACATTTGACCCAGCCATCCCACTCCTTGGAATTTACCCAAAGGAATTTAAATTGGCAAACAAAAAAGCGGTCTGCAGCCTAATGTTTATTGCAGCTCAATTCACAATAGCTAAGACCTGGAACCAACCTAAATGCCCATCAACGGTAGACTGGATAAAGAAATTATGGGATATGTACTCTTTAGAATACTATACCGCAGTAAGAAACAACGAAATCCAGTCATTTGCAACAAAATGGAGAAATCTGGAACACATCATGCTGAGTGAAATAAGCCAGTCCCAAAGGGACAAATACCATATGTTCTCCCTGATTGGTGACAACTGACTGAACACCAAAAAGGAAACCTGTTGAAGTGAAATGGACACTATGAGAAACGGTGACTGGATCAGCATAGCCCGACTGTTAATGAACAACTTAATACATTATCCCTCTTAGTAGTTTTTTTGTCTGTTCTACTTAATATGACTGGTTTAATTCTGTAATTAATACACAGTTATTCTTAAGTGTTGAAATTTAACTGAAATGTGATCCCTGTTAAACATAAGAGTGGGAATAAGAGAGGGAAGAGATGGACAATTTGGGACATGCTCAAGCTGACTTGCCCCAAATGGTAGAGTTAGAAACATACCAGGGGACTCCAATTCAATCCCATCAAGGTGGCATGTACCAATGCCATCTCACTATTCCAAGTGATCAATTTCAGTTCACAATTGATCATAATGAAAGGACTAAGAGTCAAAGGGAGCACATAAGCAAGTCTAGTACCTGCTAACACTAACCGATAGAATAAATAAAGGGGAGAGTGATCCAACATGGGAAGCGAGATACTCAGCAGACTCATAGAATGGCGGATGTCCTAAACAGCACTCTGGCCTCAGAATCAGCCCTAAAGGCATTCTGATCTGGCTGAAAAGCCCATGAGAGTATTTCAGGCATGGAAAGCCAAGACACTCTGGCAAAAAACAACAACAACAACAACAACAACACCCTAAATGAAAGATCTCTGTGAGTGAGATCTCAGTGGAAAGAACAGGTCTTCAAAGAAGGAGGTACCTTTCTCTGAAGGGAGGAGAGAACCTCCACTTTGACTATGACCTTGTCTAAACAAGATAAGAGTCAGAGAACTCAAGGGGCTTCCATAGCCTTGGAAACTCATGACTGGTGCATAGGGAGATTACTGATGCCATAAACAGGAGTGTCAATTTGTAAAGTCAACAACAGGAGTCACTGTGCACTTACTCCTCATGTAGGATCTCTGTCCTTAATGTGCTCTACATTGAGGCTTAATGCTATAATGAGTACTCAAACAGTATATTTCACTTTGTGTTTCTATGGGGTGCAAACTGTTGAAATCTTTACTTAATGTATACTAAACTGATCTTCTGTAAAAAAAAAAAAAAAAAAAAGAAGAAGAAATTAGCAATTCCCAACTTGACTCTCACTGGGATTAAACATGACAATAGGTCTGATCTGATTTAATCATCATTTAAAAAATCATCTATTATTTTTCACCTTATGTTTCTGTGTGGGAGCAAACTGTTGAAATCTTTACTTAATGTATGCTAAACTGATCTTCTGTATATAAAGAGAATTGAAAAGGAATCCTCATGTGAATGGAAGGGGAGAGGGAATGGGAAAGGTGAGGGTTGCGGGTGGGAGGGACGTTATGGGGGGGAAGCCATTGTAATCCATAAGCCATACTTTGGAAATTTATATTCATTAAATAAAAGTTAAAAAAATAAGAACCAAAGGTGTGGGGAGCAACCCGGACTGGACTGAGTTACTGGAATTAAGACTTATTCTATGCATCTGCTCTCCCACAATATGGCGCTGGGAGAGGAGAAAACAGCTTCTACGCAGCTGCCTCTTGCCAACTTGAGTGATGACCTCCAGGAGCTGATCCTGCTCCTGATTGGAGGAGAGCAGCGTACTCGGCGTGTGGGCAGCCAAGTTAGGATTGGTGGAGGAGGACTATAAAGGAGGAGAGAGACGGCATGCACCAGGAACATCTAAGGGGAACATCTATCTGAAGGAACACCTGTGCAGCCCCCAAGAGAGCTGGCCGGCGGTGTGCCGCTCCCCTGCGGAAGTGGGGAAAGTGGCCAGGGGGAACTGCCCTTCCACGGAGGTGGAAGGGACAGTAGCCAACCCGGGAAGAACCAGCAGCAAACCCGGGGAGGGCCGAGCAGACGAAAGAACAGCGCAGGGTCCTGTGTCGTTCCTCCACGAAGACGGGGAGTGACATAATGGTGCCGTGACTCAGATAGGAAACTTAGGAGGGAAGAAACGGGAAGAAGTGGAAAATACCGGAGAGAGAGAGACTAGCAAAGAGCCTAGGGAAAAGCCGGACAGAAAAGGTGCCGGAAGAAGCTATCGAAAGCCTAGGCATAGACTCGGATATGGACTGTGGGAAAGAAGTTAGGATTTAAAGTGAAAGCAAGAAGAAAATTAGACTCAGATACGGACAGCAGGTTGAAAGTGAAAGTGAAACCTATAAGAAACTTAGACTTGGATACGGACTGTGGGGAGAGGCCAGGAGAAATGAGGGAGGAATATTGTTGGAAGAAAACTTAGGGAAACATACCGGGTAGAGAAAAATGTTAGGGAGGATGATGCCACGAGTGCAGGCTGAAGCGGAAACGTAAGCCAGCTTGGGATTCTTCAAGTCAGCCCGGGGAACAAAAGGCGAGAAGCCAGACGTCAGATTAGCCCGGGGAGCAAAGGACTGGAAGCCAGACCGAAAGGCGGAGACGCATAAGCTAGGTTGAATTCGCCAGGTTAGCCCGGGGAACTTAGATTGAATACAGGTGGTGGCGGAAACGCAAGCTACGCTGTGTCATTCGCGGAAGCTGCCGCGTGCAGAGAGAGCACGGGGCGTGAATAGATAGGGAACGCGGGGCTGGCGCGAGGCCGTGGTGCGGACGCGAAGGGCGTGGAGACCGCGGAGTGTGAGCGCCAAGCCGAGCCGCGCAGAGCCGGGAGCCCGCCGCAGGGCGGGCGCTGGGAGGCCGCACAGATGAGAGAGGCGCGGGCTGAAGTGGCTCAGAGCCGGGAAGCCGCGGAGAAGCAGCCTCGGGGCGGGTGCCGGGAAGCCGCAGGGATAAGAGAAACAGAAGTTTTAGAAGTAAAATGAGAGAAATGCTGGTAGATAGAAGTAAAATAGGAGAAATAGGAATGCCTGGAGATAGAGAAATAGAGAAAGGCCTCCCCACAACACAGCAATGAGAGAGCTTGGATTCGGTCTGCCTGATTAGGACGATAAGCACCTGCAGGCGGCTAGCAGCTTATGCGCCGCAGGTCACCGAAGACAGGCACGAATTAACATCAATAAGTCTCCCCACAATATGGCAATGAGAAGGCTTGGATTCGGTCTGCCTGATTAGTAAGGCGGTAAGCACCAGCAGGCAGCTCGACCAGAGTATGAGCTGCAGGTCACCGAAGATAGGCACGAATCAATACCAATAAGTCTCCCCACAATACGGCAATGAGAGGGCTTGGATTTGGTTTGCCTGATAGGGCTTGTAAGCACCTGCAGGCAGTTCTAGCAGAATAGAGCATGCGCTGCAGGGCACCGAACACAGGCACGCATCAGCACCTAAAAACCTCCTCACAACATGGCGAAGAGAGGACCTGGATTCGGTTTGCCTGATTGATAGGACTTGTAAGCACCTGTGGGCAACTCTAGCAAGCAGAGCAGAGTGTGTGCCGCGGGGCACCAAAGACAGGCGCGTATCAACGCCAAAAATAAAAAGAAAGGGGGATCTGTGGGGAGCAACCCGGACTGGACTGAGTTACTGGAATTAAGACTTATTCTATGCATCTGCTCTCCCACAATATGGCGCTGGGAGAGGAGAAAACAGCTTCTACGCAGCTGCCTCTTGCCAACTTGAGTGATGACCTCCAGGAGCTGATCCTGCTCCTGATTGGAGGAGAGCAGCGTACTCGGCGTGTGGGCAGCCAAGTTAGGATTGGCGGAGGAGGACTATAAAGGAGGAGAGAGACGGCATGCACCAGGAACATCTAAGGGGAACATCTATCTGAAGGAACACCTGTGCAGCCCCCAAGAGAGCTGGCCGGCGGTGTGCCGCTCCCCTGCGGAAGTGGGGAAAGTGGCCAGGGGGAACCGCCCTTCCACGGAGGTGGAAGGGACAGTAGCCAACCCGGGAAGAACCAGCAGCAAACCCGGGGAGGGCCGAGCAGACGAAAGAACAGCGCAGGGTCCTGTGTCGTTCCTCCACGAAGACGGGGAGCGACAAAAGGGATCACATAAACAAGAGTAGTGTCTGCAAATACTAGCTGATAGAATCAAAAAGGGAGAGAATGATCCAACATGGGAAGTGAGATACACAGCAGACCCATAGAATGGCAAAGGTCCTAACAGCACTCTGGCCTCAGAATCAGCCCTTAAGGCATGCGGATCCGGCTGAAATGCCCATGAGAGTATTTCAGGCATGGAAAGCCAAGACACTCTGGGGAAAAAAAACCTAAATGAAAGATCTCTGTGAGTGAGATCCCAGTGGAAAGAGTGGGTCATCAAAGAAGGAGGTACCTTTCTCTGAAGGGAGGAGAGAACTTCCACTTTGACCATGGCCTTGTCTAAAAATGATCAGAGTCAGTGAACTCAGGAGGCTTCCATAGCCTTGGCAGCTCATGACAAGAGCCTAGGGTGATTACTGAGGCTATAAACAAGAGTGTCAATTTGCTAAGTCAACAACAGGAAGCACTGTGCACTTACTCCTCATGTAGGATCTCTGTCCTTAGTGTGCTGTACATTGAGATTTAATGCTATAACTAGTACTCAAACAGTATTTTTCACTTTATGTTTCTGTGTGGGAGCAAACTGTTGAAATCTTTACTTAATGTATGCTAAACTGATCTTCTGTATATAAAGAGAATCGAAAATGAATCTTGATGTGAATGGAAGGGGAGAGGGAGTGGATAAGGGGAGGGTTGCGGGTGGGAGGGATGTTATGGGGGGGAAGCCATTGTAATCCATATTCTGTACTTTGGAAATTTATATTTATTAAATAAAAGTTAAAAAAAAAAACAAGAGTGTCAATTTGTTATGTCAACAACAGGCGTCATTGTGCACTTACTCCTCATGCAGGATCTCTATCCTTAATGTGTTGTACATTGTGAATTAATGCTATTAACTAGTACTCAAACAGTACTTTACACTTTGTGTTTCTGTGTGGGTGCAACTGTTGAAATCTTTACTTAATATATGCTATATTGATCTTCTGTATATAAAGATAATTGAAAATGAATCTTGATGTGAATGGAATGGGAGAGGAAACGGGAGAGGGAAGGGTTGCAGGTGGGAGGGAAGTTATGGGGGGGAAGCCATTGTAATCCATAAGCTGTACTTTGGAAATTTATACTTATTAAATAAAAGTTTAAAAATAAAAGAAAATCCAGAAGATGGCGGAATAGTGAGGGCGCGCACCGATAGTCCGGGAAAATTTAGTTTAATAAAAGGGGAGTTACGGTAGCCTCAGAAAAAAGAACCAGGAAAATATTGCAGACAAAACTCTTCTGGATCCAGTGGGCGTGAATCGGAGGACCTACTGGGAGAACAAGGTCGCCCACCACGCGCGAAAGCCGAACCGCAGGACCGAGCCGCGGGACTGAGCCGCGGAAGCCGAGCCGCGGGACTGAGCTGCGCAAGCTGCAGGGTCTGCGTGCAAGTGCTCGAAGGGGAGTGCAACAGCGGGGAGACTTGGGAAGTCCAGGGCTCCGAGTCCACACATCGGCGCTGGAAGGGGAGCAGACCTGCGTGGAGAGCGTGGGAGCCCACAGTTCGGGACATCAGCGGCAGACTCAACACACCAGCGCTGGAACGCGAGGTGAGCCGAACCTCAATAACCCGAGACACCGGCAGGCAAGCGGAGAGAGGAGACTAGAGGGAACGACCCCCGGGGCGGGGGGGACTTCACCAAGCTAACTGGAAGAGAGAGAGAGGGAAAAAAAAAAAAGGTGACTGGTATGGACACGGGTTTCTCTCTCTCCGCTCACCTCTCAAGGGCGAGCAAGACAAAGAGCAGGCGCCGTCTTGGACATACGTCATAAGCAGAGCGACCTCAGGTCTGCACCGGCCCTGAGCCTAGCAGTAAAACCTGACTCTGGGTGGGGCGAATTAACAGGAGATTAGGACTTAGTAAATTTATGGTGCTACTGAACTGAGACTGTGAAAAAAGAGACGGTGGGGGAGAGAACTCACGGAATTCACGTGAGCACTCTCCAGAGACGCTACAATTCCGTAACTTTGGCAACCCAGTGGGAGACTGAAGGAGAATTTGAGCCCACTCTAAGGGCCGAACAGATTCCCTGTGTGGTCCTTGGGAAAGAGCTTCTGATCTCTGGCTCCTGTGGGTATATCATTTGCCTGCTAACTACCTCCAACTTTGTTCAGCTGTGCAGAATAACTTCCCTGTTGAATCAAAAAGAGAGAGAGAGAGAGAGAGAGAGAGAGAGAGAGAGGTTTACCACGCCTAACCTGGGAGTGTCACCTTTGGCACACCAAACAGAGCTCTCAGGCCACACCCATCTCAAGCCCTAAGGCTCCATCAAAAACAGATAGTCCACTTAATCTAGAGTCATAGTATAACAAGAAAAAGCACCACAGTGAAGAAACCAAATATCTCCAATATGACAAATAACAAACGCAAAAACCAAGGTAATAAAAACAAGGAAGTCACCATGAAGCCCTCAAATGAAAAAGACACCCCAATTCAAGATTATGAGGATGATGACATAGAAGAAATGCAAGAAGCAGATCTCAAAAAATTGATAAGAACATTAAGAAGTTCTCAAAAACAAATTCTTGAACTACAGAAATCCTTAATGGACAAGATAGAAAATCTCTCTCGTGAAAATGAAATATTAAGGAGGAATCAAAATGAAACGAAATAACTAGTACAACAGGAAACTGGGATAGTGACTGAAGTGAAGAATTCAATAGATCAAATGAAAAACACAATAGAGAGCCTTACAAACAGAATGGGAGAAGCAGAAGAGAGAATATCGGACTTAGAAGACAGAAAACAGGAAAGGATACAGTCAGACCAAAGAAAAGAAGAGGAAATTAGGAATCTAAAACATATTGTTGGGAATCTTCAGGATACTATTAAAAAACCCAACATTCGGGTTCTAGGAGTTCCTGAAGGCATGGAGAGGGAGAAAGGATTAGAAGGCCTTTTTAGTGAGATATTAGCAGAAAATTTCCCAGGTTTGGAGGAGGACAGAGAAATCCTAGTACAGGAAGCTCACAGAACCCCTAATAAACACGACCAAAAGAGACCCTCACCACGGCACGTTGTAATTAAACTCTCCACAGTGAAACATAAAGAAAAGATCCTAAAATGTGCAAGAGAGAAACGTCAGATTACTCTCAGAGGATCTCCAATCAGACTCACAGCTGACTTCTCATCAGATACTCTACAAGCTAGGAGGGAATGGCGAGATATAGCCCAGGTACTAAGAGAGAACAACTGCCAACCCAGAATATTATATCCTGCAAAGCTATCATTTGTGAATGAAGGTGAAATAAAGACTTTTCATAACAAACAGAAATTGAAAGAATTTGTTGCCACTCGTCCAGCCCTGCAAAAGATGCTTAAAGATGTGTTACACACAGAAACAAAGAAACACGGTCATCAATATGAAAGAAGGTAAAGGAAGGAAACCATGGAAGGAAAGCTCACAGCAAAAGATCACAGGGAATTCAAAGCATATATTAGAACTTATCTTTGGCAAATGGCAGGGCAAAGTTACCACTTATCATTAGTCACATTGAACGTGAATGGCCTGAACTGTCCAGTTAAAAGACACCGTTTGGCTGATTGGGTTAAAAAACAAAACCCATCTATTTGCTGCTTACAAGAAACACATCTTTCCAACAAAGATCCATACAGACTGAAAGTGAAAGGCTGGAAAAAGATATACCATGCCAACAGAAATGAAAAAAGAGCAGGCGTAGCCATCTTAATATCAGACACCATAAACTTTACCACAAAAACCATTAAGAGAGACAAAGAGGGACACTACATAATGATTAAGGGATCAATTCAACAGGAAGATATAACAATTATCAATGTATATGCACCTAACTACAGGGCACCGGTTTATCTAAAAGATTTGTTAACGGACTTAAAGGGAGACTTAGACCCCAATACAATAGTACTGGGGGACTTCAATACTCCACTCTCAGAAATAGACAGATCATCCGGACAGAAGATCAACAAGGATACAGTAGATTTAAACGACACTATAGCCCAAATGGATCTAACAGATATATACAGAACTTTCAATCCTACAGCTAAAGATTATACATTCTTCTCAGCAGTACATGGAACCTTCTCTAGGATTGACCACATACTAGGCCATAAAGCAAGTCTCAGCAAATTCAAAAGAATTAGAATCATACCATGCAGCTTCTCAGACCATAAAGGAATGAAGTTGGAAATTAGCAACTCAGGAATCCCTAGAGCATACGCAAACACATGGAGATTGAACAACATGCTCCTGAATGAACAATGGGTCATAGAAGAAATCAAAAGAGAAATCAAAAACTTTCTGGAAGTAAATGAGGATAACAGCACAACATACCAAAACTTATGGGACGCAGCAAAAGCAGTGTTAAGAGGAAAGTTTATATCAATAGGTGCCTACATCAAGAAATTGGAAAGGCACCAAATAGATGAGCTTTCTATTCACCTCAAGGATCTAGAAAACCTACAGCAAACCAGACCCAAATCTAGTAGGAGAAGAGAAATAATTAAAATCAGAGAAGAAATCAACAGGATTGAATCAAGAAAAACATTACAAAAAATCAGCCAAACGAAGAGCTGGTTTTTTGAAAAAATAAAAAAAATTGACACCCCATTGGCCCAACTAACTAAAAAAAGAAGAGAAAAGACCCAAATCAATAAAATCAGAGATGAAAAAGGAAATGTAACAACAGACACCACAGAAATAAAAAGAATCATCAGAAATTACTTCAAGGACTTGTATGCCAGCAAACAGGGAAACCTATCAGAAATGGATAGATTCCTGGACACATGCAACCTACCTAAATTGAACCAGGAAGACATCGAAAACCTAAACAGACCCATAACTGAGACAGAAATTGAAACAGTAATAAAGGCCCTCCCAACAAAGAAAAGCCCAGGACCAGATGGATTCACTGCTGAATTCTACCAGACATTTAAAGAACTAACTCCAATTCTTCTCAAACTATTCAGAACAATTGAAGAAGAGGGAATCCTCCCAAATTCTTTCTATGAAGCCAGCATCACCTTAATTCCTAAGCCGGGAAAAGATGCAGCACTGAAAGAGAATTACAGACCAATATCCCTGATGAACATAGATGCAAAAATCCTCAATAAAATTCTCGCCAATAGAATGCAACAACACATCAGAAAGATCATCCACCCAGACCAAGTGGGATTTATCCCTGGTATGCAGGGATGGTTTAATGTGCGCAAGACAATCAATGTGATACACCACATTAACAGACTGCAGAAGAAAAACCATATGATTATCTCAATAGATGCCGAGAAAGCATTTGATAAAATACAACACCCGTTCATGATGAAAACTCTAAGCAAACTGGGTTTGGAAGGAACATTCCTCAATACAATCAAAGCAATCTATGAAAAACCCACAGCCAACATCCTATTGTATGGGGAAAAGTTGGAAGCATTTCCACTGAGATCTGGGACCAGACAGGGATGTCCACTCTCACCACTGCTATTCAATATAGTTCTGGAGGTTCTAGCCAGAGCTATTAGGCAAGAAAAAGAAATTAAAGGGATACAAATTGGGAAGGAAGAACTCAAACTATCCCTCTTTGCAGATGACATGATTCTTTATTTAGGGGACCCAAAGAACTCTACCAAGAGACTATTGGAACTCATAGAAGAGTTTGGCAAAGTAGCAGGGTATAAAATCAATGCACAAAAATCAACAGCCTTTGTATACACAGACAATGCCATGGCTGAGGAAGAACTTCTAAGATCAATCCCATTCACAATAGCTACAAAAACAATCAAATACCTTGGAATAAACTTAACCAAGGACGTTAAAGATCTCTACGATGAAAATTACAAAACCTTAAAGAAAGAAATAGAAGAGGATACCAAGAAATGGATTGGAAGAATCAATATCATCAAAATGTCCATTCTCCCAAAAGCAATTTATAGATTCAATGCAATACCAATCAAGATACCGAAGACCTTCTTCTCAGATCTGGAAAAATTGGTGCTGAAATTTATATGGAGGCACAAGAGACCTCGAATAGCTAAAGCAATCTTGTACAACAAAAACAAAGCCGGAGGCATCACAATACCAGATTTCAGGACATACTACAGGGCAGTTGTAATCAAAACAGCATGGTACTGGTACAGAAACAGAGGGATAGACCAATGGAACAGAATTGAAATACCAGAAATCAACCCAAACATCTACAGCCAACTTATATTTGATCAAGGATCTAAAACTAATTCCTTGAGCAAGGACAGTCTATTCAATAAATGGTGCTGGGAAAATTGGATTTCCACGTGCAGAATCATGAAGCAAGACCCCTACCTTACACCTTACACAAAAATCCACTCAACATGGATTAAAGACCTAAATCTACGACCTGACACCATCAAGTTACTAGAGAACATTGGAGAAACCCTTCAAGATATTGGCACAGGCAAAGAATTTCTGGAAAAGACCCGGGAGGCACAGGCAGTCAAAGCCAAAATTAACTATTGGGATTGCATCAAATTGAGAAGTTTCTGTACTGCAAAAGAAACAGTCAGGAGAGTGAAGAGACAACCGTCAGAATGGGAAAAAATATTTGCAAACTATGCAACAGATAAAGCGTTAATAACCAGAATCTACAAAGAGATCAAGAAACTCCACAAAACAAAACAAACAACCCACTCAAGAGATGGGCCAAGGACCTCAATAGACATTTTTCAAAAGAGGAAATCCAAATGGCCAACAGGCACATGAAAAAATGTTCAAGGTCACTAGCAATCAGGGAAATGCAAATCAAAACCACAATGAGGTTCCACCTCACCCCGGTTAGAATGGCTCACATTCAGAAATCTACCAACAACAGATGCTGGCGAGGATGTGGGGAAAAAGGGACACTAACCCACTGTTGGTGGGAATGCAAACTGGTCAAGCCACTATGGAAATCAGTCTGGAGATTCCTCAGAAACCTGAATATAACCCTACCGTTCGACCCAGCCATCCCACTCCTTGGAATTTACCCAAAGGAATTTAAATTGGCAAACAAAAAAGCGGTCTGCAGCCTAATGTTTATTGCAGCACAATTCACAATAGCTAAGACCTGGAACCAACCTAAATGCCCATCAACGGTAGACTGGATAAAGAAATTATGGGATATGTACTCTTTAGAATACTATACTGCAGTAAGAAACAACGAAATCCAGTCATTTGCAACAAAATGGAGGAATCTGGAACACATCATGCTGAGTGAAATAAGCCAGTCCCAAAGGGACAAATACCATATGTTCTCCCTGATCGGTGACAACTGACTGAACACCAAAAAGGAAACTTGTTGAAGTGAAAGGGACACTATGGGAAACGGTGACTTGATCAGCATAGCCCTGACTGTTAATGAACAACTTAATACATTATCCCTCTTAGTAGTTTTTTTGTCTGTTCTACTTAATATGACTGATTTAATTCTGTAATTAATACACAGTTATTCTTAAGTGTTGAAATTTAACTGAAATGTGAATCCTGTTAAACATAAGAGTAGGAATAAGAGAGGGAAGAGATATATAATTTGGGACATGCTCAAGCTGACTTGCCCCAAATGGTAGAGTTAGAAACATACCAGGGGACTCCAATTTAATCCCATCAAGGTGGCATGTACCAATGCCATCTCACTAGTCCAAGTGATCAATTTCAGTTCACAATTGATCATAATGAAAGGACTAAGAGTCAAAGGGAGCACATAAGCAAGTCTAGTACCTGCTAACACTAACCGATAGAATAAATAAAGGGGAGAGTGATCCAACATGGGAAGTGAGATACTCAGCAGACTCATAGAATGGCAGATGCCCTAAATAGCACTCTGGCCTCAGAATCAGCCCTAAAGGCATTCAGATCTGGCTGAAAAGCCCATGAGAGTATTTCAGGCATGGAAAGCCAAGACACTCTGGCAAAAGATCTCTGTGAGTGAGATCTCAGTGGAAAGAACAGGTCTTCAAAGAAGGAGGTACCTTTCTCTGAAGGGAGGAGAGAACCTCCACTTTGACTATGACCTTGTCTAAACAAGAAAAGAGTCGGAGAACTCAAGGGGCTTCCATAGCCTTGGAAACTCATGACTGGAGCATAGGGAGATTACTGATGCCATAGACAGGAGTGTCAATTGGTAAAGTCAACAACAGGAGTCACTGTGCACTTACTCCTCATGTAGGATCTCTGTCCTTAATGTGCTGTGCATTGAGATTTAATGCTATAACGAGTACTCAAATAATATATTTCACTTTGTGTTTCTATGGGGGTGCAAACTGTTGAAATCTTTACTTAATGCATACTAAACTGATCCTCTGTAAAAAAAAAAAAAAAAAAAAAGAAAAGAAAAGAAAAGAAACTATCAACTTGACTCTCACTGGGATTAAACATGACAATAGGTCTGATCTGATTTCATCATCACTTAAAAAAAATCATCTATTATTTTTCACTTTATGTTTCTGTGTGGGAGCAAACTGTTGAAATCCTTACTTAATGTATACTAAGCTGATCTTCTGTATATTAAGATAATCGAAAATGAATCTTGATGTGAATGGAAGGGGAGAGGGAGTGGGAAAGGGGAGGGTTGTGGGTGGGAGGGACGGTATGGGGGGGAAGCCATAGTAATCCATTATTCGTACTTTGGAAACGTATATTCATTAAATAAAAGTTAAAAAAAAATAAAATAAAATAAAATAAAAGAAAATCCAAACATTAAAAAAAAGATTTCTAGGGGCAAACAGAATTATCCTTATTATTAATAATACTAACTGCACCACACATCAATCAGTTGATCTGTAAGATTTGGTGCAAATTCTGTGAAAGGAGTGGCTGCCAGAATTGTTGACTCTAGAGCCATACTACACTGGTTTGATTCTCATCCACAAAAAAAGATGTTAAAGGTACTACCTTTCCATCTAGATATTTTCTGATTCAGGTCTCAAACAAGTTCTTCCATCAGCAGACCCTAAGTTATATCCTGAACTGATTTTTCATTTTTCAGCCTCTGCAGTACAGAAAGTGTTACAAAAAGGAGATTGCAACAGATGTTAAGCAATTTACCATCTCAGTCAAAACCTGTTATTATAATCTCACAATTTAATTAAATATAAGCCAAAGTGAAAAATAAGACCACAGAAGAATTAGTTTCCCTGTAAAACCTAAACTGAATGTGAAAGGTCCAATAAAGATGAGTTGTTAAGTAACCACTGTTGAATTAAAGGTAAGTAAAGATAATTATAAGAAGTCAGAAAAATTATAAAACCAAAAAGTATTAAAAGGAGATAAAAAGGATCTTTAAGTTCTTGCTCTTGGTAAAAAAAAAAAAAAAAAAAAGGAAAACTAGAAATTATAAATATATTATATCCATATGGTTTACATGTGGATAACAAAGAACTATAATTAGCAGAATTCCTTACTCAAAGAAAGAGCTTGGCATTGTATCAAAAAGTAAAAGAATAAATGTCATTATATTAACTCAAAGCCAAAAATTTTGAAGTATACTTTATGTGATTCTTGATTTTACTGACTCTCACTCAACATACTAATTACTAAGAGATAAGAAGGCTTCTTTCTATCTTATGCCAGGAAGCACACCAATAATACAAAAAGCTTATAATAATAATAATAATAATACAATATACAATATATACAATATAATATATACATGTATATATACATATGTATGTATACAATATAATAATACAAAACAGCTTATGCTTCCTTGTGGTGGAATGAGAAGGCCATGCCAGGATGGCTGCTGGCAACAGAAACTGCCTGGAAACAGGCTGTGATTGGATGGTTTCGGAAACCACATGACAACAGAGCCTGACTGACAACAGACTGTGATTGGATGGCTTCGAAAACCACATGACAATGGAGCCTGCCTGGCAACAGGTTGTGATTGGTTAGGGCACAGACTGCCCCTTGACCGGATTGGCTGCCTTGGCTATATAAGCTGCTGTAGCAACTGAAATAAACGAGTCTGCAGGCTGCTTGCCTCAGGCCTGCTTTCACCCAACTCCTGGGGTCCTTATGGTGACTCCACGCCTCTTGCCCCCACCACGCTCTTCATCTCAGAAACGAATCCACAGGCTATGGAAGCCTCTTGAGTTCACCAACTCTGATCTTATTTAGACAAGGTAATAGTCAAAGTGGAAGTTGTCTCCTCCCTTCAGAGAAAGGTACCTCCTTCTTTGATGGCCTGTTCTTTCCACTGGGATGGATCTCACTCACAGAGATCTTTCATTTAGGTTTGGGTTTTTTCTATTTTACTTTTTTTTTTTTTTTTTGGCCAGAGTGTCTTGGCTTTCTATGCCTGAAATACTCTCATGGGATTTTACCCAGATCTGAATGCCTTAAGGGCTGATTCTGAGGCCAGAGTGCTGTTTAGGACATCTGCCATTCTATGAGTCTGCTGTGTATCCCACTTCTCATGTTATTTTGTTCGCTCCTTTTTAATTCTATCAATTATTATTTGCAGACAATAGTCTTGTTTATGTGATCCCTTTGTCACTTAATCCTATCATTATGATCAATTATGAACTTAAACTGATCACTTTGACTAGTAAGATGGCATCGGTACAAGCCACCTTGATGGGACTGAATTGGAATCTCCTGGCACGTTTCTAGCTCTACCATTAGGGGTAAGTCCATGTGAGCAAGTGCCAAACTGTACATCTCCTCCCTCTCTTATTCCCACTCTTATATTTAACAGAGATCACTTTTCAGTTAAATTTAAATGCCTAAGAATAATTGTGTGTTAATTAAAGAGTTCAACCAATGGTATTAAGTAAAACAAAAAATATTAAAAGGAATAAAATAGTAAGTTGTTCCTTGACAGGACAAGGGCTGATCAAGTCATTGTTTCTCATAGTGCCCTCCTTTTTTTAACTTTTATTACAACATAATTTCAATGCACTGTATAACCACAGGTATGATGCACCACAAACCATAATACTCAATGAGTAAAAAGCAGAAAGACCACAGTTCCACAGGAGTACAAGGGCTAAAATGAATAATCAAATTACAAGATGTCTGTTTCATTCCTACATAATTTTTGTATTCTATATTAACTACCACATAGCAGAAAAAACATGATATTTGTCTTTTTGGGACTGGCTTATTTCACTAAGTGTAATGGTTTCCAGTTGCATCCATTTTGTTGTAAAAGATAGAATTTCCTTTTTTCATGGCTTGGTAATATTCCATCATGTATATATACAGTAATTCTCCCACTAAAAGACACAGACTAACTGAATGGATTAAAAGACAAGATTTATAAATTTGCTGCCTACAACACACCTCACCAACACAGACTCAGAGTGAAAGGATGGAAAAATATATTCTCTGCTAATGGCAAGCAAAAACAAGCAGGAGTAGCCAACCTAACATCAGACAAAACAGGCTTTAACACAGAACTGTTAAATGAGACAAAGGGACATTACGTAATGATTAACAGATCAATTCAACAGGAAGATGTAACTATAGTAAATGTATTTGCACCCAATGCCAGTGTAAATGGCTATTTAAAACAAATGTTAATGGATCTAAAGGGAGACATAGACTCCAATATAATAATAATTGGGGACTTCGACATCCACTTTCATCAACGGACAGACCAACTATACAGAAAAACAACAAAGAAACAACAGAGCTAATCTACACTATGGACCTAATGGACCTAACTGATATCTACAGAACATTTCATTCCACAGTTGCAGAATAAACATTCATTTCATCAGTGCATGGATCTTCCTCTAGGACATACCACATGGTGGCCATAAAGCAAGTCTCAACAAATCCAAAAAAACTGAAATTATACAGTGTCATTCCAGGTAAATATTTAGATAGCACTTACTATAATCATAAAATATATTAAAAAGTTTTGAAATCTTATAGTCTAGATTTCTTATTTTGTAGATTAAAAAAACTGAGTTACAGATAGATTCAAATACTGATAGCAGGAAAATCACCAGCCAGTAACTGCAGCAATGAAATCATAACCAATTATCACAATTAGACAATAAAAAGTTGGAAAAGATGATCTTTTCTAAAAGTTTAGATTTTTTAGATGACAAAGACGAATCAAACACAATTCTAACTTGTATTCCAATTCAGTTTGTCTTTGATATAAAGATGCTCCAGGCACCGCGGCTCACTAGGCTAATCCTCCGCCTAGCGGCGCCGGCACACCGGGTTCTAGTCCCGGTTGGGGCGCCGGATTCTGTCCCGGTTGCCCCTCTTCCAGGCCAGCTCTCTGCTGTGGCCCAGGAGTGCAGTGGAGGATGGCCCAAATCCTTGGGCCCTGCACCCCATGGGAGACCAGGAGAAGTACCTGGCTCCTGCCATCGGATCACCGCAGTGCACCGGCCACAGCGTGCCAGCCACGGCGGCCATTGGAGGGTGAACCAACGGCAAAGGAAGACCTTTCTCTCTCTCTCACTTTCCACTCTGCCCGTCAAAAAATAATAAAAAAATAAAAAAAAAGATACTCCATTGTTTTACACAGCAGTAACAAAAATACTGCTTAATAAATTCTGATATGCCAATGACTGACTACAGTGACGTGTCAGTTTTGAAGGTCTTAAAATGAGAGTCAGGGGAATGGCTAGTTAATTTCAGAATCAATCAAATAACACAAAACACAGAGTAAGATAAATACACATAGTTAAAAAACATTCTAGATAACTGCTCTCCCTATGATGAATGATAGATTTCTCTCCTCTGCTAAATGCAAGCCTCCTTGGTAAAACTATCCACACCACTGCTTCAGTGCAGCATATCTTTTTGGGAGTAAGACAGATGACCCTACCAAGAAGAACCAATGCTTCCCTTCTTAAGCCCCTCCAATGAACTGTCTACCATTCTTTCCTGAATTAGTATTCTTATTTATTTTAAAGGCAGAGTTAAAGAGAGAGAGAGATAGATAGAGAGAGGGAACTCTTCCATCTGCTGGATTACTCCCCAAAATGATGCAACAACTAATGCTGGGTCAGGCAGAAGCCAGGAGTCTGGGACTCCATCTGGGTCTCCCAGGCTAATACATGCTAACATATATACTGGGTGGCAGGGGCCGAAACACTTGGGCCGTTCTCTGCTGCCTTCCCAGGAGCATCAGGAGGGGGCTGGATCAGAAGTGGAGCAGGTGGGATTTGAAATGGTGCTTAACAGACTAAGAATGACAAATGCCCTAAACAGCACTCTGGCCTCAGAACCAGCCCTTAAAGCATTTGGATCTGGCTAAAAAGCCCATGACAGCATTTTAGGAATGGAAAGCCAAGGCACTGTGGAAAAAAAATGACCTACGTGAAGATCTCTCTGTGTGAGATCCCAATGAAAAGAACGGACCATCAAAGAAGGAGGTACCTTTCTCTGAAGGGAGGAGAGACCTACTTTGCTTATCACCCTGTCTAAATACTGACAGAGTTTGTGGACTCAAAAGGCTTCCATAGCCTTGACAGCTCATGACAAGAGCCTCAGTTGATCACTGATGTCATAAATAAGAGTATCATTTGTTAAATCAACAACAGGAGTCACTGTGCCCTAACTCCCCCTGCAGGACCTCTGTCCTTAATGAGCTGTACTATGAGAATTAATGGTAAAACTTGTCCTCAAATAATACTTTATACTTTGTGTGTCAGTGTGGTTGCAAACTGTTGAAATCTTTACTTACTATAGAGTTGGCCTTCTGTATATAAACATAATTGAAAATGAATCTTGATGAAGAATGAGATGGGAGAGGGAGTAGGAGGTAGGACGGGAGTGGGGGTGAGAGGAAGGATATGGGGGGAAGAACTGCTATATTCCAAAAGCTGTGCCTATTAAATTTATATTTATTTAAAAAAGCTTTCTAAAAAAATAAAGAATGGTGCTTAAATAGGCATGCTGATGGTGCAAGCGGCCTGACTCACTGAGCCATGACACCAGTCCCCTGGTATTTTCTATTTCTAAATCGCAACTGGAAAAAAAGTCTTTCTAAAGTATACCCTATCCTCTGTTTAAAATCCTCGAAGTGCCCCCTCTGCTATGTGTAAGAAAAATTCAAATTGCTTAGCAAAGTATGTAAAATCTTTCATCATTTGGTCCCTTCCCACTATTCCACTTTCATCATGTATGATTTCCCTACATATACTGAAATTCTGCCATATTAAATGACTTGTAGTTTATTGAGAATATAATTGTTTTTTTCAGGTAATGAACTCCTACTCATTCTGAAAGAATAGGCTAAGATTTCACCTACTCATTTAAGTCTTCTCTATGTCTCCAATTAGAGTCAGTTCTTCCACAATTACTGCTAACATACACACTGGACACGGAATATATCATGAGGTCTAACTTGCAGAGATTTAAGTAGTCCTTGATCATATGTAGTGGCTCTGGAGAACTACATGGGTCATTCTGTGCACAGGAAAGGCCAATGATTAGATTAAAATCTGCATCTTTTTCAGTGCGATCCATTCAAACACTATCATAAGCTAGCTGGAACAAAAAGCTCCAACAAATACAAGTCATGGCACTTAGCTAAATTAATAATACTGAGTGTCTTCAGGATTAGAACTAGAGAACAGAGAACATTGGCATTTTGACTGTAAAAGTTAGAAGAGCAGCTTCACAGAGGTCAGGGGTGCCAACAAAACAGACGCAAAGGCTGTGCAAATGGCAGAGAAGCACACCCTTGGAGATGTCCCTGATTATTTTCCAGTTGTAGATATTTCAATTTACATAAAATTATCCAAGCCTCTGTTTCCCAGAGCAAAAAATGCCAAATATGAATATACAAAAGGTCTTCCAAAAGTTCATGTAAATATTGTAAAAAAGCTATGTTTGGATTTCAAAATTATTTTGTACCAAAATAAATTTATCTTTCAATTCCACTTTTGAAAATACTCTTTGAAGTTTTCTTATATGTGCTTACATTTTTAATGCATGAAATAATTCAAGAAAAAAGGATTTAATAAGCATTTACTATGTATTAAGTGCCTCTCAATAGTAATAGGTAAAGTGATAAAAAGCACAGATGAAGGCTCTGCCAGACATATTCTAGTTTATGAGAAAAATAATAAGCAAGCAGATAAATACTTTCTGGTATTAATAAAGTAATACGAGTAAAATTAAATTGTATAGCATAAAGAAAGGTGGGAGGGGTTAGGAAGAACAGTGCTAGATATTGCCTTGCTGATTAGAGACTTGGACAGAAAGAAGAGACCAGTCTAATGTGGGTTGGAAGAAGATCTTTCTAGGTAGAAGAAACAAGTGAGTTTCTCTGGTTTGCAATGTGTAAGGAAGCAAATTAAGAAGGCCAGAGTAGCTAAATGCTGGTAATGAAATGGGAGTGTGATCAGAGGTCTACACATACACATACACATGCAAACTCAATTAAAAATAGAAACATACAGAGAAATCAGTTTAGTTCTAGCTTTATAAAGGATTATTAGAGATAGAAATTTAAAATTCCATAGTTACAGCTTAAGCAGATAGCATTAGGAGACTTTGGAGACTTTAGAGAATAGTATTCCTCATGGTACCAGGACAAGTGTTTACCATGCAATACTAGAGATTTATTTTCTCCCCCTTATAAAAAAATAGATAAAATTTTAGAAGAGAAGTTTTATTGTTTTTTTATAAATATTTATATGAACTCATTCCCATCACTGACTGTGTTGTATTCATAGGATACTGTCAACATAAACTAATGATATAATTAGGAAAAGTGAAATAAATTTAAAATTATGGCTTTGATATAAAATATCACTGAATTTTCATCAAATTGTGAGAACATATCTATTAAAATAAATGCTTAAAATAATTCTATTGTATAACGCTATTTAAACCTTCTGTATTAAAAATATTTAGTTTTAATTTAAAAAAGGTAAATATCAGGCAGGCATTTGGCCTAGCAGTTAAGATCCTGATTTGGATGCCACATATTCCTTATGGAGTACCAGGGTTCAAAAGAGGAAATTTTCAAAGGAGGAAATTCAAATGGCCAACAGACATATGAAAAAATGCTTAGGATCACTAGCCATCAGGGAAATGCAAATCAAAACCACAATGAGGTTTCACCTCACCCCAGCTATAATAGCTTTCATACAAAAATCAGCATATTACAAATGTCGATAAGGATGTGTGGAAAAAGGTATCCTAATTCACTGTTGGTGAGAATGTAAACTGGTACAGCTGCTGTGGAACAGTATAGAGATACCCCAGAAATCTGAATATAGACCTATCATATGACTCAGCCATCCCACTCCTGAGAAATTACCTAAAGGAAATGAAATCAGCATATGAAAGAGTTATCTGTACTCCCATGTTTATTGCAGCTCAATTCATAATAGCTAAAGATATGGAATCAACCCAGATTTCTGCTCATTGGCCAAGATATAAGGCAGTACGAGGTCCTCATCAGAAGCCAACCTGATGCAGACACTGTACTCTTAGACCTCTAGAACTGTGAGCCATATAAATCTGTTTTCTTTATAAGTTACCCAGCTGGGGGCATGTTGTTATACCAACAGAAAATGGACTAACTAAATGCATTATTGTTAAGTAGGTGAAGACTGGCTTTAAAAGACCTTGGCCTGGGGTCGGTACCGTGGCTCACTTGGCTAATCCTCCGCCTGCAGCACTGGCATCCATATGGGCGCTGGGTTCTTCTAGTCCCGGTTGCTCCTCTTCCAGTCCAGCTCTCTCTTGTGTCCCAGGAGGGCAGTGGAGGATGGCCCAAGTGCTTGGGCCCCTGCACCCACATGGGAGACCAGTCCAGCTCTCTGCTGTGGCCCGGGAAGGCAGTGGAGGATGGACAGTGCTTGGGCGCCTGCACCCACATGGGAGACCAGGAAGAAGCACCTGGCTCCTGGCTTCGGATTGGTGTAGCTCTGGCCGTAGAGGCCATTTGGGGGGTGAACCAACAGAAGGAAGACCTTTCTCTGCCTCTCTATCTCTCAAATTCTATCTGTCAAATAAAAAAAAAATTAAAAAAAAGACCTTGGCCTGAAAGGAAGAGTGTGATGTTAAAAGGAGAGAAAAGAATGACAAAACAAAGACACAATAATTCCATAGGAGTGCAAATAGTTTTAAAGAACATGCATTAACCTAAACAGAGCCACAGTAAAATAAAATATAACAAGCATAAAAAATAAACTACTAAATAATGTAAATGAATGCAAAATGTATAACTCATATTTTTTTAGTTTAGGTGAAAGTTAACAAAAGATGTTTCAGATTTCAGTCCTACACAGGAACTTTAAAGGTTAAAGTTAAAAAACTTGGGATAGAAAAATGTTTTAAACATTTTTAGGAGCAAATATCAGAGATCTCCATGACATTACACTGATAAAGAAATTTTTTAATTTTTATTAATATAAAAGGAACATATTTCATGTATTTCATAGGTACAGTTCTAAGAAGATACCATACTTCCCTCTGTCCTTCAACCCCTTCCTTCCTTCCTGAGAAAGAAATTCTTAAGGGCAAAGGAAAGGACTGAGAGATTTAAGTATCTTAGAATTTGATGAAATATTTAGAAATTCTGTTCATCAAACAGAATACAATCCGGGACTAGATACTTGACATATCTATTATCTAGTGTGTTGCATGGATTACTGGTACATATTCATTTCTGTCCCTTTCCAAACTCCTGTCTTTATCACATGGCTGAAAGTCTAAACACCACATCCTCAGATGTCCTTGCAGCTGAAGTTGTACATGAGATAACAATTTCAATAGCCAGAGTCACGAGAGGAAGATAATAAAGGCAGAAGTGAGTTATGACCATGTTTTTAATGATGTGACAGCAGCCAAGCAAAACAATGGACTTGAGTGTCTCTTGTCGTCAATACTCAGCACTCCATTATCCAGCTTCATGGAAACTATGCTGCAGTGCTAGCAAAAGTGATGGAAGGCAGCAGCATAAATTGCTGACCTCTGAGGTGTGACCCCAAAACTAATGTGTTATTGTACTTAAATGTAAATGAATTAAATTCTTTCTCATTTGAAATCTCTAGTTATTGTTTACCACATTAACACTGACTGGCACACCGTTAAGTATGTACTTCAAAAACTAAATAAGGGAAAAATTAAAGAAATACTCAGAGACAACAGGAAAAAGAAATGAATAAGCAATCAATGAGAAAAGAAAAACAAATAGGAAAACAAATGTGAAAAATAGCCAACCATATTATTACAGCAAAATGGAAATTAAAACCACAATGAAAATTTACTTAGTTGTCAAAACAACAAATTTAAGAAGCTGATAAAATATATGGATCCATATAAACTCATAAATATTACTGATGAAAATATAAATTGGCAACTACTTTGGAAATCAAGTTGACAATAAAATGCAAAATTGAACATTCACATAACCTGTTTCATCACTTGAAGCATTTGTGCATGATATTTAGCAAAAAAGTAAGTTCTAGAATACTAGATGATATCATATTTCTATATGCAAATATATATAATACATTGGTTTTATATATAACTATAGAAAAATTTGAAGAGAATGACAAAATTCAAAATAAGATTCACTTCTGGTAGAGGAATGACAAATGGAAGGAATAGATGGATACATGCATGGGTATTAGAAACATCTGTAGCTTTTAAGCTAGGTGGTGGGTTGACAAGTTTTCATTGTGTCAGTCTGTTTACATATAATGCTCTAAACTATTATTGCTGGTGTTCATAAGCTGTGTATTATTATGTACCCCATAATAAACCCTTACTTTTTCTCTTAGAGTCAGACCAATAAAATAGGTTCTGTTATTATCTTCAATTTATAGACAGGGAAACTGAAACAGAAGGAAGTTAAATAACTGGTCTAAGGTCACACAGCTAGTAAGTAATGATGTCAGGAGCCAATCAGGCCCCTGAGTCCACAGTCTTAACTAGTATATTATATATATCAAATAGCAAGTAACAAAAATAAAAGTTATCTAAGACAACAATAAAAGAATCAACAGCTATTTGTCTACCTTTCATTTTCCTTGATGACATTTTGAAGCTGTAGTTTCATCTCTCCCATCTGTTTCTGTAAGAATAAAATATGGCGTAGCAATACATTTTATAATTAGATCTCCATTAAGTAGTCCATTCACATGCAATCATATTCTATGATACTAGTCTACAAATAAGAGTTATTCTTTATCCCTGAAAAAGCAGTATTAAATAGTTTAATCATATGTAGATTATAGTAAAACATGTATTTTGAGTAGAATATAAAATATTTTTCGCAATATATTGCCAAATATTTATAAATATATTTCCTACTATTCATAGATGTGATAAACATGAAAAATATTCCTCAGTATGTCACTACCACAAATACCGCAAGATTTCTACCTTTTCAATGTAAAGACCTCAATTTAGGTGAAGCCCATATTCTCATGTGTATTTTTTTAAATTTCAAAAGGTACAATGTTAATGGTTAAAAGGAAATAGAGGTCTTGTTTAGCAGTCATTCAGTCTCTCATTCACCACCTTTATTAATTATCTAAACTCTCTGCAGGATGTGAGGCTGCCATAGCAAGATATGATTACCGACATGCTTAGTTGGAAAGAGGGTTAAAAAAAAAATCACTAAACAAAATACAATGAAGAATAAAACAGATACTATAAAGGGAATGAGATGAAGTTACAGTTAATTTTCTTTGAAGGAATAATGGGCTTGTTAGGACTTGAAGAAGAAAGTAAGAACATTTCAAGTAAAGAGAAATATGAGCAAAAGCAAAAAAGGGAAAAAGCTCTCAGAATGAATGGTGAGTAGAGAGCTGGAGACACGTAAAATCATACTTAAAACAAAACTGCAATCAACTCATGATACATCCATTAGTCTTGACTATGCGCCCTAAGCTAAAGGAGAGAAGCCAAATCTGAAGTGAATCTTGGCAAGGGATGAGTGGAACAGGCAGTTCTCCAAACCTTTCTTCCTGTCAACCTGGGAAGCTAAAGGCCAACTAGCCTAGAAAATCAGCAACAGTTAATTCTAACTATTCAGTTGGCTTGGAAAGTACACTTTCTCCAAGTTCCTGCTATGCCTGTAACATGATTAAACCAAAATGAATTAATTCACTATCAGACAATTGGGCCTGACCATATATGGAGCGATTCAGTGAGAGATAAAATTGGAAAGGCAGGTGCAGAATCTGGAATATCAAGATAAGAGATTTGAATTTTATTGTAGCAATTATTCACAATTTATAATTTTTTAAAAAACTTATTGATCTTTGAGGCTGGCACTGTGGCATAGTAGTAAGCCTCCACCTGTGGTGCCAGCATCCTATATGGACACTGGTTAGAGTCCTGGCTGCTCCATGTCCAATCCAGCTCTCTGCTAATGGTCTGGGAAAGCAATGGAGAATGACTCAGGTGCTTGGGCCTCTGCACCCATGTGGGAGATCTGGAAGAAGCTCCTGACTCCTGGCTTCGGATTGGCCCAGCTCTGGCCACTGTGGCCATTTGGGGAGTATTGCAGCAGGTGGAAGACCTCTCTATCTGTCTCTCCCTCTGTCTCTTCCTCTCTCTGTCTGTAACTCTGCCTCTCAAATAAATAAATAAATCTTATAAAAAATTGATCTTTTAAAATTTCACAAATAGCCACTTGAAAAGTATTAAATAATTATAGTGTATATATATATAACTATATACACATATACACACATTAAGTAAAATTAAAGATGAATCATGGCAATCATATTACAAATTCTTTACTGTAAAAAATTCCAAACTATTTGAAATTTGGAAGGAAATGAAATCTACAGAATATTTCACACTACCAAAATTTTCCTTACTAGTTATATTTGCTGGCAGAAAGTCTTTCATATAGAGAATTGCACTGATACTTTTCCTGCTTTGAAGATACACTATTTTTGACTGGGTCAATAAGCCATAAGAACTAGTTCTATTAACAGATATGATTTATATGGGTCATTATTTTTGGAAGAGCTTAAAACATTTTTTTCTCTCTAAATGAAGTAACGACCATTTGTATCATGATAGCCTCTTGGGCTTACTACTATAGCTTCTTTCTTTTAGTTAATTCAGTAATCACCCTTAGGTTGTAAGAAATGCCAAATGGAAAAACTAAGTTAACAAGTTAGTAATACAGCTGATTAAAGAGATACATGAATCAGATTACAGATTATTTACAAGTTTAACTTCAAGATAACTAGCTATTTTATAACAGTCAAAGCACAAAAAAAGGTCACACAGCAATTCAGAGTTAATTCAGCAGAAACTTGAGATTCATTCATTCCAAAAACAAACGTAAAATGCTATTTAAGCACAGAACTTTCTTTTGCTCTTTAATTGTCAAATAGAAAGATTAAAGGAAATAACTGTGGTTTGCTCAAACTGTAATGACTACAGGCTAAAAAGTGCTTAATAAAGACAAGGAAAAGATTTAATTAACTAATGACAAAACAGAAACTGCATTTAAAGAAGTTTGGGTCTGCAGGAACACTATAAATTTATGTATGAGCGGAATAACCTTAAAATAAAAATCAAAGTTATTCCAGATGCAATAGAAGACTCTAACTTTATTTTTTAGAAGTTGTAAGCATTATGTGATCTTTGAATAAAGCTGCATATCAATCCACTAATTGATAAATAGTAGATTAACTCTCATCATTTTGTTCCCATAAGTTCTGGCAATCAATCATTCATCAAATATTGAAGGCTTACTAAGTGCTACACTTTAAAGCATACCATATGATCTCTTCTTCATATAAGAGAAGAGAAAGTAAGGGGGAAAGTGCAATTCCATTCTACAAAAATCAGTCTCAGGGTTGTTTTACAAAAGGTTCTTTCTTTCATTTGCATTAAATTAGTCAATGCTGGTACCCTAGCCACAGCTAATTTAGCCACTGCTAAAGTGATCAGGATTGATACTGGCAAACACAATGAAGGATATATTTAATTATTTACAAAGAGAAGTCATTGCCTCCTGGTGGGCTTAATTTAAAACATACATATTAAGTTCTATTCAGGAAATTTGCTTCTATTATATTATTATCCCAGTCAGAAAGGTTAAAATTTGGGGAGAAAACATGAGGCATTTTCAGATATAAAAAACATTATAAATATTAGGTTATACTCTAAAAATGTGGTTCACTGAGACTCAGAGATAATCCTGAACAATTCTGTGTCACCATTCTAGTTTTTCAGGATCTGCTATTTTTCTCATCTTAGAAGCCCTGGACCCAGAGTAGAAATTTGTCTGTTCCTTACTCCCTTCACTCCTAAAATAAACTGATTACTAAGAGATCTTGGGGGAGAAAAAATTGTTAATAGTTTATGCCTATACTGAAAGTGGATCAATAGCATCTAAAACAATAAGACAAAAGCATCTGAGAGAAACACTTGAAATTTGGGAACAAAAACTATTCTCTGAATTATGGGAAATGCAAGATGAATATAGGTAAGCAGAATGCTCTAAAAGAATTTTAGATGGTTTGATAGAAAAATCAAACAAACAAGAAGTAAGCAAATAATAACAGGATGAAAAGATTGCACTACACATGTAAGAGATGTTCCTTCCAGATAGCAAGAGCAAGGAAATATTGGATTAAAAGACAAAACTGAAGATAATCTTTAAACACATATACAGACCCAAAATTGTTATAGCTTATCGATTCTTCCTTATCAATGTTTTTAAAAAGAAAAAAATCTATTACAAAAAGTTTCATAACTATGATTTCATACCTGGTAATATTTTAGCTGTGCATTTAGCTCTTCTATATTTTTATCATACTCAGTAATAAGAGGGGCTAAAAAGCTAGAGGAAAAAAATGCATAATTTTATTTTATAATTTTTATTTAATGAACACATTTTTACATAGATACAACATTAGGAATATAGTGGTTCTTTCTCCCATACCTCTCCCCCAGTTCCCATTCTACCTCCTTCTCCCTCTCCCATCTCTTTCTTCATTATGGCTCATTTTTAGTATGACTTTATATACAAGAACCAACTCCATGCTGATCATAAACTTCAACAATTTGCACCCATGCCCACACACAACATATAGAGTACAGTTTGGGGAGAGAATTTGCAATCAATTCTCATATTACAATTCAATAGGGACAGAGGTCCTACATGGGGAGCAAATGCACAGTGACTACTGTTGTTCCTTTAACAATTAACACTCTTTTTTATTTATGATGTCAGTAATCACCTGAGGCTCTTGCCATGGGCTGCCAATGCTATGGAAGCCTTTTGTGATCACAGACTCCACTGGTATTTGGACACAGGTGTAAGCAAAATGGATGTTCTCTTCTCCCTTCAGAGAAGAATATCTCCTTCTTTGATGACCCTTTCTTTCCTCTGAGGTCTCACAGAGATCCTCTGTGTAGGATATTGTTTTGTCACAGAGTCTTGGTTTTCCAAAAATGCATAATTTTAAATACGACATATGCTGCTCCATGTAGTTTAATAAATATGTAACAAGTGAATGAATTATAAATTTTTTAAAAAAGTATGCTTAATTTACCCAAAGGAATCAATATCTTGCCTTTTTTCCTAAACCAGGGGCTTTAACCTTAGCACAATTAATACTTCAGACTGAAAAACTCTTTATGGTAGGCAGGCTGGTCTATGCACTGTAGGATGTTTAGCAATATCCCTGGCCTCCATCTATTAGATACTACTAACAGTCTCATTCCCCACGCTGTGACAAGCAACAATGTTTCCAGGTATTGCCAAGTATCTCCTGTGAGAACAGGAGCAAAATTGTTCCCCACTGACAACCAGTCTTATAGATTCCATAATACTTGCTTTTACTCATCAATTTAATTAAGATCACTTAAGCCTAATATAACAGACTATAAAATAAACATTCCTAATACTAAAGGATTTATTTTAATGATAATTGAATTTAGTTAAGAAAACCATATTTCTCTGGAAATAATTTACCTTTGGTCAACTACTGAGTTTTCTAACATGTCTTCTCCGTCTCCTTTGAAGACAGCTTTCTGTAACACAGAATACGCATTTTAAAATGCTTTCTCATATTAAAATTGACAGTTTAAATCTAAATACAATTAAAAATTTGAAACTTTACAAAATCTAGTGATAATTTTAACAGAATTAACAGAAAATTAAACAGAAAAAAAAATTTAACAGAAAAGAAAAAAAAAAGAAAAAAATCATCTCAGTTGATATTGAAATTCATTTGGTAAATTTAAAAGCCATTAAAAACTCTGGACAAATCAGAAATACAAAAAAGTATCTACCAGAAACCCACACAAATTACCATTCTTCAGTGAAACCACAGAATTAATTCAGTAAATTCAGTAATACAATGTTGCTAAGCGTCACTGTTAAAATGCAACATTTTTCTAAATGTTTTTGCCAATGTAATACGTTATGGAGATAATTTAAAGGTTAAAAAGCAAGATACAATGCTAATAATATTTAGACGCAATTTGACCACTGACAGAAATTTCATATAACATAGCACTTATTAGGACTAAAAGAGCATACGCTGAGTCATCAGATAGAAGATCAATATTAAAATATAAAATTCAGTAGCTTTTTCAAACACCAGCACTCTTCTTTTTTTGATCTACTTTGAAAGAGATTTAACAATTTTATAAATCTTTTTAAACAATCAATTGAAAAATTCTACTTTTTTTTTTTTTAATTTGAAAGGTAGAGGGAGAGAGGAGACACATCTTCTCATCTGTTGGCTCATGCTGCAAATGCTCAGAATACTCGGAGTATCAGAAGAGTTTAGAACTCAATCTGGGGCCGGTGCCACAGCTCACTTGGCTAATCCTCTGCCTGTGGCATCGGCACCCTGGGTTCTAGTCCCGGTTGGGGCGCCAGATTCTGTCCCCATTGCTCCTCTTCCAGTCCAGCTCTCTGCTGTGGCCCGGGAGTGCAGTGGAGGATGGCCCAGGTTCTTGGGCCCTGTACCCGCATGGGAGACCAGGAGGAAGCACCTGGCTCCTGGCTTCGGATTTGGATCGGCGCAGTGTACCAGCTGCAGCAGCCATTTGGGGAGTGAACCAATGGAAGGAAGACCTTTCTATCTCTCTCTCTCACTGTCTAATTCTGCCTGTCAAAAAAAAAAAAAAAAAACAAAAACAAAACAAAACCTCAATCTGGGTCCACTGCATGAGTGGTAGGGACCTAAGAACTTGTGCCATTACCTGCTGCCTCCCAGGTGTGCATGAGTGAGGAGCAGAGCTAGACCTCAAGCTCATATACTCCGACTTGGGATACGAGTGTCCCAAGTGGCAGCTTAAATGCTACATGAAATGCTGCCCGAATAAGCAACTTTTTTAGCTTTGTGGGTTTTCCCAATCTTATATTTATTTTTATCCCACTGGTTTCTATTGCTTCTTTCTTTGGGCTTATCTTGTCCTACTTTTCTGATCTTTTCTCCTACTTAAATACATGTAATTAAGCCTATATACTTTCCTTTATACACTGCTTTAGCTGCATGCATCCTACAAGTTGTTTTTAAGGTTTACATTTTTTATTTTGAGATTATTCTGATTCACATGTAATTGTAAGAAACAACAGACAGCCGGCGCCGTGGCTCAATAGGCTAATCCTCCACCTTGCGGCGCCGGCACACCGGGTTCTAGTCCCGGTTGGGGCGCCGGATTCTGTCCCGGTTGCCCCTCTTCCAGGCCAGCTCTCTGCTATGGCCAGGGAGTGCAGTGGAGGATGGCCCAGGTGCTTGGGCCCTGCACCCCATGGGAGACCAGGAAAAGCACCTGGCTCCTGGCTCCTGCCAGGATCAGCGCGGTGCGCCGGCTGCAGCGGCGGCCATTGGAGAGTGAACCAACGGCAAAAGGAAGACCTTTCTCTCTCTGTCTCTCTCTCTCACTGTCCACTCTGCCTGTCAAAAAAAAAAAAAAAAAAAAAAAAAAAAAAAAAAAAAAGAAACAACAGAGAGATGTCAAATAGCTTTTGCCCAAGTTTCTCCAATGGTAACATATTACAAAACTACAGCATTATATACAGATGCTACTTGACTTTTGGTAACATTATGTCCCAAAAAAAGTTATGCTAAGTTGAAAACATCATAAGTCAAAAAGGAACTACATCATGGTTTAGCAACACAGAACACTGCAGAATACTGGTTACTTATCCTCAGGATCAAATGGCTGCCTGGGAGTCAGCTCTCTGTTGATGCCCAGCATCGCAAGAGTGTACAATATTGCATATTGCCTGCCTGGGAAAAGATCAAAAATTTAAATATGGTCTTCCATCTGATGGTTCTCTCCTCAAATGGCTGCAACGGCCGGAGCTACGTCGATCTGAAGCCAGGAACCAGGAGCTTCTTCCTGGTCTCCCACTTAGGTGCAGGGGCTGCCCAAGGACTTGGGCCTTCTAATGCTTTCCCAGGCCATAGCAGAGAGCTGGACAGGAAGTGGAGCAGCCAGTTCCCAAACCAGCGCCCATATAGGATGCCAGTGCTTCAGGCCAGGGCGTTAACCCACTGAGCCACAGTGCTGGCCCCACCCTTTCTCTTTAAAAAAAAAAAAAAAATTGGAATACAGTTTAAATGCCAAGAAAGGCACTAAGTGTACAGATAAATGATTTTTATTTTTGTCATCGGTCACACTCTAAGGGATATAATGCAGTATTTCTCTTTTTATATCTGGCTTATTTCACTGAGCATAATGTCTTCAAAATTCAGCTGTCAAAACTGGCAGCATTCTTGGTGGATGACTTTTTTCAGTACTTTGAATATATCATTCCATTTTCTCTATAATTGTAAGGGTTCTGCTGAGAAATCCACTGAAAGCCTCATGGAAATTCTCTTGTAGGTGATGAATCTTTTTTCCCTGACTGCTTTCCAAATTCTATGTCTCTGATTTTTGATAATTTGATCATAACATATCTCAATAAAGTCATTTTTGGGTTGTACCAAGATGTCTAGATCTCTCAGGATTTTAGACATTTTCAGACATTGTTTCTTTAAATGAGCTTTGTGCCTCTTTTCCTTTCTCTCTCTTCTTAAATTCCTATAATCCACATATTATTTCTTCTCATAGTGTGTTATGAATACTATAACATTTCTTCATTCCTTTTCATCTTTTTAAGCTCTGTCTAAATTCAAAAATCTTTCCTCAAGTTCACAGATTCTTTCATCTGCTCACTAAGTCTTATACTGAAGCTCTACTACATTTTCCACTTCATTCATTGTAGTCTATAGCTCCAGAATTTCCAATTTGATCTTTATAACTCCCTCTTTGCTGAACACATATTATTTATGTATTGCTTTCTTCATATCATTGAATTGTCTTGTCTTTCTTTGTTTTGTTTTATGGTAGTTCACTGAGTTTCTATAAAATGATTATCTTATTTTTTTATTTTATTTTATTTTTTTGACAGGCAGAGTGGACAGTGAGAGAGACAGAGAGAAAGGTCTTCCTTTGCCATTGGTTCACCCTCCAATGGCCGCCATGGCTGGTGTGCTGCGGCCGGCGCACCACGCTGATCCGATGGCAGGAGCCAGGTACTTCTCCTGGTCTCCCATGGGGTGCAGGGCCCAAGCACTTGGGCCATCCTCCACTGCACTCCCAAGCCACAGCAGAGAGCTGGCCTGGAAGAGGGGCAACCGGGACAGAATCTGGCGCCCCAACCAGGACTAGAAACCCGTGTGCCGGCACTGCAAGGCGGAGGATTAGCCTAGTGAGCCGCGGCACCGGCCATAAATGATTATCTTAAATAATTTGTTAAACAATTTGTAGTTCTCCATTTCTTTGAGACTATTTTCTGGGAAGTATCAGGTTCCTTTGATGGCGTAATATTTCCTAGGTTTATCTTGTTCCTAGAAGAGTTTTGTTGTTTACTCATTTGAAAAAATACAGATACAGGGCATGCATGTGCAGCAGGTTAAGCTGCACTAGGGACACTTGCATCCCACAGTGGATTGCTGGTTTGAGTCCTAGCTACTCCATTGCCAACCCAGCTCTCTCCTAATGTGCCAGAAGCAGCAAATGATGGCCAAAGTACTGCAGTTCTTGCCACCCAAGTAGGAGACTCAGTAGGAATTCCTGGCTGCTGGCTTCAGTTTGGCTCATCCCCAGCTCTTGCAACCATCTGAGGAATGAACCAGAGGATGGAAGATTCTCTTTCAAATCAATCAATAAATCTTAGAAAGGTGATTTAGAAAAAAAAAAAAAAAAAGCAAAAAGAAAAAAACAGATGCTTCCCTCAGTATTTACTGATAGGCTTTGGGAGAGAAATCCTTCCACCAAGATACCCTCAGATGTTTCACACACTCCACCTTTTTTCTCCCTTTTAGGGAGAAAGTCTCAAGATTGTATGTCTTTCCTCAATCACATAAAACCAGGCCAGCTGCTTAGAGTTTTTCCCTTTCTCCCTTATGGTGGTACCCTGAAATGCTCAAATTTGTGCTCATTCTCCCAATTCTGCAGAGTTAAGCCAGCTGACTTTGTATGCTTATAGGCCATCTAAAAATGATCACATTCTTCGCTTGGGTATGCACTTAGGAACCAGTCATGGGTCTGGGGGTGGGAAATGAAGCTCATGGAGGGGCAGGTATCTGGCATTGTTTAAGACACTACTTGGGATGTTGTATCACATATCATGTCCTGGCTCTGCTGATACCAGCTTCCTGCTAGTGCACACCCTGGGAAGCAGTGGACAATGACTCAATTTTTAATTTTCAAAAACAGTGAAATATAAGTGTCTTAAAAAGTTCATAAAAAAGTACATTATGAAAAAATTTTACATGGTTTAAAAAAATTTTTGCACCAAAATAAACATCTCTTAATCCCACTTTTAAAAAAATTATTTATTTATTTAATTGAAAGGCAGAGTTACAGAGTGGCAGAGGCAGAGAGTGAGAGAGACATAGAGATCTTCCATCTGCAGGTTCACTCCCCAGCTGTGCTGATCCGAAGCCAGGAACCAGGAGCTTCTTCTGGATCTCCCACATGGGTGCAAGGGTCCAAGGACTTGGGCCATCATGTACTGCTTTCCCAGGCCATAGCAGAGAGCTGGACTGGAAGTGGAGTAGCTGGGACATGAACCAGTGCCCATATAGGATGATGACACTGCAGGCAGTGACTTTACCCAATATGTCACAGTGCTGGCCCCTCCATGAACTTTTTGACATCCTTCTATGTCATTTAGGTTAATTTTTCAATTCTGATTAGTTTTTATTTTTTTTTATTTTTGTTTTTATTTATGCCTGTTTCCTGTTATGAGAGATATATTAAAATCCCCTCCTCCCCCTTAACAGGGCCTACTTGCTTCTGTTTTCCCTGTGGCTTTATCATCTGTCTTTGTACATGTTGAAGCTATGGAATTTGGTGTATGTGAATCTGAGTTATTATAAATTACCTATGATTCAATATTTCATATATTTCACTATAGTAACAATTCTTAACTAAAATTGATGTCATCTGCTATTACTAGCTGGGTCAGGCCTAAACCAGGAACAAGAAACATTATCCTAGTCTCCCACATGAGTGGCAGGGCACATGCACTTGAGTTACCATCTGCTGCCTTCCAGGATGCTTTCATAGGAAGCTGGATCAGTAACACAGTAGCCAGGACTCAAATTGGCACTCAGATATGGAATGCAAGCATTGTAATTGGTGCATTACTCCACTGTCACAACGCCCCACCCCAGTATATCTGCTTTCTTTCAGATAATAGTTCCATGATGTAACTTTTTCTACTCTTTTCACTTTTGTTATTTATATAGTTGGATTTATTTGTGTACCTGTGTATGTGTTTTAGATATCTAGAGTATTTAGTTCATTCACTTTTAATATAATTAATGTTCATAATATATAAAGTTTGTAAGAGGAGTTAGCAAAATTTTTCTGTAAAGGACCTGAAACTAAGTATTTTAGACTTTGTGAATAAAAAAGGTTTTAATCACAACTATTTGATTCTGCCATTATAGTACAAAAGCAGCCACAGACAATTTGTAAATAAATAAGCATGGCTGTGTTCCAGTAAATATTTACCAACACAGATGGCAGGTGGGGTTTAGTTGGTGGCCTATAATTTAGCAATCCTTGAATAAGAAGATGGTTTGAAAGTGTTTCTCATAAACAAAACAAAACAAAATAGTGTCTCAAATAAACTATCTTGCAAGAGAAAATTATGTTTGGGCTTGACTCCCAGGATATCAAAGTATTTCAACTGTGAATTCTAAATCAAAAATTTTATGAGGATTTTTTTTCTTTACAGTTGTAGTGATTAAAACTTGTTTTATTGCTGCCAAAACACAAAGTACTAATGCACAAAATTAGAGTACCCAGATACAGACCATGCAGATATGGGAATTTGGTCTAGACCAGTCATTCGGAAAACTATGAATTATGTTCCAAGTGCTATAACCACTATGGTTTTACCTTTTACAATACATGCACAAGAATAAATTCCAGATTATTAAGACTTCAATATGAAAAGCACATTTATGCTAGGGAAGGACAACTTAGTACCTAATAGTAAAATTAACAATAGAATAAACATTGATATATCTGACCATATTGAGGAAAATTCTGTGTTAAAACGTATATATATAAACAAGATAGATTCCAAAATGGCAGACTATGGAAGGGTGTATTGCTGTAAATAGAGAAACAGTAAAAACAAACAAACAAACAAAAAGTGGAGGAAGTACATTTTCAGGGTAGAATTATAAAGAAAACTACAGTAAAAATTCTACAGAAGGAAGAGAAATGCCATGGATTGGTGTGTAAAGGTGTGGATGTACTGCACAAACATGAACACAACACACGACCCCAGGAGCTGAGAGCCAGAGAGAGCACCAGGTTTGGAGAGTAAGGTGAGATCAGACCGCAGCTGCCCGTGCCATTGGTGATATAGCTGGAGGGAGAGCTTGGTGTGAGTCCAGCCTGGAACCCTAAGAAGGATAGGGTACCCACTGACCCAGGGGAAAAAAGGGGCAAGATTCACTCTCCCCGGCCCCCCACAACAGCACCCAGAAACTGGCTGGGGGGCACCATTTTGGACATAAGCAGCACCTGCAGAAGCCTTTGCACACACACCGAGCAACTGGGCTGGGACAAGATGCCATCTCGTCAGTGGTGGCAGGGACAGGAACTCGGGCTTGTACATCTGGCAATCAGTGGGGAAAAGGCAACATTGTGAAATGAATGGGGGTTACATCTGGTGGCTCTTGTACACAAGTGTGATTCGGAGGGAAAAATCCATATTCCCCACTGACGTTGAGTTTAGTTGGGAGGATCGACAGGGGGCTAGGCACTGACATATGACTGGGAATTGCCCCCAGTCTCTCAACATATCATGGCTCCAGGGCTCAAATCACCTCAGTGGAGCACCCAAGGGCAGCTGGCTCTGGAAATGTCTCTGCCTCTCTGTGGATGGGACAGACTGGCAGGGCTGAGCAGATCCTCTGTACCCCATGACTGTGGGAGCCTTGTGTGCAGAGACTGTGGGACCTCAATAACTGCACAAAAGGGCACAGGGTTTAGCTGGGTCTCTAGATAATCAATATGAGCAGCTCCATATACTCAGAGCTCCCTGATTGCCTGGGGTGGGTCACTGCAATGGGAACATGCTCACATTGAGGATAGCACACTGAGGAACACAACAATACTTCAATATTAGAATGTGAAGAAGAAGAGACTGATGAAATGCCTGAAATGGAATTCAACTTAGGATTACTCAGAAGCATAGAAGCAACTCCATAAATTAAAGAAATTCATGTATGACATGAACTAAATTTTTCCCATGGAATTGAAATTTTGAAGAGAAAACAAAATGAAATGTTAAAAATGAAGAATTCAATACCTTAAATAAAAATACAGTGGAAAGTCTTAACAAAACACTTGCTGAGGCAGAAAAAAGAATATCAAGTTAGAAGACAAAACTTTGGAAATTTTTCAGACAAAAAAATTTATAAAAATTATAAAAAAACAAACATTGTTGGAGATTTTACTAAAAGCTACCCAAATGGGTCTTAGGAGTTCCTTAAGGAGAAGATGAGAATGGATTTGAAGGCCTATTTAGTGAAATAATTACAGAAAACTTGTATAAGTTGGATAAAGAAAAAAAAAGTCCAAATACACAGGGCATGGAGAACTACTTATAGACATGACCAAAAAGATCTTCACCACAATACACTGTAGTCAAATATTCAACAGTAAAATATAAAAGATTCTAAAATGTGCAGCAGAGAAATGCCAGATTATTTTCAGAGGATCTCTAATTAGACTCACAGCTAACTTCTCATCAGAAATCATACAGGCTAGGAGAGAATGGAGTTACATAGTACAAATTTTAAGAGGAAAAAAGTGTCAATCCAAATACTGTACCCTGCAAAGCTCTCATTTATGAATGAAGGTGAAATAAAGATCTTCCATAACAAACAGAAATTGAAAGAATTTGTCTCCACTGAGCCAGCCTTACATATACTTAAGGATGTGCTACACACAAAAACACAGATACTTATCATTATGAAAGAATGTGAAGGCCGAAAAATCTCCTGGTAAAAGAACAAAGGAAATCCAAAGCAAACAACAGGAATATTTACAGAAAAATAGCAGGGCCAAGTTGTTACTTATCAATAATAACGTTGAATGTAAATTGCCTAAACTCTCCAATTAAGATACTTGTTGGCTGAATGGATCAAAAAACAAACCCATCTATTTGCTCCCTATAAGAAACATACTTCACAACAATGATAGACAGACTGAAAATGAAAGGATGGATAAAGAATTTCATGATAATGGAAAGCAGAAATGAGCAGGTGTAGTTATCCTAAAATAATGCCAAAAAAAAGAAAAAAAGACTTCAACTCAAAAACTGTTAAAGGAGACAAAGAAGGGCACTATGTAATGATTAAGGGATCAATTCGACAGGAAGATGTGACTATAATAAATGTATATGCATCCAATGCCAGGGCACCTGGCTATTTAAAACAAATATTAGGCAGGCGCACCAGGTTCTAGTCCCGGTTGCCCCTCTTCCAGGCCAGCTCTCTGCTGTGGCCAGGGAGTGCAGTGGAGGATGTCCCAAGTGCTTGGGCCCTGCACCCCATGGGAGACCAGGAAAAGCACCTGGCTCCTGGCTCCTGCCATCGGATCAGCGCGGTGCGCTGGCCGCAGCGTGCTGGCCGCGGTGGCCATTGGAGGGTGAACCAACGGCAAAGGAAGACCTTTCTCTCTGTTTCTCTCTCTCACTGTCCACTCTGCCTGTCAAAAAAAAAATTAATAGATTTAAAAGGAGACATACACTCCAATACAATAGTAATGGGAAACTTCAACACCCTACATTCAAGAATGGACAGATCAACCACACAGAAAATCAACAAAGAAACAACAGAGCTAATTGATGCTATGGTTCAAATGGATCTGATATCTACAGAACCTTTCACCCCACAGCTGCAGAACACACATTCTTTTCATCAATGCATGGAACTTTCTCCAGGATAGACCATGTTATAGGCCATAAAGCAAGTCTCAGCAAATTAAAAAAAATCAAAATCATACCATACATGTTTTTGGAGCACAATGGAATGAAGCTGGAAACTAACAACTTCAGAATCTGTAGAATATATGCAAACACATGGACACTGAACAACATGATCATGAAAGAAAGTGGGTCACAGAAGAAATCAAAAGAGAAAAAAAATTTCTGGAATCTAATGAAGACAACAATACAACGTGTCAAAACTTATGAGATACAGCAAAAGCAGTATTAAGAGAGAAATTTATAGCAATTGGTGCCTACATCAAGAAATTGGAAAGGCACCAAATAAATGAGCTATAATGTGTCTCAAGGACCTAGAAAATAACAACAAATCAAACTGACATTAGTAGGAGGAAAGAAGTAATTGAAAATAGAAAATAAACAAAACTGAAACCAAAAAAAAATATAAAATACCAGTGAAAGAGCTAGTGTTTTGAAAAAAGTAAACAAACTTGATATACCATTGGCCCAACTAAGCAAAAAACAAACAAACAAAAAAAAAAAAAAGAGGGAAAAGACCCAAATCAATAGAATCACAGAGAAAAAAAAAATGTGGGGCTGGCGCTGTGATGTAGTAGGCTAGGCTGGTATTCCATATGGGTTTTGGTTCATGTCCTGGCTGTACCACTTCCAATCCAGCTCTCTATTATGGAAAATGGCCCAAGTCCTTGGGCCCCTGCACCAACGTGAGAGACCAGAAGAAAAATCTCCTGGTGCCTGGCTTTGGATGCCCAGCTCTGCCCATTGCAGCCATTTGGGTAATAAACCAGCAGATAGAAGACCTTTCTCTCTGTCTCTCCTTCTCTCTGTAAATCTGCCTCCAAATAAATAAATAAATCTTTTAAAAATAGGAAATGAAAAAATAATAATCAAGAATTATAATAAAGAGCTATATGCCAATAAATCAGAAAATCTAGAAGAAATTGATAGATTTCATTATCACATTTTAGAATAATTAATATCAAAATGTCCATGCTACCCAAAGCAATTTACAGTTTCAATGCAATTCCAATCAAAAGACCAATGATATTCTTCTCAGACCTAGAAAAACTGATACTAAAATTCATATGGAGTCACAAGAGACTTCAAACAGCTAAAGCAATCTTTAACAATAAAAACAAAGTCGTAGGCATGACAATACCAGATTTCAAGACATAAAACAGGGCAGTTATAATCAAAACAGTCTGCTACTGACAAAAAATAGACGTGTAGACCAATGAAACAGAACAGAAACTCCAGAAAAGAACCCACGCATCCAAAACCAACTTATCTTTCAGAAAGGAGCTAAAATCAATCCCTGGAACAAGGAACAGACTCTTTGACAAATGGTGCAGCAATAATTGGATCTCCACATGCAGAAGCATGAAACAAGACCCCTACCTTACACCTCACACAAAAATCCTCTCAAAATGGTTCAAGGACCTAAATCTATGACTGCATACCATCAAATTACTAGAGAACATAGGGGATACTGTGTAAGACCCCAGAAGCACAAAGCCAAAATTAACAAAAGGGATTACATCAAGCTGAATAGCTTATGTACTGTTAAAGAAACACTCAGGAAAGTGAAGAGGCAACTGACAAGAAGAGGAGAAAATATTTGCAAACTATGAAACTGATAAAAGATTAATATCCAAGGTCTATAAAGACTTCATGAAGCTCTACAACAAAACAAACAATCCAGTTAAGAAATGGGCAAGGACTTGAACAGGCATTTTTCAAGAGAAGACGTACAAATGGCCAACAGACACAAGAACAAAGGCTCAGGATCACTAGCCACAGGGAAATGCAAATCAAAACAACAATGAGGTTTCGCCTCAACCCAGTAAGAATGGCTGTCATACAGAAATCAATATACAATAAATGCTGGTGAGGATGTGGAGAAAAAGATACCCAATACCACTGTTGGTGGGAATGTAAACTGCTACAGCCATTGAGGAAGACAGTATGGAGACACCTCAGAAATCTGAAAATAGATCTACCCTATGCAATCCCACTCCTGGGAATTTACCCAAAGGAAATGAAATCAGCATATGAAAGAGTTATCTGTACCCCCATGTTTATTGCAGCTCAATTCACAATAGCTAAGATATGGAATCAATCCAAATCCATCAACTGAAGACTGCATAAAGAAATTATGGTACTATGTACACAATGGAATGCTACATATTGGTAAAATTCTGTCATTTGAAACAAAATGGATACAACTGGAAACTATTACACTGAATGAAATAAGCCAGTCACAAAAAGATAGATACTATGTTTTCTCTAATCTGTGGTAACTAACAGAGTACCTAAAAGGTAATGTATATTACTGAAATTGACATTTTGTGATTCAGTGATGGCTTATAGCCCTTGTCTCTACTGTTGAGAAAGTGGTATTTTTTTAATCCAAATATGGAAAAAGCCCAAATTACTGGCTAACCCAAGGTATATTTTAGAAGCCTTTACCAACATGGGCAGGATTAGCTCAAAATGCAAAATCTCAGTGAAATGTTCATATGCTTCCAGAACAGTAATATGAGTTAGGTAAAGTGAAAAAGATAATCTTCCAGAGAATATGTTGGTGAGTTAAAAAAAATGTATCCAATAACCTATGTAATTTCAGGAAGTGATTTATCCTAAGCCATTGAAAAACAGTCATTGCGTTTTTTTTGTTTTAATTAATTTTTTAAGGAATTCAAATTTTATAACTTTAAGAATATGGTTATTCTTCCCACCATATCTGCTCTCCCACCACTCCTCCTCCTCCCTCTCCCCTTGCCAGTCCCATTCTCCATTAAGATTCATTTTCAATTAACTTTGTACACAGAAGACCAAATCTATACTAAGTAAAGATTTCAAAAATTTGCGCACACACACACAAAACTGAGAACTAGTTTTACAGTTAACTCTCATAATACAACTCATTAAGGACAGAGGTCCTGCAGGGGGAGTTAGTGCACAGTGACTCCTGTTGTTAATTTAACAATTAACACTCTTACATATGAAGTCAGTGACCACCTGAGGCTCTTGACATCAACAGCCTAGGCTATGGAAGCCTTTTGAGTCCACAAACTCTATCAGTATTTGGACAAGGCCTTAAGAAAAATAGAAGTTCTCTCCTCCCTTCAGAGAAAAGTACATCTTTTATTGATAGCCACTCTTTTCTACTGGGGTATCACTCACAGAGATCCTTCATGTAGAACATTTTTGGTCACACTGTCTTGGCTTTCCATGCCTGAATCCTCTCATAGGCTTTTCAGCCAGACCAGCAAGCCTTAAAGGATGATTTTTTAGGTCAGAGTGTTACTTAAAGCAACTGTCATTCTGAGTCTGGTGTGTGAACTGCTTCCCATGTTGGAAAACTCTCTCGTTTTTAATTCTATTGTTATTATTACCAGACACTTGATCCTACTTATATGATCATTTTAATACTTAATCCTATTTATATGCTCACTTTAACATGTAATATGATCACTTTAATAACTTAGATGGCATTTTTACCACCAAGGTTAATGGGATCTGGAGTCCCACAACAAGTTTTTAAACTATAGTCTATGAAGTAAACACACAGGAATCTATGCAAAACTATACAGCTTTACAGTTACAAACTTCCACCTCCCTTGTTCCCACTCTTATTTTTTTTTAATTTTTTAACTTTTATTTAATGAATATAAATTTCCAAAGTACAGCTTATGGATTACAATGGCTTCCCCCCCATAACGTCCCTCCCACCCGCAACCCTCCCCTTTCCTATTCCCTCTCCCCTTCCATTCACATCAAGATTCATTTTTGATTCTCTTTATATACAGAAGATCAGTTTAACATACATTAAGTAAAGATTTCAACAGTTTGCTCCCACACAGAAACATAAAGTGAAAAATACTGTTTGAGTACTAGTTATAGCATTAAATATCAATGTACAGCACACTAAGGACAGAGATCCTACATGAGGAGTAAGTGCACAGTGATTCCTGTTGTTGACTTAACAAATTGACACTCTTGTTTATGGCATCAGTAATCACCCTAGGCTCTTGTCATGAGCTGCCAAGGCTATGGAAGCCCCCTGAGTTCACCAACTCTGATCATATTTAGACAAGGCCATGGTCAAAGTGGAAGTTCTCTCCTCCCTTCAGAGAAAGGTACCTCCTTCTTTGATGACCCACTCTTTCCACTGGGATCTCACTCGCGGAGATCTTTCATTTAGGTGTTGTGTGTTTTTTTTGTTTTGTTTTGTTTTTTTGTTTTTTTTTGTTTGTTTGTTTGTTTGTTTGTTTTGCCACAGTGTCTTGGCTCTCCATGCCTGAAATACTCTCATGGGCTTTTCAGCCAGATCCACATGCCTTAAGGGCTGATTCTGAGGCCAGAGTGCTTTTAAGGACATCTGCCAATCAATGGGTCTGCTGTGTATCTCACTTCCCATGTTGGATCGTTCTCTCCCTTCTTTATTCTATCAGCTAGTATTTGCAGACACTATTCTTGTTTATGTGATCCCTTTGGTTCTTAGTCCTATCATTATGATCAATTGTGAACAGAAATTGATCACTGGGACTAGTGAGATGGCATTGGTACATGCCACCTTGATGGGAATGAATTGGAATCCCCTGGTATGTTTCTAACTCTACCGTTTGAGGTAAGTCAGCTTGAGCATGTCCCGAATTGCACATCTCTTCCCTCTCTTATTCCCACTCTTATATTTAACAACAATCACTATTCAGTTAAGTTTCAGCACTTAAGAAGAATTGTGTATTGATTACAGTATTCAAACAAAAGTATTAAGTAGAACAAACAAAAAAAAATACTAAGAGGCGAGAGGATTTCCGGCAAGATGGTGGAATAGGAAGGGAGCACACTGATAGTCTGGGGAGAGATAGTTTAATAAAAGTGGAGATACTGCAGGTTCAAGGAAGAGTAGGGGAGGAAACAGCAGAAGAAACTCTTCCGGAACGCGTGACTCACAGCGGACCTGCGTGGAGAGCGTGGGAGCCCACAGTTCGGGATACCAGCAGCAGACTCAACACACCAGCGCTGGAACGCGAGGTGAGCCGAACCTCAATAGCCCGAGACACCGGCAGGCAAGCGGAGAGAGGAGACTAGAGGGAACGACCCCCGGGGGGGGAAGTTCACAAGGCTAACTGGAAGAGAGAGAGAGAGAGAAAAAAGGGTGACTAGTACGGACACGGGTTTCTCTCTCTCCGCTCACCTCTCAAGGGCGAGCAAGACAAAGAGCAGGCGCCATCTTGGACATACGTCATAAGCAGAGCGACCTCAGGTCTGCACCGGCCCTGAGCCTAGCAGAAAAACCTGACTCTGGGCGGGGCGAATTAACAGGCGATTAGGAGCTAGTAAATTTGTGGTGCTACTGAACTGAGACTGTGAAAAAAGAGACGGTGGGGGAGAGAACTCACGGAATTCACGTGAGCACTCTCCAGAGACGCTACAATTCCGTAACTTTGGCAACCCAGTGGGAGGCTGAAGGAGAATTTGAGCCCACTCTGAGGGCAGAACAGATTCCCTGTGGGGATCCTGGGAAAGAGCTTCCGATCTCTGGCTCCTGTGGGTATATCATTTGCCTGCTAACTACCTCCAACTTCGTTCAGCTGTGCGGAATTACTTCCCTTTTGAATCAAAAAAAAAAAAAAAAGAGAGAGAGAGAGAGAGATTTACCACGCCTAACCTGGGAGTGTCACCTTTGGCACACCAAACAGAGCTCTCAGGCCACACCCATCTCAAGCCCTAAGGCTCCATCAAAAACAGATAGTCCACTTAATCTAGAGTCATAGTATAACAAGAAAAAGCACCACAGTGAAGAAACCAAATATCTCCAATATGCCAAATAACAAAAGCAAAAACCGAGATAATTGAAACAAGGAAGTCACCATGAAGCCCTCAAATGAAAAAGACACCCCAATTCAAGATTATGAATTTGATGAGATAGAAGAAATGCAAGAAGCAGATCTCAAAAAATTGATAAGAACATTAAGAAGTTCTCAAAAACAAATTCTGGAACTACACAAATCCTTAATGGACAAGATAGAAAATCTCTCTCGTGAAAATGAAATATTAAGGAGGAATCAAAATGAAACGAAACAACTAGTACAACAGGAAACTGATAGTGACTGAAGTGAAGAATTCAATAGATCAAATGAAAAACACAATAGAGAGCCTTACAAACAGAATGGGTGAAGCAGAAGAGAGAATATCGGACTTAGAAGACAGAGAACAGGAAAGGATACAGTCAGACCAAAGAAAAGAAGAGGAAATTAGAAATCTAAAACATATTGTTGGGAATCTTCAGGATACTATTAAAAAACCCAACATTCGGGTTCTAGGAGTTCCTGAAGGCATGGAGAGGGAGAAAGGATTAGAAGGCCTTTTTAGTGAGATATTAGCAGAAAATTTCCCAGGTTTGGAGAAGGACAGAGACATCCTAGTACAGGAAGCCCACAGAACCCCTAATAAACACGACCAAAAGAGATCCTCACCACGACACGTTGTAATTAAACTCTCCACAGTGAAACATAAAGAAAAGATCCTAAAATGTGCAAGAGAGAAACGTCAGATTACTCTCAGAGGATCTCCAATCAGACTCACAGCTGACTTCTCATCAGATACTCTACAAGCTAGGAGGGAATGGCGAGATATAGCCCAGGTACTAAGAGAGAACAACTGCCAGCCCAGAATATTATATCCTGCAAAGCTATCATTTGTGAATGAAGGTGAAATAAAGACTTTTCATTGCAAACAGAAATTGAAAGAATTTGTTGCCACTCGTCCAGCCCTGCAAAAGATGCTTAAAGATGTGTTACACACAGAAACACAGAAACACGGTCATCAATATGAAAGAAGGTAAAGGAAGGAAACCAAGGAAGGAAAGCTCACAGCAAAAGATCACAGGGAATTCAAAGCATATATTAGAACTTATCTTTGGCAAATGGCAGGGCAAAGTTACCACTTATCATTAGTCACTTTGAACGTGAATGGCCTGAACTGTCCAGTTAAAAGACACCGATTGGCTGATTGGGTTAAGGAACAAAACCCATCTATTTGCTGCTTACAAGAAACACATCTTTCCAACAAAGATCCATACAGACTGAAAGTGAAAGGCTGGAAAAAGATATACCATGCCAACAGAAATGAAAAAAGAGCGGGCGTAGCCATCTTAATATCGGACAACATAAACTTTACCACAAAAACTGTTAAGAGAGACAAAGAGGGACACTATATCATGATTAAGGGATCAATTCAACAGGAAGATATAACAATTATCAATGTATATGCACCTAACTACAGGGCACCAGTTTATCTAAAAGATTTATTAACGGACTTAAAGGGAGACTTAGACCCCAATACAGTAGTACTGGGGGACTTCAATACTCCACTCTCAGAAATAGACAGATCATCCGGTCAGAAGATCAACAAGGATACAGTAGATTTAAACGACACTATAGCCCAAATGGATCTAACAGATATATACAGAACTTTCAATCCTACAGCTAAAGGTTTTACATTCTTCTCAGCAGTACATGGAACCTTCTCTAGGATTGACCACATACTAGGCCATAAAGCAAGTCTCAGCAAATTCAAAAGAAATAGAATCATACCATGCAGCTTCTCAGACCATAAAGGAATGAAGTTGGAAATTAGCAACTCAGGAATCCCTAGAGCATACGCAAACACATGGAGATTGAACAACATGCTCCTGAATGAACAATGGGTCATAGAAGAAATCAAAAGAGAAATCAAAAACTTTCTGGAAGTAAATGAGGATAACAGCACAACATACCAAAACTTATGGGACAGAGCAAAAGCAGTGTTAAGAGGAAAGTTTATATCAATAGGTGCCTACATCAAGAAATTGGAAAGACACCAAATAGATGAGCTTTCAATTCACCTCAAGGATCTAGAAAACCTACAGCAAACCAGACCCAAATCTAGTAGGAGAAGAGAAATAATTAAAATCAGAGAAGAAATCAACAGGATTGAATCAAGAAAAACATTACAAAAAATCAGCCAAACGAAGAGCTGGTTTTTTGAAAAAATAAAAAAAATTGACACCCCATTGACCCAACTAACTAAAAAAAGAAGAGAAAAGACCCAAATCAATAAAATCAGAGATGAAAAAGGAAATGTAACAACAGACACCACAGAAATAAAAAGAATCATCAGAACTTACTACAAGGACTTGTATGCCAGAAAACAGGGAAACCTATCAGAAATGGATAGATTCCTGGACACATGCAACCTGCCTAAATTGAACCAGGAAGACATCGAAAACCTAAGCAGACCCATAACTGAGACAGAAATTGAAACAGTAATAAAGGCCCTCCCAACAAAGAAAAGCCCAGGACCAGATGGATTCACTGCTGAATTCTACCAGACGTTTAAAGAAGAACTAACTCCAATTCTTCTCAAACTATTCAGAACAATCGAAGAAGAGGGAGTCCTCCCAAATTCTTTCTATGAAGCCAGCATCACCTTAATTCCTAAGCCGGAAAAAGATGCAGCACTGAAAGAGAATTACAGACCAATATCCCTGATGAACATAGATGCAAAAATCCTCAATAAAATTCTCGCCAATAGAATGCAACAACACATCAGAAAGATCATCCACCCAGACCAAGTGGGATTTATCCCTGGTATGCAGGGATGGTTTAATGTGCGCAAGACAATCAATGTGATACACCACATTAACAGACTGCAGAAGAAAAACCATATGATTATCTCAATAGATGCCGAGAAAGCATTTGATAAAATACAACACCCGTTCATGATGAAAACGCTAAGCAAACTGGGTTTGGAAGGAACATTCCTCAATACAATCAAAGCAATCTATGAAAAACCCACAGCCAACATCCTATTGAATGGGGAAAAGTTGGAAGCATTTCCACTGAGATCTGGGACCAGACAGGGATGCCCACTCTCACCACTGCTATTCAATATAGTTCTGGAGGTTCTAGCCAGAGCTATTAGGCAAGAAAAAGAAATTAAAGGGATACAAATTGGGAAGGAAGAACTCAAACTATCCCTCTTTGCAGATGACATGATTCTGTATTTAGGGGACCCAAAGAACTCTACTAAGAGACTATTGGAACTCATAGAAGAGTTTGGCAAAGTAGCAGGGTATAAAATCAATGCACAAAAATCAACAGCCTTTGTATACACAGACAATGCCATGGCTGAGGAAGAACTTCTAAGATCAATCCCATTCACAATAGCTACAAAAACAATCAAATACTTTGGAATAAACTTAACCAAAGACGTTAAAGATCTCTATGATGAAAATTACAAAACCTTAAAGAAAGAAATAGAAGAGGATACCAAGAAATGGAAAAATCTTCCATGCTCATGGATTGGAAGAATCAATATCATCAAAATGTCCATTCTCCCAAAAGCAATTTACAGATTCAATGCAATACCAATCAAGATACCAAAGACCTTCTTCTCAGATCTGGAAAAAATGGTGCTGAAATTTATATGGAGGCACAAGAGACCTCAAATAGCTAAAGCAATCTTGTACAACAAAAACAAAGCCGGAGGCATCACAATACCAGATTTCAGGGCATACTACAGGGCAGTTGTAATTAAAACAGCATGGTACTGGTACAGAAACAGATGGATAGACCAATGGAACAGAATTGAAACACCAGAAATCAACCCAAACATCTACAGCCAACTTATATTTGATCAAGGATCTAAAACTAATTCCCGGAGCAAGGACAGTCTATTCAATAAATGGTGCTGGGAAAATTGGATTTCCACGTGCAGAAGCATGAAGCAAGACCCCTACCTTACACCTTACACAAAAATCCACTCAACATGGATTAAAGACCTAAATCTACGACCTGACACCATCAAGTTACTAGAGAACATTGGAGAAACCCTTCAAGATATTGGCACAGGCAAAGAATTTCTGGAAAAGACCCGGGAGGCACAGGCAGTCAAAGCCAAAATCAACTATTGGGATTGCATCAAATTGAGAAGTTTCTGTACTGCAAAAGAAACAGTCAGGAGAGTGAAAAGACAACCGACAGAATGGGAAAAAATATTTGCAAACTATGCAACAGACAAAGGGTTAATAACCAGAATCTACAAAGAGATCAAGAAACTCCACAAAAACAAAACCAACAACCCACTTAAGAGATGGGCCAAGGACCTCAATAGACATTTTTCAAAAGAGGAAATCCAAATGGCCAACAGGCACATGAAAAAATGTTCAAGATCACTAGCAATCAGGGAAATGCAAATCAAAACCACAATGAGGTTTCACCTCACCCCGGTTAGAATGGCTCACATGCAGAAATCTACCAACAACAGATGCTGGCGAGGATGTGGGGAAAAAGGGACACTAACCCACTGTTGGTGGGAATGCAAACTGGTCAAGCCACTATGGAAGTCAGTCTGGAGATTCCTCAGAAACCTGAAGATAACCCTACCGTCCGACCCAGCCATCCCACTCCTTGGAATTTACCCAAAGGAATTTAAATTGGCAAACAAAAAAGAGGTCTGCACCCTAATGTTTATTGCAGCTCAATTCACAATAGCTAAGACCTGGAACCAACCTAAATGCCCATCAACGATAGACTGGATAAAGAAATTATGGGATATGTACTCTTTAGAATACTATACCGCAGTAAGAAACAACGAAATCCAGTCATTTGCAACAAAATGGAGGAATCTGGAACACATCATGCTGAGTGAAATAAGCCAGTCCCAAAGGGACAAATACCATATGTTCTCCCTGATCGGTGACGACTGACTGAACACCAAGAGGGAAACCTGTTGGAGTGAGGTAGACACTATGGGAAATGGTGGCTTGATCAGCATAGCCCTGACTGTTAATGAACAACTAAATACATTATCCCTCTTAGTAGTTTTTTTATCTGTTCTACTTAATATGACTGGTTTAGATCTGTAATTGATGCACAGTTATTCTTAAGTGTTGAAAATTAACTGAAATGTGATCCCTGTTGAACATGGTGGTGGGAATGGGAGAGGAAAGAGATGTATAATTTGGGACATGCTCAGGCTGACTTGCCCCAAGTGGTGGAGTTGGAAGCATACCAGGGGATTCCAATTCAATCCCATCGAGGTGGCATGTACAATGCCATCTCACTGTTCCAGGTGATCAGTTTCAGTTCACAGTTGGTCATGGTGAAGGGACTGGGAGTCAAAGGGAGCACATAGACAAGTCTAGTACCTGCTAACGCTAACTGATGGAGTAAATAAAGGGGAGAGTGATCCAACATGGGAAGTGAGATACTCAGCAGACTCATAGAATGGCAGATGTCCTAAATAGCACTCAGACTCAGAATCAGCCCTAAAGGCATTCGGAGCTGGCTGAAAAGCTCATGAGAGTATTTCAGGCATGGAAAGCCAAGACACTCTGGCAAAAGATCTCTGCGAGTGAGATCCCAGTGGAAAGAACAGGTCATCAAAGAAGGAGGTACCTTTCTCTGAAGGGAGGAGAGAACCTCCACTTTGACTATGACCTTGTCTAAACAAGATAAGAGTCGGAGAACTCAGAGGGCTTCCATAGCCTTGGAAACTCATGACTGGAGCATAGGGAGATTACTGATGCCATAGACAGGAGTGTCAATTGGTAAAGTCAACAACAGGAGTCACTGTGCACTTACTCCTCATGTAGGATCTCTATCCTTAATGTGCTGTACATTGAGATTTAATGCTATAACGAGTACTCAAACAATATATTTCACTTTGTGTTTCTATGGGGGTGCAAACTGTTGAAATCCTTACTTAATGTATACTAAACTGATCCTCTGTAAAAAAAAAAAAAAAGAAATTATCAATTCCCAACTTGACTCTCACTGGGATTAAACATGACAATAGGTCTGCTCTGATTTCATCATCATTTAAAAAAATCATCTATTATTTTTCACTTTATGTTTCTGTGTGGGAGCAAACTGTTGAAATCCATACTTAATGTATACTAAGCTGATCTTCTGTATATTAAGATAATCGAAAATGAATCTTGATGTGAATGGAAGGGGAGAGGGAGTGGGAAAGGGGAGGGTTGTGGGTGGGAGGGACGGTATGGGGGGGAAGCCATTGTAATCCATAAGTCGTACTTTGGAAATTTATATGCATTAAATAAAAGTTTTTTTTAAAAAAAAAAAAAACTCTCAAAAAAAAAAAAAAACAATAGATAGAATTAAAAAGGAAACAATGATCCAACATGGGAAGCAGGCCACACAGCACTCATGGAATAACAAATGCCCTAAACAGCACTCTGACCTAAGAATCAGCCTTTAAGGGATTCAGATCTGGCTGAAAAGCCCTTGAGAGAATTTCAGGCATGGAAAGCCAAGACACTGTGGAAACAGATGATCTACATGAAGGATCTCTGTGAGTAAGAGTCCAGTGGAAAGAAGGGGCCATAGGAAGAATGTACTTTTATCTGAAGGGAGGAGAGAACTTTCACTTTGATCTTGGCCCTGTCTAAATACTAATGGAGACTGTGAACTCAAAGGGCTTCCATAGCTTTGGTAGCTCATGACAAGAAACTTGGGTGATCACTGATGTCATAAATAAGAGTGTCAATTGTTAAATCAACAACAGGAATCACTGTGCACTTCCTCCCCATGTAGGACCTCTCTCCTTAATGAGTTGTACTAGGAGAATAAACGGTAAAACTTGTCTTCAAACAGAACTTTATACTTTGTGTGTCTGTGTGGGTGCAAACTGTTGAAATCTTTACTTAGTATAGAGTTGATCTTCTGTATATAAAGATAATTAAAAATGAAACTTAATGAAGAATGGGATGGGAGAGGAAGCAGGAGGTGGGATGGGAGTGGGGGTGGGAGGGCAGATATGGGGGGAAGACCCGCTCTATTTCTAAAGCTGTACCTATGAAATTTGTATTTAATAAATAAAAGCTTTCTTAAAAAAAGTAAAAAAAAAATACTAAGAGGCATAACATATTAAGTTGCTCATCAACAGTCAGGGTGAGGGCTGATCAAGTCACCATTTCTCATAGTGTTCATTTCACTTTAACAGGTTTCCTTTTTGGTGCTCAGTTAGTTGTCACCTATCAGGGAGAACAAGTGGTATTTGTCCCTTTGGGATTGGCTTATTTCACTCAGCATAATGTTTTCCAAATTCCTAACAGGGATCACTTTTCAGTTAAAATTTAAACACCTAAGAATAATTGTGTGTTATTTACAGAGTTCAACCAATGGTACTAGAACAAAAAAAATACTAAAATGGATAAAGTATTACATTGTACATCAACAATCAGGACAAGGGCTGATCAAGTCACTGTTTCTCATAGTGTCCATTTCACTTCAACAAGTTTCCCCTTTGGTGCTCAGTTAGTTGTCGCTGATCAGGGAGAACATATGATATTTGTCCCTTTGGGACTGGCTTAATTCACTCAGCATGATGTTTTCCAAATTCCTCCATCTTGTTGCAAATGACCGGGTTTCGTTGTTTTTGACTGCTGTATAGTATTCTACAGAGTACATGTCCCATAATTTCTTTATCCAGTCTACTGTTGATGGGCATTTGGGTTGGTTCCAGGTCTTCGCTATTGTGAATTGAGCTGCAATAAACATTAATGTGCAGACCTCTTTTTTGTTTGCCAATTTCATTTCCTTTGGGTAAATTCCAAGGAATGGGATGGCTGGGTTGAATGGTAGGGTTATCTTCAGGTTTCTGAGGAATCTCCAGACTGACTTCCATAGTGGCTTGACCAGTTTGCATTCCCACCAACAGTGGGTTAGTGTCCCTTTTTCCCCACATCCTCGCCAGCATCTGTTGTTGGTAGATTTCTGCATGTGAGCCATTCTAACTGGGGTGAGGTGAAACCTCATTGTGGTTTTGATTTGCATTTCCCTGATTGCTAGTGATCTTGAACATTTTTTCATGTGCCTGTTGGCCATTTGGATTTCCTCTTTTGAAAAATGTCTATTGAGGTCCTTGGCCCATCTCTTAAGTGGGTTGTTTGTTTTGATGTTGTGGAGTTTCTTGATTTCTTTGTAGATTCTCTTATTTTTTACTGAGATCCATTTTTAATTTTTTTATACACATGATTAACTCTATGCAAAGTAAAGAGTTCAACAAAGAGTATAAAGAAAAAAGGAAAAATGAACAAACAAAACAAAACAAAAACAAAGAACCGAAACTGTTCCTCAACAGTCAAGATAAGGGCAACTCTAGTCATCCCTTCCTGAAGTGTCAGTTTCACTTCTGCAAATTTAGTGTTAGGTGCTCTATTAGTTCTTACAGATCAGGAAAAACATATGGTATTTATCCTTTTGGGACTGGCTTCTTTCACTAAGTATGATGTTTTCCAGATTCATTCATTTTGTTGTAAATGACCAGATCTGATTTTTTTTAATCGCTGTGTAGTATTTGATAGTGTACATATCCCATAATTTCTTTATCCAGTCTTTGGTTGATGGGCATTTAGGTTGATTCCATGTCTTAGGTATTGTGAACTGAGCTGCAATAAACATGGAGGTGCAGGTAATTTTTTTGCTTACTAATTTCATTTCCCTTGGGTAAATTCCCAGGAGTGGGATGGCTTGGTCATATGGCAGATCTATACTCAGATTTCTGAGGTATCTCCATACTGTCTTCTACAGTGACTTTACCAGTTGACATTCCCACCAACAGAAGATTAGGGTACCTTTTTCCCCACATCTTCGCCAGCATTTGTTGTTTGTTGATTTCTGTATGAAAGCCATTCAAACTGGGATGAGGTGGAACCTCATTGTGGTTTTGATTTGCATTTCCCTGATGGCTAGTGATCCTGAGCAGCTTTTCATGTGTCTGTTGGCCATTCGGATTTCCTCTTTTGAAGAATGTCTGTTTTAAGTCCTTTGCCCAACACTTAACTGGGTTGTTTGTTTTGTTGTTTGGAGTTTCTTGATCTCTTTGTAGATTCTGATTATTAATCCTTTATCAGTTGCATAGTTCGCAAATAATTTCTCCTATTCTGTCAGTTTCCTCTTCAGTTCCCTGAGTGTTTTTTTTTTGCTGTACTGAAATTTCTCTATTTGAAGTAATCCCATTTGTTAATTTTGGCTTTGACTGCATGTGCCTCTGGGTCTTTTCATTTTTTACATGGTTAGTTAAGAGAAGCAATGTTTTAATTTCCAGTTATTCAAAAGTTACTCTAAAAACTTCCTGGAATAACTAAACTGTTCAAATTTTGAAAACATTACTTCTCAAGTTCCTTAGGAATTTTTTAAAAATAAAATATTATAACTAGTAGATGAAGAGAGATGACCTTTTATAAAATAGTAACATAAGCACACATTAACCTCCTACACAGCAATTTTAAGAGTTTCCCTTTAGTCTTTAAATTCTCTCTAATTTTCTTTATAGATTACACCATACTTGTCCTATTCACTATCATATTCCCAGATACTAACACAATGCCTCATTAGTAATAGATGCACATTAAGTTAGTGATGGATCAAAGAATAGATGAATGAATTTCTTAGCATTCAGAGAGTCTTTCTTAAAAAATTATTTGCTAGCTTTCCAATGCTTATCAAATTAATTCCAAAATTCAGGGCTCTCTACAACCTATCCTTCTTAATAGTATTTTTCATTACTTCTCTCATACATGCAAACAAACATATTATATCAGCTGAAGAACATCTTATTTCCCAAATACAATTCCCATTTTATCACCTCCCTTAGCATCTTATCATGCCAATGGGTACATATGAAATCTCCCCCACTGTACCTCTTCTGGTCCTCAGTCAAGTTCTTCTACTTTTTTTTTTTTTTTTAAGATTTATTTATTTATTTGAAAGAGTTACAGAGAGAGAAGGAGAGGCAGAGAAAGAGAGGTCTTCCATCTGCTGGTTCACTCCTCAACTGGCCACAACATCCAGAGCTGTGCTGATCCAAAGCCAGGAGCCAGGAGCTTCCTCTGGGTCTTCCCGTGTGCAAGGACTTAGGCCATCTTCTACTGCTTTCCCAGGCCATAGCAGAGAGCTGGATCAGAAGTGGAGCAGCTGGGATTGAACCAATGCTCATATGGGATACCGGCACTGGAGGTGGTAGGTTTACCCACTAAGCCACAGCGCCAGCCCCTATCTTAACTATTCTTTAGTGTCTGTTAGAAATGCTAAATCCTTCAGAGACGTCTCCTAATCTCTCTGACTATATGTCTTGTGACATCATTAACAGACATACACATTCTTATGATACAAATAATATTTATTTTACCTACTTAGTTAGTATTTGTCTCATCCCACATTGTTAGTCTTTTATTCATCTTCATATCACTAAAGGACCTGGCATAGATCTTTGCATACAGGTAGTGTTCAACAAATATTGAACTGGATTCTGTGAAGACACAGTTTTAAAACTCTTTTCTAGCAACAGCTGCTAAGAAAATAGAAACTTAATAATAAATAACCCAATAATCAAAATTACAATGGTTGTAAGATTCTGAGAATAAGCAAAATAAATCAAAGACTAAAAAATTCTTTGAAAGAAAAAAAAATTAGCAATCCCTTCTTACTTGCTAGTGAGATTTTAGAAGGAAAGGCCTCATTATTTATTAGCCCAAAATATATAATCTTGGGATAATAAGACTGAAATTGATTATTAAAATATTTATAAATATTCCTTTATATTCTCTAAAACCATTGAAACTATACTAAATAAACATTTACAGATTTAAAAAATCTTGTATCTAATTGATACTGTACAATTAATTATTATTTATCTTTGATAGCAAGATAATTTTCTGAAATGTTGGTGATAGTATAGCACAGAAAATATATGAATAACATTGGATTATAGTTAAAAAATCAAATTTGCTGAACACTATTCTTCCTCTTAACAAACACAACTACAGTGTTCTGATTACAATTCTGAAGTTTTAATTTTGTCTCTGACCCTAATCAGTATAGGCTATCAAATACATAAATAGCATCTTCTCTACCTTTTATAAGAAAATAAACTACAGGTAGACTACCATATTTTGAAGATGCTTTTGTATATCTTATATGGGCTACAGCAAATCCCCTAAGTCTCATATCATAAAAAGACTGATTTTCATCTTTTATCAATGAAGGTTGATGTACTGTACAGGAAATTGCCAAACTTTTATAGTCATATTATAAAGTGCTAAATCATTAATTTCTTCACATCCTGGGATGATGCAAAAGCAACACTTTAAGGTTTTACCTGAGCAATTCATTAGACTAAGAGTCTAGAAGTACACTGACCAGTATAAAGCTACAAGTATACATGACTATTTACATCTAAACTGTACTTACTTAAAATGAAAATTAAATAAATTCATCTCCTTTGTTACAGTAGCTTAATTTCAGGTTCTCAAAATCCCCATATGCTAGTGACTATCATACTGTACAGGGTAGAATTAGGAAATATTTCTACCACTGGATAAAATTCTAAAGACAGCACCAGTCTAGAAATCTAGTAATTTGAATCAGCTCAAATAGTACAAATAGATTGTCCTATCATCCATTGACTTTTAGATATGTTAACTAATAAGATACAGGAGTACCCTATTATTTCTTTCAATGTAATTGTCAAATAACTGTGACTGACTAGAGTTGAGACACACTCCTACGAACTGCACAAGACATCAAATTCTTTCTTGCCCTGGGGCCTTTTGTTAGTCCATCTTTTGGCCCACCATTCACTTTCTACCCTAGCTGGAATGTTTACTGCTACAGAAAGGTTTTCTCTGACCTTTCTACCAAAAACAGGTTTCTCCATCCTCACCAGCTCTCTATCTCAGGACCCTATTTATTTCCATCACAGGACACTATAATTTTAATTAATTATTTTGTATCTCTTCCACTGCTGGGGAATCTTTTGCCTATCTTATATACAGCTCTTCCCGGCAGGCTCATCTAGCGTAGGCATGCACACAAAACTCAGTGAATGAATAAATTAATATTTGTTGAATACATGAATACACTTAGATTTCAGCTGTCTTTCTCCTTATAACAAACTCATATTCTTTTGGCACTATGCTTTTATATTTATTTCAGCTTACATGTCTCCATTTTTTTTCCAAGGAAACTATTTATCTCTTAATTTTTAAACTTCAATTTTGGACACAAGGGGCAATGATTAGAAAAAGAATTCCCAAACTAGAAGAGGAAAATATTCTTAGAAGAGCTTTAGAAGACAATAAACTTATTTTTAACAATCCATCCTATCTCCTCAGTATGCACCAAGAGAACTGGTATAGACCTCATTCCTCAGTGCAAACACATAATTGTGTGGCTTATAATACAAAGACGAATTCAAGTAGCCTGGGTATTAAAAAAGATAAGTTTCGGGGCCGGTGCTGTGGCATGGCAGGTAAAGCTGCAGCCTGCAGTGCCTGCATCCCATATGGACGCCAGTTCGAGTCCTGGCTGCTCTACTTCCAATCCAGCTCTCTGCTATGGCCTGAGAAAGCAGTAGAAGATGGTCCATGTCCTTGGGTCCCTGCACGCACGTGGGAGACCCGGTGGCTCCTGGCTCCTGGCTTCGGATCGGTGCAGCTCTGGCCATTGTGACCAATTGGGGAGTGAACCATCAGAGGGAAGACCTCTCTCTCTCTCTGCCTCTCCTCTCTCTCTAACTCTGACTTTCAAATAAATAAATAAATCTTTTAAAAAAGATAAATTTTACAAAAGCACATTAAAAAAGAATTGAGAAGATGTGGAAATTTTCCACTAACCTTATTGAATCAAATCTCTTTTTTATCCTTGACTATCTGTCATCTAATGCCTGCCATACTCAGAGAGCAATGCCACTTGAAATGCTTTTCACTAATATAGAAAACACAATATAATCAGACAACCTAATCTCAAAATAACCATACAAGGGTCATTTGAGAAACAGCTAATAAAAATATCTTGCAAAAATTACATGAAATCATAAAGAAAGGAACAGATGCTTTTCAAAAGATAATTGAATTGTGAAACTATTGTGACTTAAATAGTTAATATTACCACATTTGATGACTCAACGTATGTCCATAGAATTTACTCAAAATTGTCAAAAAGGTTACATTGTAGTCTCCCAAGAACAATACTCTTCAAAATGATCACCTTAGTGGAATTCACAAAACTTACTCTGAGCCAAAAGAAGACTAAATGACCAATATGTACTAATAGCACTAAAGAATTTTAACTATTATGTATAAAACAGCATCTATAGAAAAATATGTCTAAAGTTCCAACTTAAAATACAAGAAATAATTATCAAACTTCTGCAGCTTTGTCTTTTTTATACCTATTATACATATTGATATATATATATCCATATACGTATACATACATATGACCCATTCAGCAAAAGCTGCTAACATTTTAAACAATTTTAGCTTTGTCTTTCAAACATTAGAAAAAGGCCTCATAAAATATACCCACTCAAATACAAGTCCTGGCAATTTTATGGTATCTAGTATAAGGGAAAGGGGAAGCATTTCTTTAAATCTTTACCTTGAAAAATAAAACTAAGAAGTATTAACTACCTGTATTTTCCAAGCTGATCATGACTTTTCATAGCTTCATAATTTTCACTGTATTTGAGAATGAATTCAAATCATGTTAGGAGACGGGGGGGTAGGGTAGGACATGATTACTTCATTCATTCAATAAATATCTATTGAGCATCTATTGACAAAAACTGTTCTTGGCACCTGGGAAACACAGTTGAACAAAGAGGGCAAATATTAATTTATAAAGGATTTCTGTACACGACCAAGTTCAGTGATGAGAGATTTGAGCCAGTGCTCCCAGATACCACGTACTCCTTGAATATGGTTTGCTCGTACTTCCTTTACAGAAAACAAACTGTACCCCATCCTGCAACAAAATCTTCCTCAACATCTATTTCAGAAACCAGAATAATGTTTCTGGCTAAAGAATTCCCATGGGGTGCATATGGCCAAGGATATGGGCATTACTGCTAGAAAGCAGACCAATCTCCCTCTCATGTTCCTATACCATCTCCCCTCTAAGTGTTGCAAGCCGAGCAGTGAAAAGCAAGACCTGGGGAATGGAAGTCTTGAAACAGCAATATATTGTGAAGCTATGGAGAACTGCCAAAGAATCTGAGGCAGTAGCAGAATGTCATTGCTAAGAATAAGAGACAGGAATTAAGATTTGATTGATTATAATAAATATATGTATGAGACGATGTACCTTCAGCATGAAGTTATAATTTTTCTGAAGAGTATACTATTAGGTAGCACAGATTTGTCTCTACTTGGTTTGCTACCCTCAGGCTTTAATTCATCATAATCACAATGAATAATGCAGGAACATTTGAAGGGCTGTATTGAGTCACTACGCTTTCTGGTAAAACTACCTTTCACAATGCAGAAAGCCATAGCGGCCAGTGTATATATTGCAACACCATGCTTTCAGTGTTCTAAGGTCTTAAAATCTCATCTTTTTTTATTTATTTATTTTTTTGACAGGCAGAGTGGACAGTGAAAGAGAGAGAGAGAGAGAGAAAGGTCTTCCTTTGCTGTTGGTTCACCCTCCAATGGCAGCCGCGGCCGGCGCGCTGTGGCCGGTGCACCGCGCTGATCCGATGGCAGGAGCCAGGTGCTTCTCCTGGTCTCCCATGGGGTGCAGGGCCCAAGCACCTGGGCCATCCTCCACTGCACTCCCTGGCCACAGCAGAGAGCTGGCCTGGAACAGGGGCAACCAGGACAGAATCCGGCGCCCTGACCGGGACTAGAACCCGGTGTGCCAGTGCCGCAGGGCTGAGGATTAGCCTAGTGAGCCGCGGCGCTGGCCAAAATCTTATCTTTTGTTTGAATCTTTTGTTAAGGCCTATGCTATATTATAATAAGCAGAAGCAAATAAAACCAAAAACCAGCTCAACAAACAAAAATAACAGAATCTGAGAAAAACTCAGAGGATGTTGGATTACAAAAAACTTGCTATCACTTAAATGATTATATTATAGTTCTTAGCTATGTAAAATATACAAATAATATGAGAAAAATAATAGGTAAATGCATTTGTCCTAGTCAGTTGGGTTGTCTGCATCCTATAGCAGAGCGTCTGGGTTGGAGTCCTGGTTCCACTCCCGATTCCAGCTTTCTGCTAATGCAGACTCTGGGAGGCAGCAGGTGATGGGTTGAGTAGTCAGGTCCCTGCTATCCTCATAGGAGACCTGGACTGAGTTCCTAGCTTCCAGCTTTGGTCAGTCCCAGCCCTGGCCATTGCAGGCATTTGGGGAGTGAACCAGTGGATAGGAACATGCCTTCATGAGGGGTGTATGTGTGTGCATGTTTGCCTCTCAAACTAATAAATTAACTTTAAAAAAGGGAAAATGACATCAAGGTAGACTCACTGAATAGTAAATGAATAGTTTCTAGATTCTCTGGACTATGAGTTCAGTTTTTGGAAATAAGAACTCAGAGTAGTAAGCTAAATGTTGATTATTCATTAAGGAAAGCATTTATGAAGATAAATATACTGAGGCCAACCAAATTACCTAAGCTTCCTAATGGCTTAAAAACCTCCTGCACTGAGCATTGATACAACAGGTTAAGTTGCCGCTTATACCCACATTCCATATCAGAGCAATGACTGGAGTCCTGGCATTGTGGGACAGCAGGTTAAACTGCCACTTGGGATGTTCGCATCCCATATTGCAGATTTCAAAAAAATCTTTTCATGTTTAATACCTTAAAAAAGAATCTGAGCTCTAATCATAAGACTTATTTATAAAAAAAAAAAAATTCAGTACTATTGTTTCAGTAAGAAACCACCACTGGGGCTGGCACTGTGGTGTAGCAGGTAGAGCTGCTGCCTGCAATGCCAGCATCCCATATGGATGCTGGTTCGTATCCTTGGCTACTCCATTTCTGATCCAACTCTCTGCTTACAGCCTGGGAAAAGCAGTGGCCCAAGTGGTTGGGCCCTGCTACTCATGTGGGAGATGTGGATGAAGATCTGGGCTCCTGGCTTCAGCCTGTCCCAGCATTGGTCCCTGCAGTCATCTGGGCAGTGAACCAGCAGATGGAAGATCTCTCTTTCTCTGTCTCTCCCTCTTTCTGTTACTCAGACTTTCAAAACAGATAAACAAATCTTTTTTTTAAAGCTACCACTAATCTTTTTAAAAAAGATTTATTTTACTATTTGAAAGAGTGACAGAAAGGGGAGAAACAGAGAGAGAGCATGCGATCGAGATCTTGCATGTGCTGTTTCACTCCCTAGATGTCTACAATAGCCAGAGCAGGGCCAGGCTGAAGCCAAGAGCCAGAAACTCCATTTAGGTCTCCCACATGGGTAGCAGGAACCCAACTACTTGGGCCACCATCTGCTGCCTTCCCAAACATGTTAGTAGGAAGCTGGATCCAAAGTGGAGGATTTGAACTCCTATCCATATAGGATATGTCCCAAGTTGCAGCTTAACCTGCTGTACCACAATGCCTACTTCAGCCATAACTGATCTAGGATCCACTATTTTTTTCTAATATTCTGTAAACTGGGTTCATCAGTTATATTATTCATTAAAAAAATTAAATACAATATTTTTTAAAAATGCCAGCCAAGGAATGAAAATCCAAAAACAAAATCACACATTATTTCCTATTTCACTTAAGTTATACTTCTGTCACAATTTAGGAGAATGCAGAGATAAAGCAAACAAGCAGATGCATCCTGAGAAACAATTTAGGATATTTCAAAATCTGAATTTAGTTTCATTTTAGAACATATAGTTTAATACCATATATAATACACAATTTTCAATTCTTGGAAAAGAAGATAATTTCTATGGAAAATAGTTTTACTTTCATTAAACAAATGAAAAAAATTTCCCCCTTGTAACAATCAAAATTGTAGCAAAATTTTAGTCTATTGTAGGTAAACTTGAGAATAATCAAAAGTAGAATTTATACATTAATATATATGTACATATTTTACAACTAAATTTGAACCTTGTGTGTTAGTCCTTATTTGCATACCTGAACAGATGAATATTTGGAAAAATTTTCCATTTGATATCGCCTAAGAACTTCATTCAGTCTTTGATCTGAAAAAAGAGAAAAATAATTTAAGTTCATTGAATTATATTCAACTTCCAAAAACTAGAGATATAGTAGCTATTATTTGTTGTATCCAATGCAAAACAGCTGGTTTCCATTGCTTCTCAAAATAAGATGAATCATCAATTCCAGCACACCACTTTAGATCTTAAAAAGAGGCCCATTTACACACCTAAGCCAACTAATTATTGCCACTGGGAATAAGAACAGCTATGAAGAATTAATTTTCTGATTTCATAAACCTAAATTCTCCATCTCTCCAGGCTTATTCTTTAGGTTAGCAGACATAAAAAATTTTCTAAAAATTCTATACGCTTCAAGATTCCTACTACTAGAAGAGTTGGGAAGAAAAACTGTAGCCATATATCTCAGAATTCTTAAAATTAACTGAAACTCTTCCAGAATAATACTCCATGATGAGGAGAAACTGGAGGACAAAGAATCCAAATTAAAAAGGAATGGGCCGGAGACAATGAATAAGGTCCAGAATAAAGCCACGAGACTCCCTATCAAGAGAGACACATACATAGGACATAGCAACTAACACATATAAAATCACAACTCTTTCCAAGATCATATGGAATATTTAAAATTGGTTACTTTTTGGCAATAGAGAAAGTCTCAACAATTTTCAAAGGATTGAAGCCAAAGAAACAATGTTATCTGACAACAGCACATTTAAGCTAGAAACAAGAATCAAAAAATAAAGGGTACATAATCCACAGTTTTGGAAATTAAGAAATTGCTTTTATTTATTTATTTAAGATTTATTTACTTATTTGAAAGGCAGAGCTACAGAGAGGGAAGGAAAGACAGAGAAATCTTCCATCCATTGGTTTACTCCCCAAATGGCTGCAACAGTCAGGGCTGGACCAGGCCAAAGCCTGGAGCCGGGAGCTTCTTCCAGGTCTTCTATGTCAGTGGCAGGGGCCCAAGCACTTTAGCCATCTTCTGCTGACTTCCCAGGCACATTAGCAGTGAGCTAGATCAGAAGCAGAGCAGCCAGGACTGGAACCAGCAAATATATGGGATGCCAGAACTGCAGGTGACAGCTTAACCCTCTATGCCACAATACTGACACAAAGAAATCACTTTTAAACAATCCAGAGGTCTCAGCAGGAAACACAAAATAAATCTGAAAATACAAGTGATCTTTAAAATGTCCATGGAAAATGTGTATTATGAAAAAAATATGCAAGAACGTCATTTTTTGCACCAAAATAAACTATTTTTTAAAGATTGATTTATTTATTTGAAAGGCAGAGTTATAGAGAGGTAGAGGCAGGGAGACAGAGAGAGGTCTTCTGTCCACTGGTTCACTCCCCAGATGGCTGCAATGGCCAGAGCTGGATGGATCCAAAGTCAGGAGCCAGGAGCTTATTCTGGGTCTTCTGCATGGGTGCAGGGGCCCAAGGACTTGGGTCATCTTCTACTGCTTTCCCAGGCACATTAGCAGAGAGCTGGATTAAAGTGGAGCAGCCAGGACTCAAACCCATATGGGATGCTGGCACCGCAGGCAGTGGCTTTACCTGCTATGCCACAGTGCCAGCCCCTAAATAATCTTTTAATTCGAATTTTCCCCAAACTGCTTAACACTCATGTAGCTTGAACAGATAATAATGAAAATATGCTTATCTCAAAGTGCTTAATGATAAAGTTATGGCATTAACTGCACATATACTAGGAAAAAAAAGATCCCGAAGCTATAACTCCATCCTAAAAGGTTAGAAAAGAACAGCAATATAATCAAAGAAAGATAAATGAAGGCAATAATAAAGATAAACTTATAAAATAAATATGAACTCACAAAAATATATTAAAAATATGGTCATCTAAAGTTATTTTAAAATAAAGTTATATTTATGACAAGGATTTTGCAAAGTAGAACTAGAATGGAATTTCCTTAGTATGTTAATGGGTGCTCAAACACACAAAAAACCACACAGCAAAGATGACATTTAAGAGTGAAAATTTTGAAAACTTCTCCTTAGAAGTTGAGAATAGCAGAATAAATTACTCAACACTCTACTAGAAGTCTAAGTTAATGCAAGTAAAAGAAATAAAAGATATAAAAGCTGAAAAGAAAAACTTTGTCATTATTCATAGTCATGAGTGTGTAAGTAGTTAAACCAAAAGAACACACAGATAAATTCTTAAAAATCAATAACCAAATTTAGCAAGCTTGTTGGATAAAAGGTCAATAGACAAATGAATTATATTTCTACACCCTGGCAACATAAAGTTAGAAAATAATAAGATGCCATTTACAGTACTATCAAAATTATCTGTGCCTGGAACAAACTCTACTGAAAGATTCCTACACAGAAAACTATGAAAAATGCAGGAAAGAAATTAAAGACTAACATAAGTGGTTATCATGGTTTTGATAAATCAAAATTATATAGCTGTCAAATCTTCCAAACTGATCCAGGGGTTCAATGCATCTTAATCAATACACAAAAGAGAATATCATGGAAGTTGAAAGGCTGGCTCTACAATATAGATGGAAATGTGAAAAGAAAGACATTTTTGAAAAAGAACTAGGGGAGGACTTATTCTATCAGATAGTAAGATGTAATATGAGGCTACAATAATTTACACGGCAACACTGTTGTACGAACAGACAGAAATGACCAGTAGAAGGAAATTCAGATTCTAGAGATACATTCATGTGAATATGACTACTTAAATTATAATTGAAAGGGAATTACAGAGCATATGGAAGGGAGAAGGAATTTTCAGAAGACAATGTTTTTGTAAATGATTCTGGGTCAAATTGATATCCTTATGGAAATAAAGGAACCTTCATTCACAAAAGTGAATTCTAGGTGAACTGAAAATATAATGAAGGACAAAACAGTAATTTCTGGAAAAGAACAGAGAGAATATATTCATAACCTTAGGTGAGGGAAAGAATTTTTAATCAGAGCACAGAAAGCTATAACTATAAAAGAAAAACTAGTAACTACATTAAAATTCAGAAGTTCCATTTATCAACAGAGACCATTGAGAGAGCAAAAATGAAAGCCATAAATAGGGAGAGGATATTTCCAATACATATAGTTAATAAAGGACTTATTTTTAAAATACATAAAGAACTTTTTATCACTTAAAAAGCAAACAAACCTATAGAATAAGAAAACTTGAAGGGTACTTCACAAAAAGGATACTAAAGTGGTCAGTAAACATAGAACAACTGCTCCAGTTTACTAGGTATCAGAAAAATACAAATCACAATAAAATTAAAATGTTAAAATTAAAAATCAAGTGTTGATGAGAATATGAAATAATTTCCAGGAATTATGTTTAAGTATAATTTACACTCTACCAGCAATGTATAGAGCTTGATTTAAACCATATTCTCACAAACACTTCATTGAGTGTTCTTTTTCTTGACCTGAATTGTGGTTATGTGAATTTTGCACTTTTTTTGTAATAATTTACTTCTGTTTTCTTTACTTTTGTGTATATATATATATATCATGCATAGGTAAATATACATACATATGCATATATATTAACTACATGAGTATCTAAACATATAAATAAAATAAATATTTGACAGGACTTCAAAATGTTCATGGAAAAATGGAATTAAAAGATAAGGGTAAACCTATGTAAGAAAGTTGTAAAATAAATGAGGAAAGAGTCAAGGAAATTGAAGAAATAAAAGGTTCAAAGCAGTATTGATCAGGTCAAAGAAAAGTTTTAGTAGGAGAAAGATACTTGAGTTTATGATTTCAAAAGTAGGTCAACTTGAATAGGACTTGTGTTTATGCCCAAGAACAAATAAGTGCTACCTTTCTGACACAATCAAAAACACAAAAATTAATGGTTTGCCAGACACTAGACATCAGAAAATGACGATGGCAGATGGGAACCAAACACAGTGAACTTTATGATTGCCTAAGCTTAGTAACTGGAGAGACTTTCCAGACATGGGCATAGGGAAACGAAGTGCAAGCAGAGCCCACCTAAATTAAGAAGATGGAGCTGAAAGTTGCTGTAGACCAAGTGAACTAGAATTGGCAGGACAAAATACAGTAAAAAGTCTGCACAAAGAAACAACTCCAAGTATCTGAGATCCACAGAGGTTGCCTCTACACACAATATTGAACAGCTTTTTGTCTTACAAAGAAACTGGATATATAATTTTAAAACTCCACAAAGAAAATTTGTGGTCTAGTTGGCTTGACAGGTGAATTTTACTGAACATTTAAGGAAGAAATAATAGCAACTCTAGACAAAGTCTTTGAAAAAACTGAAAAAGATATTTTCTATTTAATTCTATAAGCTGAAATTATTTGATACCAAAACAAAAGGTATTAGTAGTAATGGGAGGGCCCAAAATTGTGGCGTAGTGGGTCCAAGTAGTTTCATTCAGAAAGGCAAGGTGTATATAACATTTGGAAACTGACCAAGGTAATTCACCCTATTAACAAAATGAAAACATCTGATCATTCAATAAATGAAGAAAAAATCATTTGAAAAAAATCCAACAGCTATTCAGACAAAAATTCTCAAAAACTAGAAACAGAAAGGAAAATTTTCATAAGATGTTCTGAAAAACCTATAGCCAGCATCATGCTTAATTTTGAAAGACAGATGCTATCTCCTACAAACAAAAAAAAAGACAAGAATGTCTCTCCTTATCACTTCTGTTCAACACTGTAATAGAAACTCTACCTAGTGTAATATGGCAAGGAAAAGAAACAAAAGCTATCCAAATTGGAAAAGAAGGGGAATACTATTTTTAGATAACCAGATCATCTATGGAGAATATCTGATGGACTCTACCCAAAAAATCCTATTAAAACTAGAAAAATGAGTTTGGTAAAATTTCAGGGAGCAATATGTAAATGCGTGTGTGTGTGTGTGTGTGTGTGTGTTCCTGTACACTTACAATGAAAAATCTGAAGTCAAAAGTTAAAAAAAAAAAAAAATTAAAGCAGTCTGAAAAATTTTGAAACACAGAAATAAATCTGATGTGTAAAACATATATTAAAAGTATAAAAATATTATTGAAAGAAATTAAAGAGAGATGTTAATATGGAGGTATGGTTTTTCACTGGCCAGAATACTCAATATCATTAGGATATGAATTCTACACAAATTGATCAATACACTCAATAATGTGTGTATCAAAATTCCAGCATCATTTTTTGTAGAAATTCATAAGCTGATACTTAAACTCTTGTATAACCACAAAGGACTGAAGATAGCCACATAAATATGAAAAAGAAAACATTTAAAAGGCTAACACTGTTGGATTTTAAGACTTATTATACATAAGCAATAACAGTAAGATAGTGAGGCATTGCTGTCCAGATAAGACCAACAGATCAGGTGAAGAGAGTTCAGAAATGGATTCAAATATATCGTCAACTAAATGTTAACAAAAGAACAAAGGTAACCCAACAGAAAAAGAAGAATCTTTTCAAATGGGCATTTATATGCAAAAAAAGTGAACTTGATCCCTTACCTCAGACCTTATCCAAAATTTAACTCTATGAATCTTGGACAGACACATAAAACCTAAAACTATAAAACTTCTATGAGAAGACACGGAACATCTTTGCAGCCTTAGGTTAGGCTTTGATTTCTCAGACACCAAATGAATAATCATAAAAGAACAAACTGATGAACTGAACTTCATGAAAATTAAAAATTTCTCTTCTGTGAAAGATATTTTTAAGAAAATGAAAAGAGAAAAAGATCAGTCCATCAGTACTATTATAAGCCTCTTCATATAAATGAATTCTGAAGGGACAGTGCTATGATGCAGCAGGTTGGGCCACCATTTTTTTTTTTAACTTTTATTTAATGAATATAAATTTCCAAAGTACGGCTTATGGATTACAATGGCTTCCCCCCCATATCGTCTCTCCCACCCTCAACCCTCCCCTCTCCCACTCCCTCTCCCTTCCATTCACATCAAGATTCATTTTTGATTCTCTTTATATACAGAAGATCAGTTTAGCATACATTAAGTAAAGATTTCAACAGTTTGCTCCCACACAGAAACATAAAGTGAAAAGTAATAGATGATTTTTTAAATGATGATGAAATCAGATCAGACCTATTGTCATGTTTAATCCCAGTGGGAGTCAAGTTGGGAATTGATAATTTCTTCTTTTTTTTTTTTTTTTAACAGAAGATCAGTTTAGTATACATTAAGTAAAGATTCAACAGTTTGCACCCCCATAGAAACACAAAGTGAAATATACTGTTTGAGTACTCGTTATAGCATTAAGCCTCAGTGTACAGCACATTAAGGACAGAGATCCTACATGAGGAGTAAGTGCACAGTGACTCCTGTTGTTGACTTTACAAATTGACACCCTGCTTATGGCATCAGTAATCTCCCTATGCACCAGTCATGAGTTTCCAAGGCTATGGAAGCCCCTTGAGTTCTCCGACTCTTATCTTGTTTAGACAAGGTCATAGTCAAAGTGGAGGTTCTCTCCTCCCTTCAGAGAAAGGTACCTCCTTCTTTGAAGACCTGTTCTTTCCACTGGGATCTCACTCACAGAGATCTTTCATTTAGGGTTTGTTGTTGTTGTTGTTGTTGTTTTTTGCCACAGTGTCTTGGCTTTCCATGCCTGAAATACTCTCATGGGCTTTTCAACCAGATCGGAATGCCTTTAGGGCTGATTCTGAGGCCAGAGTGCTGTTTAGGACATCCGCCATTCTATGAGTCTGCTGAGTATCTCACTTCCCATGTTGGATCACTCTCCCCTTTATTTATTCTATCGGTTAGTGTTAGCAGGTACTAGACTTGCTTATGTGCTCCCTTTGACTCTTAGTCCTATCATTATGATGAATTGTGAACTGAAATTGATCACTTGGACTGGTGAGATGGCATTGGTACATGCCACCTTGATGGGATTAAATTGGAGTCCCCTGGTATGTTTCTAACTCTACCATTTGGGGCAAGTCAGCTTGAGCATGTCCCAAATTGTACATCTCTTCCCTCTCTTATTCCCACTCTTATGTTTAACAGGGATCACATTTCAGTTAAATTTCAACACTTAAGAATAACTGTGTATTAATTACAGAATTAAACCAGTCATATTAAGTAGAACAGACAAAAAAAACTTAATACATTATCCCTCTTAGTTGTTTTTTGTCTGTTCTACTTGGGCCACCATTTTTAATGGTGCTTTGAGTACCAGCTGATCCAGCTTCCTGCTGCTGTGTCTAGGAAAGCAACAGATGAAGGCCCAAGTACTTGGGTTCCTGCCACTCACGTGGGAGAACTGGATGGAATTCCTGGCTCCATGGGCATATGCGGAATGAACTAGCACATGGAAGACCTCTCTCTGTCCCTCCACCTTTCAAATAAATAAATCTCTTTTTTAAAAAAATGAATCTTTGTTCCCTAGATTGATATACAAGTTCCTTTTTAAACAAGTCCCTAAGAACTATGAGATCATCCTTGGAAATGTGTTACCTCTGACATGATGCCAAGCACTTCTCTACTTTCCTATACAACTCCTTGTTTTGGTGTGTATGCCTCTCTCCCTTTGTGACATCACATCAAGTTCCATCTGTGAGAACTTGAAGTGAACTCAATTCTTGAGAACGTTACCTCAAACGTTCTAGGAGATAGCATCTGTCTTTCAAAACACGTGAATTACTGACCTCAACTACAGGAATTCAAAATACATATAAACTCAGGACCAGCACTGTGGCGTAGCAGGCTAAGTCCCCACCAGCAGCACCAGCATCACATAAGGGCACGGTTTGTGTCCCAGTTGCTCCTCTTCAGATCCAGCTCCCTGTTAATGCTCCTGGGAAAGCATTGGAAGACGGCCCAAGCGCTTGGGCCCCTGCACCCACATGGGAGACCTGGAAGAACCTGCTGGCTCTTGGCTTCAGACTGGCCCAGCTCTAGCCATTGTGGACTTTTAGGGGAGTGAACCAGGGGATGGAAGATCTTTTGTGACTCTCTTCTCTGTAACTTTACCTCTCAAATATATAAATAAAATCTCTTTAAAAAATGCATATAAACTCAAGACCTTGACTGCCACTTTGAGAGCTCAGGCCACAGCAGAGTCACACTCTGTCAGCTGCTTCTCCAAAAACCGAGAATATTTTCGGTTGACATGTCAACCCCTTCTCCACATACCAAAGTCTCAGTCTGCAACAGGCCTTGCAACCTCTGAAGCCTCAACCTCCAACATGGACCCTGGCCTCTAGCATTAAGGAACCCCAAGCACTGCAGTGGAATCTCCATTGTGGGGGTCAAGTCAGCTTTTCCTGACAACCACTGGTACAAAGGTACTCATCAAAGTTTAATTAGACGTTTAACTTCTCAGAGAAACCCATTTCTATCCTAACTGAGCAACTGGACTTTAATTATTTTGGGACACAATCACTATGTGGCTCATATACCTGATCCATGGAGTATATTCCTTGTGAAGTTTGTTTACAGTATTCCTTTGGCCCCTTAAAAATCATGAACCTACAAAACTCTGCGTGGCAATAAAATGTGAGATTAGTAAAATCATACTTGATTATCTCCTTATTTCCACCATATGCAACAAGGAAGAACAGGGCACTGCAAAAGCACCAGAAGTTTACTAGGACCTGGTTCACTGTGCAGGTGCTTGCAGTTCAGATGTTTAGAGCTGAAACAGTAACTATTAGAGCATACTGGCATGTAAGGCCAAGTTAAAAGAAAAAGGAGAAGGTCCAAGGCACCCAACATTCAATCTCTTTTCTTCATGCAAATCCTACCATTCCATGCTCCAGTTTCCTGAATAAACACAGTTATTTCAAGCCTTTGAATCTTTGCTTCCTCTGCTCCTTCTGCTTGAGATTTCCTTCTTCAACTCCACTAACTACTACTCACTTGTCAAGATATAAGTAAGTATGCGTCAACTGTCTTATTTGGTTCACTGGTATTTGGACCTCAATTTTATCTGAGAATTCTGACTGTTCATTCTAAAATTCCAAGTTTCTGACTGTCACAGATATTCTGCTCACCCTAGCCGAACTCCTCACCACTGAATTAATGGCCCACCCCTCTCAGATGGTGGCCAATTAGCTGTACTTATGAGATGGGGATAGTGCCACTTCAAACCTAAGAAACAATGCTAATATAAAGTGTCATTAAAATGCCATCAATTATTTTATGCTAAGTGCTTTATCTGCATCATCTCATTTAAACCTCACTCTTTGAGGGTGAATGTGTTTTTATACTAACTACACAAATGAAAAAAAAAAAAAAAGAAAGAAAGAAAAAAGCGAGGTACAAAGAAGCTAAGAAACTTGCCCAAGATCAAAGACCTGGGAAGAGGAAGAACTAGGCTAGGACTGAGTTCTTGACCACTGATCTGTAATGCTTCCAGAGTGGAACTTACCATCTCTTTTCTACTCTCTTTTTTGCTCAAGCCAAAAATCTGAATTACCTTCTATCTTCATCTCTCAAATTCCTTGATCTCCAAACTCTCTTGTGCTCTCCTTATTTCACTTCTCACTTGGCAATGACAGTGGTCAACTAACTACTCTTCTATAAGGTATACTCTTCTTACAGCCAGACCAAGCCTTTCAAATTTGATCGTGTCACTCTCAACTGAATTTCTTCCAGTGGTTCCTATAATCTGTGCACTGAGCCAAACTTGTTAGCATGCACAACACTAAACCCTTCACCATCTACCACCACTCTACCCCTCTCAGCTCACCTATTTCCCTGTATGAACCTCCATATTCCATTCCAGCCAACCTTGTTCTAAGTCTTTAACAAAGCAGATTCCCAATCCTCTCAATGTTGCAAATACTGTTTTAGTTGGGATGCTCACAGTTTTTTATGGAGGAAATTGATACTGGTAGTTCAAATGTAAGTCCAAAGGGCATTTTCCTTGATCACAGCTTAGCAAAAATCCTATAAATTAATATTTGTTTACTAAAATGCATCAAATACTATTCTAAACCCTTTACATATTTTATTGCTCATTTAATCATTCTGACAACTGAGGAAACTGAGGCAAGAGTTAGCAGTTGCTGCCACTTCATTCCAATTTATTAAATTTACATATTTACCTTCCCAAATCAAATTCTTGGAGGGTGAAAACGTCCTCCTTATCACTGCAGGGTTATGATTGTACGGTGCCTGGCATATACTAGAAATAAGCTCAGTAACATATTTTGAACAAACAGCCCGAGCTGTGCCTTTCGGTTCTGTTCTAACTGCAGACTTGGAAACTCTTCCTGGCCATCAGCCCTGTAATGTCTTCAGAGCACGAGAGGAGCATAACAAACATGTTTAGTGTCTAGAATGTCCTATGTAAGCTTCAGGACCCACAAGGATTTATCAAACGGTTCCGTTTAAGGATACACATATCGGTGTGCATGCACCAAGATTTTTTCCGCAGCTAACTTTAAGCTTTTACAAATTTCCATGAACCCAACAAGGCATTTCAAAAAAACATGCGCTGTCAACAAGAACACTAAACATTGTGCACTACGATTTTTCAAAAAAAAAAAAAATATATATATATATAGGAATATGGAGCTTACTTTGGTCTCTCAGAAAGTCAATTTCCGTGGCCATTTCGACAGTTTTAATTTGGAGCTTTCACTACCTTTAGCTTCTGAAAAACACGGAGCTCGCTATGCGGGAAAACAAAACTAAGCAAGGATCCGGAGGCTGTCAGGCGGTGTAATCAGCATCCCATTCACGCGGCGCCCGCAGCCCTGACGCTCTGCCTTCTCCCGACTCCCAGACCAGTCCCTCTCCCTGGCCAGAGATTTCCGATTCCAGGGTTGATAAGGACGCGCCAAGTGAATTCTGTTCCACGTTCAACCGAATCCCACCGGGTGGGACAGGGACGCGGGGCGACAGGCGTCCCGTAGGTTCCTAGAGGTCTTGTCCTGCAACCTAGGAGTGCACCAAGGGAGCCGGCGGGCAGCCTGGAGGCGGCATCCTTCACGGAGCGAGGGGGCGACGCCAAGATGGTAGGGAAGCCCCGGGCCAGCAGCGGAAGTCCACTCGGCCCGCCCTGCGACTTTGAAACCGGTGCCCCGGACCGCTCCTTGGAGACGGTGACGCCGCCTGCGTCATCACGCGAGCGTCCGCCTTACGTCATCGCGCTCCTGAGAAATCTAGCAGGCTATTGGCTAGCTGTCGAGCGATGGGCGGAACCTTGAGAAATTGGATGACAGCAGGCTGAGCCACCGACTTGGCGCCGCGGGCAGCGGCGGGCAAGTGTCTAACAGGTGGTGGGCCCAGTGTTTGTTTTCTCTTTCTTTTGTAGAAAACTAAAAATTGTAACGTGAGTAGAGCATTAAATGGTTTCAGTATCTTTGGGTTATTAATATGCTGTGCACATTCTTGACAGGGGTCTCTCGGGGTGGAAAAGTCGTAGGTTCCCGCGGCTGGGGGCGGAACCGAGGCTGCGGTCCTCAGAGTCCCTCGCCAAGCGGCGTCTGTGGAGAATTTCTGTATATGGATATGTTTATCTCCAGAAACTAAGTACTGGCTTGGCCCTCGGAGCTCTCTAACGAAAGGAGGAAGCTACTGTTTAAATATTTAGCTGTGTGGTAGGAAGGGATGTGGTTGGAAGTCCTCCAAAGATCTGCCAATTCCGCAGTTTTTTCTTCACATTGGTTCCTCGAATAGAGAAAAATTACACTTTTTGCAGGAGAGAAGTAGGTGAAATTTACATTCCTGAAGAGATTACAATTTCCTTTTTTAAAACATTGGTTTTGTCTGAGTTTAAATCTCACTTTTTTTTTTAAAGAAAAAGATTTATTTATTTAAAAGAGTTTCTGAGAGGGAGAAATGACAGGGGGGAGGAGAGGGAGAGGAAGAGAGAGAGAGAGAATCTTCCATCAGCTGGTTCACTCCCCAGATGGCCACAATAGCTGCAGCTGGGCAAGTCTCCCACTTGGGTGCAGGGGCCCAAGGACTTGGGCCATCTTCTACTGCTTCCCAGGCCATAGCAGAGAGCTGTACCCAAAGCAGAGCAGCAGGGACAGGAACCAGATTCCCTGTGTGATGCCTGTGCCACCAGGTACTACAGTGGGCCCAAAATTTCACTTTTTAAAAGTCAGTTAACATTGGAGGAAATCTCAATACTAGCAATAAAAATGTTAATTTGAAGCAAATCACTAGTTTTCTTGTTTTTAAATAGATTGTATTGTTATGGATTGAAGAAAAGTTTTGCCAAGCAGACTTGTCATAAATACACCTGAATATAGCTTTGGCTTTCTCTTTAACAGTTTAAGAAATTTTATTGTCCTAAACTCATAATGTTCTCTAAGCAGAATAATGACACACATTTAAAAATGTGTCAGTGTTTTCAGCTGGTTATTTGAAGGCCTATTATGGACCTTAGAGCATATTCACTATTAATAGAATGAGATGTTCCCTTCCTTTCAAAACTAGAGGTAAAATACAGATATGTAGTAAGTAAATATAAAGAGATTTGATTTAGTTTTGACTTGCTGGAGATATTGTTCTTGTTTTTAGTGACCATGAAGTTAGCACAAAAATTTGTTGGAAGGAAAATTGTGCAAACGCCAACTTCTTTTTTGAAATTCGGTGTATGACTTTCTTCCAGAACTTATTATGGGCACTCCAAAGACCTGCTTGTACTTCCCCTACGTTTGCACCTTTTATGTGGTCATATTGTGGTTTAACATGGCATCAAACAAATTGTTCTAACTTTATGTTTGTACTCAAAGTTGATAAGCTAATATTGGTGTGGAAGAAAGCAAGGACTACATTCTGGATATAAATGATGCATAAATATCTGAAGTGGGCATTTTTAGGTTGCACTTGAGTTATTTGGCTTTTATGGTAATGGTCAGGGTCAATAAATCCACAATCTTTTGTGTGTGTGTGTGTGTGTGTGTGTTGTGTGTTTTTACATGACTTTACTGGTTGACTTTTCACAGAGTACTTTCAAAATAATTGTCATCATTAGGAAATAAAATTGTGATGATTCTACTTATCCTTAAAGTATCTCCTCTAGTGTTTCTCCTTTTAAAATCTTCCACTGCCTTCTCAACTTCCCTCACAGTAGCACCACCTGAGTGCTACTCCATGATTCTTCCTGCAGTCTCTCTCATGTTGTTTGTAGTTTGTCTCCACACTCCATTATACTGCCTGGAACACAATAAGGATTCAGCACACATCCGATGAAAGAATTAAAGAATTCAGTGAATGCGAGTGGAAAATATCAATATAAGTTGAGTGAAAGAAGTGAGAAAGAAAAGTACTTAATAAGTACTTAATTTTTAACCATTCTCAATCCACTAACTCATGGCTTTTTTTTTGTTTTTGCTAGTTTTCTGCAATAAAGAAAACCCTTGATGAAAGTTAGAGACAAATCTAAAACTGAGCTATTCAACCAATTGACATTGAGAACCCAGTACTATGTGCAGAATATCATGAGCATTATAAATCTGAAAGTTTAAGCAAAGGTCAAAACTGATTACATAGTCGGGAAATTGTCTCAGTTGGGATTTGAACGCAGGCAGTATGGTTCCATGTCAAAAATCATTGCCAGGGGCTGGCACTGTGGCGTAGAGGGTAAAGCCACTGCCTGTAGTGGTGGCATCCCATATGGGCGCCAGTTTGAGTCTGGGCTGCTCCTCTTCTGATCCAGCTCTCTGCTATGGCCTGGGAAAGCAGTAGAAGATGGCCCAAGTCCTTGGGCCCCTTAATCCCCGTGGGCGACCTTAAGGAAGCTCCTGGCTCCTGGCTTTGGATCAGTGCAGCTCTGGCTGTTGTGGCCAATTGGAAAGTGAACCAGCAGATAGAAGACCTTTCTCTCTCTCTCTCTCTCTCTCTCTCTCTCTCTCTCTCTCTCTGCATCTCCTTCACTCTCTATGTAACTCTGACTTTCAAATAAATAAATAGAGCTTTAAAAAAAAAATCACTGCCAGTCATGTATATGCCTCCCAGTAGCATTATTTGAAGTTAGTGTAATACAATTGATAGTTTTTGCTTATACAGCCAGTTAGCAATTAATTCACTAAATAAATTATTACTGTATATGCTCTATTGTGATCTTAATGATTTACAGGTTTTTTTTTTCCAAATTGTTTCACAGTATTTGTATTTCTGAGTTATTTTCCTTCTTCCAGCAAACCGCTCAAAACTTAGCGGAATGATTAAAAGTCTTCAGGTGTTGGTCTGTGACCCTTCAACATTTTTTCCCCAGGAAAACCAGACGTCTCTGTGTAAGCTCTCCAAATCCCTCCCGGAGCACGCGCACGCCCACGCCCACGTGGGCAGCTGGGCGGAGCCCTCGCCAGTGTTCTGGGAGCTCGGTGGAAAGGAGGGAGCCGGTGACGGGACTGAAAGAGCTTCCTGGTCTGTGTTTTCTCCTTATGCCCCCTTTGCTCTGGCACTGCTTGCGCCGTGCCCAGTCTGCTTGTTAGGCTTTTTCCCTGAAAAAGTATTGCAGAGTTTTACTCGTCAGCCGCCTCCTGCTGGCAAGGCTTACTCCCGTTCGCACCCTGACTTCCTCATTTCTCTTTAAAGGAGCGGGACGCGGGGGAGGGGGGCAAACTGGAAAGAAAGAATTGTTGTAGAAAAACTAAACTTTTTCCCATAAGAAGAATTTAGAACTCCTGGTCAGTTGTTTTGTTGAGGAAACACCTTTCTATAACTTCCTTTTGAACTTTAGGGATTTTTTTTTTTCTTACATTAGACTTTGCTTCCAGGTTAGGCTCCTTTCTCCTCATGAAAATACTTGAAAAAAATTTTTGATAAAGAGTAATTTGAAAAATATAGGTGTTAAAAAAAAACAGACTAATAATAAATACTTTCTGTAAAAAGACTAAACGGGGACAGTGTATACCATCACTTGCTATGCTGGCGTTCCGTATTGGAATGAAGTTCAAATCCTGGAAGCTTGGCTTCTGATAGAGAGAGCTCCCTGCTAATGTTCCTGGGAAAGCAGCAGATGTCTCAAGTGCCTGGGCCCCTGCCGCCCACTGGGGAGACCCAAGTGGAGTTCTTCACTCCTGGCTTTGTTCAGACATTTGAAGAATAACCCAAAGGATGGATGATCCCCCCTCTCTGTTTCCTTCTCCCTTTCTGCCATTCAAGAAAATAAAAGTAAATCTTAAAAAACAAAACACAACACAACAAAACTAGCCAACCTTAAGATTGCATTATAGGATGGTGATCAACATGATAATGCTCATTCTGCTTTTTTGGAAATGGTCAGCATGTATGTGTACTTTAAAAGATTGAAGAGAGAGTTCACCATAGTCTGTAAGAGCTCCAGCCTTAAATTGGGCTTTAAAGAATATTTTCAAATTAATCATTTATTTTTAATAGTAATGAATATCTATCATAATATAAAGTTTAAATACATTTTTAAAAAGTGATAGAATTAAAAACAAGCCTTCCTTCCACCCTCCCAGATCTCAGACTGGTAATTCCCTCCAGAGGAGCAATTATTGCTACTGCTGATGTCTTCCACTGCTCCCTTGATAGAGGCATCACAAGCATATATGCAAATAAGTTTCCTTCTTAATAAATGGCTACTTCTTGTACCTCAGTTTTTTACTTCATAATATATAGAGCTGCCTCATTAGTTTTAATTTTTTTAAGATTTATTTATTTGTTTGAAAGAATTAGAGAGAGAGGGAGAGAGAAGGAGAGGCAGAGATATTCCACCCACTGCTTTATTCCACAGCTGGCCACAATGTCAAAGCCAGGAGCTTCTTCCAGGTCTCCCATGTGGATGGCAGGGTCCAAACATTTGGTTCCCATCTTCTGCTGCTTTTCCCGGGCCTCTAGCAGGTAAATGGATTGGAAGTGGGTCAGCTGGGACATGAACCCATGCCCATATAGGATGCCGGCACTGCAGGAAGCAGTGATATGTGACAATGCCAGTCCCTGCCTCATTCTTTAATAGCTATGCAGTATTTCATGGTGCGAAATAACCTAATTTCTTTAGTATTCCTGTACTGAAGGGCATTTAAGTTGCTCTATGTTATGTAGTTCTAAACCTTGCCACCACAAGCATCATTATACTTATGTCGTTCTGAGTATGAGCAGGTATAATTCCTTGAACTAAAATTAATGAGTCAAGGAATACTTGCATTTTATTTTGATAGATATTGAAATATTGCTCTGCAAAGAGGCTGTAGCAATTATATTGACACAATAGTAATATATGATTTTTTCCAACCTCATTAGTACAACATGTTATCAAGTTTCTGATACTCTACAATCTAAGTGAAAAATAGTCATTTATTGTTTAGTTGGCATTTCTTTTCTTTATTTGGTCTGCACCAGACCAAAGTCAGGAGACTGGAACTCAATCTGAGTCTCCTATGGGTTGTAAGACCCAAATGCTTGAACCATCACCCTCTGCCTCCCAGAGTGCATATTAGCAAGAAGCTGGACTTGAAAGCCAAATGTTACTCCAACCCAATAAGGGGTGTGAATGTTCCAAGCAGTATCTTAACTCTTAAGGCAAATGCCTGCCTTTAGTTTGCATTTTTGTTATTGTAAGTGAGGTGGAACCGTTTGTATTCTCTTTCTGTGAACTGGCTGTACTTATCTTTCGACCACTTTTTTCATTGCAGTTTAGATGTTTTCTTTTTTGATTTCTAGGAGCTGTTTTTTAAAAATTAGCTACTTTTCTGAAATATGAATTACACATACTTTTTCCTTGATTTTCTTTTGATTTTATTAATGGTGGCTTATTTGGTGGTATGGGATGGGGAGAGGTAAAGTGAGGCTTCTGCTTTTAATTTTGTTATTTTTATGAGGTTAATGTTTGGGTTATATTTTGCAATGTTTTCTCTACTGTAAGATCTTTTTAAAAATGATTTTTTCTTGCTTTTCATATGATTTTGTGTTTAAATCTGATTTATTTAAAACATAGATTGATAAAGGGATTCCACTGTATTAAATTGGATTGCAAAAAGAAGCAGTTGATAATCAAAGTGGTCCTGATTGATTAGGAACATGAGACTCATCCCAACTGTTCATAGCCATTTTACATATTATTTCCCCAGCACTTTGTATGATACCTGAATAAATTGAAAGAACATTTCTGGGTATGTTGTATCAATTTTGCTATTAGCCATTGTATTGCTTTATAGTGTTAAAATGGATAACGATGTCATTAACACAGTTGGTTTCTGCTCTACCAAAATTTATAATAAAATTTTACATGGAAAAACTAGAACATTTGATTTGCTGAACAAATAAATAGTGAGCTCCTATCCTTCCTATCCTATCCTTCCAGGCATTCTAACTGGGGGTTGAGGAGACAGTGAATAATTTTCTTCTATGATGTAAGTGCTCTAAATCAAGGTGTAGTGTACAGGAAATAGTGACAGGGAGGGGGAGCACTAGCTCAGGAGGTGAAGGGCATTGACAATTAAATTCTCACCACTTAAGAAGTACACATGCAAACAAAGAAATTGAAAGGCAGTGGGGTTAAGTGGCAGGAAGCAACTGAAAGAGCTGAGGAAAGATGTCTGAGTGCATGTTTTCTTTAGGCTTGATGGTTAACTAGTGGGCAGGACTATACTTTTTTGATTAATATTTTAAAAGGTTTTATGCATACTTAAGTATTGACATGACTGATCTTTAAGCAATATAAAGTTTTTTAAAAAAACAAAAACAAAAACCAACCAGGGGCCAGAGCTATGGCATAGTAGTCTAAGCCTCCGCCTGTGGCGCCAGCATCCCGTGTGTGCACTGGTTGATGTTTAGCTGCTCTTCTTCTTATGCAGCTCTCTGCTTGTGGCCTAGGAAAGCAGTGGAAGATGGCCCAAGTGCTTGGGCCCTGCACCCACGTGGGAGACCCCGGAGGAAGCTCCTGGCTCCTGGCTTCAGATCAGCCCAGCTCTAGCCTTTGCAGCCATTTAGGGAGTTAACCAGTGGATAGAAGACCTTTCTCTCTGTCTCTCCCTCTCTAACTCTGCCTCTCAAATAATTAAATAAAATCTTTTAAAAAGATCCCAAATTTGTTATTCCAGTAAGAAACTAAAATCATTTTATACAATTAAAACCAAAGTTATATTCTGCCCTTAGATATATGCGCCATAGTACTACTCCCTACTTGTGGAGATCCAGTCATCCCCATATCTTTTGGGTGTGATTTTCAAATAATACTCAAAGAAACCCTGGGGGGAAAGGCAGAAAAAAAAAAATCAACAGAAAGGCCTAGAGTATACAACCAACTACTCATTCTTAATAGGAGTGGCTCTACTTTTATCTTTCCTTCTACCTTCCAAATAAGATTACATTTTGAAGTGATTTGAAACCTATGTTGTACCTCCTTCTGACTCTGAGACCTGCCATATACACATGGAAATGGCAGACCACTTTTAGGAGAATATCACTGGATACTTACAAAAAACATTTATTTATTTATTTGAAAGTCAGAATTACAGAGAAAGAGATATAGAAAGAGAAATCTTCCATCTGCTGGTTCATTCCCCAGTTGGCTGCAATGGCCATGGCTGGACCAGGCTGCAGCTAGGAGCTTCTTCCAGGTCTCCCACATGGGTAGCAGGGGCCCAAACACTTGGGCCATCTTCTGCTGCTTTTCCCAGGCCATTGGCAGGGAGTGAGATCAGAAGTGGAGCAGCCAGGACAGGAACTGGTGACCAGGTAGTGGCTTTACCTGCTTTGCCACAATACCAGCCCCCACTGGATACTTTTTAAGACAGTTTTTCTTTCTTTTAAAAAAGTTTTATTTATTTTTTAATAAGTTAAAATGCAGATTAACAGGAAAGAAAGAGATTCATCTGCTCGTTCACTCCTCCAGTGCCCATAACAGCTGGAACTGAGCCAGACTGAAGCCGTGAACCAAGAATTCTATACAGATTTCAGGAGTGGGTGGAAGAGACCCAACTACTTGAGCCATCACCTGCTGGCTCGCAAGGTGTACATTAATAGGAAGCTGCATAGGAAGTGGAGGCAAGGCTCAAAGCCAGGCACTCCAGTATTGGATGCTGGTTTCCCAAGTGGTGGCTTCACAGCTGCAGCGCTGGAGAGCTCCCATCTGTGAATCTGTTCCCCAAATCCCCACAGCAACTCTCTGTCTCTCCCTTCCGCTCTGTCACTATGCCTTTCAAATAAATCCATAAATAAGTGAATCCTAAACAAATATTGTGTTCTAGATAAGGTATAATTGGAGGAATCCACCATTCTCAAAATGAAGTTTCATCTCCTTGAAGATTCTTGAAATGTCTTCCTCAAGGAAAAATGGCTAACATGGATTTATTTTCTAGTATGCTGGTTATGTGACCTTGGACAAGTCTGTTTCTTCATTTATAAGCAGAGTAATAATAGTTTCTTTTTAAGTTTGTAGTGAAATCAGACATTGTTTATAAAATACCCAATCCATGAGTTGAGCCAAATATTTATTAATACAATACCATCTTTCCATTGAAAACTTAATTAAAAAACAGGTACTTGTTTCATTCAAAGGTTAAATGATAGCAGATTCAACTCCCATTTTTCAATATAGAGAAGTTATTAACCAAAGGAGTACGGATTTAGCAGTCAAAATGTAGAAAATTGAAAAGAGAAAGAAGGTATGCAAAGGAACAAAAGAATGCAAAATTGAACTTCACTAACCTTTAGATAGTTAAAGTCTGTTCCCCAGAAAAGATTTTCGGCAAAAAACAATAGGTGTTAGAAGCACTGCATCTACTAATTTATGAAGTTTTTTTCAAGAATCAAGTTAAATTTTATTATAAACACCTTGATTCCCAGAGAATGTGGTTCAGACACCTGCAAGTAAAGACAAAAGAATGATGCATAAACTCATGGTCTTGTAGTTGAACTTAAGCCTGTGAACAATTCCTACAGTGGCCTTAATTCTAGTTTTTAAAAGTGATTTCATGTACTCTTTTTTTTTTAATTCTTTTTTTTTTTTTTTTTTTTGACAGAGTGGACAGTGAGAGAGAGACAGAGAGAAAGGTCTTCCTTTTGCCATTGGTTCACCCTCCAATGGCCGCCATGGCTGGCGCGCTGCAGCTGGCGAACCGCGCCAATCCGAAGGCAGGAGGCAGGTGCTTCTCCTGGTCTCCCATGGGGTGCAGGGCCCAAGCACTTGGGCCATCCTCCACTGCCTTCCCGGGCCACAGCAGAGAGCTGGCCTGGAAGAGGGGCAACCGGGACAGAATCCAGCGCCCCAACCGGGACTAGAACCTGGTGTGCTGGCGCCCCTAGGTGGAGGATTAGCCTATTGAGCCGCGGCACCGGCCTTCATGTACTCTTTATGAGAGAAATACAGCTGGATCTGAACCTGAAATTTTTAATCTTAGAGGGTTCGCTACCTATTTTAGAACAGAACCCTAAGTCCATGATTTGCAACAACATAGGTGGCCATTTGACTCCCAGGACCAGGTTCTTGCCACTTTGCTGCTGTCTTGTCTGCTATTCAGCTTTGAAAATTTTATGTCTAACTAAAGGAAGCATTTGTCTATTGTTTAAAAGTTGGTTTTAACATTTTTTTTTTCCTTTAGAGTCTTCAGATGGATTTTAAAATTGAACACATGTGGGATGGTTTTCCAGTGAGGCACGAGCCAGTTTTTGTCAGACTGAATCCAGGCGAGGGAGGAGTAATGATGAAAGTTAGTGCTCCATTTTTCAATGATCCTCCAGCCCCTCTAGGAGAACCGGGGAAGGCTTTCAATGAACTGTGGAATTATGAAGGTAAGTGGAAGAACTGTATTTTATTGAAAACATAAGTCTTATAATAATCTCTCATAGAACTATTATTTTATCTTGCTGTTAGGAAGTGCCTCCACATAACTAGTGTGTGCAGTTTCTGATATTCCAACCAATCTCTCATCTTGATTTTTTCTCCTTTACCTATGTGACCTCAACTATATAACTAGAACAGTGAAAATGGCAATTACAAATCCAGATTTTTTATTACTGCCATATTTCCAACTTCCTTAACTTCTATTTCTTATTCTAAGAGTTCAGCATTTCTGTTTTGTCTTTAAGTAGCTTCAAATTGTCACTTTAAACATTTAAACCATATTTATAGAAGCTTTGGGGTATTTTACTTATTGTAAAATCACCATCAACTTTAATATGAAATGCAATTTTTACATTATTTTCTCAAATAATCTCACATATCAAATTAGATAATACCATAAAACTAAAAGACATACTATGAAGTTGATACTCTTTTACTGCATCCTAATTAAGCTGCCAGATTCATCGTTCTGACTTTTCGTGAGGCCATTCCCAGATCACAAACCAGGATAGAGTTCAAACCTTTGCTATAAGCTTTCCATATAATCATGAATTGGGCCACTATATTCAACCACAAACTTTTTGTTTAAGATTTGTTTATTTGAAAGGCAGAGTAACAGGGTGACAGAAGGAGAGACTAAGAAAGAGAAATCTTCCGTTTGTAGGTTCAATCCCTAAATGTCCGCAACAGCCATCTTCTGTGGGGAGCAATCCGGACTAGACTAAGTTGCTCGAATTAGGACTTATTCTATGCATCTGCTCTCCCACAATATGGCGCTGGGAGAGAAGTAAACAGCTTCCGCACAGCTGCCTCCAGTTCAACCAATTAACTGTAGGACTTGCTCCTGATTGGAGAGCAGCGTACTCAGCCGAGTTGGGATTGGCGGAGGAGGACTATAAAGGAGGAGAGAGACGGCATGCACCAGGAACATCTATGGGGAACATCTAGCTGAAGGAACACCTGTGCAGCCCCCCAGAGAACCGGCCGGCGGTGTGCCGCTCCCCTGCGGAAGTGGGGAATGTGGCCAGGGGGAACTGCCCTTCCACGGAGGTGGAAGGGATAGTAGCCAACCCGGGAAGAACCAGCAGCAAACCCGGGGAGGGCCGAGCAGACGAAAGAACAGCGCAGGGTCCTGTGTCGTTCCTCCACGAAGAGGGGGAGCGACATAATGGTGCCGTGACTCGGATATGAAGCCTAGGCAGGGCTTAGTGTCGTTCCTCCACGAAGAGGGGGAGCGACATAATGGTGCCGTGACTCGGATAGGAAACCTGACTCGGATAGAAAACACAGGACGGATAGGAAACCTAGCTCGGATTAGGAAACCTAGGACGGATATGAAACTTAGGAGGGAAGAAACGGGAAGAACTAGGGAAAATATCGGAGAGAGAAACTAGCAAACAGCCTAGGGAAAAGCCGGACGAAAAGGGTGCCGGAAGAAGCTGTTGAAAGCCTAGGCATAGACTCGGATACGGACTACGGGGGGAAGCTGGGAGAAATCTTTAAGGTCGAAAGCGAAAGTGAAAGCTAGAACAAACAGACTCGGACGCGGACTGTGGGGAGAGGCCAGGAGAAATGAGGGAGGAATATCGTTGGAGGAAAGTTTGGGGAAACATACCGGGTAGAGAAAAATGTTAGGGAAATTGAAGCCGCGGGGGGCAGGCCAAGGCGGAAACGAAAGCCACTTTGGGATTCTCAAGTTAGCCCGGGAATAGGGGGCGAAAAGTTAAAACCAGAAGCTGAGACGTAAGCCAGATTGGGATCCGTCTGATTAGCCCGGGGAGCAAAGGACGGGAAGCCAGATCGTGGGGCGGAGACGTACGCTGGGTTGAATTCGCCAGGCTAGCCCGGGGAACTTAGATTGAATCCTAGTGGCGGAGACGCAAGCTACGCTGTGTTACTCGCGGAAGCCGCCGCGTGCAGAGAGAGCACGGGGCGTGAATAGATAGGGAACGCTGGCGTAGGCCGTGGTTCAGACGCGAAAGGGTTAAGCGTGGAGACCGCGGACCGCGCAAAGCCGGGAAGCCGCGCAGAGAGGCGCGCGGGCTGAAGCGGCGCAGAGCCGGGAACCCGCCGGCGGGGCGAGGTGCCGGAAAGCCGCAGGGATAAGAGAAACAGAAGTTTGGAAGTGAAGTAAAAGAGAAATGGGAATGCTGGAAGATAGAAGTGAAATGGGAGAGGTAGGAATGCCCGGAGATAGAGAAATAGAGAAAAATAAGGCCTCCCCTCAACATGCCAATTAGAAGGCTTGGATTCGGTTTGCCTGATAGGTCTTGTAAGTCCCCTGCGGGCAGAGCAGAGCATGCGCTGCAGGGCACCGAACACAGGCACGCATCAGCGCCTAAAAACCTCCTCACAATGGCGAAGAGAGGACCCGGATTCGGTTTTCCTGATTGATAGGACTTGTAAGAGCCTGTGGCAACTCTAGCAAGTACAGCAGAGTGTGTGCTGCGGGACACCGAAGACAGGCGCGTATCAACGCCAAAAAATAAAAAGAAAGGGGGATCTGTGGGGAGCAATCCGGACTAGACTAAGTTGCTCGAATTAGGACTTATTCTATGCATCTGCTCTCCCACAATATGGCGCTGGGAGAGAAGTAAACAGCTTCCGCACAGCTGCCTCCAGTTCAACCAATTAACTGTAGGACTTGCTCCTGATTGGAGAGCAGCGTACTCAGCCGAGTTGGGATTGGCGGAGGAGGACTATAAAGGAGGAGAGAGACGGCATGCACCAGGAACATCTATGGGGAACATCTAGCTGAAGGAACACCTGTGCAGCCCCCCAGAGAACCGGCCGGCGGTGTGCCGCTCCCCTGCGGAAGTGGGGAATGTGGCCAGGGGGAACTGCCCTTCCACGGAGGTGGAAGGGATAGTAGCCAACCCGGGAAGAACCAGCAGCAAACCCGGGGAGGGCCGAGCAGACGAAAGAACAGCGCAGGGTCCTGTGTCGTTCCTCCACGAAGAGGGGGAGCGACAATCTTCCACTGCCTTTTTAAGTCCATTAGAGGGAAGCTGGATCAGAAGTGGAGTAACCAGGGCTTGAACCAAAAGTCTTATTTGGGATGCTGGTGTCAACAATGGTGGCTTAACACACTGTGCCACAATACTGGCCCCCTTAATCAAAAGCTCTAGACTTCTGAAAGGTTAATGATCTTACACTGCCTGCATATTCTTATCAATGCACTTCGCATTCTCCCTGACTCAAATGCATATAAAGTCTAATTCACATTCTATTTCTTCAAAGAAGCCTTTGCTAAATCATCTAGTCAATACTGACATTTACTTTCTCTATACCATTTGCACAGCACACACTTTGTCAGTGTGATTTTGTCAAATATTAAGCTTATTTTTTGTTATTGATATAGAAACTTGTATATACTAACTTCCTAGTGTTATACACACCAATGTAACTTACCTACTGGAAATACTACAGACAGCAAACTCAACAAATCCTAAACTGAACTCATCTGCTTCTGGCATGAATATTTCTTTTCTAGTTACCCAGTCTCAACCAATGGCACTCATACTATACCAAATCGCCAATCTGAAGGTTATGAGATCTCTGCAGGATATTCTTCTTTCTCTCTGTCTCTGAATTTAGATTTATTTACTCAGATCTATTAGTTTCACGTGCTAAATGTTTCTTTAATTCACTGTCTCCTGTTTATCCCCTCAATCCTTGCCATAGGTAATACCTAGGTTAGGGCAGAACCTTCTAAATAGTATATTTTTGTTTAAATATGTCCTTGATTTAGAAGCCAGAACTTTCTGTCTAAAAGAAATTTAAACTCATAATTCAGCTACTTAAAAACTCCTCATGCTCCATATTCTTTCATGAAAAGTAAAACCTTTTTCTGGTTTTTAGATAACTCTGTTTTGGTTTTAGTGAACTCTATTCAAGAATTTTCGTGGCCTGGCCCCCGTTCTCTCCTGTGGTATCACCCGTTCTTCCTACATTGAAAGGTTTGCTGAGTGAAAACCAAACTGCTTGTGGTTCATCAGATTAGGCACAGTATTTCTTAACTGTGTGCCTTTGATTGTGCTGTTCTCTCACCCCATAATGCCATTTCCATCATTTTCGTTTCTCATCTGGTTCCATCTTTCTTTAAAGATGAAGCCTGGAATCCTTCCCTAAACTGCTTTTATTGAGCTAAATGTCTGTGTTCTGTATCGCACTGCAATTCACACATCTGTCCCCCTCCCCCATTTTGAGATTTTTATTACAACGGTTCACTTTAGTGCCTGCTTTGATTGTGAGGTAATTAACATACTCCTAGAATCTGATGCAGTGTTTAATAAAGAGAAGCTGCAAAATGTTTGTAAAATAATAACGGAAAATAGAAGGTGTGCGCTCGTGTGTGTGTGTGTGTGTGTGTGTGTTTACAAACAGAGAGAGAGAGAGAAAGGGAGATTGAGAGATTGATAAGGAATTGGCTCACATGGTTATAGAGGCTGGCAAGTCCAAATTCTGCAAAGGAAGGCTGGCAGACTGGAGATCTAGGGAAGAGTTGAGTTTCAGTTCAGATCTGAAAACTGCTGGCAGAGCTCACCTTCTGAAGGTCAATCTTTTTTCTTTTAAATGGTTGAATTATATTCACCCACACTATGGAGAGTAATCTGCTTTACTAAAAATCTACTGTTTTAAATATTCATCTCATGTAAAAAAAATGCCTTCACAGAAACATCTAGAATTATGTTACCAAATAAAACTGGTATCTTTTTATATCTATATTTAGATTTATCTATCTATCTAGATATACATAGGTAATAAAATAAATAAAATAAAAAAGATACAATCTATTCATTAAAAGGAATATGGTATTTACATGCCAGAAAGTTTCTTTAGTGGAAAAAATTAAATTGTAGGCAAATATGGTACCATGTTAATGTTTTTTCAATCTAAGCAAGTAAAATAGTATGTAGAAGCATAGAACAGTCTATAAATTTTAGATCAAAAAGAAAACAGTGACTTTTTACTTACTATGCATTTGTGTTGTTTTAATTATTCCCAAGAAAGATGTGTTACTTTAATAATTAAACGATTTTTAAAAAATAGCACATGCTTAGAAAATTCCAGAAAATTATAAAAAAGGAAGGTCACCTCCCTGTATTCCACCATCACAAATAACCAGTCTTAACACTTTCGGGTGTCATTTGAAGACATCTAGTCACACAGGCACAGTCTAATTTCATGTTCATTTCATTGCTGCTTTGCTGCCCACTCATGAAATATCATGGATATTTTCTCATGTCACAGATATGTAACCATATCTTTGATGGCTTTATTTATTTAATGCCTTTATTTTATTCCACAATCTATTTAAGAGCTCTCCTCTATAATAGAGTTCTGTATAAAATAAGAGATAATCCGGCCGGCACCGGGGCTCACTAGGCTAATCCTCCGCCTTGTGGCGCCGGCACACCAGGTTCTAGTCCCGGTCGGGGCGCCGGATTCTGTCCCGGTTGTCCCTCTTCCAGGCCAGCTCTCTGCTGTGGCCAGGGAGTGCAGTGGAGGATGGCCCAAGTGCTTGGGCCCTGCACCCCATGAGAGACCAGGATAAGTACCTGGCTCCTGCCATTGGATTAGCGCGGTGGGCTGGCTGCAGCGCGCCGGCCGCGGTGGCCATTGGAGGGTGAACCAATGGCAAAAGGAAGACCTTTCTCTCTGTCTCTCTCTCTCACTGTCCACTCTGCCTGTCAAAAAAAAAAAATTAAAAAAAAGAGATAATCCTATATAATACAAAATACTCATATAATTTCCAATTTTTGAAAACTATTTTGATGAATAGCACTATTCTTGCTTCTTTTCCAATTTGTCTGATTATTTCCTTTAGGATAAATTCCTAGAATATAATAATTGGTTCAAAGTCTGTGTGATAATATTGATTTCTAACATAATCAGTACTAAGTTTTATTGATCTGTTTAATTTATAGCAGTCTATCATGGGAGAAAACCAATGATAATTTACTTCTTATGTACTTTTTCTTTGAGGAAATGTCTATTATTTTTGCCCCTTTTTCTCCTGGGAATAATAATACAGCTTAAAATGATTAGTTAGTTCATGTTATTTTCAAATAAATAAACCAATTATTTATTATTGAAGCAAAATTTAATTTCTCAATATGTTATATCTCTGTATTCAAAAGTTGTGGAAGCATTTTTCTTGAATGATGTAAGTCAGCAGTATCTAGAAGTTGAACTTTGTCCGTAAGTATTAAGTATTTTTTCTTAATCACTAATACATGATTTGAACACATTATTTTCTAGTTACAATTGTATGGTTAAAGTAAAAGCTCATTAATTCCAGATAATTAGAGAGATTGCTAATCTGAATTATATGCTTTTATATAATTTCTTACTTTCAAATACAATGTGTGTTTAGAATATGCATTCTCAGCATTTGAAAATATCATGTTGATGTTATTTTCAATTAATTAATGTAGTTATTTTCCAAATAAATATAAAAATTATTTTTGTGAAGTAAAAAATCAAAATAGAACAAAATTCTTTTCCTAATTATTTACTCTATAATTGTGTATTGTTATATATTAACTGTTTCATAAATAAAGGGAGATACTGATATAATGAATTGAAATATTTAATGAAAATATTTCTCTTAGGGGATTTTTAACTCATTAGACAAAACTTTAATTTTTGTGTATGACATAAGTACATATTTGTGTATTCTTTCTTTTATTCATCATTCATTTATTGATTATATTCTATATCATTTTTGCATTCAATTCCAGAAATAAAAACTAAATCATACGTGAATTGTCCCAGATTTATTAAAAATACTAACATTGGATCTCTTTATTCAAAATTAACTATATCCTTGGGCACCCTCTTTATGTTGTTTGAAACCATTTTTTTCTTGTAGATGTGAAAAAGTAAACTTAATACCCATCTGTCATCTAAATTATAGCCAAATTTAAATTGATATTTAATAAACAGCATGTTTTTTATATTGCCATAATTCATTTTTTAGACTTATCTTTTAAATCTTTTTTCCCATAAACTCTTTTTTTTCTTTTTAATTTGAGAGGGATGAAGAGAGAGAGAGAGAGAGAGAGAGTGAGCCCTTATCTACTGGTTCATTTCCAGAGTGCCCTCATCAAACCCTGGCTGGGACTGAAGCTTGGAGCCAGGAATTTATTCCAGATCTACATTTGATCTTAGCCAAAAGGCCAAGAGGTGATAGGAATTCATTCCAGATCTCTCATGTGGGTGGCAGAACTCAGTCACGTGAGTCATTACCATTGCCTCATAGGGTTTGTATTAGCAGTGATCTGGAGTCAAGAGCTGGAGGCAAGTTATTTACCCAGGTACTTCAATGTAGGATGAAGTCTTAACTATCCTATTAACCTCTGGGATAAACACTTGCCCCACCGTATTCATTATAAATGCCATTAGTATGCCTTTTGGTATCAATATCCAGTACTTGTTTCTTTTTTTTTTTTTAATCTTTTATTTAATGAATATAAATTTCCAAAGTACGACTCATGGGTTACAATGGCTTCCCCCCCCATACCGTCCCTCCCACCCACAACCCTCCCCTTTCCCACTCCCTCTCCCCTTCCATTCACATCAAGATTCATTTTTGATTATCTTAATATACAGAAGATCAGCTTAGTATACCTTAAGTAAGGATTTCAACAGTTTGCTCCCACACAGAAACATAAAGTGAAAAATAATAGATGATTTTTTTAAATGATGATGAAATCAGATCAGACCTATTGTCATGTTTAATCCCAGTGAGAGTCAAGTTGGGAATTGATAATTTCTTTTTTTTTTTTTTTTTTACAGAAGATCAGTTTAGTGTACATTAAGTAAAGATTTCAATCGTTTGCACCCCCATAGAAACACAAAGTGAAACATACTGTTTGAGTACTCGTTATAGCATTAAGCCTCAGTGTACAGCACATTAAGGACAGAGATCCTACATGAGGAGTAAGTGCACAGTGACTCCTGTTGTTGACTTTACAAATTGACACTCCTGTTTATGGCATCAGTAATCTCCCTATGCACCAGTCATGAGTTTCCAAGGCTATGGAAGCCCCTTGAGTTCTCCGACTCTTATCTTGTTTAGACACGGTCATAGTCAAAGTGGAGGTTCTCTCCTCCCTTCAGAGAAAGGCACCTCCCTCTTTGAAGACCTGTTCTTTCCACTGGGATCTCACTCACAGAGATCTTTTTGCCAGAGTGTCTTGGCTTTCCATGCCTGAAATACTCTCATGGGCTTTTCAGCCAGATCCGAGTGCCTTTAGGGCTGATTCTGAGGCCAGAGTGCTATTTAGGACATCCGCCATTCTATGAGTCTGCTGAGTATCTCACTTCCCATGTTGGATCACTCTCCCCTTTATTTATTCTATCGGTTAGTGTTAGCAGGTACTAGACTTGTTTATGTGCTCCCTTTGACTCTTAGTCCTTTCATTATGATCAATTGTGAACTGAAATTGATCACTTGGAATAGTGAGATGGCATTGGCACATGCCACCTTGATGGGAAGAGATGTATAATTTGGGGCATGCTCGGGCTGACTTGCCCCAATTGGTAGAGTTGGAAACATACCAGGGGATTCCAATCCAGTACTTGTTTCTTAATAGTCTAGCCAGAGAGCTTCAAACAATTGAGCTAAGTGAGACTTTAGATATCCTTTTATTTTCCATTATTTTGAAATTTTTTTCAAACTCTAATATGAAAATCTAGCTGTAGCACTTATTTGTTTATTTTAATTTATCTGAAAGGTATATACAGAAGGAAACAGAGAGAGACAGATCTCTCACCCATTGGTTCACTCCCCAAATGAGCACAACAGTCGAAACTGGGACAGACTTAAGCCAGGAACCTAAACCCAGTGTGGGTCTCTGACATGGGTTGAGAGACCCAGTGATTTCACTCATCAACTGCTGCTGTCCCAAGAGGTATGCATTAGAAGGAAGCTGGAATCAGGAGTGGAGCCAGGACTTGAACCAAAGCACTCAGATATGGTATGTGGACATCCCAGGCGGTGTCTTAACCACTGTACCGAATGCCTACCCCAGCATTTATTTTTTAAGGATAATAATTACAAATATTTATGTACATCAGCTTTCAACTAACATGCCATAATCTTTTCTTGAAAAACATGAGGGCTGGCATTCTGACGTAGAGGGTTAAGCTGCCACCTGTGATGCCAGCATCCCATATGAGTGTCAGTTTGAGTCCCAGCTGCTCCACTTCCAATGCAACTTTCTGCTAATGTGCCTGGGAAAGCAGTGAAAGATGGCAAGTGTTTGGGCCCCTGCACCCATGTGGGACACCCAGGAGAAGCTCCTGGCTCCTGGCTTTGGCCTGGCTCAGCCCTAGCCATTGAAGCCATTTTGGGGAGTGAACAAGCTGATGGAAGGTCTCTCTTTCTTTTTCTTTCTCTCTCTAACTCTGCCTTGCAAATAAATGAAAAATAAATCTTTAATAAAAATGAAAAATGTAATAAATTCTCACAGACTCTCATGAAAATTAAGATAATTTCAACTGGTTTGCAATTATTTTGACCCTACAAGTGAGATATCTAAGACAAATATTTGTAACTTATCTAAAAAAAAATAAAAGAACTTCAATCTGCCAGAATTCTGAAATTTGGCCTTCAATTGTAACTTTATTACAAGGTTGTAATCAGTTTATTACTAAAGTGACCACTTAACATTGGTTGAATAATTAGATTCTCTTTTGTTAAGACATTACACAGTGATTACTGTGTGAAATTAATAAATTTTCCATGTTAAAATCCTCTGAATAATTTGGTTGCATATACTTCAGGATAGGTAGTAATCAAGAATCATGATTTTTCAGCCCTTAAGGCATTCGGATCTGGCTAAAAAGCCCATGAGAGTATTTCAGGCATGGAAAGCCAAGATACTGTGGCAAAAAAAAAAAAAAAAAAAAAAAAAAAAAAGACTTAAATGAAAGATCTCTGTGAGTGAGATCCTAGTGGAAAGAACGGGCCATCAAAGAAGAAGGTACCTTTCTCTGAAGGGAGGAGAGAACTTCCACTTTGACTATGGCCTTGTCTAAGTAAGATCAGAGTTGGCGAACTCAAGAGGCTTCCATAGCCTTGGCAGCTCATGACAAGAGCCTCGGGTGATTACTGATGTCATAAATAAGAGTGTCAATTGTTAAATCCACAACAGGAGTCACTGTGCATTTATTCCTCATGTAGGATCTTTGTCCTTAATGCATTGTACTATGTGAATTAATGGTATAACTAATACTCAAAAAGTACTTTACACTTTGTGTTTCAGTGTGGGTGCAAACTGTTGAAATCTTTACTTAGTAGATACTAAATTATTCTTCTGTATATAAAGATAATTGAAAATGAATCTTGATGAAGAATGGGATGGGTGAGGGAATAGGAGATGGGATGGTTTGTGGGTGAGAGGGTAGTTATAGGGGGAAAAAGCTGCTATAATCCAAAAGTTGTAATTTGGAAATTTATATTTATTAAATAAAAGTTTAAAAAAAAATCATGATTTTGCCTCAGGCAATCACTTCCGATAAAAGTTTATTAGGTTCTAAGAAAGTAACAGGAAGAATATCATTGTTTTAATTTGTGGGAGTTTCTACTCATCCTGGGATATTCCCAAGGCTGCATAATAAAAATAATGAAAAGAGTTTTAAAATGGAAAGTAATACTATCTTCTGTTAGAATAGTTACTGAAGAAAATTTTCCCTAAAAATTCACAAAAGACCAATTGTATAAAAATGTTTAATATAGTATTTTCCAGAGACAGTAAATTTGCCTCATGTAAATACATGAAAGGCTTTGATTCTTACAGACCTGAGTAATCTTAATTATGAACTCTTACTAGAAGTTCCTTTTAAATTATATTGTATTTCTTTTTGAAAATGTGATAGTGATACCCAAACTAAGGGTAGAAAACAGGCAAACACAACACTCAGGTAGGTTGGGGACAGTGGTGTGAAAAATAGATAAAGATTAAAATGTTTGGCCTGTTGAGTAGTTTTACACAGTCTGTGTTTTATATTTTCAATCTTCTTAAGTCATCTCAAGATATTTTTCTTACAGATATAACTTTTAGAATGTTGTTGGATTCAGACTTAGAAATTGGTCCCTGCTTCCCTTAGGATATTTTATTTTTGAAACTGGCCTTTTTAAAATAAACTCCAAATAATGTATCCCTCAACCCTTTTTCATATCTTGAATTACTTCACCAAATGAATTATTTTAAATAATTTCTTATTTAAAGAATATAAAAAGCAGTCTAGACACTTATGCATGGGATGGTAGTTGTCTAAAAAGAGTATCATGTATAAATAGCCAAACACAATGCTCTCCTTATAATTACCTCATATTGTATTACATCTTTCAGTTATTGGAAATTTAGTTACAAGCACACATGTTCTAGATATGAAAGATAATGAGGAAAATAAATTTTTTTTCAAACACTCATGAAGAATCTTAATTTTGATAGCCATGGGCAGCATTTGGTGCTTTTACTCTCTGGAAGAAGAAATGTGTGGAAAGTAAGTACTTAAAAAATCTTAAATGCACAAGTACAGTGTGTGTGTGTGTGTGTGTGTGTGTGTTTAAAATATAAATGTTAATTTTATTTTTGTGTTTCATATATTGTTTCTGTAGCAAGAACTTGCTTTATCCTTCAAAGTGTCCAGAGGTGAGACAAAATGGGAAGGCGAAGCTTATCTTCCTTGGAATTATTTCCCACCAAGTGTGACAAAATTCAATTTATATGCAATTCATGGATCAAAAGAGAAGAGAAGTTATGAAGCTCTTTACCCTGTCCCTCAGCATGAACTACAAGAAGGACAGAAGCCTGATTTGTAAGTAAGAAGTACTGGAAGATGTATCCCAACTATGGAGTTGTTTGGAAGTTAATTCTTGGTAGAGCAGTAGTAACATTTTATGGTCAAAGAGAGCGCTTAGCTGAGTCTTGTGTTCCCTAATGGTCCTCAGTAAATACCTGATGGAGTAACTTTGAACTGACCTCATCTCACCTACTACTGTCAGTAGAACACTTATTTTTCTATAGAGGTGTGAGAAAAAGTCCTGTTTATTGCATGTTGCAACAGGTGATAGGGTAATATAGTTGCAAATTCATTTATTATTGTATTTAGAAATAAATGACCAGGGGCATCAGTTTCCTGGGTGAGTGAAGAATTACTAAACCCTTTCCCCTGCAGTGGGAGAATCTTACCTTCAGTTATCTCTAGTTTTTTTTTCTCTTAATAACTTCATGGGATAAAAATGTCAGTTATGTTTCTAAGTAATATTGCTGTGATAACAAGTGACCTCTAATTGGTAAATTACATCTAGACAGTAATTTTCAAAAATGTTTCACTTACAACATTGCAGGTTTTTTTTTCTCCACTGCCTTCTCAATTCCTTTTTTTTAAAGGTTTATTTGTTTACTTATTCTAAAGGTAGAGTGACAGACATTAGAAGTATTTGTGTGTGTGTGTGTGTGCGCGCGCGAGCATGTGTTTACATGTGCATATGCATGTTGTGGAGTACTGGGGGGAGATGCAACAAATGGGTGCAACAACCAGGTTTGGGCCAGGCCAAAGCCAGGTGCTCATGACTCCACTTAAGGCTATCAAATGGGTAGCAGGAGTCCAAGTAGTTGGGTCATCGGTTACTGCCTTCCCAGGCACATCAGCAGAAAGCTGAATTGAACAAAGAGGAGCTAGGACTCGAACTTGCACTCTGATTTGGTATGTCAGCAGCACAAGCAGCAGCTCAACCCACTGCACCACAATGCAATCCCCATGGACGAGTAATTTTGAATAAACTATAAATACATGATGAGAAAATTTGGCTTTGAGATTCCCCTTCAACAGTCATGTTCCCCGGAGAGCTATGCCAACAGAGCTATTACAAGAGATACTTCCTCCTATAGGGCAACAGGCATTTGAACCAAGGTTCCCCAATACTTTGCCAATTTGCATCTTGTCTCTTTGTACCTGGAGCTGTTACCTAGGGAGACTATGAAGGCTTCCTGTATTGCTGCAAAGATTGCTCCCTTCGGGATGAAAGCCAGATGCTATTCTGGGGTCAGGCTGTGATCCTGTTCTATTATTTGGTTTTGAGTGTACTTGCTCTGGCCAAGTGAGTCTGGTGAGTCCACGTTTTTAGAAGAGCCTGTTAAAGGCATCCTGGTGAGCACTGCCCTATGGTAGACTGATATCCCAACCTTTTAACCCTTTTAATGTGTTATATACACTGTCCTTTCTCTCCTTCTCTGCCCTTTGCTTCCTATCATACTCTTCACTCTACTTTAACGTCATCTTTTCTAGCATGTTCATTTATTATGCCTGAAACACTTTCCTTATTTCCCTTCATTTTTCTCCGCAGTCCTGACACTTTCATGGCTTCCTTCTCCTTTTTTTTTCTTGTATCCTTCGCTGTTGTTTCCTTAACCTCCTACTCTGAGGTTCACAATTTGACTCAAACTGGTTCATCCTGGCAGGTGAGCAGAATGCAGTAGGAATCTAGAAGCTGCAACTGACTGCTAGCTCTTATCCCCAAATGGCATGTTGCTCTGGCTCTTCATCAGCCGATATCTTCCTGTGCTCAGGCTCCCCATTTGTGCATTATTGGATGTTTAGTAGTTAAATGTTTTTCTGGATTGATAAGTTACTGTTAGTAACCTCACTTGCTTTTCAAAGAAAAAAAAAAAACATAAGTAAGTCTGTTCTCTAATATGGAAGCTGAACCTTTTAAAGCAATTGCTTATAGGACTAGTATAAGCTATTTCAAAGTTTGAATATAAAATATGAATAAGAATACAGTATGATTTCTTTTAAACTAGGTGGAATGAGTTAGGTTTTGAGGGTTGATTTTTATTTCTCCCTTCAGCTATGAGGGAGCTATTTGCAGAATTGAAAGGAGAATGCTTTGAAATATGGGTGAATGTTTTCAGAGCTGAGTATTTGATAGCTAGAGTGAAAAAAATTGTACATATGGAAAACATCTTACCTTTGGTATTTCTTGAAATAGAATGTTGTCCTATCACACATATGACAAAATAAAATAGCCCTTCAAGGCAACTATTTCGTACATGCATAATTCATTTCAATTTCTACCTTGATTTTCTTTGCTTCTAGCCATCGTCTAGAATACTTTAAGCCTTTAAATTTTAACACACTACTTGGAGAAGAATGGAAACAACCAGAATCAGATCTATGGCTGAAGGAGAAACCTGACATATAAGGAGTAAACTATCATAGAAATCATTTTTCCTCTATACATTTGAAGGTAAACCACTGAAAAGAATCAGTCTTTTTAAGACACAATGAACACAGTTCAACATGATATTTTCATAGAGGTTACTGACAATATCCTCCCTCTGTTATTGACAAGAGAATAATGATTTCATCCATATGGCTCAAATATTTTTAAGAGTCACTTAGCCTAGGAACCATGGTGTCAATAGGTTCTACCTTCTGCTTGTATTTCTGTCACCCAGTAGCTCTCATTCTGTTAACTAAAGTCATTATTTTTCTCCTCACTTCCCTAAACCTCTGCAACATCTTATTTGTACATTTTTGAACTCCATGTCTATATAGTAATTTTAAAACTAGAAATCTTTCCATTCTAGAAATTAGTAGAAAATATCGACCTATTGAAGCTGCCCAGGAAATCAATGTATGCTTAGACATCTTAGACATCATTAAGATACATGAATTATTTCAATAGCTTTGTCTCCCTGTGTAGTGACTATTTTTACTCTGTACAAAGAAATGGAATGAAGTAGTCTTGAATTCAAGCAGTGCTCTGCTTTTATGTGCAAATCAGTGTCATTTTCTTAATGCTGTTACACAGGATTAAAATGTCTTCATTTTACTTTGTAAGCATCAGATAGTCCTGGTCTAGAGTTTTCAGTTTTTGTGTTGTAGCATTTCAGTAGATAGTCTGTGAACTTCTTTACCAAATGTGTTTCTCCAGGATTCTTAACTCAGAGCTTAGGAGTCTTGCAGAAGATGAAGATTTACTAGCTGTAGAAGTGCATTGTGGTCTACCTTACAGTATACTTTTTCTACTTCTTTATCAACGTAAGTTGAAATTTTGGGAGGATTTATTCAGATCTCCATTTTCTGACTTCCTTTGCAGATAGAGTGACTATAAAATGGTTCAGTCCTATAAGCTCTATGTACAGAATTGTATCACATAACAGAGTTTCAGTCAAAAATAGATTACATGTATCTTGATGGTCCTATAATATTATCATGGAGCTGTAAAATTCTATTGTCTAGTGATATTGTGATATTGTAGCTGTCATAATGCTATGTACAATGCATTACATGTCTGTGATGACGCTGGCGTAAATAAGCCTTCTACACTGCCTGTCAAATAAAAGTATAGCACATACTTAGTACATAATACTTGATGATAGTAAACAAGAATTTTATTGGTTTATTTACCTACTCTACTATGCTTTTTATCATTCTTTTAGTGTAAACTTCCTACTTATTAACAGTATTTACTATAGCACTATGCTGTGTTCCACCAACAGTGGTCTCATACTTCTCATGCTCACCACGACTCTTGATTGCATCGAGTCCATGTTGAATGATTGGCCTGTGTCAGATAGGGGTGTGAAAGTACACTGTATGATATTTACACAATGATGACATTGACTAATGATGCATTTCCCAGAATGTATCCTATCCTTAGGGGATATATAACTAAATGTGAGTGCAATATTAGATTTAAGACTTCAAGAAAGAAACTTTTTAAATTTTTTTTTTAATTTTTTTTTTTGACAGGCAGAGTGGACAGTGAGAGAGAGAGACAGAGAGAAAGGTCTTCCTTTGCCGTTGGTTCACCCTCCAATGGCCGCTGCGGCCGGCGTACCGTGCTGATCCGATGGCAGGAGCCAGGTACTTATCCTGGTCTCCCATGGGGTGCAGGGCCCAAGCACCTGGGCCATCCTCCACTGCACTCCCGGGCCACAGCAGAAAGCTGGCCTGGAAGAGGGGCAACCGGAACAGAATCTGGTGCCCCAACCGGGACTAGAACTCAGTGTGCCGGCGCCGCAAGGCAGGATTAGCCTACTGAGCCGCGGCGCCGGCCTCAAGAAAGAAACTTTAAACATGAATGTCTCTGCTGCTATATACCTTTAGTCCATTGCCCCTCCTCTTTTTCATAATTAAAAAATTTATTTTTGAGATAGAACACCAGCTGCATTATGATAATGAGGAAATAACCCAGGGATAGCTGAGTAGAAAGACAAAGATGCCCAGTTTCAACTTGCACAATATTCCAGAGTAATATATGTAGACTGCCAAACTACAGACTTAATGTATTAGAAAAACTGCCTAATTTATTTAAGACACTTTTAAAGCACTGAATGTTTCCATTAAATAAAGTCAAATGTAATTCCTAACTGTATTATCTTTTCATCACTGTATTAAGTACTTGAGAGAAACTTCTTATGAAGCAAGAATGTGTATTTTGGCTCATCTTTTGGAGGTTCACAGTCCAAGATTGGGTGATCCTGTTGGTCTGGCATCTAATGAAGGTGGTGAAGAAGGGTCTCATGATGACTCAGGAGGCAAACAAATAGGGTCTATGGTCTTCTTCATGTCTGTAAATCTGTCTTTATAAAGCCACCATAATCTGATCATGGAGGTCCCACCTAAACAGCTTAATCCAATCTAATTACTTCCCCAAGGTCGAACCCTTCAGACAATACAATTGAATTAGGCCTGCACCATTTGTCCATTAGCCATTAACATTAATCCACTAACTATTAACATAAGACATTGGGAACCAAGCACTTAACACAAGGGCCTTTGGGAGATATCCAAGCTATGCAAACTATAGCACTAATACATTATTCTTCCTGTTAGTTGGAAAATAAGAATTGCTCTCCCTCAAGTTAGAAACAAGGCAAGAATATCTGCTCTCACAGCTTCTGTTCAGCATTATATTAGAAGTTCTAGCCAATGCAGTGAAGGAAAATAAAAAACAAATATGAGAAATAATAAAAATATTTTGAAATGTATTATTTACATTTGAAATTATTGTGTTTATGGGAAATGCAAAGGAATACATAACAACTTTATAGATTTAAAAGGCCAATATATTAAAATTTTCAATTATATTTCAACATATTATAAAAATAATTTGAAACTAAAATTTAAAAATCATTTATATTAACATAAAAACATGAAAGAACCAGGACTGAATTTAACCACAATGTGCAAAATGTCTATATTGATTAGATTAGAATTAATATTTTTAAAATTCCCACAATTTATTTTTATTTTTATTTTTATTTTATTTAATTAACATAAATTTCCAAACTGCAGCTTATGGATTACAAAAGCTCCCCCCCATAACTTCCTTCCCACCCACAACACTCCCCTCTCCCACTCCCCCTCCCCTTCCATTCACATCAAGATTAATTTTCAATTATCTTTATATACAGGAGATCAATTTAGCATATATTAAGTAAAGATTTCAACAGTTTGCACCCACACAGAAACACAAAGTGTAAAATACTATTTGAATACTAGTTATAGCATTAATTAAACACCTAAGAGTAATTGTGTATTAATTACAGAGTTCAACCAATAGTTTTAAGTAGAACATAAAAAATAATAAAAGGGTAAAGTATTAAGTTCTTTTTTTTCTTTTTTTTTGTTTGTTATATAGTTAATTTTTTTATTTAATAAATGTGAATTTACAAAGTGCAACTTTTGTATTGTTGTGGCTTCCCCCCAACCTTCCTCCCTCCCGTGGCCCTCCCTTCTCCCACTCCCTCTCCCATCCTGCCCTTCATCGAGTTTCATTTTCAATTACCTTCATATACTGAAGATCAACTTAGTATATACTAAGCAAGGATTTCAACAGGCTGTACTCACACAACTGCACAAGGTATAGGGTATTGTTTGACTAGTAGTGTTGTTTTTAAGTTTCATAGTAAAAACACATTAAGGACAGAGATCCTACATGGGGAGCATGTACCCAGTGACTCCCGTTGTTGATTTAACAATTGGCACTCTTATTTATGATGTCAGCAATCACCTGAGACTCTTGCTATGAGCTGTCTAGGCTATGGAAGCCCCTTGAGTTCACCAGCTCTGAACTTGTTTAGTCAAGGCTGTATCACAGTGGAGGTTCCTTCCTCCCTTCAGAGAAAGGCGCCTCTCTCCTTGATGGCCTGTTCCTTCTGCTGGGGTCTTGTTCACCAGGATCTTTCATTTAGATTGTTTTTTTGCCACCGTGTCATGGCTTTCCATGCCTGTGAGACTCTCATGGACATTTTAGCCAGGTCCGAATGTCCCAAGGGTTGATTCTGAGGCAGGAGTGCTGCCATTCTATGAGTCTGCTGTGTGTCCTGTTTCCCCCGCAAGATCATTCTCTCCCTTTTAATTCTATCCTTCATTAGTTGCTTACACTGGTCTTATTTGTGAAATCTCATCAACACATACCCTATTGTTTTGATCGGTTGTGTACTTATACTTATCACTTTACCAAGTGCGCTGGCATTGGTACCTGCCTCCTTGGTAAGATTGAGTTGAAATCCCCTGGCACATTTCTAGTTCCACCATTGGAGGTAAGTCCGAGAGAGCATGTGCCAACCTATATATCTCCTCCCTCCCTTATTCTCACTCCTATGTTTAACAGAGATCACTTTTCTGTTAATTTTAAACGCCTAAGAATGATTGTGCATTGATTACAGAATTCAACCAGTGGTCTTATGTAGAACAAACAGAGCAATAACAACAACAAAAATACTAAAAGGAATAAAATAGTAAGTTGTTCCTCAACAGTCTAGACAAGGGCTGATCATTTCATTGTCTCTCATAGTGTCTATTTCACTTCAATGGGTATCATTTTAGATGCTCGTTTAGTTGCCATCGATCAGGGAGAACATATGACATTTGTCCCTTTTGGACTGGCTTATTTCACTCAGCATGATGTTTTCTAGCTTCCTCCATTTTGTTGTAAATGCCCGGATTTCATTTTTTTTTTTAACTGCTGTATAGTGTTCCATAGAGTACATATCCCATAGTTTCTTTATCCAGTCATCCATTGATGGTCATTTAGGTTGATTCCATGTCTTAGCTATTGTGAATTGAGCTGCAACAAATATTGAGGTGCAAATGGCTCTTTTTTTCTCCCCTTTAATTCCATTTGGGTAAATTCCAAGGAGTGGGATGGCTGGGTCCTGTGGTAGTGCTATATTCAGGTTTCTGAGGACTCTCCAAACTGTCTTCCATAGTGGCTTTACCAGTTTGCATTCCCACCAACAGTAAAATTCCCACAAGTTTATAAATTCAAAGAAATCCTAGTTAAAAAAAAAATCTCAGAAATCTTTTGGGTAGAAATTAACAAGCTGAACCAAATTTTATATGGAAATACAAAAGATGTTAAATAGCCAATTTTGAGAGGAATGAAATTTGAGGATTTACACTACCTGACTTCAACTTTTTTTAAAATTAATCTTCAATAATGAAGATAATATTGGTATAAATTAGACAAACATAGCAGTCGACAGAATAGGGAGAGCCACATAAATATGGGCAATCGATTTTTGATAAAGGTACTTGTGCATTATTAGTAGTAAGGGAAAAGATAGTATTTCAACAAATAGTGTTGGAATAACTGGGAAAACATGGGAAAAAGAAAACCTTAACCCATTCTTAATATCCAGGAAAAAATTAACCTAAATGTGATGTTGTATGAAAAACAAAGATTCTGGGGGGAAATCTTTACAATCCAGGGAAGAAAAATATTCTTTTGAAATATATAAAAAGGACTAACCAATGGCAAAAATAATAAATTGGACTATTCCAAAATTGAAAATTTCTGTAAAGAAAGTGAAAAGGTGGCTGGCACTGTGACAGTGGGTAAAGTCACTGCCTGCAATGCTGGCATCCCATATGGATGCTGGTTCAAGTCCCAGCTGCTCTATTTCTGATCCAGCTCCCAGCTAATGGCGTAGGAAAAGCAGCAGAAGGTGGCCCACATGCCTGGGCCCCTGAGACCCATATGGGGGACCTGGATGAATGTCCTGACTCCTGACTTTGGCTTGGACCATTGTGGCTATTTGGGAAGTGAACCAGTGAATGGAATGTCTCTTTCTTTCTCTCTCTCTAACTCTGACTTTCAAATAAAAAAACAACATTTAAAAAAAATGAAAAAGCAAGCCACTTGTCAGGAGAGAGAATATCCAAAATACTTGTATCTAATGAAGGACTGTTACCCGGAATATATGAAGAACTACAAAACCGCAATAAAAAGACAAGCCAATTAAAAGGGCAAAAGTGTTAGATACTTCACAGAGTAAAATATACAAAAGGTCAATGTGTATATAGAAAGGCTGTCTACCTAACCATCAAGCAAACACTAAACCACTATCACCCAATGATTACAAACAGGAAAAATATACACAATGGCTACTGGGCTAAAGTTTTAATGCATTAATGAACAGGTGTAGTTGCAACTAGAACTCTAATACAGTTGTGAGCTGGAATGTAAAATAGTATAACTACTTTGAAGATCGCTTGGCAGCTTTCAAGTGAAATACATACTTGTGAAGCAGATTCCCTGTATACTGGTTATCAACTTTCCTGAGTCTGGTGAGACAAAACACTGAACAAAGTTACATGAAGCAGGTTTATTGCAGATAGGCAGCAAGGGACCACAGACATCTAGGATTTGTTGCAAGCTGGTCTTCAAAACCTCAAGACCTGCCTGGGGTAGACAGAGTCTTATCCTTGAGTGCCCAACTTGCACTGTAGCTAAAAGACTCTGGATAGCTGGTTGCCCTTCTTGTGTGCCGCTGGGTAACAGGAATCACTGGGCTAAACTGGTGAAAGACATCCTGTTTCTAGGGGGAACTAGAGCAGACGCTTGGGCTGTTCCAGCCCGTCCCTCCCTGTCTCACGATGTTAAATCCTCTACAATTGAGAAAGAAGGTGGAATTAGATTTGTCCAAGGCCATCCGAAGAACCGTCCTGTAATACCCTAGGATTCAGCCATTTTATTTTTAGATATAAATCTAGGAGAGATGAATACCCAGAGCAATTTTATTCATAATAGCATAAGATTGTAGACAACCAAATTTCCATCCACAGGCAAATAGATAAACAAACTGCAATATAGTCAAACAATGGAATACTAATTGAAAAAGGGACTACTGATACAAGCAAAACCTAGACGAATCTCGATATTATATTGAGTGAAATAAAGCAGACATAACATTGTATAATTGTATTGTATGATAGTTTTGGATAGGAAAGCCATATTAAATAATGTAGGATACTTCATTATAGATTACATGAAATAATTTTATAAATGTAAATAAATAATACACCCTTATAGAAATTAAGTATTTGAAAGTGGGTATTTGTAACAGCTATTTTAAATTTGTTTTTCAACTGCAGGATCATAAAAGCATAATAATTCCTTTGTTTAAAATATGCACAAATGCATTTCCTAGTAGTGTTTTGAATTGTTAACTGTAATATCAAACAAGTTCTCTCCAAATAGATTACACAGTGTGTGTTATTTATTCAGGTAGTTTCTCATGCTTTGCCAACTCCATGAAAGAATAAGTCACAGTCCAAAGAGAAATACATTTTATTTTTATTTTTAGCTCCAGAGAACTTCCAATATTAAAAAATGTTTTCTGTCACATAAAAATATTTAATTCTTCCTTATAGTTAAATGTTCAGTTTTTGGGAGACAGAACACAATTATTTTAATTAATCTGATATATAAAAAGAATCAGTAACAAGATAATGGAGCAATTATACTAAGACCTCAGCACTTTTATTCATGCGCAAATCCAAGGATTGTCCCCTCTTTCCCATTTAATTTCTCAGAACATTTATTAATTTTTATTTTTAATTGACACATTGTGGTTGTACATATTTGTGGGGAACAGTGTGATGTTTTAATACATATCTTAAATGTATAATGCATTTATATATTAGTCATCTTAGATATTTATCATTTGCCTGTGTTGGTAGGATTTAAGCTCTACCATCTACTTTTTGATATTCAATTAATTACTGTGCTGTGGAACATTAGAAGCTATTTCTAACTGTAACCCTGTATCACCAAACCCTTTCTAGTATCTGCTAGCCACTCTTCTGTTCCCTAATTCTATGAGGTCAACTTTTTATTTCCACTTGTGGGAACACACATTAATTATGTTTCTGTGCCCAGCTTATTTTACCTGCATAATGTCCTTTAGTTCCATACATGTTGCTGCAAATGACAGAATTTTGTTCTTTTTATGGTTGCATAATATTCCATTGTGTGTATGTATTGCATTTTCTTTATCCATTCATCTGTCAATAGACACATAAGTTGGTTCCATACCTTGGCTATTGTGAATAGTGCCGCAATCAATATATGAGTACAGAGATCTATTTGACATATTTGTTTCATTTCCTTTGCATTTATACCCAGTAGTAGGAGTTCTGGATTATGTGGCAGTTCTATGAATATCGCTGAAATACTGTTTTTTTACAATGGCTGTTAATTTACATTCCTACCAACAGTATATGAAATTTCTTCTTTCTCTTTGTCCTTTCCAACATTTGTTGTCTTTTTGATAATAGATTGTCCAGCAGGGATCAGATGATATTTCACTGTAGTTTTGATTTGCATTTCTGTGATGATCAGTGCTTTTTTAGTATTTCTTCATACAGTTGTTGGATCTTTGTATATATTTTTTTGAAAAATGTCTAGTCGGATGAATTGCCCATTTTTATTTTTTCTTTTATTCTTTTAAAATTTTTAATTTTAATTTTAATTACTTTTTAACAGATTCACTGTGCTTTGTAGATACAATTATAAGAGCATAATGATATTCCCTTCCTCCCTATACCCTCTTTCCTTTTCCCCTTTTTTTCAATTTTTGAGATAACATTTTAAATTTACATTATAGTAAAAACGCTTAATACTTCACTAAATAAGAAGCTTAACAAGTAAAAAGAAAAAAGTAGGAATATAGACAATGGCTATAAACAGTAATTGATGGAAAAATGACCATTTCACCAGTAAATTTTAAAGTAATCACAGATCATTAAAACTATAGTAGTGTGATATTCTTAACCATAGATTTTACAAAAATTTAAAAAAGAAAGTTTTACAAAACTGTATTTGTCATGATAGTGATACACACAGATATTTCTTTTTTATTTTTGGCTTATTGCACTCAATGTGATGTCCTTCAGTGGAGTCCATTCTGCTGCAAATGGTAAAATGTCTTTTTTATAGCTGAATAATATTCCATTGTGTATATGTACCACTTTTTCTTTATTAATTCCTCTAATGATGGACACATTGGTTGATTCCAATTTGTGTTTATTATGAACAGTGCTGCTGTGAAAATGGTGGTACAGATATCTTTTGATACAGTGTGTTCAAGTCTCAAAAGACCCAGAATAGCCAAAGTGATTCTGGACAAGAAAAATCAAACTGGAGGAATCACAATACCTGACTTCAAAGCATACTACAGAGCTGAAGTAATTAAAACAGCATGATTATAGGCCGGCGTCGCAGCTCACTAGGCTAATCCTCCGCCTTGCGGCGCCGGCACACTGAGTTCTAGTCCCGGTCGGGGTGCCGGATTCTGTCCCAGTTGTTTCTCTTCCAGGCCAGCTCTCTGCTGTGGCCAGAGAGTGCAGTGGAGGATGGCCCAAGTGCTTGGGCCCTACACCCCATGGGACCAGGATAAGTACCTGGCTCCTGCCTTCAGATCAGCGCGGTGCGCCGGCTACAGCTGCCATTGGAGGGTGAACCAACGACAAAGGAAGACCTGTCTCTCACTGTCCACTCTGCCTGTCAAAAAAAAAAAAATTAAAAAAAAAATACCAGCATGATTCTGGCATTAAAACTTATACATAGGCCGGCGCCGCGGCTCACTAGGCTAATCCTCCGCCTAGCGGCGCCGGCACACCGGGTTCTAGTCCCGGTCGGGGCGCCGGATTCTGTCCCGGTTGCCCCTCTTCCAGGCCAGCCCTCTGCTGTGGCCAGGGAGTGCAGTGGAGGATGGCCCAGGTGCTTGGGCCCTGCACCCCATGGGAGACCAGGAAAAGCACCTGGCTCCTGGCTCCTGCCACCGGATCAGCGCGGTGCGCCGGCCGCAGCGCGCTGGCCGCGGCGGCCATTGGAGGGTGAACCAACGGCAAAGGAAGACCTTTCTCTCTGTCTCTCTCTCTCTCACTGTCCACTCTGCCTGTCCAAAAAAAAAAAAAAATAAAAAAAAAAATAAAAAAAATAAAAAAAAAAAAAAAACTTATACATAGATCATTGGGATAGAATAGAGAGCCCAGAAAGTAGTCCACATACATACACCCAACTGATTTTTGACTAAAGTGCTCAGACCTTACAGAGAAGTAAAAATGATCTCTTCAACATGGTGCTGGCAGAACTGGATTTATATATGTAGAAGAATGAAATTAGATCCATTCCTCTCACCATTTTCAAAAATCGACTCAAGATGGATCAAAGACCTAAATTTAAGACTTGAAACCATGAATTTCTAGAAGTAAATGTAGGGAAAACACTCAAAGACATTGGTGTAGGGTATGACTTCTTGGAAAAGACCCTCAAAGCACAAACAACAAAATCAAACTGAACAAATGGGACTATATCAAAATCAGAAGCTTTTACACAGCAAAAGAAATGATCAGTAGTGTGAAGAGACATCCAACAGAATAGGAAAAAAATATTTCAAACCACCTCTCTGACAAAGTATTAATATCCTGAATATATTAGCAATTTAAAAAGCTCAACAACAAAAAAATCAGTCTAGTTGAGAAATGGGCCAAGGACTTCAATAGGCAGTTTTCAAAAGAAATAGAAATGGCCAACCAATATATGAAAAAATGCTCAACACTGCTAACCACCAGGGAAAATTCAATTCAAAACCACAATGAAATACTACTTCACCCCAGTCAGAATGGCTAAAATCCAAAAGACAGAGAGTAACAAATGCTGGCAATGGTGTGGGCAAAGGAGAACATTTATACACTGTTGGTAGGAATGTAAATTAGTGTAACCACTGTGGAAAAACAGTGTGGAGATTTCTCAAAAAAATAGAAATAGACTTGATCCAGCAATTCCACTACTGGTTGCCCATTTTTAAATTGGGTTATTTGCTTTTGTTTGCTGTTGAGTTGTTGAAGTTATTCATATGTTCTAATTTCTTGTTGGATCAATAGTTTGGAAATGTTTTTCTCCTTTTTATAGATTGTCTCCTCATTCTGTTATTTCCTTTGCTGTACATAAACAATCCCATTTACTATATAATATCTTTTTAGTATGTTTTAAAGTCAGGTATTGTAGTGCCTCCAGTTTTGTTTTGTTCAGAGTTGGTTTCACTATTCAGATTGCCTTGTGGTACATTAAATTTTTTTAAAAAATACAACTGTTATGAATGCTATTTGTTTGTTTTTGATAGGAATTGCATTGAATCTGTGGATCACTCCAGATATTGACTTTTTTTTAACTTTTATTTAATGAATATAAATTTCCAAAGTACAGCTTATGGATTACAATGGCTTCCCCCTCATAATGTCCCTCCCACCCGCAACCCTCCCCTTTCCCACTCCCTCTCCCCTTCCATTCACACCAAGATTCATTTTCGATTCTCTTTATATACAGAAGATCAGTTTAGCATACATTAAGTAAAGATTTCAACAGTTTGCTCCCACACAGAAACATAAAGTGAAAAATACTGTTTGAGTACTAGTTATAGCATTAAATCACAATGTACAGCACACAAAGGACAAAGATCCTACATGAGGAGTAAGTGCACAGTGACTCCTGTTGTTGACTTAACAAATTGACACTCTTGTTTATGGCATCAGTAATCACCCTAGGCTCTTGTCATGAGCTGCCAAGGCTATGGAAGCCCCCTGAGTTCACTGACTCTGATAATTTTTAGACAAGGCCATGGTCAAAGTGGAAGTTCTCTCCTCCCTTCAGAGAAAGGTACCTCCTTTGATGACCCATTCTTTCCAGTGGGATCTCACTCGCAGAGATCTTTCATTTAGTGTTTTGTTTTGTTTTGTTTTGTTTTGTTTTGCCAGAGTGTCTTGGCTTTCCATGCCTGAAATACTCTCATGGGCTTTTCATGCCTTCAGGGCTGATTCTGAGGCCAGAGTGCTGTTTAGGACATCTGCCATTCTATGGGTCTGCTGTGTATCTCAGGACATACTACAGGGCAGTTGTAATCAAAACAGGTACTGGTACAGAAACAGATGGATAGAGCAATGGAAGAGAATAGAAACACCAGAAATCAATCCAAACATCTACAGCCAACTCATATTTGATCAAGGATCCAAAACCAATCCCTGGAGTAAGGACAGTCTATTCAATAAATGGTGCTGGGAAAACTGGATTTCCACGTGCAGAATCATGAAGCAAGACCCCTACCTTTCACCTTACACAAAAATTCACTCAACATGGATTAAAGACTTAAATCTACGACCTGACACCATCAAATTATTAGAGAGCATTGGAAAAACCCTGAAAGATATAGGTACTGGCAATGACTTCTTGGAAAACACCCCAGAAGCACAGGCAGTCAAAGCCAAAATTAACATTTGGGATTGGATCAAATTGAGAAGTTTCTGTACTGCAAAAGAAACGGTCAGGAAAGTGAAGAGGCAACCAACAGAATGGGAAAATATATTTGCAAACTATGCAACTGATAAAGGGTTGATAACCAGAATCTACAAAGAAATCAAGAAACTCCACAACATCAAAACAAACAACCCACTTAAGAGATGGGCCAAGGACCTCAATAGACATTTTTCAAAAGAGGAAATCCAAATGGCCAACAGGCACATGAAAAAATGTTCAAGATCACTAGCAATCAGGGAAATGCAAATCAAAACCACAATGAGGTTTCACCTCACCCCGGTTAGAATGGCTCACATTCAGAAATCTACCAACAATAGATGCTGGAGAGGATTTTTGGAAAAAGGGACACTAACCCACTGTTGGTGGGAATGCAAATTGGTTAAGCCACTATGGAAGTCAGTTTGGAGATTTCTCAGAAACCTGAATATAACCCTACCATTCAACCCAGCCATCCCACTCCTTGGAATTTACCCAAAGGAAATTAAATTGGCAAATAAACAAGCTGTCTGCACATTAATGTTTATTGCAGCTCAATTCACAATAGCTAAGACCTGGAACCAACCCAAATGCCCATCAACAGTAGACTGGATAAAGAAATTATGGGACATGTACTCTATAGAATACTATACAGCAGTCAAAAACAACGAAACCCGGTCATTTGCAACAAGATGGAGGAATTTGGAAAACATCATGCTGAGTGAATTAAGCCAGTCCCAAAGGGACAAATATCATATGTTCTCCCTGATCGGCGACAACTAACTGAGCACCAAAGGGGAAACTTGTTGAAGTGAAATGGACACTATGAGCACCAGTGACTTGATCAGCTCTTGTCCTGACGGTTGATGTACAATGCAATACTTTATCCATTTTAGTATTTTTTTTGTTCTAGCACCATTGGTTGGACTCTGTAATTAACACACAATTATTCTTAGGTGTTTAAATTTAACTGAAAAGTGATCCCTGTTAGGAATTTGGAAAACATTATGCTGGGTGAAATAAGCCAATCCCAAAGGGACAAATACCACATGTTCTCCCTGATAGGTGACAACTAACTGAGCACCAAAAAGGAAACCTGTTAAAGTGAAATGAACACTATGAGAAACGGTGACTTGATCAACCCTTGCCCTGACTGTTGATGAACAACTTAATATGTTATCCCTCTTAGTACTTTTTTTTGTTTGTTCTACTTAATACTTTTGGTTGAATACTGTAATCAATACACAATTCTTCTTAAGTGCTGAAACTTAACTGAAAAGTGATCGCTGTTAAATATAAGAGTGGGAATAAGAGAGGGAAAAGATGTGCAATTTGGAACATGCTCAAGCTGACTTACCTCAAATGGTATAGTTAGAAACATACCAGGGATGAGCCGGCGCCGTGGCTCAATAGGCTAATCCTCCACCTTGCGGCGCCGGCACACCGGGTTCTAGTCCCGGTTGGGGCGCCGGATTCTGTCCCGGTTGCCCCTCTTCCAGGCCAGCTCTCTGCTATGGCCAGGGAGTGCAGTGGAGGATGGCCCAGGTGCTTGGGCCCTGCACCCCATGGGAGACCAGGAAAAGCACCTGGCTCCTGGCTCCTGCCAGGATCAGCGCGGTGCGCCGGCTGCAGCGGCGGCCATTGGAGGGTGAACCAACGGCAAAGGAAGACCTTTCTCTCTGTCTCTCTCTCTCTCACTGTCCACTCTGCCTGTCAAAAAAAAAAAAAAAAAAAAAAAAAAAAAAGAAACATACCAGGGAGGTCGGCGCCGCGGCTCACTAGGCTAATCCTCCGCCTTGAGGCGCCGGCACACCGGGTTCTAGATCCGGTCGGGGTGCCAGATTCTGTCCCGGTTGCCCCTCTTCCAGGCCAGCTCTCTGCTGTGGCCCGGGAGTGCAGTGGAGGATGGCCCAAGTGCTTGGGCCCTGCACCCCATGGGAGACCAGGATAAGTACCTGGCTCCTGCCATCGGATCAGCGTGGTGCGCCGGCCGCAGCGGGCCAGCCGCGGCGGCCATTGGAGGGTGAACCAACAGCAAAAGGAAGACCTTTCTCTCTGTCTCTCTCTCTCTCACTGTCCACTCTGCCTGTCAAAAAAAAAAAAAAAAAAAAAAGAAAGAAAGAAAGAAAGAAACATACCATGGGATTCCAATTCCATCCCATCAAGGTGGCATGTACCAATGCCATCTCACTAGTCCCAGTGATCAATTTCTGTTCACAATTGATCATAATGATAGGACTAAGAACCAAAGGGATCACATAAACAAGAATAGTGTCTGCAAATACTAGCTGATAGAATAAAAAAGGGAGAGAACGATCCAACATGGAAAGTGAGATACACAGTAGACTTTTAATAATATTGAATCTTCCAATCCATGTACATGAAATGTCTTTCTTTTTTGTGCATCCTCTTTAATTTCTTTCACCAGTGTTTTATAATTTCCATTGTGGTAACCATTCATATACTTTGTTAAATTTATTTCTAGGTGTTATATTTGGTTATTTTGTGACTATTCTGAATGTGATTGCTGTCTTGGTTTGTTTTTCAGCTATTTCATTATTGGTGTTTTAAAAAACTACTGATGTTGTATGTTGATTGTGTATCCTGCAACATTATTCTTTTCCCCAAAGAAACTTTTTATTTAAGGAATACAAACCTCATGCATTCCATAAGTACAACTTTAGGAATATAGTGATTCTTCCCACCATTCCTGCCCTCCCACCCACACTCCCACCCCTCCTCCTCCTCTTCCCTCTTGCATTCCTAGTCCCATTCTCCACTAAGATCCTTTTTCAATTAACTTTATACACAGAAGACCAACTCTATACTAAGTAAAGAGTTCAACAATTTGCATGAAAAAAAGAAAAAAAAAACTCACGTTCCTCAACAGTCAAGACAAGGGCTGTTCAAAGTCATACCTGCAACATTATTGAATTAATTTATTAGTTCTAACAGTTTTCTGGTGGAGGATGTTTGATTCTTCTATATGTAAAATCATCTCATCTGTCAACAGGAATAATTTGACTTCCTTTTTCCCTATTTGATATCCCTTATTTGTTTTATTGTCTTCTTGCTTTGGCTAAGATTTCCAAAACTATGTTGAATAAAAGTGATGAAAGTGGATATCCTTATCTTTATTTCCATTCAGTATTATGTTGGCAGTGAATTTGTCATATATAGCTTTCATTGTGTGTTAAGGTTCATTACTTTTTTAAAAAAGATTTATTTAGTTGCTTGAAAGTGTTAGAGAGAGGCAGAAAGAGGGAGGGAGGGTGGGAGAGAGAGAGAGAGAGAGAGAATCTTCCCTCTGCTGGTTCACTCCCCAAATGGCTGCAATGTCTGGGGCTGAGCCCATTTGAAGCCAGGATCTAGAAGTTTCCTCCAGCCCTCCCTTGTGTGTACAGGGGCCCAAAGGCTTGGGCCATCTTCTGCTGCTTTTCCAGGTCGTAGCAGAGAGCTAGATCAGAAGTGGAACAGCTGGGACTTGAATTGGTGTCTATATGGGATGCTGTCACTGCAGGTGATGACGGCTTTACCCACGATGCCACAGCACTGGCCCTAAGGTTTATTACTTCTCTACTTAATTTTTTGGGAGTTTTTAGATGAAGAGATGTTGAATTTTATGGAATATTTTTTCCTACATCTGTTGAGATGATCATATAATTTTTGGTCATCATTCTTTTGGCATAATGATTATGTTGACTTGTATGTATGAACTGTCATTGCATCCTTGTGATAAATCCTACTTAGTTGATCATGGTATGCAATCTTTTTGATGTGCTGTTGAATCCAGTTGACTAGTATTTGGTTAAGAATTTTTGCATCTACAATCATTTGGGAAATTATCCTATAATTTTTTGTTGTTGTGTTGTTGGGTGGTTTTGGTATCAGGATCGGCCTGGTAGAATGACTTAGAAGTGTTCCTTCCCTTTTAATTTTTCTGAATGTTTTGAGAATAATTGGGATTATTTCTTTTAAAGTTTGATAGAATTTGGGGCCGGTGTGGCACAGTGGATGAAACCACTGCCTGCTATGCTGGCACCCCAAATGGGTGCCTGTTCAAGTCCAAGCTATTCTACTTAAAAAAATTTTATTTATTTATAAGAAAGAGTTATAGCTAGAGAGGGAGAGAAAAAGAGGGAGAAAAGAATATTTTACAACCACTGGTTCACTCCCCAGATGGCCACAATGGCCAGGATTGGGCCAGGCCAAAGCCAGGAGCCAGGAGATTCTTTTGTGTCTCCCACATGGGTTGTAGGGGCTGAAGTGCTTGGGTCATCTTCTGTTGCTTTTTTCAGGCCATTAGCAGGGAGCTAGATTGGAAGTGGAGCAAGTTGTACTTGAATTGGCACCCATAGGGATTGCTGGTATCACAAGTAGTGGCTTTATCCACTACACCACAAAGCCAGCCCCTTTTGCTGCTCTACTTCTGATCTAGTTCCCTGCTAATGCACCTGGGAAAGCAGAGGAATATTGCCCAAGTGCTTGGGGCTCTGCACCCACGTGGGAGACCTGGATGGAGTTCCAGTCTTCTGGTTTTGGCCTGGCCCAAGCACAACTTTTGCGGCCATCTGGGTAGTGAACCAGTGGATGGAAGATTCTCTCTCTCTCTCTCTCTCTCTCTCTCTCTGTGTGTGTGTGTCTTCCTCTCTTTCTGTAACTCTACCTTACAAATAAATAAATGAATCTTTTTAAAAAAATAAAATTTGATAGTGAAACTATATAGTGCTGGGCTTTTCTTTGTTGGTAGATTGTTTCTTTTCAGTTGTATTACCAATTCAGTTGTATTACTGTTATTGTTCTGTTCAGGTTTTCTATATCCTCATGGTTTAATTTTTGTAGATTGTGTGTGTGAAGATATTTATCTGTCTCATCTAGATTTTCTAACTTGTTGGCATTTAGTTCTTCATAATAATCCATAATGATTCTTTGTGTTTTGGTGCTATCAGTTATAATGTCTCCTTTCTCATATCTGATTTTATTTATTTAGATCTTTTCTTTTTATTGGCTTGTCTGACCAGTTGGTTTTCAAGACAACTAACTCGTCATTTTATTGACTTCTTGTATTAATCTCTATTTCTTCTCTATTTTTCCATTTTGATTTTGGATTTATTTTGTTCTTGCCATTCTAATTACTTTGATTTGCTTTTTATGTGAAAAATTATGTGAAATCTCTCTCTCTTATTGATATAAACTTTATTGATAATGACTATTGTATTACATAAGTTTTGGTATATTGTGTTTTAATTTTTGTCTCAAAATATTTTTTAAAGATCTATTTATTTATTTGAAAGTCAGATGTACACAGAGAGAGGAGAAGTAGAGAGAGAGAGAGAGAGAGAGGTCTTCCATCCGATGGTTCACTCCCCAATTGGCCACAATGGCCGGAACTACACCGATCCGAAGCCAGGAGCCAGGAGCTTCCTCCGGGTCTCCGACATGGGTGCAGGGGCTTTGACTATTATACAGTGATCTTCTTAGTCTCTATTTATAGTTTTTGACTTAAAGTGTAAAAGTATAGCTAATCCTACTCACTTCCATTTATGTGGTATATCTTTACTATCCCTTTACATTCAGTCTGTGTGTGCCTTTACAGAAGTGAGTTTCTCGTAGGTAACTTAACATTTGGTCTTGTTTTTAAGCCCATTAAACCATTATATATGTTTTATTTAGAGAATTTGCATTAATTAGTAAAGACATACTCCTGTCATTTTGTTTAATCATTTGGCAGATGGTTTGTTCCCTTCTTCCTTTCTTAATGATCATCTTTGTGGTTTGGCAGTTTGTTGTATGAAAAATATTTGATCCTTCCAGCTGAAATGCCCATGAGAGTATTTCAGGCATGGAAAGCCAAGACACTCTGGGGGAAAAAAAAAAAAAACTAAATGAAAGATCTCCACGAGTGAGATCCCACTGGAAAGAACGGGTCATCAAAGAAGGAGGTACCTTTCTCTGAAGGGAGGAGTGAACTTCCACTTTGACCATGGCCTTGTCTAAAAATTATCAGGTCAGTGAACTCAGGGGGCTTCCATAGCCTTGGCAGCTCATGACAAGAGCCTAGGGTGATTACTGAGGCCATAATTTGTTATGTCAACAACAGGAGTCACTGTGCACTTACTCCTCATGTAGGATCTTTGTCCTTAGTGTGCTGTACATTGAGATCTAATGCTATAACTAGTACTCAAACAGTATTTTTCACTTTATGTTTCTGTGTGGGAGCAAACTGTTGAAATCTTTACTTAATGTATGCTAAACTGATCTTCTGTATATAAAGAGAATCGAAAATGAAAAAAAAAAAAAAACAAAAACAGGATGTTACCACTGCATACCTGCCAGAATGGCTGAAATTTGAAAGATTGCACAGTATCTTGGCAAATACCTGATGTAACTGGATTTCTCATATATTGTTGGGGAAGTGGAAAATGGTACAATAACTTTAGGAAGCTACTTGATAGCTTCTTATGAACTTAAATAAACACCTACTTTATGACTGAAAAAAAAAAAAAGAAAAATATTTTATCCTTTTCTCTTTCTCTTTTGTGTATGTACGCCACAAGTAAGTTTCTATTTTAATGTTTTTGTGATGTTGGTTGTCATTCTTTTGTTTCTAGGTAGGGCCATTTAAAATATTTCTTGTGCAGTCAGTATACTAATAATAAATTCCCTCAGTTTTTGATTGTCTTGTAAAGTCTCTATTTCTCCTTTATTTCTGAAGAATAGCTTTGCTGAGGATAGTGTTCTTGGTTGGCAGTTTTTTTTTTTTTTTCTGTACTTTGAATATGTCATTCCATTTTCTTCTGACCTGTAAACGCTCTGCTGAGAAGTCTACTGTTAGTCTAATAGAGATTTCCTTATATATTACTTGGCATTTTTCTCTTACTGTTTTTGTAATTCCCTCTTTGTCTTGTACTTTTGACAGTTTTGAGTATAGTGCACTTCTGAAAGGATTTTTTTTGACTGAATCTACTAGAAATCTGTTAAGCTTCCTGGACCTAGATGTCTGATTCTTTCTCAAGATTCAGAAACTTTCATTAGTTATTTTGTCAAAAGGATTTTGTATGCCTTTTTCCTTATCTGCTCCTTCTGAAACACCCATAAAAGGAATATTTTCTTGCTGGATAGTGTCCCACCATTCTTGTAGGCTTTCTTCATTCTTTACTTTTTTTTTTATATGACTCGTTCATTTTTTTTTTTTTGTAAACTTTTTTTATTTGACAGGTAGAGTTTAGACGATGAGAGAGAGACAGAGAGAAAGGTCTTCCTTCCATTGGTTCACTCCCCAAATGGCCACTATGGCCGGCGCTGTGCCGATCTGAAGCCAGGAGCCAGGTGCTTCTTCCTGGTCTCCCATGCGGGTGCGGAGGCCCAAGGACTTGGGCCATCCTCCACTGCCCTCCTGGGCCACAGCAGAGAGCTAGACTGGAAGAGGAGCAACTGGGACCAGAACCCAGCCCCCATATGGGATGCTGGCACCGCAGGTGGAGGATTAACCAAGTGAGCCACGGCGCCGGCCCCTGATTGGTTCATTTTAAAAGACCTGTCTTCAAGCTCAAAAGTTTTTCTACTTGATCTAGTCTACTCTTGAGGCTCTCAAGTATATGTTTATTTTAATTTATTGGTTATTTAGTCCTTTTCATGATCTTTATCTCTGTCAAATTTCTCATTTATATCATGAATTGTCTTCCTAATCTCTATTAGGAAAAAAAAATCTCTATTTCCTTTTATCTCCTTGAGATCCTTAAAAACGTTCTTTTGAATTCTGTTTTAGGCAGTTAATCAGTTTTCCTGTTCTTTGTGGTCTGTGGCTAAAGGGCTGTTGTGTTTTCTTGAAAGAGTCATGTTACCTTGCTTTTTTTTTTTTTTCTTTTTGTGTTCCTACATGTGATATTTGTGCATCTGACAGATCATTTGCACTCATCAATTTTGTAGGGTGTTTTTTGTCGTAAAAGACTTTCTTCTGTTAATGTGCCCCAGGATGTTGTTGGGTAATCTCTTTTGGCTCCAGGTAGGCTTTTTTTTTTTTTTTTTTTTTTTTTTTAACTGGCAGAGTTGGCAGTGAGAGAGAGAGACAAAGAGAAAGGTCTTACTTTTGCCGTTGATTCACCCTCCAATGGCCACCGCAGCCTGCGTGCTGCGGCTGGTGCACCATGCTGATCCGATGGCAGGAGCCAGGTACTTATCCTGGTCTCCCATGGGGTGCAGGGCCCAAGCACTTGGGCCATCCTCCACTGCACTCCCCGGCCACAGCAGAGAGCTGGCCTGGAAGAAGAGGAACCAGGACAGAATCCGGTGCCCCGACCAGGACTAGAACCCGGTGTGCCGGCACCGCAAGGTGGAGGATTAGCCTACTGAGCCGCGGCGCCGGCCCGGTTGGCTCTTTATTGTATTTGCTGTTTTACTTCTTCAGGTATAATCAATGCTGGTAATGCCTACAAATGTCTCATTGGCCTTGGCTACAGGAAATGTGTGGTTCTACCACCACCAGCTTGAGAGATAGGATGGTTAGATATGTCTGCTTAATTTCTTTTTTTATTTTTATTTTTTATTTTTTTATATTTTGACAGATAGACAGTGAGAGAGAGAGACAGAGAGAAAGGTCTTTCCTCTGTTGGTTCACTCCCCAAATGGCCGCCATGGCCGGAGCTACGCTGATCCAAAGCCAGGAGCCAGGTGCCCCCTCCTGGTCTCCTATGCAGGTGCAGGGCCCAAGCACCTGGGCCATCCTCCACTGCCTTCCCGGGCCACAGCAGAGAGCTGGACTGGAAGAGGAGCAACTGGGACTAGAACCCGGCGCCCATATGGGATGCCGGTGCCACAGGTGGAGGATCAACCGAGTGAGCCACAGCACTAGCCCCTGCTTAATTTCTTTTTTATAAGGTCATTGTTTATCTCATGATCTATGACATTTCTGCCACATCCTCTTTGCATTATAGTGCTCTGCCTCAGATACTGCAGTGAAATAGTTGTTTTTTCTCTGTTGTTGGGGGAAGCACACCAGGAACCTCTAGTCAGCCATCTTTCTGATGTCATTCTCGTGGTATTTTATGCATTGCTATATTAGAGCACTACTCCACAGTGTATGCAAAAGCTCTGCTGACCCACCTCCCATCTTCTCAGCCTAACTTGTTACTCCAAAAACCAATTGTACACGACAAATTGAGTAGTAATTGCATCAGCTACCCTGTGTATCTGTTTCTTCCTGCCCCCGCAGATTCTCTGCTGCCTTTTCTGTGTGGAACTCACTTAACTATTCTCACACATGAATTACTGTGGCTGTGTGAGGGAGTTATACCCAAAAGAAGAATAAGAGTTGAGGGAGAAATACTTCCATTTATTTATGTATTTATTTATTTGAAAGTCAGAGTTAGAGAGAGGGAGAGAGTTAGATCTTCCATCTGCTGGTTCACTCTTCAGATGGCTGCATCAAACAGAGCTAGGCCAGGGAAAAGCCAGGAGCTTTATTTGGGTCTCCCACATGGGTGGCAGGGACCCAAGCACCTAGCTCATCTGCTGCTGCTTCTCCCAGGCCATTTGCAGGAAGCCGGGTCAGAAGCAGAGCAGCCAGGATACTATCCAGCACCTACATGGCATGCTGGCATTGCGGGAGGTAGCTCCACCTGCTACACTACAATTCCAGCCCCTAAACTTCTTTATTTCATCTCTCAAATTAATAACTTTGAGGCTCTTTCTATACAGCTCCTCAAAAGGTTTCTCAAGGAGTCATACCTCAGATGCCCAGAGCAGTGGCCAACTAATAGCAACCATTTTTATTTTTCTTTACACGTTGTCCAGAATTTCAAGTTTTGCATTTCCCAGTCTCACTCATTTTGGAGATATTGTTCTAGGTCTGCTTTATGGGGAACCCAGGTTAAATCAATTGTTACCTCAAGTAGTCCTAGAAATCAGCCCATCAGGATAGCAATTGGGTCACTTACAGGACACCTGGTGATAAGGAACACCCATTATTGGGGTATTGTGTAATGTCACAGTTTTAAGAATCTTATGAGGTGGTAGATTGACTTGAGGTACAAGTGAAGGTGAAACATCAATGTATGTGACAAGTTGCACTTACCTTAGAAGCAGTGATAAGAATGACTGTAGTACTGAATTATTTTGATAAATCTTTGGAAACATTAAAAGAGAAAATGAGAGGCAAATACAAGCTTCAGTACACTGGAAGGGTCAACAAGATGCTTGGCAGTATTTAAAGAAACTCATATGTCCAGCAGCTGGAGTGTAGACTTTGTGGAATATCAGTGTCAGGACTTAATGGTAGGGGTAGCTACACGACAAAAGAAACGTCCAGATTTAACAGGTCTCCTGTACAACATGAGGGGCCTTACAAAGAAACAGTGGGATCTTGAGACCCAATTTAGGAACATTTGTGTTAACGAGCCTGTTGTAGCATATGCTGAATCTTGGATTTTTCTGCACCCTCTGGGCTGGTAGAGTAGCTTCACTGCCCTTAAAGGAGGTAATCATCTTCTGCTTACCCAGACACTCTACAATGTCTCACCTGAGGCACATACTTTGTAAATATGTGTGTGCTCAAAATATGCCTCCATCTCTGATTAGTTCCTTAGAGTTCCCTGAGTAAAGATCTATGAGAATCCACTTTATACTTATATTGTAGAGAATTGTCCTAAAGTGCAGATATTTAAGGCCTTCTGGCAAATGGTTTGGTTTGTTAGTTGGGGCAAGATTTTAAGTTGGGAGATAAGAAAGTCTGCAAAAGAGAAATGTGGATGAGAATGGGAAAATGCATGAGGATCTTTGTGTTTCACAGTAATTTGCACCTAATATTCACTCTAGATGAGTACCTGAACAAACAGGTGGACAAAGCGATTCATCCAGTGGATGTCAGACAGCTGCTATCCTTGGCCCCCATGGGCACGATGAATTCATGAATGGAATAAGTATAGTGCTGGAATAGAGGACATTCATGGTCGAAATCATGTATTCCTTTTCACCATGCTGGCTGGTCCTGAGTACTCAGCAGCATAGACTACTGCTAAGTCTTGGATATAGTACCATCCTGAGGAGACTTGCCAGCCACTTGGTTTCAGGTTGATTATATGAGACTCTTATTTAAGGAAGACATCAGTTCTCCAGATTTGGATTTACATGTGGTACTTCTGCCAGCACCATTATCTAAAAGTATGTAGAATACCTGATCTACTGATGTAGTGTCCTATACTGTATCCCTTTAGACTAAGTGATTTATTTTATGGTGTAGGAGATATGAAAATGGGTGCATTCCCACTGAATCTATTAATCTTATCAAAGCCTGCAGAGCCGAGAATTAGTCAATTTATTAGAAACATGAAATGACTTACTAATGGCATAACCAAGTAGACACTTATGGATACTTCCCTATAAACTGGGCTACTGCTCTTCAGGGTGCAGTATTTTCATGAATAAAATGATATAGGAAACAGGAAATGTAAATTAGCCAGCCTATTAGTCACTCATAGTGATGTATCCATGGATCCTTCTGGATTCAAAGGAAGGTGGGAAGTCTTCCACTGTGGAACACCATAAAAGTTCCACTGAACTTGAACTTATGAAAAACACCTAATCATAGTGACTTTTTGTATTAACAGTCAAGAAGGTAGATAGAGCCACAATATTGGAAGGGATTATTGATGTTAGCTATGATGAAAAGCCAGAGTTACAGCTATCAATGGAGCCAGGATAGAGTATGTTCCTATTGGGGCATTCATTGAGGCATTTCTTGGGGCTTTAGTGTCAGGTGATAATCTTAAATGGGCAGTCACAGCTGACAAGGTAAAACAATTGAGAACTCTGATGCTTTTGGAATGGAGGTCTGAACCACCTCACCATTGAACCTAATGAATGACAAACTTGACCACATCTAAAGTCTGCTAATCTATTCTGACATGTGTACAAAGCTGGAATGTTGAGGGAATTAATATTCTTGGTCACTAAGGAGAGGAGTTAGTTGCTAAATACCAAGGTTCTCCTTTCTATCCTCTGGGCAATCTTTTTTTTTTTTTTTTTAAGAGAAATAAATATCTCCCATTCATCCCCTGGTCCACTCTCCAAATAGCTGTAAAGACAGGTCTAGGCTAAAGCCAGGAGCAGGAGCTCCATCCTGGTCTCCCACACGTGTGGCAGGGGTCTAGGTCCTTGGGCCATATTCTATTACTTTCCTTGGAGTATTAGCAGGAAGCTGGATTGGAAGCAGGGCAGCTGAGACTCAAACTGGCTCTCCAGTATAGAATGCCAGCAACATAGGCAGTGGTTGTGCCACAACAACAGTCTCTTGGACAGAAAATTCCGAGGGTGAATCCATTACAGTTCCTCCGTGGTCCATGTGACTGTCAGTCATTTCCAGCAGTGAGTAACTTAAAAATGCAGCTTTAGGACCAGTATTGTGGTTCAGCGTGTTAAGCTGCCACCTGTAATACCACCATCTCATATAAGCATTTGTTCATGTTATGGCTCCTCTGCTTATAAGATTCCCTGCTAAAGTGCCTGGGAAAGCTGTGGAAAATTGTCCAAATGCTTGGACCCCTGCACTCTTGTGGGAGACCCAGTGGAGTTCCTGGCTCCTGGCTTCAGAATGGTCCAGTCCTGGATGTTGTGGCCATATGGGGATTGAATCAGCAGATGGTCTCACTCTCTCTAATTCTACCCTTCAAATAAATAAATAAATAATTAAAAAAATACAACTTTAGATTACTTACTTTATTTAATTTTTGTAAAATCCTATTCCCATTCCATGGGGTCACATTCCAAAATTAATTAACTGGACACAGCCCATGGTTTCAGGCTTTTTGTGGGGAACTCAGCTTATGGTACTTAGATCCAAGAGGTAGCATTTATAATTTGAGAGGACTACATCTGCATCATGAATCTTCTGATGGTTATATTTCTAATATTATATATGTTAAGATTGTCCTTAATTAAATTTATACAAATGCACGTAAAACATATGCAGCGTCTCCAAAAAGTTCGTGGAAAATGTGCATTATGAAAAACTATGAACAGATTTCAATGTTTTTTCATGAAAATTAATTTATCTTTTAATTCTTTTCTGTGAACTTTTGGATAGAGCATACTTTTTGTTAAATTGTCATTTCTTGGCCCTACTGATTTTCTTGTCCTAATTCTGCTCTCAGTGAACAAAATTATAAAACTGGCTATTGTAACCACTTTTTTTTTATTACCAACTACTGTTTTTCAAGGAAAAGTTGCAAAAAAGAGTTACTCCTAGAGCTATGTTGATAAATATGTAAGGAATATAGGAATTTAGAACTTTGAGTCTATGAAAAGTGAGGGTTGTCTGTATATATTTTGTCATTATTTCATGATAAATAGAGCTAGTATTAAAATATTTTTCATGTAATAGGAGTATTAGGTAAACCTGATGTTTAATATTCATAGATAAGACATAATTTAAAAGAGAAATAGAAAATGTCAAATGACATTTCTCATTACTATTTTCTTAGATTATAATAAAATGTAGAATTACATCATTTAGAGAGATGTTTTCTGTTAGTTTTATGCTTGTGCTTTTGAAAAATTTGTAGACAATACAAAGTTTTGTAAAAAAAAAAAGCCTACTCATTTTCTTTTTGTATCTTACTCTGTGGAATATCTAAGTAGTATTTCTGAACACTGAACAGTGTTTTCCAACACTGAAAAGCCATGTTTCTAATAATCCCTACAATAATTAGAATACATTTTGATTCAAAAAAACTTTATTGAAATAGAAAACCAAACTAGAAATTGAAGTCTGAGCACTACAAGAAATAAAAAATAGTGTTAAAAAAATGTATGATTTTGAATGATTTTTTTTAAACCTGAAAAAATCCTATAATATTGCAAGTACCTTGCTATGCACAGTAGAAACCAGGTGCCCTGTACTTGCACAGCAGTCCTAGATGTTTCCTCTAACTTCCTGACCTTGGACAAATAACCGTATTAAAATATCAAGTACTCCCTGAATAGTTATTATTTTTTCAGGAACCTTGTTAATAACTTTGTATTTAATTTTGACAACAACCTCAAAGATAGTCCGATGTCCTTAGAATGCTTATTGTAAATTTTAGGAAACTAAGACCTACAGAGGTTAAGTATTTTTCTCAAAATCATACTGCTAACAAGCAGTGGATTTGAACTCAGGGCATTTGATTCTTGAGATAAGGCATTTGTTTACTATACCCCTGCCTCTTTGAGTCTTGATTGCTTATGTACAAAATAGAGCTATTGAATCAATGATCCCGTCCTACCTGATTCTGTAAATAAAAAAAAAAAAAGGGTTCATAAGCCTTTCACTTCGATGTGGTACACTCATAGAGAAGATGAATATTCAAGCCATTCCTTATTAGCCCCTTGTGAAGCAAGACATTTTCCCAAGTGCTTCTGGAGTATTGTTTATTGCAGCATTGCCACCCATAAACATTAGCATTGCAGCAGATGTACTTTGGCGGTGGATAAGTGGCTAATCTGAATGTAACTCTCCTAGGATTTAACATATTTAGGAAATGAATCATAGTGTGCTAGAATATTTGAGAGGAAGAAAATTCAGGCTTCATAAATACCAAATATTTTAGTAAGTTGCTTTTTTCAAATCGCAGTATGCAAACTGCAGACACCATCTAAACTTTAGAACCCAAAACTTCACATCCTTCAATAATTTGTAATAACTATAATAGTCTTGTCCTTATTAATCAGATCCTAATGAATTTAGGAGTAATTTTTTCTAAATGATCTCTCAGTTCAGAAAACCTAAAGATTGTGAATGGAACTGCTTTTTTGTCCTTAACATCATATGTTTTGCAATAGTGGCAATCCTTTTTTTTCTGTTAGAAGACCATCTTCTTTTAAAAATAAGAAGTAATTTATATTAGTGACTTTTCAAATAACACACAAACCCATTGGTGAGTGGATTATGGAATCTATATAGTGAGTTGAAACCAACAATTAAGTAAATGCAATTGCAAATATCAGAGTACATGCATCACATGTATTGAGTATATGTCTCTGTCTCACTGTGTGTGTGTTTGTGTATAAGTTTTTAGAGTTTTGTTATGATTTTTTATATAGTCATAGAAGGTAAAAAAAATACAGCTTTAAAGATTTTGATTGTTCACAGTATTATCCTTTAGGTAACTAATTAATAACCAAAATTAGTTTCATGATTCCAAATTGGAGAAGATTTGGAGGGGTGGCTCAGACATGAACATGTCTCTGGTGGATCTTAAAAACAAAATAGGAAAGTAATTTTCAATTCGATTATTATTTATAAATTGAGAATAAGCTAAATAGATAGACAGGCCACATGAATAGGTGATCCATTTTCAAAATATGTAGCTCCTTTCCTAATCTATAAATTAGGATGCTTCAGATTAAAAATAAACAAACAATGAAACACAACAAAATAAACAACTTGGGGTGAGCATTGTGGTTCAGTGTGTAAAGTTGCCACTTGAAACTCCTGCATCCCATGTCAGCGTGCATGGCTTTGAGTCCCCCCTTTGCTTCCAATCCAACTGCTTCCTAATATGCCTAAGATTTAACATATGATGATCCAAATACTTGAGTTCCTGCCACCACATGGAAGACCCACGCTCCTAGTGTTGTGGGCATTTGGGAAATGAACCAGTAAGATTTATTTATCTATTTGTAAGACAGAGTTACAGCGAGCCAGAGGCAAAGAGAAAGAGAGATCTTCCATCCGCTGGTTCCCTCCCCAAATGGCTGCAATGGCCAGAAATGTGCCCATCCAAAGCCATCAGCCAGGAGTTTCTTCCGGGTCTCCCACATGGGTGCAGGGGCCTAAAGACTTGGGCCATCCTCTATTGCTTTCCCAGGCCATAACAGAGATCTGGATTGGAAGGGTAGCAGCTGGGACTGGAACCAGTGCCCATATGGGCTGCTGGCACTATAGGCAGCTTTACCACCCATGCCACAGCACCAGCTCTCCCACCCTCTGTTTTTATGTCACTTTACCTTTCAAATACATAAATAAATTAAAAAAAAAATAAAGTCAGCTGAAACCAATTAAGCAGTACAAGGAGGTATGGTGGACTGCCAGCAATGTTCGATTTAAAAATAAATAATCTCATTGTCTCTGGGTCCACTTATGTGTTATTTTCTTGCTATGTCATCTTCATCCAAAGACAGCTTTCCTTCATATTAACACAGTGTTTACCACTGTTCCAGGTTTATTTTATGATTTGTGAATCATAAAATTAAGCACAAGAGAAAATAGTTTATGATTTATAATACCATCCTAGGTATTATCGACATATTTTAGAAAATGAGAGTTTCTTAAAACTGGATTTTGATCATTGTTTTCATGTGTTCTTATGTTCACCTGTCTCTTGTATATTCTGTGAATTAAGTATAGACAGTTGATAACTTTCAACTTCAATTGTTGGGAAGAATGTATTTAATAGATGTTGATATATTCTATCAGGAGACACACAATGTCTGGTTGTTTCTCATTTTGTGATGTTAAAAGTCATTGATGAGCATTGCCTAGATCCATTAATTAATGAAGGCTTGTAAAATGCTCCAACTTTTAAAATTAGTTCCATATTTTTCAGTTGCAATACTTTTCTAAATAAATACTTTCCTAAGTCGACTTTTGGGATACCATGAAGCACTGTTTTTGCATGATAAATGATGGATTCTTTTCTTAGCATTCTTCAGAATCATTGATTTTCTAGCACCCTCCAAAGATGACCAATGAGATATTTTTAAAAATAACATTATAAAGTAATGGATTTAAAAATGCTCGGTGTGTATCAATTTATTGCAGGTTTCTTTTTGATGCTTAGGTGCTTCATCTTTGGCCAGTGGGATTCTAAACTGGTTAATATTTTTGACATATTTTTTTATTGGATTCCCTCGTGGCCTAGAAAAATAAAGTCTTTAAATGTGGTTTGTGGAGGACCCCACATTGCAAGAGGAGGCTAAGATGTGAAAAATTTCCTTTTTATATTCAGATTTCTATTAATCTGCTATTTTACATGTAAGGCATTTTTCTGGGTGCCATACCTGGCCATACCTGTAGATTCCAGGTATGAGACTGATAAGAATATTCCATAAGAATAATCTTGCTAACAACTATCTTTAGCCTAAGGAAGTCAGTTAGCATGTTTACATGATTTATGCTGGGATGCCTGTCTTTTTTTCTTTTTCACAAAGTACTTCCCTGGTCATCAGAGAGGAACTGATTTCAGGCTAGCAGCTGTAATTACTTTCTCCCCAGTCCACTGTTTGATTTTAGTCAGTATCATTGTCATGTGCTTCTTGGGTATCTTTCATTATTTGTTTTTCAACAATTTCTCTGTTTTTTTTTTTTTTCCACAAACTATGATGTGATGACCACCAGGATTTGAACTCATTTGTTGGAGAGTAAGGATATCCTCTAAAAAATTACCTTAATGGCCACACTGCCTCATAGATCTTTTAAAATTCTTTTATTTACCCAGATACCTTTTTTTTACCCTCCTTCATCCACAATTTTTTTTTTTTTGACAGGCAAAGTTAGAGAGAGAGAGACAGAGAGAAAAGCCAGGAGCCAGGTGCTTCCTCCTGGTCTCCCATGTGGGTACAGGGCCCAAGCACTTGGACCATCCTCCACTGCCTTCCCGGGCCACAGCAGAGAGCTGGCCTGGAAGAGGAGCAATGGGGACAGAATCCAGTGCCCCAACTGGGACTAGAATCTGAGGTGTTGGCGCTGCAGGCAGAGGATTAGCCTAATGAGTCACAGTGCCATCCATAATTATTTGAAATTTCTTAAAATGTGTTGATAGAGGTGGGAGGAATTTTTCTGTGACTATATATGTTTTTTAAAGCCAAATTCACTTCCTTCCCTGGTCAACAAGTTTACTAGGTATTACATCTGTTAGAAGATTTAATTCATTTCCCCAAATACTTTCTTATCCTGGGAAATCATTGTTTAATATTCGTGTTGCTTTTTGTTTTATTGGATAAATAAAGGTTCAGATCATTTGTTATAGTGTCTACTTTGAAGAGAGATTGGAGTTTGACACACTGTATATCAGCTAGTATTTCAGGACTATTCTTACCTTCCTTCCCAATAGAAATGACCTCCTCCCGTATGCCACACTTCTCATTAGGGGTGGTGATTAGAGTCTATGGTTCAGTAAATTCTAGATCTCACCTGATTTGTTTCATACATTACAGTACAGGTTTTAACAGGTGTCACCATGTAGTGCCTTCTCTGAGGTGAAAGACATACTGTACTCTTGAATCTAAAACTGCTTACTTGCTGTGTTCAAGAACCCAGTTTACTAGCTCAGGAATCTGATTGAGGCATCTGCTTTAGCATTTAAATATCCTTTCTGAGCCCTCACTACACACTTTAATTCCCAATTTCAACAGAGATTTTCCTGAGTGCTACATGGGTGTTCTTTATTATCCAGTCATATAGGACGCATTTGCCACTAGCTACAGTCTAGAGTCTGTAAATATCCCAACATCAGGAACCTAATTCTTCCCCCAGGGCTAAATTAGCAGCTCTCAACTCTGCCAAATTTTCAGACTTGTCCATTCTTTCTCATCAAAGTTTCTTTCTGTCAGTAAAGCAACAACCATCAATTTCCAAATGTAACACAACTCCCAGTAGTGAACCAGGTAGCTGTTTTGTCTCAGCTGGTGAAGAATCACAGGATTTCGTCTCCAGAGTGGTGTTGGGAAGGAGATCCCTTGGCACCATAACAACTTGTTCATGTATGCAGTGTACTCCCCTTGAATTGCCCACCTTTGCGCAGTCATCCATACTGTGTTTCCTTTTTGTCAGCAAGCCTTGGCACACTACTTCTTTCTATTCTCTGTCTATGACATCATCATGCAAGGTATGATTGATATTTAGCCTCAGAATTACTTGATTTTCTTCTATGGTGGAGGCAGCTTTGACCAACTACTAGTAAGAATTGTCTTTCAGACGGGCTAGAATGAGCAGTTTTTACAGGCAGTTGTCATGCTCAAAACCCAAGAGGTCTTTTCTGAGTAGCCTATTTCATTTATCCCACAGGTTTCAAATCTGTGTATGCTCTAGCGGCAGATATCCTTGTATAATCTTTACAGTTGGATCATGAAGTGGGGATCTCTGTGCCACCATTCTCTGAAAATCTTTTAATGCTCATTTCTTCAAAGGACTTTATTTTGATGACTTTGCAATAGGGGCTAACAGTGTTCTTTTAGGAGTAATGAGACTGGATAAAACTCAAGCAGCATTGCAAGCCCTGAGTTTCATTCCTGTTTGTCTACAAGAGACAACAACTCATTTCTCACAGTTTGAGGAACATCTCTAGTTGCTCCAGGCATTTCTCAGATTGGGCTGGACTTGACTTTTAGCTGCTGATTATTAACTCCTATTGACCCTCTTTCTCTGAAGAGGAAATTAGCCTGATAAGCATCAACTAGTTCACTAACTTGCTTTAAACGGTTATTAAGTTCACTAGATTGATTCTGTAGATTACAGTACACCAGGGAATTTACATATTGCTGTTGCAATACTGTAATTTTATATTGATTTCCATTCAATGAAAGTGTAGACTGTGCTTGGTGAGACTCCGAATTTAGGATTGACATTGAAGTTAGGTGTATGGTAGCATACCACTCTCCTTCTTAATATTCACCATCTTAACTTATCTGAAGCAATCAGGAGAGCCACTTTCTTTAGTCCTTGACAGTCTGCTATTTTCTTCCTGGAATAATTTGCCTTATTGTAGCTAGAATGACGATTAAAAAGAATTAGTGAAAATCAAAACTCCCCTGTTACCATTTCCCCAGTTTAGAAGTGATCAATTGTTACACTTTTTGGAATTCTGCACTGATTAATGTTTACTACAGAGGAAGATTTCAGCAGTTAATTTGAAGATTCTCATTTACCCAATTAAAAACAGTAAAGGGTAGACTTAGATAATATCCCCTTTAAAAAGGGCAAAGGCAACATGATCTATGCTTTCAGCTTTTTGACTTTACACCAAAGGGTGATATTTTAGTCAATAAACGTCTCCATTTTATATTCAGAGCATCAAATTGCTCATGTTATATTTTCCAAGGACTCCTACCCCTTCAATAAATATCCAGATTATTTTTCACTGTAAGTAATCATAAACCAACCAAATACACCCTGCTAAAAGCATTCCATAGATAAGGAATCTCCTGCTAGCAAATATAATTTATTTACCAGGAGGTTAGTCATGATCTGGTTAACAAGGAGATATGACTGGTTTCTTTCTTTCCCAGGACATATTCACATAAAAGAACATTAGTTGCTGATCTCCTGTTTAATTATTTGCTTCACCAAAACTTTCTGTTTTTGCCAGTACATGATTGAAATATAATTCTAAAAGGGCTATTTTCTGGGTCAAAGGAAAAATGCATGTACAATTTTGCTAGAAAGTACAAAATTACCCTTTGTTGGAAAATTCACATTTCCACCACCATAGTGTGACTGTTTCTATTATACCATAGCTTCTCCAATGAGATTTTTGCTATTCTGAAGAGTGTTAAATGGTTACTCAGATAATTTGTATTCACTTTGTTCTAAGCTATCAAGGTACTATCTTGTGAGCCGGCACCGTGGCTCACTAGGCTAATCCTCCGCCTTGCGGCGCCAGCACACCTGGTTCTAGTCCTGGTCAGGGCGCCGGATTCTGTCCCAGTTGCTCCTCTTCCAGGCCAGCTCTCTGCTGTGGCCAGAGAGTGCAGTGGAGGATGGCCCAAGTGCTTGGGCCCTGCACCCCATGGGAGACCAGGATAAGTACCTGGCTCCTGCCATCAGATAAGCGCGGTGCGCCGGCTGCAGCGCACCGGCCGCGGCGGCCATTGGAGGGTGAACCAATGGCAAAAGGAAGACCTTTCTCTCTGTCTCTCTCTCTCACTGTCCACTCTGCCTGTCAAAAAAAAAAAAAAAAAAAAAAAAGATACTATCTTGCTCATGTACCAGAAGATTTTGACAATACTCATCCTTGAAACATTTCCCTTAGTGGTCTCTGGGGTGTCACTTTCTCAGTTGTCCTCCTTTGCTAGTTCCTTCTCTTCAAACTTTATAAAAGGAATTTTTCAAGTTTCACGCTGAGACTTCTTCCTGTGTAGTCATTCCTTTGGTCACCTCAGAAAGTATGGTGATTTTATGTACAGTGTATTTATACCTTCTTCCTCCTAACATGTCCCTGTGTGTCACATCTCCAATGTGCCACTAAGGTATTTAATGAACATCTTGTGTTTCTATGTCCCAAACCAAATTCTTCTCAGTTCCTACATCTGACCCTCCCCAAGTCATTCTAATTTTAGTAAATGGTAAGTATTCCTGTAGCTCAGGCAAAAAATTTCTTTCTCATTTGATGCAAATTAATTCATTGGCACATCCATTAAGTGCACTTTTGAAAAACACCTATAATTTCACCACTTCTTAATGCCTCCAGTACTACCAGTATAGCCCAAACCACTATCATCTTTCATGGATTTTTGTAACCTTTAATAATTGCAGTAATCTTTAAATTGGTATCCCTGCATCTTTCCTTTCTGTTCCCTCTGCTCTCAAATCTATTCTATACCCAGAAGAATCTATTTTTTAAAGTCAACATTATGGAAGAAAAAATTTGTATGAAATGAAACATACCTGTTTTAAGTGTATAATTCGAGCACTTTATTCTTTTAAAGATTTATTTAAAATATTTTTTAAAAGGCAGAGAAACAGAGCAAGATGTATGGAGGCCGAGGCTGGGGGAAGAGGGGATGAATGTTGGGGATTTTTTCATCCACTGGTTCACTTCCCAAATGGCGACAATAGCTAGGTCTGGGCCAGGCCAAACCAGCAGCCAGGAACTTGGAACTCTATCCGGGTCTCTCATGTGGGTGGTAGAGGACTAAGTAGTTGGGCCATTTTCTGCTGCCTTCCTAGGCACATTAGAGGGAAGTCAGATTGGGATTTGAGCAGTCATGACTCAAACTGGTGATTAGATATTGGATGCAAGTATTGCAAGTGATGTCTTAACCTGCTGTCCCCCAATTTGAGTGCTTTAAAGTGTCTGTTTTACTTGTCTTCAGTCAATCCCTGTGCCTAGACCCAGCTATGTCTTCACATTCATTGAGCTATTTCTTTGCAATGTCTAATATTAGTGTCAATCCCATTACATTAAATTTTATTTCATATATTTTGTTAATAAATAATTCTTCTTGATTTATATACAATTCTGTGGTTTGAACTTGAACATCAAAGCCATGAAAGCCATAAGAAATAAACTTTCATTGTTTACAATTATGTAACTGTGGTATTTTGTTATAGAAGCACAAATGAACTAAGTCAGAAATTGGTGTCAGAGCTATTGAATGTTGTTGTAATATCTAAAAATGTAGATGTGTTCTTAGAATGGAGCAATGGGTAGAATCTGATACAGTTTTGTGGTGTGTGCTAGAAGAAAACCTTGATTGTTGTGAGTGGAGAATTAAGGGCAACTTTCATTCCTCAGAAGAGGAGAGCTACAGAGAAAGCCTTAGTCTTAGAGATTATCTCAGTGGTCATGAACAGAATATTGGTGAAATATAGAGAGTAAAAGCCATTCGGATGGTTTCTTAAATGGATATGCGGAATATCATATTTGAAACTAGAAGAAAGGCCATTCTTTTTATAAAGTGGCAAAGAAATTGGCTGAATTGTATCTGTTTCCTACTGATTTGTGGAAGGCAGAATTTAAGAGCAATGGACTAAGGATTTTTGGTGAAGGACATCTGTAAGCCAATTGTTCAGGGTGCTACATAGCTTTTTTTAACTGCATATAGTAAAATGAGAGAAGAGAGAAAGGGATTCAGAACAGAATTTATAATGAGAAAGGAAGCATATATAAAGATCTGGAGAATTTTCAGCTTGAATATGCAAAAAATAAAGTACCTGTAGGAAGGAAAATCATGGGTGAGGCCAAGCTACCTTTGATAAGGAGGTTAGTATGGATAGGTGAGTCTTCTAATCAGAATAATGAAAGAATGACTGTGAAAGTATTTCAGAGGTCTTTGAAGTTGTCATTCCCATAACAGAACCAGAGTGTCAAGGTATTGAATGCAGAACAGTTTCAAGGGAGAAGACCAGGGCACCTGTGGGCACTCAGGACTCACTGCCCAGGGCAACCTCAAGTCTGTGCTGCTTCATTGTAGCACAGTGCTCCTTGGCTGCCCCTTCTGTGGCCCTTCTGGGATCAGGTGATGCTCAGGCTGCTGCTAGAGGGCATAAAACATCAGGATTGTGGTGTCCTTGTGATACTGTGCAGATGTTCTACATGCATGAGGTACTTCTACTTAGGTATCAAAGTATTTCTTACAGAGTGTTGCAGCCCAGGCAGAGAAATGTTTATAGGAAAAAGGCCACTGCAGGGTTCCCACTAAGGCTATCCCTAGCAGAGCTGTGGGCCAAGGCCACAAGAGAGAGCCCCTACAAAAGCAGAACTCAGTATAGCTGTGGAAGCAGAAACACCACAGGAGTCCCTACTGTTGGCACTGTGGCAGAGTTGTGGAAGTGGGGCTGTCTCTGTGAATCTGTAACTGTAGAACTACCAGAATGAATTTCAGCCTCGGACATTCCAGCTCGTGACAGCTGCTAAATGAACTGCACTTAGCAATGCTATTGGAGCAGGAAATCCCAGGGCCTTGGAGTCCAACCCCAGCCCAAGGGAATCTGGACTGTAGGATGTGAAATCAGATTATTCTCAAGCCTTAAGATTTAATGTTTGCTTTCTTGAATTTTAGATTTGGCTAGGCTCTGTTACTACTTTCTTCTTTCTTTTTTGCTCCTTTTTTTGGAATGGGAATGTCTATCCAATGCCTGTGCCATTACTGTATTTTAAAAATACAAGGGAGACAGGCATTTTGTACAGTGGTTAAAATGCCCCTTGGGAGCCTGTATCTCATATCAGAGTGTCTGGGCTGAGTTCTGGTTCCACTTCTGATTCCAGCTCCCTGCTAATGCACATCCTAGGAGATAATGATGATGGCTGAGGAAGTTAGGTTCCTGCCTCCAATGTGGGAGACCCAGATTGAGTTCCTGGCTCCTGTCTTCAGCCTGGCCCAGCCCTGGCTGATATAGGCATTTAGGAAGTGAACCGAGTATGGAAGATCTTTCTCTGTCTATCTCTGTTTCTCTCCTGTGACTTTCAAATAAATTTTAAAAATTAAATTAGAATGGGTCATCAAAGAAGGAGGTACCTTTCTCTGAAGGGAGGAGAGAACTTCCACTTTGACCATGGCCTTGTCTAAAAATGATCAGAGTCAGTGAACCCAGGGGGCTTCCATAGCCTTGGCAGCTCATGACAAGAGCCTAGGGTGATTACTGATGCCATAAACAAGAGTGTCAATTTGTTAAGTCAACAACAAGAGTCACTGTGCACTTACTCCTCATGTAGGATCTTTGTCCTTAGTGTGCTGTACATTGAGATTTAATGCTATAACTAGTACTCAAACAGTATTTTTCACTTTATGTTTCTGTGTGGGAGCAAACTGTTGAAATCTTTACTTAATGTATGCTAAACTGATCTTCTGTATATAAAGAGAATCGAAAATGAATCTTGACATGAATGGAAGGGGAGAAGAAGTGGATAAGGGGAGGGTTGCGGGTTGGAGGGACGTTATGGGGGGGAAGTTATTGTAATCAATATTCTGTACTTTGGAAATTTATATTCATTAAAGTTAAAAAAAATTAAATTAGTAAAAAATAAAAGTCAAAGAGATTTTTAAAAAGTTAATAGAAAATGTGTGTTATATAAAAACTATGTATGAATTTTATTTTTTGAAGCAAAATAAACATCTATTTATTCCATTTTCCATGGCTATTTCTAAGTCTCCTCATATATAACTTGTTTGATTTCATAGCCTCACAGTTGGAGAGGGAACTTACCTTGGGGTAATTAATTTTTTTTTGACAGGCAGAGTGGACAGTGAGAGAGAGAGACAGAGAGAAAGGTCTTCCTTTTCTGTTGGTTCACCACGCAATGGCCGCTGCGGCTGGTGCACCACGCAGATCCGAAGGCAGGAGCCAGGTCTTTCTCCTGGTCTCCCATGGGGTGCAGGGCCCAAGTACTTGGGCCATCCTTCACTGCACTCCCTGGCCACAGCAGAGAGCTGGCCTGGAAGAGGGGCAATCAGGACAGAATCCAGTGCCCCAACTGGGACTAGAACCCGGTGTGCCGGCACCGCAAGGTGGAGGATTAGCCTATTGAGCTGCGGCACCCGCCCACACCTTGGGGTAATTCATGTCGAGTCTCACACAAATCTGATTTTGATAATATTTAGATGAAACTTTAGATTTAGATTTTTAAATTGATGCTGGAGTGAGTTAAGACTTTGGGGGTTATTGGGTTGTATTTGAGAAGGACATGTATTTTGAAAGTCCCATCGTGGAATGTTATTGTTTGATTGATGCTGTTTCTTCTAAAAAGGTTGAAACTCAATGCTTTTTTTCAACTTTTATTTAATAAATATAAATTTCCAAAGTACAGCTTTCAGATTATAGCAGCTTCCTTCCCCCCATAATCTCCCTTCCACCCACAACCATCCCATCTCCCACTCCCTCTCCCATCCCATCCCATCCTTCATCAAGATTCGTTTTCAATTATCTTTATACACAGAGATCAACTTAGTATATACTAGATACAGATTTCAACAGACTGCACTCACACAGGCACACAAAGTATAGAGTATTGTTTGAATAGTAGTTTTACCATTAATTCGCATAGTACAACATATTAAGGACATAGATCCTATATGAGGAGTAGGTGCACAGTGATTCCCATTGTGGATTTAACAATTGACACTCTCATTTATGACGTCAGTAATCACCCAAGGCTCTTGTCATGAGCTGCCAAGGCTATGGAAGCCTCTTGAGTTTGACAACTCCAATCTTATTTAGTCAAGGCCATAGTCAAAGTGGAAGTTATCTCCTCCCTTCAGAGAAAGGTACCTTCTTCTTCGATGGCCCATTCTTTCTGCTGGGATCTCACTCACAGAGATCTTTCATTTAGGTCATTTTTTTTGCCACAGTGTCTTGACTTTCCATGCCTGTGAAACTTTCATGGGCTTTTTAGCTGGATCCAAATGCCTTAAGGGCTGATTCTGAGGCTAGAGTGCTGTTTAGGGCATTTGCCATTCTATGAGTCTGCTGTGTATCTTGCTTCCCATGTTGGATCGTTCTCTGCTTTTTAATTCTATCAATTATTATTTGCAGAAATTGGTCTTATTTATGTAATCCCTTTGACACTTAATCCTATCTTTTTGATCAATTATGAACTTAAACTGATCACTTTAACAAGTAAGATGGCATTGGTACATGCCACCTTGATGGGATTGAATTGGAATACCCTGGCATGTTTCTAGCTCTACCATTAAGGGTAAGTCTGAGTGAGCATGTCCCAAACTGTACATCTCCTCCCTCCCTTAATTCCCACTCTAATATTTAACAGGGATCACTTTTCAGTTAAATTTAAATGCCTAAGAATAATTGTGTGTTAATTACAGAGTTCAACCAATGGTATTAAGTAGAACAAAAAATACTAAAAGGAATAAAATAGTAAGTTGTTCCTCCGCAGTCAGGACAAGGGCTGATCAAGTCATTGTTTCTCATAGTGTCCATTTCACTTCAATAGGTTTCCTTTTAGGTGCTCAGTTAGTTGTCACCGCTCAGGGAGAACATATGATATTTGTCACTTTGGGACTGGCTTCTTTCTTTCTTTCTTTTTTCTTTCTTTCTTTCTTTGTTTCTTTCTTTTTTTTTTTTTTACAGGCAGAGTTAGACAGTGAGAGAGAGAAAGAGAGAAAGATCTTCATTTTTCCGTTGGTTCACCCCCCAAGTGGCCGCTGTAGCCGGCGTGCTGCGGCTGGTGTGCTGTGCGGATCTGAAGCCAGAAGCCACGTGCTTCCTCCTGGTCTCCCATGCGGGTGCAGGGCCCAAGGACCTGGGCCATCCTCCACTTCACTCCTGGGCCACAGCAGAGAGCTGGACTGGAAGAGCAACTGGGACAGAATCCAGCGCCCCAACCGGGACTAGAACCCGGGGTGCCGCAAGCAGAGGATTAGCCTAGTGAGCTTCGATGCCGGCCAGGACTGGTTTATTTCACTCAGCATGATGTTTTCCATATTCCTCCATTTTGTTGCAAATGACCAGATTTCATTTTTTTTTACTGCTGCATAGTATTCTATAGAGTTCATATCCCATAATTTCTTTATCCAGTCTTCTGTTGATGGGCATTTAAGTTGATTCCATGTCTTAGCTATTGTGAATTGAGCTGCAAGAAACACTGGAAACTCTATCCTTAATGCAACCATTTTAAGAGTCATGGTCTTTGGCTAATGATTAAGTCATAGGGGCTTTGCCCTAATAAATGAGATTTAGTGCCCTTGGAAAGGACTGTAGGTTGAAAGGAGCACCCCTTTGATATTCTTATCCCTTATGGTAGTTGAGGATACAGCACACCATCCCTCAGGGGATGTAGCATGAAGGTAGCATCTTGAAAGCAGACAGCAGCCCTCACAGAACATTGAATCTATTGGTGCCTTGATCTTGAACTTCCTAGCCTTAAGAACCATGAGAAATAAATCTCTGTTGTTTATAAATGACCCAGTCTGTGACATGAACTGAGACATAAAATTCTTCCGAGGGACCTGTATTGTGGCTTAGTGGGTTAAATTGCTGCTTGAGACATTAGCATCCCGTAGCTTAATGCTCCACTTCCGATTCAGTGTCCTGCTAATGTGCCTGGGAAAGCAGGAAATGATGGCTCAAGTGCTTGGGCCCTGCCACTCATGAGGGGAACATGAATGGAGATGCTGTCTCCTGGCTTTGGCCTTGCCTAGCTCTGGCTCACAGTTTCTGTGAATCAGGCATTTGAATATGGTTTAGCTGGGTTGGCTCTTGGTCAGGATTCTCATGAGGTTGCAGTCAAGTTGTTGGCTGCAGCACAGTCTGCAGAAGGATGGATTGGTGGAGGATCTGCTTCCAAGCTCCATCAGCTATCTATTGACACTCACCTCCACACCACAGGGACTTCTCCAGGGACTGCCTCATGATATGGCCCATGGATTCCCCCAGAAAAAAAACATCTGGGAGAACATGAAAACAAGTGCATATACTCAAGCAGAAGCTTTTGACTTTTAATAGCATATCATTACTCTACAAGAATGATCATTTTGAGACCTTTTAAAACTCTGCCTGTGCTGAGTTCTGGAAATTGTCTCCAAGTTGACCCAGGGTAGTTGGTTACGGCTTCACTTGGTTTCCCTTTTCTTGTGCTGCTTCTAATAGATGATGACAGTACCCTTGTATACAATTTTCTAGTTGTTTTTGGCAGGAAGGAAAGTCCCACAATTACCCCTTCCTGGGTAGGAACAGAAGTCCAGAGACTATGCTTTATAATGCTAGTCACATCATGTGGGGCTTCACCTCAGCAGCACCAGTGACTTGCCACTTCTATCACTGGCCTGTGTTGTCTCTCAGACCCCATGTGTAACTTCTCTTCCTCCCGTTTTCTCCGTCATGGTTTCACTGACTCTGCTATTGCTTAGGCATTCCCAGCATAGCACTGCTTCAGTCTTTGCTCTTGCTGTTACCTCTGTCTAAATCACACATTCCCCAGACTGAATTCAAATCTCTGCCTAAATATTACTGATCACATAGGCTTTCTCTGATTATTTTGTGTAAAATAGTGCCTTCCTCCTCGTTTATTCTTTCAACAAATTTTTTTGAGAGATAGAGAAGGAGGCATATATACAGAGTGCCTATCTGTGGGTTCACTTCCCAAATGCCTGCACTGGTCTCAGGCAGGGTTGGAGGCTGAGTCTAGGAGCCAGAAATTCAATCCAGGTCTCCCAATTCTATGGCTAGAAGCCAATCACTTGATCCACCAGGAGGTGCATTAGTGGGAAGCTGGAGTTGGGAGCAGAGCCAAGTATTGATCCAAGTGCTCTGATTTGGGATGTGTACATCCTAACTGATGTCTTACCTGCTAGTCCAAATGCCTGCCTCTTGTTCATTCTTTATTTTACTTATTCTATTTTATTTTAATAGCACTTATCACAACCTGACATATTAAATATGTATTTTTTTGTCTCCCCCAACTGTAGTATAAACTCCAAGTGAAATAGTCCCCAGAACCATGCTTGACACATAGTAGAAATTCAACATGTATTTGTTCAATAGTTGAATAAGTAGCATACTCCATTCTGCAGCCAGGAGCAAGGAAATCCATCCTGATTTCTGACATGGATGGCAAAGATCCAAGCACTTGGGATGATTTTCTGCTGCTATCCCAGGTGCATTAACAGGAAGCTGGATTGGAATCAGAGCAGCCAGGAATATTTATTTTTAACTTTTCAAAAATTTATTTTGAGGGACACACACACACACACACACACAGAGAGAGAGAGAGAGAGAGAGAGAGAGAGAAACTCCTACCCTCTAGAGGTTCACTCCCCAAATGTTTGCAATGGCCCCTGGCTGGTGTTGAAGCCAGGAGCCAAGAATTAAATCTGGGTCTATCAAGTGGGTAGCAGGAATTCAATCACTTGAGCCATCATTGCTGCCTCCCAAGGTCTGAACTGGCAAGAAGCTCCAGTCAAGAATGGAGACAGGCATCTACCCAGGCACTCTAATATGGAATGAGGGCATCTTAACACTAGGTCAAATGCCCACCCCACATTTTGACAGTGGAAAACAAGATGCTTCCCTGAATTCGACTCCATTGTTTTCTATCCAAACTTGGATACAGAAGTCTTTTATTCTGTGTTCAACCTCTTCATGTTTTCCATACTACCAAATCAAAGGCTCAGTTACCATCCCAGGGTTCTGAACAGGAATGGAGCATGTCCCAGCTCCATTATACAAAATCCCCTAATTCCCTAGAGCTCACTTGTAGTTTTCATTAAGGGAACTCTCCAAATCCTCTTTTTTTATTTTTATTTTTTTGGCAAGTTGGTCACTTAAGCACTTATATGCCTAGCCCTATTGCTCTGCTACACACCACACACACACACACACACACACACACACAGAGAGAGAGAGAGAGAGAGAGAGAGAGAGAGATCTGGAATTGTTGAATTCTGGGCTCCTGGGACCTTCTGCCTTTGGCCTACAACACAAAAACCACGAAGTTCATAACTACATGCATATTCTGGCTATATTCTGGTTAGGAGGAAACTACCACATTTATTTTATTTTTTCAGTTTTCTGCTGCAGGGTAGACATATATAAATTAATGTTCCAATAGAGTAATTGGCCCAAATATAAGTAAATGAATGAATAAAAAGCCTATTCCTTAGATCTGTATCTCTCCTAGCCAGTCTTCAATGTTCTCTTCCCAGTAAAAATTTCTTTCCAAAAACTCCATAAAACTTTCTCTACATGTATATTCCTTACTATATTTTATCATTTTTACATAATTATCCAGTTAACTCCTTAGTTAAACTGTGAGCTCCTTGGGAACATAGTTTGTTCATCTGCTTTTCCTCACTATAGTATAGGCTGGATATTTTGCACCTAGTAAGACCTAGGAATAATTGTGAATACAATAATTTAGTTATTGTAATAATTAAATAAAGAAACAATATAATAATTGTAATGATGAAAATATGTTCCCAATTTTAGTACCAAATGTATAACAAATGTCATGCTAAAGGCTAGAGGCAGATTTCATGAGTGTTGAAAATGCTTCACTAGATTAATGCAGACATTGAGAAGATAGTTTCCCTTAATTAGTAATGTTTTATATTATTTTGAAAGAACCTTATACAAGGTAAATATTGCTTATGTTAATTAAAAATGGTTCTCTCAGAGGTAGGCAATATGATACAGGTCTTGCCATGTTGTTCAGACCATATATTTGCAACACTGATCTGTGACCATGATCAGTAGATTAATAAAACCAAGGACAGTAAATATTATAAATCATAAATTTTAATGAATTATTAAGCTTAATTCCTTAACTTCTGTGAGGAATATTTGTGTAAATAAGTACTGAATATTTTTCTTTTAAACTTTTGAACATGAGGCAGTCCTCATCCAAACTGTCATTGCAGCAGGCAGTGAAGACCCTGCAGGCCACTCTCTTCCAAAAGACATATTTGACTGATTATTTTTATATTTTTTTAATTTCAGTGAGGTAGCTACTTGTAAATTTTAAGTTGGCTTTAGAAGCGTGAATGAGCATGAGTGTGCATTATGACTCAGATGCGGCTATGTGCAAAGGATGACAATGCTTGACTTTCTTCTCTTTTTCCTTAATTAGAAAGAATAAAACTTCAAATTTTGAGTAAGCATTCATAAGCTTCTAATGAAATATGAAAATATGTCCCTGTTCTCTAAATATGTTTTACATAATTTTTTTACCATATTATAGCATCACTGTAACACAGTCTTAGATGTGTACATAAAAACTGATTCAGTGTTTTGGAATGATTTTTTTCTTATTTTCTAGGCTCACAGTGTCATATAGACTGTAATACATCTAGAAATTTGCAATGGCTTCTATTCAGTGAAGAAGTTTTAATGGTTTAATCTTACTAATTTTTGTTTTTTAACAGATATTTTCTTTTTTCCTTACTTTTGTGTTTCTTTTATTTTAATAGTTTATTTTATTTGAAAGGTAGAGAGAGTGACACAAAGAGAGACAGAATTACAGAGATCACTCATCTGTTGTTTCACTTCCCAAATGCTTACAACCGCCAGGGCTGGGGCAGGCTGAAGCTAGGAGTTGGGAATTTATCCAGGTCTCTCCTGTGATGGCAGGAACCCAACTACCTGAGTCTCCCAGGAAGCTGCTTCCCAGGGAGGGCATTAGCAGAAGCTAAAATCAAGAGCAGAACTCTGACTCTAACCCAGGCGCTCCACTATGCAATGTGGATGTCCCAACCAGCATCTTAACCATAGCTCCAAATGCCTGGCCCATTTCTTTTGTTTTGAAATATATGTTTTTTTAGGCTCCATGAAATAATCTTGAACTTTTCAGTTAAGATTTTATAAGAGACTCCAATACAGTCCAGACAAAATGTGGTTTGTAATTGTTTATTGGTTACTCAGAGATTTGAGGGTAACTTTGAAAATTATCTACAAAGGTGAGTTATAAGGAAATATTTACACCAAAGAGCACATTCTTAAATGTATTTGCAAACATGTATCAAATAAATGTTAAATATCAAAGAGACACCAAAATGGCAAAATAAGGAGGGAGCTTACTGCTCTTAAAGCATGGAGAGAATGAAATCTCAGGGAAGAGTTAGAAAAAGGCAGAGCAAACACCACGCAAATTAGAGGGACATTGTGGGTCTACGTGTAGGGTGTGGACACGCACAACTCAGGATCCCACAGCCAAGAGCCTCAGCACCAAATTCGGAGAGTAAGGTGAGACCAGCAGCCCAAGCCACGGGTGATAAAATTGCAGGAAGAGCCTGTGTGAGTCCAGCTTAGAACCCTGTGGGGGACAGTGCACCTGCCAACCTAGAGGGAAAAAAATGGAGGATGTTTTTCTCTCCCTGACCCCCTGGCACTGGCATCCTGTACCTAGCCAAGAGGGAGCGGATGCCATTTTGGACATATGTAACAGCTGTGTCAGCTTGTCCATGTGCCCAGCAACTAGCAGAGAGGAATCTGGCTGGGAGAATTGACAGGGGGTTGGGTGCTCTTGACTGTGGGAGCCTTGTGTGCTGGGACTGTGGTTGTATGTGAGTGCACAGGGTGTGACTGGTCTTTGAGCAGTCACTGCGAGTGACTCCACATGCTCAGGGCTTCCTGATTCCCTGGTGAGGGTCATTGCTGCGGGATCTGTGCTCACACTGAGGACTGCATGGATCCTTTGTGTGATTCTTGTGTCAGCATGAACAAATATTATACCCACTGGGGCTAGTGACCAGGCATTGATCTCCTCGGAGGAGAGGAGGTGAGCATGAGACTACACCAACGGAGATTAAACCTTCCCTCTAATTAAAAAAAAAAAAAAATCTACCACACCCAATCTAGGTGTCACCTTGGACAATCCCCTCACCCTGAAACACTGAACAGAGCTCCCTGACTACACCCAGTACACCCCTCAGGATATTCACTGAAAGAGCAGACACTCCACTAAGCCAGAGAGGCATAGTTCAAAGATAAAAGCCATCACAGAGAAAACAACAACAACAAATATCTCCACAAATGCCTCAAAATAAACAGTAATTCAAGAAACAAAAATAAGGAAGATAACATAATGCCTTCAAAGAAACACAACAACACTTCAATACTAGAATGTGAAAATGAAGAGACTGAAGAAATGCTGGAAACAGAATTAAAAAAATCGATCATAAGATTACTTAGAAGAAATCAGAAGCAAATCCATGAATTAAAGAAATCCATACATGACATGAATGAACATTTTTCCCATGAAATTGAGATTTTAAAGAGAAATCAGAATGAAATATTTGTGTTTTTTTTCACAAATAGGACATTTTATTTGTCACTATTAAAGTCTAAATTTTAAACAGATTCTTGGACGGGTGGTTTGTAGCCATCAGCTCGTTCGACTTTTGCACCCGTCTCATCCCCAGTGGCTTTTCCAGAACTGCTACCTTCTCCGTGAAGCTCCATGAATTTTCCCAATTCAAACTTGGGCTTCTTCAGCATCTTCACTTTTCTAACGAAGACATCATGGAGAGGATAAATAGATTGGCAAGCCTTCTCTATGTCTTTCCCAATGGTGTCTGGGATCAATTTATTGACTACTTCTTTCAAGTCATTTGTTTGCACCTCCCGTGTCATGATTTCCATCATCTTCTTCCGGATCTGGTGGACCTGCTGGTGCTGAGCATAGGAAGTCTTCCGTATCTGATTGTTGCATTTTTTGGTAAAACCAACACAGAACAGACGAAGCAAATAGCCATCGGTAGTCTTGACATCAACATGAGCTTCAATCATGGTCTGCCATTTTTTGACCATGGAGCACATTTTGTCACGGGTAAGATCCATGCCGTGGAAGTTAGTCAGGCAGTTTTTGCCCTGAACATCCTCCGTAATCAGTTTGAATTTTCTAAATGCAACTTCATTGTTCTGCAGGTCAGCAAGACTCACTTCAAAAACACGACCCTTGAGTCCATCAGACGCAATTTTGGTTCCTTGGGTCCTCGTGACCAGTGTTTTCCCAATATTTCGTATGTTGAACATAGCAGGTGCCTTCACATCATACCAATCTTTCTTAGAAAATGGGTCCACCACTTTCTTCTTGGCTCCCTTTTTGCCGCCTTTCGTAAGGCGCTTGTTCTTGCCGACCGCCATGGTGGTGCTCAGAGAGCCAAAAAGGAGAATGAAATATTTGAAATGAAGAATTCAATAGATCAAATAAAAAAGGCAGTGGAAAGCCTTAACAACACACTTGGTGAGTCAGAAGAAAGAATATCCGAGTTAGAAGACAAATCTCTAATTTTACAGTCAGACCAAAAATGAAGATGAAGAAGATGAAGACGACGATGAAGACAAAGAAGAGGAAGGAGAGGAGGAAGAAGAGGAGGAAGAAGAAGAAATAATTAGGAAACTAAACGACAGTTTTGGAGATTTATGGGATACTATCAAACAACCCAACATACAGGTCTTAGGAATTCCTGAAGGTGTGGAAAGAGAGAATGGTTTAGAAGGCCTTTTAAGTGAAATAATTACAGAAAACTTCCCTGATTTGGAGAAAGAAAGGGATATCGAAATTCACAAGGCAGACAGAACTCCTCATAGACATGACCAGAAAAGATCTTCACAGCAACACATTATAGTCAAACTTTCAACAGTAAAACAAAAAGAAAAGATTCTAAAATGTGCATGAGAGAAATGCCAGATTTCTTTCAGGGGATTGCCAGTTATACTCACAGTGTACCTCTTATCAGAAACCCTATAGGCTAGGAGAGAATGGCGAGATATATTCCAAGTCTTAAGAGAAAAAAAAACTGTCAACCCAGAATACTGTACCCTAATGCTGTCATTTATGTATGAAAGCTAAATAAAAACCTTCCATAACAAACAAATTGAAAGAATATGTCACTACTTGTCCAGCCTTACAAAAGATGATTCAGAATATGCTACACAAAGAAATACAAAAATATGGTCATCAGTATGAAAGAAGATGAAGGAAGAAAATCTCCCAGTAAAAGTACAAAGGAAAATCCAAAGTAAATAATAGGAATATTTATGCAAAAATGGCAGGGCCAAGTTGTTACTTATCAACAGTCACCTTGAACACAAATGGCCTCACCTTTCCAGTTAAAAGAAACAGACTAGCTGAATGGATTAAAAAACAAGAGCCATCTATTTTCTGCCTACAAGAAACACATCTCACCAACAAGATAATGCAGACTTAAAATGAAAGGATGGAAAAAGAAATTCCATGCTAACAGAAACAAAAAAAGAGCTGGTGTACCCATCCTAATACCAGACAAAATAGACTTTCACACAATAACTGTTAGACAAAGTAGGGCACTATGTAATGATTTAAGGGATCAGTTCAACAGGAAAGTGTGACTATAATCTAATTACAGAGCATCTTGCTATTTAGAAGAAATGTTAAGGGATCTAAAGGGAGACATAGATTCCCATACAATAGTAATGGGGGACTTCAACCCACTTTCAGCAATGGACAAATCAACCAGACAGAAAATCAGCAAAGAATCAACAGTTAATTGACACTGTAGACCAAGTGGACCTAATGGATATCTACAGAACTTTTCATCCTACAGTTGGTGAATACACATTCTTCTTACCAGTGAGTGGAACTTTCTCTAGGCTAGACCACAGCCTAGGCCATAAAGCAAGTCTCAGAAAATTTAAAAAAAATCAAAATCATAGCATGCATCTTCTCTGACAACAATGGAATAAAGCTGGAAATCAACAACTCAATTTCTAGAATATATCAAAACACATGGAGACTGAACAACATGCTCCTGAATGAACAGGGGGTCATAGGAGAAATCAGAAAACTGTTGAGATCAGTTTTTTTTCATACTATTTGTTGAACTCTTTACTTAGTATAGAGTTAATCCCTGTATAAAGTTAATTGAAAATAGATTTTAGTAAACAACTCGTTTGATTAAAAATCTTTAGAGTAATGATAGTAAAATTTTATAGAAGGGGAAAGAAAAAGGAGAAGGTTGCAGCCACACTCCAAGAGCTCATCTCAGTGATGTGGGACAGGTGACCAAAGAACACATGCTTCCTTACAATTAGCTCCTTCAGTAATAAAGGATAGGATTCAGACACAGAGAACAAGAGCTCCAAAGAGAAGAAAATGAAAGCAAATCAAAAATATTATATACTCCACAGTTAGCATTTCCTTTTGGGTACCTATTTTGTGGGCCTGTGGAGGAGGCTTTTGTAATGGACATGCCAACGGGAGCTACTACTATTAGGAACTGGTTCAGCTAATATATTAATCTATTAATTTTCTCTGTCAACTTTTAATTCACTTATCCTGGCTTGTATTTAATCAGTTTAGTTTGATGCCTAATTTTGTCCATATCTTGGTGCTTGCTTCCATGTATGTCTCCCCTATGACACTGTGAACATGTTGAGAGCATAGACCATGTCTGTCTTGTTCATCATGGTATTCCTATAGTAACTGGTAAGTAAATATGTTAAAATAATATGGAATTACTATCTGTTGAGCACTTACTATTTATCAAGTACTTTATTTATATTTTTCACATGTAATACTTCATAGGGGCCTTATAAGATGGGAGTGATCATTATCCATATTTTATAAATGAGAGAACTGGGCTCAAATAAGTTGTACATTATCTAGTTTGACAAGCCAGAGCTGATAAATGGTACCCAGGACACTAGTTCAGGAAACCATACTACAGTTTTCATTCTTATGGCTATTACTGTATAACATCTTCTTTGATTGTCTCAAAACATAGTGAATAAAATATTAGTGCCAGTGATAATGTATGTGGTTTGCTGGAAATTCACATCTCAGTAACTAAACGGGTTCATTGGGAAAGAAAACTTTAAATGTCAATAACCCTGGTTTTAGTAAAATCACACTATAACACACATTTCAGATTCCTATAATGTGGGGACACATGATTGTGAAGTAAACAGAATGACCAGTACCAGCCTGGGTTCTACCACAGGTGCCAGCAGTCCCACTGGGCCACCAGATTCCATCCTTGTGCTGGCTCTTGCTGCTGCCAGATGGCAACAGTCGTTGTGTGACACATCTGTGTCTTGTGGCTGCTGGGACATCTACATAGTGGCAATGGCTTCAACAATCTCCCAGGTAGTTGGCACCCTTTCCTTGCCTCTATTCAGGGAAACTAGCCACCAGAAACTTGTGGATGTGAAAACCACCTCCTGCCAATCTGTTGTCCCAGATGGAACTGCCCCACAATCCCTTCTTCATTGCCTCAGCCTCTCTTCTTTGTCACTGCCCCATTTCCCTTGTTCCCCTTAACTACCTCCTATGTAGCAGAAGAAACAACTGTAGGCTGCACTTACTTGAGACAGAAAGGTGGCTGGGAAGAGGAGGAAAACCAATAGACAATCCTACTCTTCAATTATGCTTTAGGGGTTGAGGATTTTAAGACAAGATTTTTCTGCTTTTGAAAATTAGGAAAACAAAACATTTATATTGTTTAATGAAAATACTGAGTTTGAAATAATCATTATATTTATGAGCACTTATATATCTCCTTAGAGTCTTACTGTATTTAAACACTTTGATGGCACTTAATTTATATTACCATTACATTTTGTTAACTGGTTCACTTAAGTAGGAGAAAGGGGAAAGTTGCTGTTTTAGAGAATGTTCTTTCCATTTCTGCATAACCCACATTTAACTTTTAAAACATTAATTACATTTGCAGTGAGGCAAACAAAGTGTTAGAAGGGCAGTCAAGCCTCATGTATTAGGGATAAGCTGGTGGCCTTTGAGAGTGCATAGAATGCACAATTATGCTGTGCATTGCATATTATTTTTCATTAATGTCTTTGAGGCAGCTCCAATAATTCAGAGCAGCTGATTCTACCTACTTTGCATCTTTTACCCCCTCCAACTGACCCCATGCCACAGAGCATAAAGTTTTTCACTGCCTATTATTGCAGAAGCCTTTTATAAAGATGTATTTATTTGAAAGTCAGGCACCCACACATAGATACCTTCCATTCTGGTTACTTTCCAAAAATCTGTAACAACTAGGGCTGAGCCAGACTGAAGCCAAGAGCATGGACAGCAGGAACTCAAGGACTTGAGCCATCACCTGCTGCCTCCAAGGCATATTAGCAGGAAGCTGGATCAAACAATGTGGCTGTGACTTGAACCAGTTGCATCCATATAAGATGTGACCATTTTATGGAGTAACTTAACCCACTTTGCCACCATGCCCACACCTGCAAAATATTTTAATTGGCAATCCAATGCTCTGTTTCAATTTTAGTGATTCTCAGTTGTACCTCTTAAAACTTATAGTAGCACAGTAGCCATGTGTCTATGGGTGAGGAAATAATGGAATTCTAAATACTTATCCAGCAATCTGTTCCGGATATGTAGCTATGTATATCTAAACAAATCCATCCCAGCTTAATGTGGGTGAGGTATAGCTGCACATACATAGCTGGAGTCTTTGTGAAATCATGCAAATAACACATAATTTTGAGTAACTTCGACTGTTATCCCAGCTGAACACTGCTGATTTGCTAAAATTATTTCTTATAAGTATTACAGACTTGCAATTTAAGTGTTGGATGTTGGATTTTCACCTGAAATGGCATTCAGAGCCATTTGATCATGGTGTTTTTCTGGGACATTGTTTCTTACTGCTTTTTGCCACTAGATGGAAGAAGTAGGTTAACAAAATGATATTTTCAGGGCTTCACTCAACTCTACCAAGAAACAACCACAAAACTGTCTTTAAAAAATAATGACAGTCTCAGCATTCTTTTATTTATTTGTTTTCTTCTGTCATATTTCTTTCCACATGAATACTGGATCTAAGAACCATATTTTTTATAGAGATTAATTTTCTTTTTACTGTTTTGAAGTACTGGGAATTTCAGAAGTAACCAAGAAAGAAAATAATTGCTAGCTCAAACAGGAGAGCTAAGTATTATGCAAAGATAGTGGTTAACAGCTATGCCACAAAGTCATTCTTAGTGTACATATTGTCCACACCCACATAAACATCAAACTTCATTCATTCAATTGCTCGCTAAAAAGTGCTGAGTGATTGGCATGTGGAAGATGCTAGATTAGGTGCTATGAACTGCACAAGGGATGATGGTTACAGGTCTGTGTATAAGATATTTACATTCTGTAGGAGAGATAAGCAATAGGCAAGCCAAACCCAAATATACACACTTCTAGAATAAGGTGGAAGTGGTTAAAAACCAGAGAAACAGGTGTGATTTTTTGGACACACAAATGGATTGGGAGGGTGGTTTGTAGTATCACTTTTACTTGAGAATGTGAGGGATGACTTCATGCCAAAACTGCAGTTACAACAGAAGCTTGATGAGAATGAGGCAGAAAATGACATTCTATAGACAGAGTCAGAATGAACAAAGGCACAGATGCAGGGAATAGCAATTAAAAAAAATGTAAAGATGAAAAGACAGTACCTTTTGACAAGCAATTTAAAAATTTCCATTGTCCTTTGTATTTTTAAGCAGATGATATGGATGTAAGCTTGTAAGCTAATGCACCATGCAGACAAGGAGAGAAGGAGTTCTAGAAAATGAGGCTTCAGTTCAGAAATGGAAGATCACCCGAGAGGAAATAGCCTGGAAATGGGATTTCTAGCATCCGTCTGATGCCAGTGTTTAATCGGATGTAGGTTTGCTTTGCATGTGGGTCTGGAAATTGATGGGCAGACTCTGTAAGGGAATTATGAGTACTGACTTACAAAGGCAAGCTTCCTGCTGCTTCTAGTCTCTTTCATTACTGTTAAACGTGTTAGGAAGGAGGCTAAGGTGGTAAACAGTGTCATTTGACTCTAAGGAACCAATATTTAACCTTTAAGACAACACACTGTACCACCTACCTTCTTACCTAGTAGTCTATTCATATGAATGATCAAAGAATTCTATTTGAGCTGCTGAAGGTAATGAGCTTGAACCCTGATATTATGTGTGGCTATAAAATTATCCAGCTTTTAAATCCAGCTACAGATTCTGATTTTATGACCTCCTGTGGAACTGTAGCTACAGGTTAACTAAAGGTTATGAAGTAATATTTCCTTTTTATGGTTGCAAATTCACTGCCTTGTAATTTCAGAGATCACCTTGTTCTACAGTGGGACAAGCTTTATAGTATTATAATTTTGCATAACTCAATGAGGATCTTGCAACTTTTCCTTTTCTAAATTCAGATTTTCTGTTGTTTCTATGACTTGTTTGTATCTAGTTCTTCACTGTTTTAAGTGCTAGAAATAGATGCAGTAGACTTTTAAGCCTCATTTTCCTATTTTGTTCTATATCTTGCTTACAAATAAGCTACAGTTAAAACCCAAAGTTAACTATTATTTTATATCGTAGTAAGTAAACCATTAAATCCTATTTAAATTTTAGGTTTGTGAGATACTGTATGAGTTACTAGATTATCTAAAATAGATATATATAATTTCAAATTAAAAAGCTTCACTTTTTTATTCTACAAAGCAAATGTGGTCAATAGCTATATATTAAAAATAACAATCCTGATAATTTTAATATGCTTGTGAGATGATATTAAGCCATATTTGGATCTCATTAGAAGAAGTTAACAGTTTTATTTTACTTCTCATTTTTACTTATACTTTACAAATCACAAGCTGACTCTCCTACAAAGACAATGATAGCAATTTAGTTTTTTGCTTTTCTGCCCATCAACAATTAAAATCTTTGAAAAATAATAACTCCCATTAGTATTATGTATGAAAAAATATAACTTCAAATGTACTTATCAGAAGGATAAAAATGGCTTCTGAAACATACGTGAGTAATTGGCTTTCTTTTAGGGCTGTGTATTCATAGGCAAAGCAGAGAATAGAGGCAATTATATGTAAAAGCTGGGAAAAATTTTATACTCTGTAATTGAAGAAATGATATAGCAAGGAATTGTTAGCCTCATTATCCAAACAGTGTTTACATTGATTGTATTGATCCAGTGAATTACTTTCTGTGATTCTTTGCCCGTATAGATGCAGGTAGGAAGTCTAGAAATACTGCTCTTTAGTTCTGATACATCTCTGCCCTAACTTTAATGCAGCTTGATTTCCTATTATTATCATTTGAAGATCATTGGTGATTTTTCTACAGTGATTTGTTTCAACAGATATCTGTCAAGAAAGGTTATACAGCTAAACAAAACATAGCCATTAAAAGAGTTTTATCTGCTCTTTTATTGACTTTTAGACGTTTATTTCTTCCAGTTTAGAGAAATTTAATTCTAACTTTCAGGAATCGCAGCAATTTTTGGCAAAATAACCCCTATTATAGGTAGAACAATATATCCTCAGTGGAAACCTGATTAAAAAACAAACCTGATTTTAAAAAGCAAAAAATTCAACTAGCCAAGTCAAATCCTGTTGTGTGGACTACTGGAATCAAATGGGAACTTCATGTACTTAATAAAAAGCAGACTTTAAGTAGTTGAGAATTTGCTAAATAAATATCAAGCTATTTTAGTAAGAGGCCAACATCATAATTATACCAGCAATTGAGCATTAGATTGCCTAAGAAGGCTGTATATGGTGTTTTTGTTTTTGCATGTAAGTTTTATTTTATATTCAATATAGGTTTGATAAAACAGAAATCTCATAGCCAGCGTTGTGGCTTAAACTGTCACCGTCATATGAGTACTAGTTTGAGTCCCTGCTGCTCTGCTTCTGATTTAGCTCCCTGTTATTATGCCTGGGAAAGCAGTCCACAATGGGAGACTCAGATGACGTTCCAGGCTCCTGGCTTTGGTCCGGCCCAGCTCTAGTTATTGCAACTGTTTGGGGAGTGAACCAATGGATGGAAGATCTCTGTTTCCTTTCTGTAACTTTGCCTTTAAAAATAAATAAATAAATCTTAAAAATAAACAAGGAATCTCAAGGCTGGGCGTTTGATACAACAGTTAAGTCATTTCTTCAGACACCCACGTCACATATCAAGTACCTAGGATAGAGTTCCAGTTCCGTTACCAATTCCCATTTCCTCATGATGCAAACACTAGTAAGCAGCAGATGATGGCTCCAATACTTGGGTCTCTGCCACTCATGTGGTAAACCGAGATTAAGTTCCTGTCTTGTGACTTCAGCCTGGCCCAGCTCTGGCTATTGCAATCATTTGGAGAGTGAATCAGCAGATGGAAGCACTCTCTCTGTCTCTCTGCCCTTGAAATAAATACAAATTAACAAATAAATAATTTTAAGAAAAGTATAAAAGAATCTTGCTTAAATTTCATAGGAGACAATATTTGAATACTAGCATAAGAAAAATGTCTTACTTGTCCATATATATTTATTTTATTCTGTTCCATAAATTTTCTTATTGGTGCTTTATATTTCTAAACTACATGACAAAATAATTGAAATTTCCTACACTAAAATAATGACTATTTTGACACTTTGAATTTACCAAAGGTGATAGTTTTACTGAAATTTTGTGGTATCCCAAAGAAATGCCATTGACCATGTTGGAATATTAGAAGAACCATAATCTTTTTTAAAAGAAGGAAAAAATTGGGGATAGTACATGTAAAAAATTATTACATTTTTCCTAAGCAAAACTAGTTCAGAGCTTGACACAATTTCGTAAAGTTTGGTGTAAAAGAATAGTCATACTACTGAATATGTGGAGTTTTAAACTTTTGTGTATGAAAATTTATTTTGCATTGATGATAGCATTGCTTTCTAAATGGCTGTTTAGACCTATAGCATTCAATACTTATGGTAATTTATTCTTGGCTCTAAATTTTTCTTTCTTTCAGTCAGAATCACTTTGGTTAATTTTCTTTACATAATGAAGAATGAATAATTGCGAAGGCATGAGTGTATCTAGCACTAGGAGATTCAAGAAGTATTATGTTGTAAAGAGGAAATAAAGTGTTCCATTGAATTGAGTTCAATTCTATTCTTTAAAATTCTTTTTCTCTTACAGATATTGCATGAGAAGCATTTGAAATAAAGACCATAACTTTAAAAATAAAAGCTTACTAGTGTAGTTAGGGAGAAAATGGGATAGAAAAATAAGTTGTGAATAAGACTTCCAATGTCTTAGCTTATTTTTGTGCTCTGCATCCTCTGGAATGATTTTTTTTTTTCTGAAACATAAACCTCACCAGTACATTCCCTGCTTAAGCCCTTCCATGTCACAAATGGCTTCAATATGAACTCTGATGTTCACCTCATGATCTGCACCCCTTTCTACCACTACTTTTCTCACCGCATGTACCTTCTGCCACATTTATGTCTGATCTGCCTTCAGCGTTCACATGACTCTGGACTTGTCTCCTGCTATTCCCTCCATTTGTAATGCGCTTCTATTTCCTTTCCTTTTCTGCTTCTACACATGCCGTGAAGTCTCCAGTCTTGCAATTTCCACCATCAGAACTAGTGGCTCCTTCCTAGGTGGCAGTGCTTCCACAACCTTAGTCATTGTGTAAAACTTTGTGACTCACAAAAAATTCCTTACTAGAGTGATAACAGAAGGATAGTCTGTATTGTCTTTTTCTAAAAATTATTTTTGAAACCCCCTTTTTATTTATTTCTATTCTTCAAGTCTAATCACTGATACCAGTTTTGAAGACTGTGTGGAGTAAAAATAAAAGTTCCATGGTGAAAAAAGTTTAGGAAACACTGCCAACTCTATTTATCCCTTCGGGGATCACTATGAGTATTATCGTATTAGTGACTCTTCTGAAGAATTTTAGAATTTTAAAATGACTTTATTTTTATTAACCCAACACCTCCAAACAAATTTGACCACTGTAATTGTTAAAAAGATTTATTTATTTGAAAGGCAGAGTTACACAAAGAGAGGAAGGGAGGGAAGGAAGAGGAGAGAGAAAGAGAAAGAGAAAGAACTCCCCAAATGGTTGCACCCGTGGCCCAGGCTAAAACCAGGGACTGTAGCACCATCCAGGTCTTCCGTGTGGGCTCAGGGGCCCAAGCACTTGAGCCATTTTTCACCACTTTCTCAAACACATTAACTGGGAGCTCTATGGGAAGTGGAGCAGATGGGACTCAGACTGGCACCCACATGGGAAGCCAGTGTTGCAGGTGATGGATTAACTCAGTGCCCCACAACACTGGTCTCAACCATTGTAATTTAAAAATGTAATGGTAAATAGTATATAGGGAATCATAAACTGTAATAACAATGACAACTACCATAGTACTTACCATATTTCCAGATGATATTTTAACAATTCCTTTTTTTTAAACTTTTATTTAATAAATATAAATTTCCAAAGTACAGCTTTTGGATTACAGTGGATTTACCCCCCCCCCCCATAACTTCCCTCCCAACCGCAACCCTCCCATCTCCTGCTCCCTCTCCCATTTCATTCACATCAAGATTCATTTTCAATTATCTTTACATACAGATGATCAGTTTAATATATATTAAGTAAAGATTTCAACAGCTTGCACACCCACAGAAACACAAAGTTTAAAGTACTATTTGAGTACTAGTTATAGCATTCATTCACATTGTACAACACATTAAGGACAGAGATCCTACATGGGGAGTAAGTGCACAGTGACTCCTGTTGCTGACTTAACAAATTGACACTCTTGTTTATGGCGTCAGTAATCACCCTAGGCTCTTGTCATGAGTTGCCAAGGCTATGGAAGCCTTTTGAGTTTGCTGACTTCAATCTTATTTAGATAAGGTCATAGTCAAAGTGGAAGTTCTTTCCTCCCTTCAGAGAAAGGTACCTCCTTCTTTGATGGCCCATTCTTTCCACTGGGATCTCACTTGCAGAGATCTTTCATCTATATCTTTATTTATTTATTTATTTTGCCAGAGTATCTTGGCTTTCCATGCCTAAAATACTCTCATGGGTGGCCGGCGCCGTGGCTCACTAGGCTAATCCTCCGCCTTGCGGCGCCGGCACACCGGGTTCTAGTCCCGGTCGGGGCGCTGGATTCTGTCCCGGTTGCCCCTCTTCCAGGCCAGCTCTCTGCTGTTCCCAGGGAGTGCAGTGGAAGATGGCCTAAGTCCTTGGGCCCTGCACCCTATGGGAGACCAGGATAAGCACCTGGCTCCTGCCATCGGATCAGCGTGGTGCGCCGGCCGCAGTGCGCCAGCCACGGCGGCCATTGGAGGGTGAACCAATGGCAAAAGGAAGACCTTTCTCTCTGTCTCTCTCTCTCACTGTCTGCTCTGCCTGTCAAAAAAAAAAAAAAATACTCTCATGGGCTCTTCAGCCAGATCTGAATGCCTTAATGGCTAATTCTGAGGCCAGAGTGCTGTTTAGGACATCTGCCATTCTATGAGTCTGCTGTGTATCCCGTTGGATCATTCTCTCCTTTTTAATTCTATCAGTTAGTATTAGCAGACACTAGTCTTGTTTATGTGATCCCTTTGACTCTTAGACCTATAATTATGATCTATTGTGACTTAAAATTGATCACTTTGACTAGTGAGATGGTGTTGGTACATGCCACCTTGATGGGATGAATTGGAATCCCCTGGCACGTTTCTAACTCTATCTTTTGGGGCAAGTCTGATTGAGCATGTGCCAAACTGTACATCTCCTCTCTCTCTTAATTCCCACTCTTATATTTAACAGGGATCACTTTTCAGTTAAATTTAAACACCTAAGAATAATTGTGTGTTAATTAAAGAGTTCAACCAATAGTATTAAGTAGATAAAAAAATGCTAAAAGGGATAAAGTATTACATTGTTCATCAACAGTCAGGACAGGGGCTGATCAAGTCAGTTTCTCATAGTGTCCATTTCACTTCAACAGGTTTCCTTTTTGGTTCTCAGTTAGTTTTCATACATTAATTCTAGATACCAGTTTTATCCTCATTTCATAGATTAGAAACCTGAGGCATAAGGTATCTCAGAAAATTTGCCCAAGGAAATTTAAGTTGTGTAGGTATACTTTGAACCCTACTGCTCTGAACATAGAACTTGATTTGTTTGTTAAAAAAGTATTTATTTATTTATTTTATTAATTGAAAATGAGAGAGAGAGAGCTCAATCTATCTATTGATTCACTTCCCAAATGCCTGTAACAGCTGGGGCTAGGGTGGGCCAAACTAGGATCATGGAACTCAATCCAGGTCTATCTCTTGGGTGGCAGGGATCCAACTTCTTGATCCATCATTTGCTGCCTCCAAGGGTGCACATTAGCAGCAAGCTGGAATCCTGAATGCAGCTGACTCAAACCACGTACTTTGTGTGGGATGTTGATGTCCCAAGCAGCACCTTAACCATGGCACCAGACACCCACTCTGAGAACTCACTCTTAACTACTATTCTAAACTGCCTCACGTGCCTAATGCCTACTCTCTGTAGGAATTCTGTGGAAATAATTTTTTTAGGAAATCAGTTTGGGAAACAAATGCAGCAGAATGTTATGTATGGGAAACAGATTAATTCCTTTACCTTTAATATTCATAAGTTCCTGAGGAAGTTACATTGCGTTTTTAAAAATTGTTTGCAGTAATGTTCAACATAAAATTTTCTTTTTATAACATATTAGACTTCTTTTCCTCAAGGCATGATCTTTATAAATATTGACTTTTTTGAATTTTTCTGAATTAAATTTCTTAAGATGAAAATCATTTTACATTTGCAGTTGTTTAATCAGTTTTTTTGAACAGCAAAACTAAACAGTAAATGGGGCCAGTGCTGTGGCGTAGGGATTGAAAGCTGCTACATCCCATATGGCTGCCAATTCAAGTCCTGGCTGCTCCATTTCTGATCCAGCTCTCTGCTATGGCCTGGGAAAGCGGTGGAAGATGGCCCAAGTCCTTGGACCCCTGCACCCATGTGAGAGACTCGGAGGAAGCTCCTGGCTCCTGGCTTCAGATTGGGGTAGCTCCCGCCATTGCAGCCACCTGCATCTGGGGAGTGAACCAGTGGATGGAAGACCTCTCTCACTCTGCCTCTGCCTCTTTGTAACTCTTTCAAACAAAACAAAACAAAACAAAACAAAAACAAACAAACAAAAAAACCTAAACAGTGCCTCAAGGTGTAACTCTGCCTGTAAGTTTTCTATGCATATTAAAAGCTTCTTGCTTTCTCAATCGTCTTGAAAAAAAATCATTGAATTATCAAAAAGTCTATCTGGTTTACAAAATATGTGGGAGTCTTACCAATATTTATTATTATAGACATCAGGCCAAATTCAAGGCATTAGAAAGACTATGCATTTCCTCTGAAACATAAAATCACACAGAATATTGAGTTGTTGATGTTTTATTAAGGCTGACCCACTTCCTGACTTAGGTTCTTCATGACTTGTGCCTTTTCATGAAACCGCTGTTCTGAATTTCAAAACAGTAAAGAGTTTATAGTATTGCTATGTTATGTTATCCAATATTTTATTTCTTTTTAAAAAGATTTACTTATTTGAAAGAGTTACAGAGAGAGAAAGGGGGGGGGGGCAGAGAGAGGGAATATCTTCCAACTGCTGATTCGCTTTTGAAATGGCAGCAATAGCCAAGCCAAGGCCAGGCCAAAGCCAGGAGCTTCATCAGGGTGTGCTACATGTGTGGCAGGATCTCAACTTTTTGGGCCATCTTCTGCTACCTTCTCAGGCACATTAGCAGGCAGCTGGATTGGAAGTGAAGCAGCTGGAACACAAATGGGTACTCATGTGGGATGCCAGCATAGCACCATAGCAGGCAGTGACTTAACATGCTGTGCCACAAAGCCAGCCCCTATCCAATTTTTTTTTTTTTTAACATTTATGACCCTTATTAACTCTCACACACACACACACACACCCTATGCTTGATAGGTCCTATGTCTGAGTTAACAAGCAAAGTTTAGAATTTCCTAATACGATGAAATCTGAACTCCAAAACCTTTGTTTTACATTTTAAAGTTTCTACATTTTAAAGTTTTAAAATGTAAAAGAATGTATTCAACTCTGTGGCATCACCCTTATACAAAGTGTCTACAAGGCATAGATTGTTCTAACCCTCAATGTGCTATGATGGTTTCTCTAGTGCTTGGTAAGCAAACACTATTGATACCTGGAAAGATATCAAGGAGTATGATTGGGAGGTGCATTGCATAGTTATAGCTTTATAAAAAGAAATAATTGTTTAAATAGTCACTTTGGATAGATACCATATCACCAAATTTAAAAAAGCACTTACCATTTTCAGTGTATTGAGTCACATAAATTCTACTTGTTGAAAATTGTATACTGGACTTTTTTCTGTAATAGATGTTCATCTCAGGATGTTCTAACCTCAAATTAACCACATCCACAGATTTCTCTCCCTTTTTTGTTCCTTAAAGTGCTTATTCATTTTGTCTGCTTCTCACAAAGCTTGCTATATGATTTTCTAGGATGTGAAAGTTAACAAATTCACTTAGATGTAGCTGTCACTTAATCTATATTTTTAAAAATCATGTATTTTGTGTTTTTATCCTTTGATGATAAAAGGAAATTGCGTACATTAGAAACATTTAGAAATTTAAAAAGACAAAGAAAAATAAAAATTATCTATAATGCTGCTACCCAGTAAAAGTTACTGTTTACCTGTGGCTGTGTAACTGGTTGACTCTAGTAGCTGTCAGTTGGGCATCTCAGTGCTGAGAATGAGCAGCTGAATTTTTATCTTACAGTGTCCTTTTTTTAAATTTTCAATTATCTTTATATACAGAAGATCAATTTAGCATATATTAAGTAAAGATTTCAACAGTTTGCACCCACACAGAAACACAAAGTGTAAAATACTATTTGAGTACTAGCTGTAGCATTAATTAAACACCTAAGAGTAATTGTGTATTAATTACAGAGTTCAACCAATAGTTTTAAGTAGAACATAAAAAATACTAAAAGGGTAAAGTATTAAGTTTTTTTTTCTCTTTTTTTTCTGTTTCTTTTTTTGTTTGTTTGTTATATAGTTATTTTTTTTTTATTTAAAAAATGTGAATTTACAAAGTGCAACTTTTGTATTGTTGTGGCTTCCCCCCCCAACCTCCTTCCCTCCCGTGGCCCTCCCCTCTCCCACTCCCTCTCCCATCCTGCCCTTCATCGAGTTTCATTTTCAATTACCTTCATATACTGAAGATCAACTTAGTATATACTAAGCAAGGATTTCAACAGGCTGCACTCACACAACCGCACAAGGTATAGGGTATTGTTCGACTAGTAGTGTTGTTTTTAAGTTTCATAGTAAAAACACATTAAGGACAGAGATCCTACATGGGGAGCATGTACCCAGTGACTCCCGTTGTTGATTTAACAATTGGCACTCTTATTTATGACGTCAGCAATCACCCGAGACTCTTGCCATGAGCTGTCTAGGCTATGGAAGCCCCTTGAGTTCACCGACTCTGAACTTGTTTAGTCAAGGATGTATCACAGTGGAGGTTCCTTCCTCCCTTCAGAGAAAGGCGCCTCTCTCCTTGATGGCCTGTTCCTTCTGCTGGGGTCTTGTTCACCAGGATCTTTCATTTAGATTGTTTTTTGCCACCATGTCATGGCTTTCCATGCCTGTGAGACCCTCATGGACCTTTTAGCCAGGTCCGAATGTCCCAAGGGTTGATTCTGAGGCAGAAGTGCTGCCATTCTATGAGTCTGCTGTGTGTCCTGTTTCCCCCGCAAGATCATTCTCTCCCTTTTAATTCTATCCTTCATTAGTTGCTTACACTGGTCTTATTTGTGAAATCTCATCGACACATACCCTATCTTTTTGATCTGTTTTTTATTTATACTTATCATTTACCAAGTGCGCTGGCATTGGTACCTGCCTCCTTGGTAAGACTGAGTTGAAATCCCCTGGCACATTTCTAGTTCCACCATTGGAGGTAAGTCCGAGTGAGCATGTGCCAACCTATATATCTCCTACCTCTCTTATTCCCACTCCTATGTTTAACAGAGATCACTTTTCTGTTAATTTTAAATGCCTAAGAATGATTGTGCATTGATTACAGAGTTCAACCAGTGGTCTTATGTAGAACAAACAGAGCAACAACAACAACAACAAAAATACTAAAAGGAATAAAATAGTAAGTTGTTCCTCAACAGTCTAGACAAGGGCTGATCATTTCATTGTCTCTCATAGTGTCCATTTCACAGTGTCCTTTTACAAGTTTGAACCCAGAATGCTTCTGCAATTATTGTGCATGTACATGGTCCTGTGCACATTTGATCATACAATGTCTAAGATCATAGTGCAGTATTTTTTAAGCACATTACCATATTGTTATAGAAAATTAGCAGAAGTTGTGAACATTAGGTTCTTCCCATCTCCTGTCTCAAGTTCCTGGTCAGATAATTTGCATTCCATTGCATTGCTCTCCATTCAAGGGAAAAGGACAAGTAGCAAAGGGAACCACCATGCTAATGTTGGCTTTGTTACTACCAGCATTGCTGAGTTGCTTCATTAATTTGTATGTGTACACTTGAGCTTTGGTGCATTCATCAGACAGAAATGAACCTCATATCTTTAACTGAAGCAATGTGTGACATGATAAAGAAGGCCAAGCCAAGTGAGGCATTTTCAAGCATTGGATCCTTATTGCCAAGTCATGCTGTACAAGCCTAGAGTAAATTGGTTGTTTTAAATAACAATAGCAATGACTAACACTAATATAATGCTTATTCTGTGTCAAATACTGGTCTAAGCATTGTCCACATTTCTAGTCTTTTAACTCTCCATAATTCATTTCGTAGAAGAAACATGTATCTCTGTTGAGTAACTTGACCAAGTCTCAGACTTAGTAAATGGTAGAGTCTAAATTTGAATTCAGGCAGACTGGCTTCAAAGTGATACTCTTTTAGTCTTTATAATCATTGTTGGTGTTAGCTGGAGTTAATATAATTTCTTCAAAATTGGTTATTTTCTAACTTTACTTTTATTATTTGTGTACAAATTCACATCTGAAAGAGAATGGTTCTAATTATTAAAAGCCAATTATTTTTCATTCTTAATTTTTTAAATGTTTGTTTATTCAGTTTTATTTATTTAAAAGGCAGAGAGAAGTCTTTCAATCTTCCATCTACTGGTTTATTCCTTAAATTCTCATAATACCCAGGACTGAGCTAGGCCAAAGCCAGGAGCCAGGAACTCGATCTGGGTCTCCCAAGTGCGTGGCAGAGACTCAAGTACTTGAACCATCATCTGCTGCCTCTCAGGTGCATGTGAAAGATGCTGGATTTGAAGTGGAGTAGGAACCTGATTCCAAGTAGTCCCTTAACCTGCTGCACCACAGCACCCACCCATGTTTTGCATTTTTACTCATAAATGTAAAATGAAAAATAGTGCCTTTGGTTGAAAATCTTCAATGTTCATTAGACTTGAAATATTTTTACTTATAAACTTATACTGTCCCTGTATATATTTTGTAACAAAGTACAATAAAAGGTTTTGTTAATCAGAATTCTTTTAATTATCAATGAGAGAAGTATAACTCAAAGAGATTTGAGTAAGAACAAAATTATTGTCTCATGTTTTTTGTTCAGAAGTGAATTAGGCCGGCGCCGTGGCTCAATAGGCTAATCCTCCGCCTGCTGCGCCAGCACCCTGGGTTCTAGTCCTGGTCGGTGCGCCGGGTTCTGTCCCAGTTGTTTCTCTTCCAGGCCAGCTCTCTGCTGTGGTCCAGGAGTGCAGTGGAGGATGGCCCAAGTCCTTGGGCCCTGCACCCACATGGGAGACCAGGAGAGGCACCTGGCTCCTGGCTTCGGATCAGCGCGGTGCGCTGGCCTCATTGCGCTGGCCTCAGTGGCCACTGGGGGGTGAACCAACGGGAAAAAGGAAGACCTTTCTCTCTGTCTCTCTCTCTCTCAATGTCCACTCTGCCTGTCAAAAAAAAAAAAAAAAAAAAAAAAAAAAAAAAAAAAAGAAGAAGTGAATTAGCTGGTGTGTCTCAAAGTTGCCCCAATCCAAAGACTGAAATGATATCAAGGCTACTTCTCTCTTGCTCTGTTCCTTTCTCATACTCCCATGTCTAACCCCCATTCATCTCTACTTCCCTTCCACATCTGTATGCATGTGTCTGTTTATTGTTTCCTCCTGCAGGAAGGGGCTTCCACCATTTGGTGGTGCTGAGTGAACTGATACAAGAGGTTGAAAATTTGCAACAATTATAGCTTAGCTCCCTTTGAGGAAAGAGAGATTTCTTCCGTCCACTTCAGCACATAATGAGGATAAGACTTCTGTGGTGCATTAATTGGTAGCATTGCCAGGATAACATAGTTGACAGGGAGAGGAACTGCTCTTCAAAACAGTGAGGATTCTGAGAAAAAGAAATAACAGCTGAAGAGAGAAATGACTGTTGTCTATTGGACCTCATCACATCCAGTACATTCGTTATGTAATTCCTAAACATAAATCCTTGGAGGCTATTCAATTCTTGCTTTGTTGCTTCTTTTCTAACTGGAACTCTGCCTTTTTGGCAATTTTTTCCTGGAGTACTGAATGTAAATACAATTACAGATACATAAATAATTTTCACTAGATATCAGAAACTCCTGGAATATGTTTTTGGGAGATAAGACTGAAGTTGTTGGTGTTTAAATTTTATATGTTGAAAACATTTGTCTTATGTAGTTTCAGAGAATAATAAGCAAGATCAAGATTTTCTCAGTTTGAATTTTTCAAGTTGTTATGTGTTCAGACTTCTCTTAGTGTCTAACAGATGTGCTGAATTAACTCACTACATTAATTGCCAATTCGAAGATTTTATTATTTAGATTATATATAAAGGTCGGCATTTTTGTATAAGTAATTATGGCCTATATTTTACTGCTTATCTTGTCTTTCTAAAGCAATATCTTAGAAGAAAATATATTACCTTTATATGTTAAACCCCCTCTTCCTTCAGGAGTGGGGAACATCTGGCCTGTGGGCTGCATAAGGCCCATGAAACTATATATAATCTGGTCTTGCCTAGGCAACTGCAGGCAGGACTCAAAATTCAAGAAATCTATAGCAGGCTAATTTTTAAATTGATAATTTTGTATGACCAATGAATGATATAAATATCCGAATGGCCCTTGGCCACTTCTGAATATATTTTTCCATGTAGCTTCTAATTCTTGACATAAATGTCATAAAGAAAATGAAGTCATTTTTATAGAAAATATATCTTGAATACAGATTCAATTATTTAAAACTTTTTTTAGTATTTACTATTTTCTAGATACTATTTTAGGCAATGATGATACGTAAGTGAAAAAAGCAAAAATTCCTTTTATGGAATAATTATTCAATGAATTTATAGTACATGAATTTTAATATGAATGGTTATATTATTAGGATCATCTTATAGACACTATGTGCTTGACTTATAGATAACATTTTGTTAAATTGAAATATATTTATCCTAAACTTGTCTATATTTTAGCCATTTTTTAAAAAATGATATAATTTATTTGAGAGGCAAAGTCACACACACACACACATACACATACACACTAAGTGGGGAGAGAAAGAGAGAGAGAGAGAGAGAGATCTTCTATCTACTGGTTTTCTCCACCAAATTGTTGCAATGGCCAGGTCAGGGCCAGGATGAAACCAATAGCCAGAACTTTATTAGGGTCTCCCACATGGGTGGTAGGGGCCCAAGTATTTGTGCCAGTTGCATTAGCAAGGAGTTATATTGGAAGCAGAGCAGCTGAGACAAGAACCAGAGCTCTAATATGGGTTGTAGAGCAACCAGTACAGGAAACAGCACTCTGATATATGATGTTGCTGGTGTTGCAAACAACAGCTTAACCCCCAACGCCACAATGCCAGCCCCTGAAAACGTTTGACCTAAAGCTGTCTTCACGTATATAGAACAGTAGCTTAATATGTAAACAAAGTTTATCTTAAGAGTTTGCCCTTGTTTCAAAACAACCAAGTTTCAGCTAATCATGGAAGTTGAACCTCAATCAGTCATTGCCAGCTGATCAGACCATGTCCTTATAAGGTAAATGCCAACCACAGCAATTCATGTCATTTCTGTATGTCATTTCCTTTTCTCTGGTTAAAAATATAATCCTGTAGGTGTGATAGTGTTGGGCCCTCTGGACTATCAGTGATCTGGAATGCTGCCCAATTGTAGAACCCTTCTTTGTGTAAATAGTCTTTGTTAAATTTTATTAAATACAATTGATGTCAGTTCTTTTAATAATTTATTGAGGACTTACTATATGCCAGGCTATGAAACTGAGGAATAAAAAAACTGAAGTATACTAAATGGCAGAGCAGGGATTCAAACACAGATTTCTCTCACTTGTAAGCCCATACTTTTATTTATTTATTTCAAAGGAAAAGTTACATAGAGAGAGAGAGGCAGTTTACTTCCCCAAATTTACTGGTTTACTTCCCTAAATGCAATTGTCCAGAATGGACCAGGCTGAAGCCAAGAGCTTCATCCATGTGGGGCAGGTGCCCACGTACTTGGACCATCTTTTGCTGCTTTCCAGGTTTATTAGCAGGGAGCTGGATCAGAAGTGGAACAGCCTAGACATGGACCAGTGAACGTATGGGATGCTCGTGTTGCAGGTGGTTTAACTCATTACACCACAATGCCAGCCCCTAAACCCACACTTTTAGTGTTTTTTTTTTTTTTTTGGACAGGCAGTGTTAGACAGTGAGAGAGAGAGAGAGACAGAGAGAAAGGTTCACTCCCCAAATGGCCGCTACTGCCGGCACGATGCACCAATCCAAAGCCAGGAGCCAGGTGCCTCCTGCAATTGGGTCAGAATCCAGTGCCCCAACCGGGGCTAGAACCCGGGGTGCCTGCGCTGTAGGTGGAGGATTAGCCAAGTGAGCCGTGGTGCCGGCCTTAAACCCACACTTTTAACCACAGCATTGTTTCGCTTCCAGTTCCCAGAGCATTGGTTCAGTAGAGGCTCAATACATAACTTTGAATAAAAGTATTTCTGAGCTTTAGTTGTGACAATGGCATTATGTTAGGCAGTAGTGGTGCAAAAATGAGTGTGACATAATCCTTTATCTTGTTTGCCATTGACTAAGAAGTGATAGAATCTAGGGCAAATTTAAATATAATCATGGTAGAAGTCAAAGGATAGCATGTTATAAACTAGGAGAGTAAATTACCCCATGATTATAACTTGAATCAATCAAGGGATCTAAAATTACTACTATAAATGATGAATTAATGGGATTTTCAATTCCTACTTAATAAATCTCTCTTTTTTTTTTTTTTTTTTTACAGGCAGAGTTAGACAGTAAGAGAGAGAGAGACAGAGAGAAAGGTCTTCCCCTTTCCATCGGTTCACCCCCCAAATGGCCGCTAAGGCTGGTGCGCTGCGCCGATCCAAAGCCAGGAGCCAGGTCCCCCCCAACTCCCCCGAACCCGGTCTCTCATATGGGTGCAGGGCCCAAGCACTTGGGCCATCCTCCACTGCCCTCCCAGGCCACAGCAGAGAGCCGGACTGGAAGAGGAGCAACTGGGACAGAATCTGGCGCCCCAACCGGGACTAGAACCTGGGATGCTGGCGCTGCAAGTGGAGGTCTAGACAAGTGAGCCGCGGCGCCAGCCCCTACTTAATAAATCTCGAAGCCATGAAATATGATTTTCTTTCTGTTCTCTGCATCTAGAACTTGCCCTCTAGATTCTCAAACATATGCTGTTTAGAGGTGTGATTTTTTTCATTTTTTAAAAACAATAGGAACATGTGAAACTCAATATCATAGAAAATTATGATTAAATCATTCTCCCTAATCACTAAGACTTATAACCCAGTAACCTATTTCTTGTGTATAAATTAACTACTTCTAAAAACTGTCTTGTCTACTCTTTCTTGTTGCCTCATTTTCTCCTGCCTTTTTATCCTTCTTCCCATTATCTCTCCCTTTTTCTAACTTTTTTTTCCTAAGTGGCATAGAATCATATAATACCAGGGCTGGAAAAGACTTTAAGGGCCATCTTCTCCAAACCTTTATTTCATTTCATTGGTGGAGCACTTTGTTCAGCTTTTGTTTGAAGAGAGAACCTAGTATTGGAAATGTAATATCTTCTAAAGAATGTCATCTTTCAACAGTAATTTCCTGGGTTGTTTGGCACAGGAGTTAAGCAGCCAAATTGGAATGCTGTATCCCTTATCTAATTCAGAGTTCTTGGGTTCAAGTTTTGGCTCTGCTCTCCATTCTACTTCCTAATGGTATGATCCTTGAGAAGCAGCGGGAGATGGCTTAGGTGGTTGGATCCTAGCTACTCATGTAGGAGACCTAATTTTTCTGTCTCTTGGATTTGGCCTGGCCCAGCAGTGGATGTTGTGGACATTTGAGGAGTAGATCAGTGGATGGGTGATTTCCCTTTGCCTCTCTTTGTCTCTGCTGTCCAAATAAATAAGTAAATAAACTTTTTTTAAAAAGTGAAAGTAATTTCTATATTTAATTGAAATTTGCTCAACAAAGATACACTCTCGTTGAATCATACCATAGAGCAAATGGACCTAACAAACATATACAGAACAGTTGACCCAACAGCTGCCCCAAACACATTCTTCTCTTCAGCACATGGAACATTTTCTAGGATAGACCATATATTAAGCCACAAATCATGTCCTAATGAATGCTAAAAGATTAGAATAATAGCATGTGTCTACTTAGACCACAAAGGCATAAAACTAGAAATCAACAAGAACAATAGAAAATTTACAAATACATGGAAATTAAAACAATGTGCTACTGGATGATCAATGGGTCATTGAAGAAATTAAAAAAGAAATAAAAAAGTTACTTTAAAAAAGAAAGTAAAAACATAACATATCACAAGCTGTGTTTGGGGAGGTGCTGTGGGTTAGGTTGCCATTCACAATACCAGCATCTCATATCAGATTGCTGATGGGAGTCCTGGCTACTCCACTTTTGATTCAGCTTCGTGCTAATGTGACTGGGAAGGCAGCAGAAGATGACCAAGTGCTTGGACCCGCCATCTGTGTGGGAGTTCCTGACTCGTGTCTTTGAGCTGGCCAGCTGGCTCTAGTTTTTGCAGTCATTTCAGGAGTGAACCAATGGATGGAAGATTTCTCTTTATTTCTCTCCTGTCCCTTTCCCCCTTTAGCTCTGCCTTTGAAATAAATAAATAAAACCTGTGGGTTACAGTAAAAATAGTATTTTAATAGAAAATTTTTATTTAATAAATATAAATTACCAAAGTACAACTTTTGGATTATAATGGTTCTTCCCCACATAACCACCCTCCCACCCACAAACCATCCCCTCTTCTACTCCCTCTCCCATCCCATTCTTCATTAAGATTCATTTTTAATTATATTTATATACATAAGATCAACTCTATACTAAGTGAAGATTTCAACAGTTTGCACCCACACAGAAAAACAAAGTATAAAGTACTGCTTGAAGACTAATTTTACCATTAATTCTCATAGTACAACACATTAAGGACAGAGATCTTACATGGGGAGTAAGTGCACAGTGATTCCTTTTGTTGATTTAGCAATTGGCGATCTTATTTATAAGGTCAGTAATCACCTGAGGCTCTTGTCATGAGCTGCCAAGGCTATGGAAACCTCTTGAGTTCACACACTCTGACTTTATTTAGACAAGACCATAATCAAAGTGGAAGTTCTCCTCCCTTCAGAGAAAGGTACCTCCTTTTTTTTTTTTTATCTTTTATTTAATGAATATAAATTTCCAAAGTACGACTCATGTGTTACAATGGCTTCCCCCCCCATACCGTCCCTCCCACCCATAACCCTCCCCTTTCCCACTCCCTCTCCCCTTCCACTTTCCTGTTCTACTAGTTTCTGAGTTTCACTTTGACTCTTCCTTAAAATTTCATTTTCACGAGAGAGATTTTCAATCTTGTCCATTAAGGATTTCTGTAGTTCAAGGATTTGCTTTTGAAAACTTCTAAATGTTCTTATCATAAATTTTTTGAAATCTGTATCTTGCATTTCTTCTATCTCATCATCTTCATACTCTTGGCTTGGGGTGTTTTGCTTATTTGGAGGCATCATAGTGTCATCGTTGATCTTGCTCCCTCTATTTCTGTGTTTGTTACTCGGCATAGTTAATTCTTCTTGCGTCACTGTGCGTTTTTTTTTTCTTTTTTTTCTTTTTTATACTGTGTCCGTGTTAAGTGGACTGCCTGCTGTTGGAGGAGCCTTGGAGGCTTGAGATGGGTGCGGCCTGAGAGCTCTGCCTGGTTCTTCCTGGTTAAGGGTGTGCAAAGGTGACACCCTCAGGTTATGCGTGGTAAATCTCTCTCTTTTTATTTATTTATTTATTTTATTTATTCAGGGGGTAAGTAACACCGCAGGGCACGGCTGTGCAGAATTGATGGTATTTAGCTTCCAGTCTTTGGCTCCTCTGGACTCCCACTGGGTTGCCTAGGCTACTGAATTGTAGTGACTCAGTTCCTTAGCTCTCCCCCATTGATATGTAAATCCAGAGAGGAGGCCTGCTCTTTGTCTCTTGGGAATTCTTCAAGCCTTGCAGCCTTGTAACCTTTGCAAAGTTAGGGGGAAGAGAAACCCCGAAGCTTTTTTTTTCCTTCTTTCCGGTAGTGAGTTTGCTGCACTTTCCGGCCCCCCTCTAGATTCTGACCCCCGTTTCCCCACCAATGTCTCGGGTTATTGAGCTCACCTCCCCTTCCAGTGCCGATGTGTGGACTCGGAGCCCTGAGCGTCCCAAGTCTCCCCGCTGTTGTCTGTGTGGCATGCACTCCCCTTGGAGCACTGGTGCGCAGACCCTGGGGCTTCTGCGGTTCGGTCCCGCGACTTGGCTTCCGCGCGGTGGGCGACTTTGTTCTCCCAGTAGGTCCTCCGATTCACGGCTGCTCCATCCAGAAGGGTTTCCCGTGCAATTTTTTCCTGGTTCTTTTTTCTGCGGCTACCGTAACACCCCTTTTATTAAACTAAATTTTCCCGGACTATCGGTGCGCGCCCTCACTATTCCGCCATCTTGGCTCCGCCCCGGTACCTCCTTCTTTGATGGCTCATTCTTTCCACTGGGATCTCACTCACAGAGATCTTTCATTTAGGTCATTTTTTTTTTTTTTTTTTGCCACAGTGTCTTAGCTTTCCATGCCTGAGAAACTCTCATGGGCATTTTAGCCAGATCTGAATGCCTTAAGGGCTGATGCTGAGGCCAGAGTGCTGCAGTAAAAATGGTATTGAGAGAAGTTTATAAGTGCTTAAATTCAAAAAAAGGCAAAAATATCTCAAACAATCTAATGGTGCATCTCAAGGAGTTAAAAAGGTTTGAACAAATCAAGTCCTAAATGAATAGGAGGTGAGAAATAATAAGATAAATACATAAAATTTGAAAATAAAAAATTCAAAAAGAACAACAAAATGAAAGACTACTTTTTTTTTTAAACTTTTATTTAATAAATATAAATTTCCAAAGTACAGCTTATGGATTACAATGGCTTCCTCCCCCATAACTTCCCTCCCACCTGCAACCCTCCCCTTTCCTGCTCCCTCTCCCCTTCCATTCACATCAAGATTCATTTTCAATTCTCTTTATATACAGAAGATCAGTTTAGCATATATTAAGTAAAGATTTCAACAGTTTGCACCCACATAGAAACACAAAGTGAAAAATACTATTCCAGTACTAGATATAGCATTAAATCAAAATGTACAGCACATTAAAGACAGAGATCCTACATGAGGAGTAAGTGCACAGTGACTCCTGTTGTTGACTTAACAAATTGACACTCTTGTTTATGGCCTCAGTAATCACCCTAGGCTCTAGTCATGAGCTGCCAAGGCTATGGAAGCCTTTTGAGTTCACCGACTCTGATCATATTTAGACAAGGTCGTAGTCAGAGTGGAAGTTCTCTCCTCCCTTCAGAGAAAGGTACCTCCTTCTTTGATGACCTGTTTTTTCCACTGGGATCTCACTCACGGAGATCTGAAAGACTACTTTTTGAGAAGATAAATGAAATAGATAAAACTTTAGCCAGACTAACAAAGAAAATAAATAAAATAAAATTGGTGATGAAAAAAGGGGACATTACAACCAATACTACAAAAACACAAAGAATCATAAGAAATTACTACAGAAAATCTATATGCTAACAAATTAAAAATTTTTGAAAAAAAGGATTAGTTCCTGGATATATATAACCTACCAAGACTGAGTTAGGCAGATATAGAAACTCTAAAAGACCCATTCATTATAAACAATGAGATTATAACAGTAATTAGAAGTCTCACATTCGGGCCGGCGCCGCGGCTCACTAGGCTAATCCTCCGCCTAGCGGCGCCGGCACACCGGGTTCTAGTCCCAGTCGGGGCGCCGGATTCTGTCCTGGTTGCCCCTCTTCCAGTCCAGCTCTCTGCTGTGGCCAGGGAGTGCAGTGGAGGATGGCCCAGGTGCTTGGGCCCTGCACCCCATGGGAGACCAGGAAAAGCACCTGGCTCCTGGCTCCTGCCATCGGATCAGCGCGGTGCGCTGGCCGCAGCGCGCCGGCCGCGGCGGCCATTGGAGGGTGAACCAACGGCAAAGGAAGACCTTTCTCTCTGTCTCTCTCTCTCACTGTCCACTCTGCCTGTCAAAAAAAAAAAAAAAAAAAAAAAAAAAAAGAAGTCTCACATTCAAGAAAAGTCAAGGACATGATGACTTCACTACTGAATTCTACAATATATTTAAAGAGGAAATAACTGCAATACTTTTCAAACTATTCCAAAATATTAAACAGGATGGAATGCTGCCAAACCCTTTTTATGAGGCTAGCATCACTTTCAGAATGGGATCCTACCAAAACCAAAAACTCAATATAAAAGAAAATGACACAATAATATCCTTGATGAGCATAGACACAAAAATTCTCAACAGCAAAAGATCAGCAAACTGAATCAACATGACATAAAAAAACACACATGATCAAGTGGAATTTATTCCATAACTAAAAGGGTGGTTCAACATTCAAAAATCAAACATCATAAATCACATCAACATATATAAGAACAAAAACAAAAAGGGACATATGACCATCACAATAGATTCAGAAAAAGTATTTCATAAGATCCAACATGTTTTCAGAATAAAACCCTCAACACATTACATTAGGTTTGGACGGAACATACTCCAAATTATATCATACTGAGTGGGGTAAAGCTGAAAGCATTTCCCCTCAGATCTGAAACAGGACAAGGATGGCCACTTTCTTTTTTCTTTTTTTATTAGACAGGCAGAGTTAGTGAGAGAGAGAGAGAGAGACAGAAATGTCTTCCTTCCGTTGGTTCACCCCTCAAATGGCTGCTACAGCCTGCGCGCTGCACTGATCCGAAGCCAGGAGCCAGGTACTCCCTCCTGCTCTCCCATGTGGGTGCAGGGCCCTAGCACTTGGGCTATCCTCCACTGCACTCCTAGGCCACAGCAGAGAGCTGGACTGGAAGAGGAGCAACTGAAACTAGAACCAGGTGCCCATATGGGATGCCGGTGCCGCAGGTGAAGGATTAACCAAGTGAGCCCCAAAGATGTCCACTTTCACCACTCCTATTCAATATAGTTTTGGAAGTACTAGCAAGAGCAATAAGGGAGGAGAAATAAATAAAGAATATCAAAATTGGACAGGAGGAAGTCAAATATGTTCCATTTCATTAGCCATTAGGGAAATGCAAATGAAAATCATAGTGTGATATCACTTATCCCCATCAGAATGGCTATTACCAAAAAACACAGTAGCAGATGCTGGCAAAGATGTGGAGAAAGGGGAACTCTTATATACTATTAGAAGAAATGTAAATTAGCGCAGCCAGTATGGAAAACAGTACAGAGATTTCTTAAGAAACTAGAAATATAATTGCCATATTATCTAGCAATCCTACTGTTGGGTGTATACTCAAAAGACATGGACTCATTGTATGTATCAAACTTTAGTCTGGCTAAAGTTTTATCTATTTCATTTATCTTCTCAAAAAGTAGTCTTTCAGATCTCCACTGTGTTTAGAGCAGTGGTATTCACAATAGTCAAAATATGGAATCAACCAAGGTATCCATTTTCTGTTGAATGGTTAAAGAAAATGTGGTATATAAACCCATTGGAATACTACACAGCTCTGAAAAAGAATGAAATCCTGTCATTTGCAGCAAAATGGATGGACATGAAGGACATGGTGTTGTGTGAAATAAGCCAGACAAGGAAAGCCAAATATCCCATGTTCTCCTTTATATGTGGGAGCTAAAATTAAACAAACAAGCAAACAGCTCAATCTTATCACAACATGTTGATTACTAGAGGCTAGGAGGGGTGGGAGTGATAAAAGGTTTTAGGATTTAAAAAAATGAGAGAAGCTGAGAGTGGTTCATTCATTGTGACGAAGGTAGGGGTATGAGATGTTAATAGGGGAAATGGTGTAAGAGGTGTATAGGAACTCTTTGTATTACTACCTCACCATTTTTGTTTTGTAAATTTTAAACTTCTAAAATGCTTTTTAAAAGAAAAAGTTGCTCTTATACACTAAGAAGATATTATTCCTAGTTTTGTCTTTTAGATGAACAAAAAATAAGTTTTATTTCTCATCTATGTGATATGTTTGGACAAAACTTTACCACAGGATCTTATCTAGCTGCAAGAGAGGCTAGAAAATATCACCAATGTCCAGGTAGTCATGGGCCAGCTAAATCCAGTGATATCTATAATAAAAGATTAACAGAGGATAAGAGGTACTGATGGATAACCAACAGTAATAATTCATGTTATGAAACAGGAAAATAAGTGAAACATAATCATTGTGTTCTGTGTTGTTCTATGCATTGATCAGTCAGGTGAAGCCACAGCAGGTGACATAGAAGAGGCTCTGGAGATCAAAATTTATTAGATTTATAGATCCTAGAAGCCAGAGGCATGGCAAGGGACATATGGTAAAGCACCGGCATTAGTCAGAAGGCGATAGTGTCAGGAATCAAGTGAGAACCACAGTGGTAGCCTTTCTTGGAGTTTCTGCGGGAAAGGTATTGCAGAATTGGCTAATTTAAAAATTTTGGCAGGCTCTAAGCTATTGGGGTAGTTCCTGTTAACTTGATACTTGGCCCTGGGATACTTAAGGCAAGGAATATTGTCTCCCAGGGTGCATGAACCATATATGATAGGGGTCTGTAGTGGTTAGTTTGTATATCAAAAGTGTGCTCCCAGATGAGTCTTTTGGTATCTCTGAAAATTGACTAGCCATAGAGGGGTAGTGTCTTCCCAGGCAATAAGATTTGTTAAAGTACGAAAATACACAGAAAAATTTTAAAAAATGCCATATATATCATGTAAGAAATTTAAGCATTTAGATCAAATAGCACCAAATTGTGTGTATTTTTGTCCATTATTATGAATAAACTGAGCATGATAAATAATAAAATTTAAAGAACCATAGCATTAAAATTCTGCAACTTAATTTACTTATGTTATCACCTTTGAGCATTACTAGTTCAATGTTTACCTGTTATTATCAAAGCATATTTATTGGGTCCATTATTTTTTAATTTATTGTAAAAAAGGTTTATTTATTAACTTGAAAGGCAGAGTTACACAGAGAGATGGAGACAGAGAGAGATCAATATTCTATTCCCCTTCTTAGTATCCAGATGGACGTAACGGCCAGCACTGGGCCAGGCTGAAGCCAGGAGCCAGGAGTTTCATCTGGGTCTCTCATGTGGGTGGCTGAGTCCCAGGCACTTGTGCCATCTTCCGCTGCTTTTCCCAGGCCAATACCAGGGAGTTGGAGTGGGAGTGGAGTAGCTGGGACAAGAACAGGAACTCATTTGGGATACAGGAGACAGGTATACCACAATACCAGCCCCGGGATCTTTATTTTTGAAAGACATTTCTGATATGCTTTTTCCTTGAGTTTTTTGATTAGGCAGTTTAGTTTCTGACTTTGTGAGAGTGATATTGGACAAATATGTACTTAACTATGTACACAAACATCTCTTGTGTGAAAGATGGTGAATTGTGGATTGAGTAGATGCTGGTTTATTTATTTTTTTTTTGGTGAAGATTTTATTTATTTATTTGACAGGTAACAGTTACAAACAGTGAGAGAAAGAGAGAGAGAAAGGTCTTCCTTCTGTTGGTTCACTCCCCAAATGGCCACGAATCTGAAGCCAGGAGCTGCGTGGATCCGAAGCCAGGAGCCAGGTGCTTCTTGCTGGTCTCCCGTGCGGGTGCAGGGGCCCCAGCACTTGGGCCATTTTCTACTGCTATCCCAGGCCACAGCAGAGAGCTGAACTGGAAAAGGAGCAACTGGGACTAAAACCGGCACCCATACGGGATGCCGGTGTCGTAGGCAGAGGATTAACCTAGTGTGCCACAACGCAGGCCTAGATGCTGGTTTATTGCTATCTATGACTATTTTGTAAGTATATTACATTAGCATATTATGTACAGTGTAATACATGTTACTACCATGAATCCAAACAGCGGGTCCTGAAATTGAAGTTCTTTTACCTGATAATTAACTTCCCTTGTTAAGAGAAGAGCTGAAAATTTAGATGATGTTTGCATTTATGAACAGTGTGTAGCATTATCTTTAATAGTAGGTTTTTTTGAAATGACCATAATATATAATCTGCACAAATGGAAAAAGATCAACCTCTTCCTTTTTGGTGTATAAATGTACATCCTCTGAGATGCCCCATCACTTGAGCTCAGCTTCAATTAGTTAAGCAGCCTGATGTTTTCTGAGGATAAGCTACTAGAAAATCATGAACAAGATTAGATGAAAAAATAAAAACTGGATGATATTCTAATTTGAAAATGCTTGCACTATTAGCCTAATTTCAACTCTATCCTTCTGATTCTCTATTGTTTGGTTAAGCATGGATAGCAGTTAATCCAGTTTCCTACAGTGGTGAAGCATTTGCACTGAGTGATACAAATCTTTACATAAGTCATTTGACTATTATTTTATATGTATATTTTAAATCTTTTAATGTTTACATGGTTTTGGAAATTTGAATACTTACATACTTGCTTTTTAACCTTTACTTTCTTTTCCAAGGTCAAGGGAAATGGAAGCAAAATAAGAGTTCAAAGACATGAGAGGGTTGTCTGAAAGAGGCTAACTTTTTTTTCCTTTTTAATGAACCACTGGTTTGGATGGTTTCTGAGTGGGTCCTTAGAAAGACTTACTACATTATGTGTGTTCTTGCATGTTGTACTTAATAATGATAATTGCTCTTCTGGGGATACAGTTTCTACTCAGCTGCGTAAACAGCAGAGAATAATGTGTATTTAGATGGAAGATCTTGTAGAAACTGAGGACACATTTAACTGTACAGTAGCAGAATTTTTATTTTAAAGTGAAATGTTTAAAAACAACTAAAAAGTATAGATAATAATAACATCCATCATTTACTCATCACTAGCACTCATCACCTGCCCTTAACAGATCTTAAAAAACAAATCAAATGTAGGCATGTGGCACTGCCCACAACCTGTATCACAAGGCCTGGGTTTGATTCCCAGAGATGCTTCCTACGCCAGCTTCCTACTCATATGTACCCTGGGGGGCGGGGCCGGGCAGCAGGGAATGGCTCTAGGGCTTGAATGCCTGCCACCCACAGGGGAGACTGAGATAAGTTTGGGGCTCTTGACTTCAGCCTGGCCTAGCCCTGAGTATTGTGGGCATTTGGGGAGTGAACTAGTGGATGGCAGATCTCTTTCCCCCACCCCACCACCCTGCTTTCAAATAAATAGATAAATAAAACTTACAATCATGGACACACCAAAATCATTTTTTTTTAACTTTTATTTAATGAATATAAATTTCCAAAGTACGGCTTATGGATTACAATGGCTTCCCCCCCATATCGTCTCTCCCACCCGCATCCCTCCCCTTTCCCACTCCCTCTCCCCTTCCATTCACATGAGGATTCATTTTCGATTCTCTTTATCTACAGATCAGTTTAGCATACATTAAGTAAAGATTTCAACAGTTTGCTCCCACACAAACATAAAGTGAAAAATAATAGATGATTTTTTAAATGATGATGAAATCAGATCAGACCTATTGTCATGTTTAATCCCAGTGAGAGTCAAGTTGGGAATTGATAATTTCTTCTTTTTTTTTTTTTTTTTTTTTTTTACAGAAGATCAGTTTAGTATACATTAAGTAAAGATTTCAACAGCTTGCACCCCCATAGAAACACAAAGTGAAATATACTGTTTGACTACTCGTTATAGCATTAAGTCTCAATGTACAGCACATTAAGGACAGAGATCCTACATGAGGAGTAAGTGCACAGTGACTCCTGTTGTTGACTTTACAAATTGACACTCCTGTTTATGGCATCAGTAATCTCCCTATGCACCAGTCATGAGTTGCCAAGGCTATGGAAGCCTTTTGAGTTCACCGACTCTTATCTTGTTTAGACAAGGTCATAGTCAAAGTGGAGGTTCTCTCCTCCCTTCAGAGAAAGGTACCTCCTTCTTTGAAGACCTGTTCTTTCCACTGGGATCTCACTCACAGAGATCTTTCATTTAGGGTGGTGGTTTTTTTTTTTTTTTTTTTTTTTTGCCAGAGTGTCTTGGCTTTCCATGCCTGAAATACTCTCATGGGCTTTTCAGCCAGATCGGAATGCCTCTAGGGCTGATTCTGAGGCCAGAGTGCTGTTTAGGACATCCACCATTCTATGAGTCTGCTGAGTATCTCGCTTCCCATGTTGGATCACTCTCCCCTTTATTTATTCTATCAGTTAGTATTAGCAGGTACTAGACTTGTTTATGTGCTTCCTTTGACTCTTAGTCCTATCATTATGATCAATTGTGAACAGGAATTGATCACTGGGACTGGTGAGATGGCATTGGTACATGCCACCTTGATGGGATTAAATTGGAGTCCCCTGGTATGTTTCTAACTCTACCAATTGGGGCAAGTCAGCTTGAGCATGTCCCAAATTGTACATCTCTTCCCTCTCTTATCCCCACTCTTATGTTTAACAGGGATCACATTTCAGTTAAATTTCAACACTTAAGAATAACTGTGTATTAATTACAGAATTAAACCAGTCATATTAAGTAGAACAGACAAAAAAACTACTAAGAGGGATAATGTATTAAGTTTTTCATTAACAGTCAGGGCTATGCTGATCAAGTCACCGTTTCCCATAGTGTCCATTTCACTTCAACAGGTTTCCTTTTTGGTGTTCAGTCATTTCTTAATCTCCTTTTCTTCCTTCCTTTATTCCGTTTTCCCGTGTTTTCTAGTTTTCTTCATACTTTCACTATTCTAAAGTTGGTCTGCATCATTTCCATGCTTTTCAATGTGTAAAACTAAAAAAGTTGTATTTTGTGTTCTTTGAAGGCTTATGAAAAAACATTTTCTTCATGGGTTAAAGAGCCACTAAGATGTTTTTTACATGATAGGATCCAAGGCAAATGTAATATATATATAAATATAAATATATTTAAATTTATTTAAATATATTTACTTAATATATTTAAATTTGAGAAAGTCAAATATTGTATATTTTGCAATGTTTCATTCACTTTCATTGCTATATTTTATTTCAGTACAATTCATATGTTCTTCAATTTAAGAACAATCAAGGTATTTCCATAAATTGTAAAAAAGAAATTTCATTTTTATAAGATTTATTTATTTATTTGAAAGTCAGAGTTACACACACACACACAGAAGAGAGAGACAGAGAGAGAGAGAGAGAGAAAGAGAGAAAGAGAAAGACAGCTTCCATTTGCTGGTTCACCCCCCAAATGGCTGCAATGGCTGGAGCTATGCCCATCCGAAGCCAGGAGCCTCTTCTGAGTCTCCCATGCAGGTGCAGGGGCCCAAGGACTTGGGCCATCTTCTACTGCTTTCCCAGGCCACAGCACAGAGCTGAATAAGAAGTGGAGCAGCTGGGACTCGAACTGGTGCCCATATGGGATGCCAGCACTGAGGGGGCAGCTTAACCCGCTACGCCACAGTGCCAACAAGAAATTGCATTTTAAAAACTATTTAGGAAATGTAATTCTTTAAAAAGTCATCTGGAGTGCCTATGACTAAATGTAGCACTCTTGGCTGCATTACTCCTCATATTAGTCTTGTTTCAAAGTCAACTGCTTCCAAGAGTTTTACCTCTGTCTTTTCTGTTCTTCATTTTTGAGTAATATATACATACTGGCCTCTCCTATTTTATCAAGTTCAAGCACAGTCTATTAACTTCCTGTAACTGTGTTTGAGGATTTAGTTCTTCTCTTTTATCACCTTCCCCCATCTCATCCTTTCAAAAGATTGTCTTTCTTTTTTTTTTTTTTTTTTTTTTTCTTTTTTGACAGGCAGAGTGGACAGTGAGAGAGAGAGAGACAGAGAGAAAGGTCTTCCTTTTTGCCGTTGGTTCACCCTCCAATGGCTGCCATGGCAGGCGCACTGCGGCCGGCGTACCACGCTGATCCGATGGCAGGAGCCAGGTACTTCTCCTGGTCTCCCATGGGGTGCAGGGCCCAAGCACTTGGGCCATCCTCCACTGCACTCCCTGGCCACAGCAGAGAGCTGGCCTGGAAGAGGGGCAACCGGGACAGAATCTGGCGCCTCGACCGGGACTAGAACCCGGTGTGCCAGCACCGCAAGGCAGAGGATTAGCCTAGTGAGCCAGGGCGCCGGCCTCAAAAGATTTTCATCACAATGATTGTTAAATTATCAGTGTATGGCCGGCGCTGCAGTTCACTAGGCTAATACTCTGCCTTGCGGTGCCGGCACACCGGGTTCTGAAGAGTTAAAATTGTATATGTGCGGGTGTAAAAAGTTAAGCTTAAGCTTACAGGTTTAAACCTTCCTGGTACAGCTGTAAAAATAAGACAGAGTGAAGTAGCACCTTGACAGTAGGGACTCCATTTTGGAGCACTTGAGACTCCATTCTGAGAAAGCACCCCCCCCCTCCCCCCACTGTGAGACTCTGGTCTGAAACTATGATCTCAAATAGTTGGACAATAGCAGTGCACTACATCACCCTTGGCAGAGCACAAAAACCCCTTAGCATGATTGCTCAAGCTTAAAAGTAGAAAGGTTGCACCTGGGTTACCTGGGCTAATAATAAAGATGTGATTTGTCTGTGTCTTACATTAATGTCAAGTCCTAATTGCTAATTGTAATATTGTAACTGGTATTGTCAAGATTATGATGAATATTAATTTCACTTAGGTTTTAGGTTATGTTGACCCCAGTAACCATATACTCTCTTTTGATTTTATGTACTCTCTTTTGATTTTAGCAACTGTGTATAGCAACCGTGCATAGCAACCGTGTATTCCCCCTCTTCCCGGTTTTGTGGTTTTTGCCTTTATAAACCCTAACCTTTGGTTATTCGGGGCTGCTCTGCTCTTGTATGATCAGATAGCCCCGGCATGCTGGATAATCAATAAAGCTTCCCCTTGCTGGATGCATGAGAGAAAAGTCTCTTGGAGTCGTTCCTCGGGCAGTGGACTTTTTTGGACTCTAACAGTTCTAGTTCCGGTCGGGGCGCCGCATTCTGTCCCAGTTGCCCCTCTTCCAGGCCAGCTCTCTGCTGTGGCCAGGGAGTGCAGTGGAGGATGGCCCAAGTGCTTGGGCCCTGCACCCCATGGGAGACCAGGAGAAGTACCTTGCTCCTGCCATCGGATCAGCGCGGCACACCGGCCGCAGCACGCCGGCCGCAGCAGCCATTGGAGGGTGAACCAACGGCAAAAAGGAAGACCTTTTTCTCTGTCTCTCTCTCTCTCACTGTCCACTCTGCCTGTCAAAAAAAAAAAAATTATCAGTGTAAATGCTATGACTTTTAAAATATTGTTCATTACAGAGGTAAGTACTGATCCACTCAATATTTCCTTTATTATACAACTTTTTCTGGAATGTTATAATTGCTTTAGTTTAGTTGTGATTTGCATATTTGCCTATGATTATTTTTTCCAAAGGTTTCTGCAGATTTATCAAATATTTTAGTAATTTTTACAGATGCTGAAACTCAGTTTCAAATATTCTGTTGGTTTTCTTTTTTTCTCAAGGCTTTGACTCCTTTTGTACTATCGGATTGGCTGTTCTCTTCCTCAATGTCAGTTGTATATAATTTTTATTTATGTATTTAAATTTTAAAAATTTGACACAGAGAGCAGGAGTGCTCCCATTGCCACTTGTACAGTGGTCTCTTAGGAGTTTCTCTTTAGTGTTTATTATGTTACATCCCCTACTTCTTGGATCTTTTTCTTTCTTGGTTTACTTCCATGCTTTTCAGAATTACATGATTCAGAAGCTTCACGGATAGGGGTGTGGGTTGTTAAAGTTTTGACTACTCTGCTCTGAAAATGTCAACTAAAATTGATAATTATTTTCCCTCAGCATTTTAAGATCAATGTTCCATTGTCTTTTAGTTTCTGATATTATGATTTTAATTTTTTATGTGTTTAAATTTTATTTTACTTTTTTAAGATTTATTTATTTATTTGAAAGCCGGAGTTACACAGAGAGAGGAGAGGCAGAGAGAGACAGAGACAGCCATCCACTGGTTCACTCCCCAGTTGGCCGCAACGGCTGGAGCTGCACCTATCCTAAGCCAGGAGCCTCTTCTGGGTCTCCCATGCAGATGCAGGGGCCCAAGGACTTGGACCATCTTCCACTGCTTTCCCAGGCTGTAGCAGAGAGCTGGATCAGAAGCAGAGCAGCCGGGTCTCAAACGTGCCTATATGGGATGCTGGCACTGCAGGCGGTGCCTTTACCCACTACACCACAGCACTGGCCCCTGTATTTAAATTTTAAAAATTTGACAGAGAGAGAGAAAGTGAGAGCTCCTATTTGGCAGCTCACTTCCCAGACGCCTGCAGCAGCCAGGACTGAACCAGGACAAAACAAGAAGCCAAGAATTCAATCCAGGTCTCCCACATGGTTGGCAAGGTAGCAAGTATTTGAACCATCATAGGCTGCCTTCCAGTGATTCACATTAACAGGAGGCTGGACTGGAAGTGAAGGTGAGATGTGAAGAGGCACTCCCACATGGGATGCAGGTATCCCAAACACTGCCCCAATAGTTTCCATTATTATTGATGAAATACGGGATATTTCCATTATTATTGATGAGACTTTTAATTCATGTTGTTGTTTTTAATATGGCCTTTTGCCTTTTCTTTCTGAAAATTTTTACTATTTTTCCTTTTTCCCTGGTATACTAGGAATGTAGAGACTCTAAACTAATGTGGATCTCATTTCATTCATACTACTGGGTACTCCATGACCCTTTAGTCTGGATTCTTGTGTCTTGAACTTTGGGAATTTTTTTCTTCCATTATTTCTTTATTCACTTTCTCTCTTCTATTTTATTTTTTCTAGATTTACTAGTAAGATATGTCTATGAGAATTTATTTTTCTTTCTCTCTGTTTTTTTATTTTCTCCCTTGCTTTACATTTCTTTGAAGCTTGATATCATGTTCCATGAGATTTCCTACATGTGATTTTCTAAATTTCTATGTTTTACTTTTACTTGGTAATAAAAATTTAGTTTCCAAGAACTATGATCTATTTAATAAATTTGCATTTAATAGCAATAGCATCCAGTAACATATTTCATGTATGTGGCACCTCTTCTCATTTTTCAAAATATATGAAGACTATTAATAAATTTTAAGTTTTCTTCTGCTATGTATATTGTTCCATTTTCTCTATAGGTTCTGTTTCTGTGCTTGCTCTTGTTCCTGCCATTCATGTTAGAGGGTTTTTTCAAGTGGTTGGTGATTCTTGCTTGTCTATTTTGATATAGAAAGCTCTGTGCGTGGGTTTTATTTTTATTGGGAGACCTTCACTAGTCACGTGGTGTAAGTGTACTCTCTGGAGATGTTCTAGGTCTTTCCTAGAGGAATCCTAAACCTACTTTCTGGGCCATGTCTTTCCTTTCAGGACTATAAGCAGGATGACAAGTGGACTTGGAATTCCTATCATTCAGTGTGCAGGCTTATTTAATCTACTATATTGCATCTATTTTTTTAAACATCCTGCCAACATCCTCCCTGCCTAGTATCTCTAAATAAGAGAGCTTTGCTTTACAAAGCTATGGTCTCCTGCTGTGGGAATAAGTAACTCTGGCAGCTTAAGTTTACAGAGATCTATGGGTCTAACCACTATTTCTTTCAACTGAACTCCTGAGTTCAGCACTGAACCATATCCTTGTCTTTCAAACGGTCTTTTATCTTCCTAATGCCTGAGCCCTTCAAAGGTTCTGTAAAGTAAATTAATTTGCTTTCCATTGTCCTCTTTCTTCACATGCATTTAAATTTCAAGATTCCTGCTGTTCTAAGCTAATAAATTAGCTCTCCTCCATCTAGTTTTCACCTTTTGAAAATTTATTGACATCTTTCTTCTGACAGTTTCCCCTTGTCCTAAAACAAAGATGAATAAAGTGAACACAATATTTGGACCATGTGTTTGTAATTGCAATTTTACAAAAGGGAGGAGATATTTATGTCGATTTTCTTTGATTTAATCTTCAATAAAATGAAAAGGCAAAAGCTTTGTAGTTGGGAAATTTATCTAGGACAGTGACTTTAGATCTTAAGCCCACAGGTCTGGGGAACACAGGTCCAAATAATAAAACTGGGGGCGGGCATTGTGGCTTAGTAGGTTAAGCTGCCACCTAAGATGCCTGCTCCCAAATGGGTGCCAATTTGAGACTTGCCTGATTCACTTCCTATGCAGCTCCCTGCTAATATGCTTGGGAAAGCAGTAGAGGATGGCTCAAGTGCTTGGGCCCCTGTACCCATGGAGAGACCTGAAAGAAGCTCTGGGCTCCTGGCCTCAGCCTGGCACAGCCCCAGTCATGACCATTTGGAGAGTGAACCAGTGGATGGAAGATTTCTCTCTCTCGATCTCTCCCTCCCTCTCTGTAACTCTGCCTTTCTAAATCTTTAAAAAAAAAAAAAAAAAAAAGAAACTGATATGGAGGGACTAGGCATAGAATTATAGGAATACGTGAGCTGGAATTTCTGCCAGCCCTGCGTTTTAACTCTATCCCCTTACCCGTCATATGCCCACTTTCTCATCTGGGACCAGGAAGGATATGCTGTGATGATGATGTGGAAGTTAAACTCTATGTGAATTACAGAGTACCACCCCCTCTCTCATGAAAGAGACTGATAATGTGGGAGGGGCCTTCCTTTTGTTCTTGATGGAGTTTAAGGGGCCTTCTCTGGCATCCTCCCCCTCTTTCCTCAAAGGCAACTCTGGCCCACTCATGCTATTTGTCTTGCAGTGTGGGGTGGCCCACTCTCACACATGAATGTATATTCTCTCTCTCTTAAATAAAACTTGCTGTCAGTTGTGCACTGTATTTATGCCTCTGCTTTTTTTTTTTTTAAGATTTATTTTATTTATTTGAGAGAGAGGTAGAGACAGAGAGAGAGGTCTTCCATCTGCTGGTTCTCTCTCCAGAAGCCAGGAGCTTTTTCTGGGTCTCCCACGTGGGTACAGGGGCCCAAGGACTTGGGCCATCTTCTACTGCTTTCCCAGGCCATACAGAGAGCTGGATGAGAAGTAGAGCAGCTGGGACTAGAACCGGTGCCCATATGGGATGCCAGGGCTTTAACCTGCTGCACCACTGAGCCAGCTCCTGCCTCTGCTTTAAAATCTTATCTCTGTAGGAGCAAGAACCTGGAATAAAAATTAAGGTACGTAGGCCCATAGCAAAATCACAACTCAATGATGTTGAAGGCTTTCAGCCTTAGGTTCCTCTTTGCAAATGGAGATTATCTACACTAATCCACTATAGGGCTTCTGGGAATAGTGGATTAGTGAATGCATATAAAAGAGCACAACAGCACTTCTTAAGCTCTAGCAAATGATGCTTTAAATTATCCTTGGGAACTAAGACAGTAGTGCCTAATTATATAAGGTCAAATTTACATCTAGGCTTACTGTATGTCACATATCTCTCAGACCAGTGCTTCCCAAACAATCTTGTTAAAATGCAGATTCCAATTCAGTAGAACTTGGGTGGGGCTTAAGATCTGGTATTACTAAGGAGCTCCCATGTGATGCTGATACTGCTGGTCTGAACACAACTCTTAAGCAGGAAGGCCTTTGACTGATCTTTTCTTTCCTTTTCCTTTCTTTTCTTTTCTTTTCTTTTCTTTTCTTTTCTTTCTAAGATGTATATTTATTTGAGAGTCAGAGTTACATATAGAAGGAAGGAGAGACAGAAAGAGAAATCTTCCATCTGCTGGTTCACTCCCCAAATGGCTGCAAAGGCCAGAGCTGGCACAGTCTGAAGCCAGGAGCCAGGAGCTTCTTCCTGGTTTCCTATGTGGGTGCAGGGACTCAAGCATATGGGCCATCTGCCACTGCTTTCCCAGGCCATTAGCAGGGAGCTGGATCGGAGGTGGAGCAGCCAGGACTATAGCTGGTGCCCATATGGGATTCTGATGCTGAAGGCAGAGGCTTACCCTACTACACTGCTGCGGGAGGCCCCATAGACTGACTTATTATTTCAATATTGTTTCAATTGAGCTTCTGTCAGGACTGGAAAAAAAAGTTAACTGGAAATTTTAAATATGCAGCAAGCACTAGAGTTTTACGAGGGCTCTATTGTTGATTAACATAAGATTCATATTATTTTGATACCAAATGTAGAAGTGGAAGAATTATGAATTGTTACAGGGGTACATGATGCTGCAATTATGCTGACCTTCATTCTGTATTGAAGTGCATGGTTCTAGTCCCAGCTCCTCTGGTTCTGATCTGGCCTCCCACTAAAGTGCACCCTGGTGGACAACAGATGATGGCCTAAGTACTCCCTGCCACCCTAAGATCCAGATGGAGCTGCAGGCTACTAGGCTTTGGCCTTGCCCAACCCTGGATATTGCAGACATTTGGGGAGTAAACAAAAGCATGGCTAATCTCTCTCTCTCTCTCTCTCTCTCTCTGCCTTTCAAATAAAAATAAAGAAATAATTTTAAAAGAAATGTTGTAAAGGCTAATACCTTACCAACTCCTTGTTCCTTCCAGTTAAGAGATAGATATAGGAATGGCTGCAGTACAGGCAGGGCCAGTGATGCCACTAAAACAAAATGCCAAAATGGTTAGACTTGTGACTCCTTCTGAAGTAGGCAGGCATACAGGTTAAAATCGATTAGGTTTGTGAGCTGGAAGACCACGCCTTCACCACCACGCCCCTGTGTGACCTCACACCCTACCTGATACCTTCGCCATGTCCCTGTGTGACCTCATGCCCCTACATGGCCACACCTGGGTACCCACCAGCCAGTCAGGTTAATTAACCACTCCTCTTTGGAAGTGGGTTAAAAGCCTGGGACATGGTGTGTCCTGGCCCTTCACTTCTTCCCTGGCCTCTTGCCAGGAGGGGGCTGGATGTAGCCCTGCACTTCCAAGAAGTGTGGCCTTTGGGCCACCTGCCCAAGGCTTACTGGCCTAGATGCTCTTCCACATGGCTGGTTCCTGGTGCTTGGTATGAACCCAGATTTCCCTCTCTCTCTTTAATAAAGCTCTCACTCTCCTATGCACCTTTCTCACTAAATAAAGGCCTAAAATGTACCATGCTGCTTTGTTTGTTTATGTCTGTATTTAGAATTCTTCTCTAAATATTAGGCAAGAAACTTCTGGGGCTTATTAATATTGGGGATTTATTAATAAGCATATGGTGATATCATATGGCTTCCCAAATTTCGATAGCATATGTGGCACCCCAGATGGCACTTCTGGGGAACTTTAAGGGGCCACATTTTCATATAGATTTTACAGGCCATTTTCTGTTATCACTTCAACTTTTCTGTCAGTCCTCTCTAAGTACATCAGTAAAGGTACTTCAAAGACAGTCTAAACATCTTTGAAATTATATGAAAATTCATGTTAAAAAGAAATAACCTTCAAAAATACTGACTAGTTTACAACTCATAACCAACTACTGAGACAGGAAGGAAATGGGACAAATCAAGTCCCTCCCATCCTGAAATATTTCCAGCTTTTGACCTGACTATGTATCCACCTCCAGCTTCAGAGAGATTAGGAACAAGGAGCTCCCAGATGCTAACTGCAAAAGACCCTCTACTGCCCTGATAGGTACTTCCGCAAACTGCACACATGCAGGAATAGCCAGGTTTGATCGAAATATGACCTTCCTGTGGTGGTGGTAGTGAGCAACAGCTCCGTTTTGAGCATGTAATGTGGGAACAAAACAAAACAAAATATAAAAAAGAAAATAAATCCAACTATGCTTGTGCAGAACCCTGAGCTGAGTACAAAGCCAGAGACCCAGATGGTGTGGGTCTTTCCTGACAAACCTGATAAAAATACCTGTTCCGTTCCTGCTCAGGAGCCAGTAGGTGGAACCTCTTCTCAGTGTGCTGTCTCCCTTGTGCTGGATCCCAGGCTCCCTGTAAACCTCATACGTTTCCATGAGAAGCCTCGGGATGGCATCACTTGCTGCCTACAAATTGTTTTTAACATTTGTTTTGTTTTTAAAGATCGTCCTTGAGGTAAATTGATTTTCTGTTTTTTTTTTTGTTTTGTTTTGTTTTGTTTTTTTTTTTGTTTTTCCTGACACACAGAGTGGACAGTGAGAGAGAGAGAGACAGAGAGAGAGAAAGGTCATCACCCTCCAATGGCCGCCGCGGCCGGCGCGCTGCGGCTGGCGCACTGCGCTGATCCGATGGCAGGAGCCAGGTACTTATCCTGGTCTCCCATGGGGTGCAGGGCCCAAGCACTTGGGCCATCCTCCACTGCACTCCCTGGCCACAGCAGAGAGCTGGCCTGGAAGAGGGGCAACCGGGACAGAATGCGGCGCCCCGACCGGGACTATAACCTGGGGTGCCGGCGCCGCAGGCAGAGGATTAGCCTAGTGAGCCATGGAGCCGGCCTTGATTTTCATATTTAAAAGACTAAGGATGTGTTTCAATGGCTCTTTTTAATCATTGAGGGAAAAAGACAGAATAGCATGGTGTATCTTTTTTTTTTTTTTCCAGTATAAAAACTCCTACAGCTTTCTGTTGTAGTCTCTTTAAGGATAGCAAAAAGATTGTGTGCTAATAAAGCCAGGCTGAGAGGGTTGATCCATATGTTAGACAGGTATCCTTGACTATAGATTAGAATCTTAACTTTTGAAAGCTTTTAACACGTGAATCCTATTGATTTCAGAGTTTTCAGAAAGTAGGGAAGCAAGGAAAAGAACAGGAAGCTGACAACTGTGATGTGATAGAAATGTAAGATTTAGGAACTAAACTAATGACCTGTCCATAGAAAATAGAATAAAATATTAAAGAGTTCTTTTCCAACTTCAGAAACACAGTTCTCAGCAAGGGACCACCTGCAAGAACAGATGGTCTCATCACTGGAATTTACGAAGGATTGCACACTCTATTAAGGAAGCTTGTTTTATTTTGTTTTGGTTTTTATGTTTTGTGGAATGGGGAAATGATAGCGAAGTGACTCATGGTCTGTAGGTTATTTGCTTTAAGAAAAAGTCATGGAAGACTTTTTGAGTTGGAAAAGTTCATATTGTTGGTCATTGTAAAATATCCCAGTGTTTTATTATAAATTGGAAATAGAAAAATTAATAAAGCCTAAATAGGCCATAAAAAAGAAGCAATGTAGTGAGGAAGATGATAATCTTAGGAGAAAAAGCTAACTTCCTTGCAGTTTGACTTAGTAATTGAATCTTTTAGATAAAGCACTGTCCAGTAGGAATTTCTATGATGATGGAAATGTCCTGTATGGCCGCCATTAGCTACATGTGGCTTTGGAGTACTTGAAATGTGGCTATTGCAACTCAGAAACTGATTTTTCAGCTCTTCACTTTAAGTAATTCAAATCTAAAAAGCCACATGTGGTTACCAGATTGTACAGTGCATTTCTACAGGACATTGTCAGGGATGGGGAGTCGTTTTCTTGTCAATGGCTGTGTGGATACCACTCCCTCACCCTTCTTTCACAAATAGTTTTATTTATGGCTATAGAAACTAATGCTAACAGGATAAACAAAACATCCACATCCAACAATTTAGTAGATAAAAGGACAGTTAAAATAAATGAAAAACAAAAGGTAGAAAATTTAAACTTTGTTATAGCTTTAAAACTCATGTTTGATATAATTATAAATCACATTCAGCTCTCAAACTTTTTTTTAAATGTATGGCTTCATATTTAAAAAAAAAAGTGTATCCCACTGGAAATGAGAAAGCTTCTGGTGCTACCTGTCTACTTTCTATTCCAGTGCCCACTGGTCCCCACGTGCAGGTGTGGGCACCTGAGGACATGGGACAAGTGTTGTGTCTCAACCTGACCTGCACATCCCGTACTCTGGAACTGAAATGTTCGCTTGATAGGATACCACTGCTGATTATTATACAAGTGATGATAATTAAACATATTGTGAAAAATATTTCAGGCTCACTGTAAAAAAAAATTCACATCAAACAATATCCTCTCTCACAAAAATTTACTTTCACAGGGAAATCATTGCTCACATAAGAAAAAAGAAAATCTCCCTCCCCAACATGGGTTTGCGAGACAGTCGTGGCCTGAGTGTGTGGCTGCAGCCAAGTCTAAGGAGAGATCTGGAACACAGCTTTTGTCTCTGCTCCTTCTTACCCCTCCTCCCTGAACCAAAGTCAAGCCACTTATGGTATACCAGGTGTCCAAAGGCCTATTCTGAAAGGAAGGCAGAGAGGGTGCAATTTAAAATGTCTCATTTTAAATCCCCATATTTACGGATTACAAAAATATCTGGACCAGTTAAGTCAAACATTTGGATGCCACCGACACAGTTTAACATCTACACTGACCAGTGTGCCTCATGCAGGGCAAGCGAACAAACAAACAAGCAAAAAAGACTGATGACTTAGTCACAGATCTTATGCCATCTCAGTCAATGTGGATATTTGTAACAACATTCGTGGGCTATGCAAAATTACCAACTTAAAAATTAGCCTACTATAGATCTATTGCATTTCAAATCCTGACTGTGGTTGCCTTGGCAAGGCCAGACCAAATGATTCTGTGGGCCTTATGCCAGACATTCCCCACACCTGTGAGATGGAGCCATGGCATCTTCCTTTTTACTTTTATTTTTATTTTTTTTTTATTTTTGACAGGCAGAGTGGACAGAGAGAGAGACAGAGAGAGAAAGGTCTTCCTTTGCCGTTGGTTCACCCTCCAATGGCCGCCGCTGCAGCCGGCGCACCGCGCTGATCCGATGGCAGGAGCCAGGATCCAGGTGCTTTTCCTGGTCTCCCATGGGGTGCAGGGCCCAAGCACCTGGGCCATTCTCCACTGCACTCCCTGGCCATAGCAGAGAGCTGGCCTGGAAGAGGGGCAACCGGGACAGAATCCGGCGCCCCGACCGGGACTAGAACCCGGTGTGCCGGCGCCGCAAGGTGGAGGATTAGCCTATTGAGCCACGGCGCCGGCCCCTTTTTACTTTTAAATATAACTGATTTCTAATGTTAAATGTGTTTGAAAAGATATAATAGAAACCATATTCCAATTGGAACAGTGGAAAGGCCAGTAAAGTTAAAAAAAGGAATGTTATAAAGAATTAGTAGGTATAGGCATTGTGGCATAGTGGGGTAATTTTCTGTTGTGGATGCCTGCATCCTATATCGGAGTGTTTGGCTTGAGCCCCAGCTACTCAACTTATGACCCATCTTCCTGCTAACGTACCTGGGAAGGCAGCAGGTGATGGCTCAGGTTTTTGAGTTCCTGCCACAACATGGATGTGCTCCTAGCCAGCACAGAGTTCCTGGCTGCTAGCTTTGGGCTGGCCCAGCTGCAGCTGATGTGGGCATTTAGAGAGTGAACCAAAGATTAAAGATCTGCACCCCTCCCCACACACACACTCTGCCTTTTGAATAATAATAAAAATGACATGTACATTGCCCTTGTACTACTTAATATAAAGACATCTTGCTGGTTTATATCATTAAAATACATATTTCTCTCTGTGTGTACATATATGTAGATGTGCATGTGTACTATAAAAAGAAAAAATCAATATATCTACATTAAGCCACTTATATAAGGGTATAGGCATGACTAATATTACTAATGCATATACATTTACATAATAGATTCACTATATATTATATATATATTTTTAATATCAATTTATTCTTTTTTTTTTTTGAAAGGCAGAATTAGAGAGAGAGAGAGAGACAGAGAGAAAGGTCTTCCTTCCATTGGTTCACCCCCAAAATGGCTGCTACGGCCTGTGTGCTGTAGCTGGCGCGCTGTGCTGATCCAAAGCCAGGAGCCAGGTGCTTCCTCCTGGTCTCCTATGCAGGTGCAGGGCCCAAGCACTTGGGCCATCCTCCACTGCCTTCCCGGGCCACAGCAGAGAGCTGGACTGGAAGAGGAGCAACTGGGACAGAACTGGCGCCCCAACTGGGACTAGAACCCGGTGTGCCGGCCCCGCAGGCAGAGGATTAGCCTAGTGAGCCACGACACCGGCCCTATATATTATATTTGATAAGATACATACCCTAAAACCAACTCCAGAATATGTAGTCTGATATTTAATTAAAATTAATGAATATTTTCAAATTGCCATGATATTATGCACATTATTCACTATCAATGAAGATGAATTAGAGTACTTGGGATACAGATAAGAACAAAGGAAACGCAGAGGGAAAGACAAGCTGAAAGGATTTACAGGGCTCTTGAGAGACAGGATACTGCTTGATAAAAGGGTGAATTGGTGTGAAAGACTCCTGCAGATAATTACCCTTGATTGATCTAAATTTGCAGATAGTGATTCCAGAGTACCTTGAGACTCCAGGCATTCATCCCCTCATAGAAGGCTAAGCATGTAAGGGAGTGGAGGGATTAGGTAAGCATGGCCATCCTGTTAAGGCAGGAAGTGATGGAAAACGGAGAGAATAGGCATGGGCTCAGCCTGGGGGTCATTCGCCTTATTCCCCAGTCTTATGGAGACAACTGCAGAGTTGGATCCATGTTTCTCAGTGTAAGTTCTCCGTGTAGATTTGTTAGCATTCTATGGGTAACAATGTCTTTATAACTGAATATCCTAACAGAACTTAAGCGCTATGCAGACAAGAATCATAGAGAAACACATTTACTTGAAAATTGCTGAAGACGTTTAAAATTTACTTTTGTTTCCTGTGATAAAACATTTTAAAAATATAATAGAAAGGAAGGAATTTGAAGAGCAAACTGGTTCGTGTGAGTGGCCCAACACAATGTATAGTACTGTGTCTCATCACCTCCCTGCTTTTTCATAATTGAAAGATATATTTTGTCAGCAGCTTTCTTAAGACAAGCTTCCTAGCATTTCAAGCTTAAGTCTGATCATTTGTTTTTTTGAACCCTTTCCTCTCCCTCAGTGGGTTGATAATAATATAGTAAAGCCCATTTATACTACATCTTTTTAAAAAAATAATAACGAAAATGGATTTTTGCATCTTGCCTTACTAACAAGTTTGCAAATTGCCAATCTCACTCTTTTCTCTCCCTCCCAATTTTTCATGGTGGTAATTAAGGACTGTAAATTTCACTTTATCATTTGTGTTAGGAATAGTAGCATAAATCATAGTAATAGCACCGTTTATTTCAGTAATGCCAGCCTGCCTGCAAATCACTTGTAAATTGGTTCCATGGATGTACCTCCATCAAATTAATCAAAAAACCACCTGCATACATTTCCTGAGCTTATTTCAGAGGCTTAGTAATAGTGAGAAAGAAAGAGCATTGCTGACCTTTCCATTTTTATTTGTAAGTTCTGAATGGCTCATGCATATGTTTTCATTTTGAACCTGGCTAACATTTAGCTGAGCATTTTACATAATACCTTAAAAAAAAATGGGCTGAGATTTGTGTCCCAAATAATATGCCTGCCAGATGGTCCTACTGTGCTCCCCACATCGCAATCATAATGTGTGATTAAACATAAAATTATAGGCCATTTGTGAATTTGTGAGAAGTAATGCTTTTGTGCTGACAAAACATTTTCTAAATAAATGTAATAGTTTCCAATGTCGAAAAGTTTGACCACAGTCACTGTGTTTTCTGCTTATATCCAGGAAGGTTATCTCAAGGTGACATTATGAATATGAATGAAAAGAGACAATTTTTCCTATAATGCTTTCTGTATAAGCCTACTTGTGCTCCCTGATATCAAAGCTAAGACAATTCCAATTCCTGTGAGACTGGCTCCAGCACAATCTATAAACAACATTTTGATCCCTGTCCTGGATATAGTGTGCTGCTTTATGTGAACTCCGTGAGTGAAAACATTCATGTTCTTATGTCTTCCTTATTGGTCGTGCCCCATTGGAGGAAGATAGTTTAAATTGATAATGGCTTACTATTAGTCTTACCCTGCATCAAAGATTTCTTAGATAAAAAAATACACACTCATTTTACTTTTATATTTCTCATTGCAAATCTGAGGTAGAACTTGTAAATCTCCCCCTCCCCCTATTTCTGTTTCTGGTGTAGAAACTTGCCTTTGAGAAAACATGATCTGAATATGTATTCAATATTTCAGTGAGTTTTATTCATCGTAAAGTTTCCAAGTTTAGCATGAGAAATCAGAAATAAGAATAGGGAATTTGTGTTCATAAGCAGCCTGCTGTTTTCATCTATTTATGAGGATAACAAATTCCCTTTAAATTCTTAATAGGTATTTGTAGTTTTAGTCTCTGTATGCTCTCTACTGCGATCTCTACTATATAATAGATGATAATGAAGTCTTCACACTTGGGAAGTCAAAATAGTGTTTTAAGCAAATTCACTTATTGTTCTTTCTTCTCCTCTTCCTAGATGTGCTCAAGAGTAATTGGCAAAAACTGACTTTGAAGAATTTCTTTTTTTTTTTTTTTTGAAAAAGGAGAGGCAAGAGCAACAGACTTGGATGTTGCTGTTCTCTAAAGAAATTAGTCTAAATATTTTATTTCTATGTAGCAGAACCAGAGAGCCCCAGAGCGAGTTTTATGTATTTCAAATTGCTGTGGAATAATTGTTTCAGTAAGGACTATGTAATTTAATCCTAAGTATATATGCAATAATTGTCATAGGGAAAAACTGAAAAGCAATAGATTAAAATGTCAGGATATTAAATATAAGTTTTAAAGAGTGACAATCTTTGTATTATGGATTCTTTCAAGTGTGAGTGAAGCTAGTGTTGAAAACATCTAAAACCAGAATAAATCAATATTGATTTATATGTAGACCCATGTATGAATAAATATATATGTGTGTCTAGATTAAAGCAAGTTTTCACTGTCTGATGTTATAGTTATTCATTTCAGTACATGAATGTGAAGGAGAATAAGTGAACACTATTTCAGCCACAGGAATTGTTTGAGTCTATTTGGTTTACTCAGTTCAAAAGACTTTAAAACATTTTAGCATTACTCCTTAAAGATAAAAGCAATGAAATTAAATGCTGAAAGATATCACATTTCACCTAACAATAAATGTGTGAATAACTGATAATCAAGTTTTCAAAGATGGTGGAATAAATGATCTTTGCTTCAACTCCTTTCTCCTCTGCTCTTTTTTAAAATAAATCATTTCCAAACTGTCGACAAGCATGAGAAATTTCTAGCTAAAGACCTTTCTTTCTTGAAGGCTCTGAGAAGCAGGGCTTAGAGTGACAAGTGCCATAACTACAATAGTAAGTGCATTCTACCAAGAATAAATAAAAATTGCAGAGCCTGGCAGTAAAGAATACAGAGAGGAATTCAAGTGACTAAACCTCAAATAAAGGATTATCCTTGTTTGTGAGGAATCTATTCCAGTAAGAAATCGATCGAGGCACCTCTGCATACCAGACAAATTGGGCTGTATTTTGAGCCATAATGAAACTGCATCTGAGACCAATAATCCTAGAGGCAGTCATTTGCCAACAAGTTTTCAGGCCCCAGGAATGGACCTCTGCCTTGGCCTTCTTCTGTTAAGAGGTCCATAATATATTTATTCAGAAAGCAGCCGTCCTAAATCAATGACATACACACTATCATGAAAATAAACTTGGTACTATAGTTTTTACAGCTCTATTAACTTTACCACTTGACTTTCTACTTCTTAAAAGGGGAAAAATAAAGAAAATTGAGGGCTGTGACTTTATTGTTTGTTAACTGGATGCCAACTGTCTTAAAATCCTGTGAACAGTAGAAGAAGTAATAGAAATAAAGTGAAGTATTTAACCCTGCTGTCTATTTAAGAGTTAAGTGATTTGCTGAATTCTTCAAATAGCTTTGCACTATTGTACTGTAGAATCTGGTGTAATTAATATTGAAAATTGGAGTGTAGTTTTGTTTTAATAGGTAGAAAAAGAGTAAGGAAATTGCCACTGAAAGTAATATGTTATCAGCTTAAAACATGAGTTTGACTAATGCAAACAAAATTAATTATTGTAATGTATTTTTTTCACTCATTCATTCATTCACTTCTCATTTATTGAGTGCCTGTGTTGGACTTGGATCTGTGTCAGGGGCAGACAATACAAAGGCAAATAATAGTGGTCTTTGCTTTCAGAGTTTCACTCTAATGCAAAGTGTTCACTTTGCTTGCTTTTTCTATCTCTTTCTCCCTCTCTTTCTTTCTTTCTCTCTCTCTCTCTTTCTTTCTTTCTTTCTTTCTTTCTTTCTTTCTTTCTTTCTTTCTTTCTTTCTTTCTTTCTTTCTTTCTCTCTTTCTTTCTCTCTTTCTTTCTCTCTTTCTTTCTCTCTTTCTTTCTCTCTTTCTCTCTCTCTTTCTTTCTTTCTTTTATTCTGTGTGTTCACCTTTTCAAAATGTTTTCTTAATTTACTCATAATCCATTGGATTCTTTACAAATGAGATTTCTTCAAAAAATTTTTTTTAAGAAATGAAGATCTTTATTTTAACTAGCTCTGCTTCTATTTGGTAATGCTAAAGCAAAACAACAAAATAACAAGAAGCCATGCTACTGCAATGGGATTTCAATGTTAATTTTCAATTTTTCTGTCATAAGTTGACCTTTGTTTTATATTAGAAATTCTCTTTCGGGGCCAGTTCTGTAGTGTAGCAGGTAAAGCCACCACCTGTAGTGCCAGCATCCCAAATGGGCACTGGTTTGAGTCCCTGCTGCTCCACTTCCAATCCAGCTCTCTGCTATAGCCTGGGAAAGCAGTAGAAGATGGCCCAAGTCTTTGGGCCCCTGCACCCACGTGGGAGGCCTGGAGGAGGCTCCTGGCTCCTGAATGCAGATTGGCCTAGCTCCAGCTGTTGCGGCCAGTTAGGGAGTGAACCAGCCGATGGAAGAGCTCTCTCTCTCTCACTCTGCCTCTGCCTCTCTGTAACTCTGCTTTGCAAATAAATAAATAAATTTTTTTAAAGAAATTCTACTTTGGCTGAAACCTCCTACATTATAGATGGTGGTTGTTATATCTAGGGGTGTCATAGACAAAATAATTCACTCAGCACATATGTTGTGAGCACCTACAATGTGTAGAGTTGTTCTGTGGCTGGGGTTATAAGCATAAACAAGATAGTCAAAGTTCCTACCTTTGAGCAACTCACATTCCAGAGAAAATCTAGACTAGCAAAAACTGCATGAGGAAAAAAATCATTGTGATTCTGTCCAACATAATGAACTATCATGAGGAAATGAAGCATTGCAGTATGGAACTCAATAACTCATGCATTTGCTTTTTTAACAGATGCTTGTTGTATACTCACTATGTGTAAAGTACTAATGTAGGCATTGTATCTGCCTTATACTGGGTGATAGAAATCTTCAATGAATCAAATGAATTATATATATATATATATAATGATAATATATATATCAAGTGAGTTTAGAATCAAGTTTTATTGAAATGACAACATAATTAATTTCTTTTGAATATAAATGATATTAACTACATTTGTATGAACTGTGTGGCAGAAAATTCACAGTGTGAAGCAACAGTAGGCATACTATGATGATGTCTTCTATTGTGTGTTGCTGATTGATAGAAAAGTATTGTGATCTTAATCAGGTGAATTGATGACCAAGATGTATTTCAGAGGGAACATTATAGTGCATCTCTTATATTCTTGACAGGATGAAAATGCAACTTACTTTACAAAGAAACTGTCCAAGAATACCCCAAGAAAAGTCAAAGCTTCTCTCAAAAAGCTCTGTTTCTATGCATGCTTAAAGAAGTACTTCTTTGAAGTTGTAGAATTATTCACCATTAGCCTTGAAGAGATTTTCCTGGGCAATTTTTGGATGTTGGTTCTTAATTTGTTCTTGGCCATATTTTTTTTTTTCTAATTAAAAAATTAAACAATCATTTTAATTTAGTAAAATGGGAATAGAGTTTAAGGGGTAGGCAGTGGACTGATGATGATGCTGTAGTTTGAATAATAATATAATTGATAATATAAATGGCATGTTGTTTCCCTCCTGCAGCTACTGTATGATGTGGTCTTTTGCCGCCAAACTCAGAGCAAAATTTAAAGAATGTAGCAGCAAAAAACTCACATCTTGGGAGGTGTAAATGGGTGGGGGAGCAAAGAACACAAAATTAACAGTGTTAATCTATGACTGATACATTTACAATTTTTCCTAGAACTTGGTTTGCTGTCTAATATAATCAGAAGGGCACATGAGAGAGTTACTTGAAGAAGCAGGAAGGATGATATTGCGAATATTACGAGTGTTAAGTGAATGAAAATTATTGGTTCAATTACTGTGGATAGATCCGATTCTTCAATGGTGTTTGTTTATTCATTCATTATGCCTGTTGTTCATTCATTCATTTAATAAGCATTAAGAGTATTAAACAGGGAATGCTAACATCCAAGGTAGACACCGTGCTGATCTCTTGGTAGTCTATTGTTTTCAAGCAAAAGGCAATAGAAGATGACAAATAAAAAGTTTATTCAGCTGGATAACTTATTGCTGTAGTCTGAGTTCTACACATGAATCCATTTTTTCTGTAGTGCTTTTAGCAAATCAAAAATAGCATCCTGTTCTTCTCTTGGTAATTGGGTAAAGGAATTTGAGATACTTGCCTTGGGTTGATACTCAAGTATCTTTTATGAACATAGCTAGACTATAAGCTCCGTAAAGGCAGATTTTGCTTTTGTTGACCACAAAAACAGTTATTAAAAATATACTTGCTGAATGACAAATAGAGATTGATGACATAAGGAATTACTGTTAGTTTCTTGGTAGAGAATCAAGTCGAGTGAGGAAAGGAAAAATGATGTTTTGTTTTGACCCTAACACTTGTTGGCATTTAATGGGCTCAGATTATTATAAAAATATTTTTGGAAGATTGGAAAAATTACATACCAAACAATTAATGCTTGGTTCTTATTACATTTTTATCATCTTTGAATGAACCAGGACATTCTAACCATAATGAAGAACTCCTCTGAATTCCTTTTTTGAAAGGTCAAACAAATTACAAATGTTTGTTCTGGCAGCATGATAGTATGCAAGATTCTAATTATTTAGTGATAGACTCTCTGTTTTAAAAAAACTTCCCTCTCAAGATATTTTAAGAAGAAAACAACTATTGGTAGCTCTATGGAGTTATATCAGAGGCTGAAGTCTCCTCACATACTTACTTCTGTAAATATAGAATATACAGTTACTGAGAAGTGATTTAATCAGTGAATTGTTCATCAGATACTATAGTGGATTCAATAGGATTTAGCTTTCAAAACTTGTGCTGATATTTAAATTCCAAGATCTAATTTTAATAGTTAATGGGTTGATGCTAATGGATGATAGATTAGAGTAGAGGGTGTGATCCAATTATGGCATCTGAAGGTGCGCCTTTGGAAAGTGGTTGGATTGGCTTAGGTTGCTGGTGGGGGTTGAGGGGAGCCCCATGAGAGAATCTTGGTGACATTGTAAGGACAGTGGAGAAAGAATATGTGTCTGGTGTTTCTCAGCTTCCTGGTTTATTGTGTGATCTGCACTCTGCCAGCCTCCAGCCTCACCACTTGTATAAACCAATGAGACTGCCTGATCTTGGCTTGTGGGCCTCAAAAGCTGTAAGCTGAAACAAACTTTCTTCCTTCCTGAATGGCTCCTTTCAGGTATTTTAGTTAAAGTAATGAAAAGCCCATTAATATAGAAACCATAGATTTTAGTTTTCGGGTTTTTTAGTTTATGTTCCTGTGGATAACATTGTTACGTAAGTTCCCTGAACAGTTTTTAAAATTAAACTGTCTTCATCCCTGAGGCAGTGAAGTTGGAAAAGCAGAGAAGGTGATTTGGCTCCTGATCAGTACTGTTTTCCAAATGGGTAATTTTTAGAACGAGATTGTCAATGATTCTGGCTGACTTCAGTTAAGATTACATTCTTCATTAGAGTTGACGAGATCTGCTTTGGGAGCAAGGGAGGAAAGTCTGCAGAGAGACACCCTCAATAAAGCAGGAATCCATTATTCTTTGGGATATTAATGACTTCCAAATCCTACCCATTTTATTCCTTATTCCTGTTAAAAGATTATATTAATAAAATTAATTTGTGGATTATAACTTCAAAAGATAAGTTGTTTACAGGAAAAAATTTACTAAAAACACAAAACTGAAATAATAAAATAGTTGTTATGAATTATTAAAACAAAAAATAAAGATTCATGTTCTGAAGGCATAAGAAAGAATAAAATTATTAATTCAAGCAGCTAGGGACATATAAAGTCCATTGGTTATTGACTTCATGAATTAGATCTGGTTCCTTGGACTAAATACATCAAGTCAGGCTACTTTCCATGTCTCCAGAATCTGAGTTTGCCTAGCATGGATCGACATAGATATTAATAATGATAATAAAGTTGGAGATAATGAGCAAACAAAGCAATTCTGGTTGCTTTTTGTTAGAGCACCAAGCATGAAGAACCAGTACCCAGATCAGCAGCATTTTTATGAACCCATTAAAAATTAGTCATTTGCAGAAATTGAATTTGACTTCTTATGCTAGACTATACTACTTTTATTTATTTTTTGTAAATAGTAAACCTATGAATTGGGCAATTTTTCAATGGTGTTGTTATGCATCCTCAACCTAGGAACCATGACTGACAAGCTTAGAGACCAAATCTATAATTTTTCTTTAGTTTAATCTTTGATTTTATTTATTTGAAGAATCAAATCTACCAATTTTAAATTATATGCTTTTTTGGTTATTTCTCTATGAAAGAAAGAACTGAGCTCACAATTCTAAGACAACTTTACTTGGAACCAGTGATGTTAGGGCTGCATTTGTTCCTTGGGAATACAAAGGGGACTTCAAAGAAAATGAAATTAAATATAAAAAATAAAAGTACCAAGTTATTTGTCAACATAGATCCCACCAAGTTCAAGATGCTTTGGCAAGCAATGATACCAGCCTATAATTCCATACTTATTGAATTGATGGTCCTGGAAATTTAACATGTCAATGCCGTCATTTTTATATCATTAACTGAAGAAAAATGAATGACCTTTAAAGATTTTTTTTAAAGTTAGAAAATAAAACAAAACCAGAAGGAGCCAAATCCAGATGGAAGGTGGATGCCTAATGAATTCCTATTGAAACTCTTGCAAAATTGCCCTTATCTGATGAGAGAAATAAGAAAGAGTATTGTTGTGGAACTCTCCAAAGATACTTTTCCTGGTATTTCTTTACTAAAGCTCTGCCCAACGTTCTTAAAACACTCTCCTAATGAGATGATGTTAGTGTTCTTTGGCCCTGCAGAAAGCCCGCCCAGAAAAGGAATGCCTGGATCATCCCCCAAAAACATTGCCATGACCTTTGCTCTTTTCTGGTTCTTCACTAGGCCATTTCCATGTATTGGTAGCCATTGCTTTAATGTGCTTTGTATTCAGGATCATACTGGTCTTAGAAGAGATGCTTCAGGAAATTGATCTCACTTATTTCAAATTTCTATCAAAAACTCTGCTCTTATCTGCAGCTGATTTGGGGACAAGGAGTTTGGGCACCAATTGAATAAAGTTGGGTCAATCAATATTGTGTAAACTGAGCCAACTGGGATGTGTGTTGTTTCTACTGGCTATTGTTTCTACTGTTAAGTATCAGTTCTCTTAAAGTAGGACACAAACAAGGCTGACATTGGAGTACAGTGGGTTAAGTCACTACCTGTGATGCCAGCACCCTAGATGGATGCTGGTTTGAGTCCTGGCTTCTCCACTTCTGATCCATCTCCCTGTTAATGCTCCTGGGACAGCAGTGGAAGGTGGTCCAAGTATTTAGACCCCTGTCTAAATAGAGCAGGATGAAATTCCAGGCAGCTGGCCTTCTTCTGGCCCAGGCCCAGCCTTTGTGGTCATTTGGAGAGTGAATTAGTTGATGGAAGATTTCCCTTTCTTTCCCTCTTTTTCTGTAACTCTGTCTTTCAAATCAATAAATAAATCTTTTTAAAAAAGTTAGAGCACAAACACTAATTTTTTCCTCAAAAATTGATGTGGTTGATGTGCCACTACAAGTTTCTTCTTCAGCGTCTTTTAAAAAGATTTTATTTATTTATTTGAGTTACAGAGAGAGGGAGAGACAGAGAGAAAGGTCTTCCATCTGCTGGTTCACTCCCCGAATGGCAACAACGGCTGGAGCTGGGCCGATCCAAAGCCAGGAACCAGGAGCTTCTTCTGGGTGTTCCACGTGGATGCAGGGGCCCAAGCACTTGGGCCATCCTCCACTGCTTTCCCAGGCCATAAGCAGAGAGCTGGACTGGAAGAGGAGCATCAGGGACATAAACAAGTGCCGTTATGGGATGCTGGCACCACAGGCGGAGACTTAACCTACTACTCCATAGTGCCGTCATCTATTGATCCCTTCAAAATGAATTATCAATTTATAAATTGCTGATTTCCTTGGGGCATTATACCCATAAACTTTTTGTAAACAATCAATTATTTCATTATTCTTTTACCCTTGATTCACTTTCAATTAGATATTTTGTTCTTGCTTGAATTTTAGCAAAATTAATGTTGTTTTAAGAGGGGTTCTTGATCAAATATAAGTTGGCTGTAGATGTTTGGGCTGATTTCTGGTGTTTCAGTTCTGTTCCATTGGTCTATCCATCTGTTTCTGTACCAGTACCATGCTGTTTTGATTACAACTGCCCTGTAGTATGTCCTGAAATCTGGTATTGTGATGCCTCCGGCTTTGTTTTTGTTGTACAAGATTGCTTTAGCTATTCGAGGTCTCCTGTGTCTACATATGAATTTCAGTACTATTTTTTCCAGATCTGAGAAGAATGTCTTTGGTATTTTGATTGGTATCGCATTGAATCTATAAATTGCTTTTGGGAGAATGGACATTTTGATGATATTGATTCTTTCAATCTATGAGCATGGAAGATTTTCCCATTTTTTGGTATCTTTTTCTATTTCTTTCTTTATGATTCTGTAATTCTCATCATCGTTGGTTAACTTTATTCCAAGGTATTTGATTGTTTTTGTAGCTATTGTGAATGGGATTGATCTTAGAAGTTCTTCCTCAGCCATGGCATTGCCTGTGTATGCAAAAGCTGTTGATTTTTGTGCATTGATTTTATACCCTGCTACTTTGCCAAAATCTTCTATGAGTTCCAATAGTCTCTTAGTAGAGTTCTTTGGGTCCCCTAAATAAAGAATCATATCATCTGCAAAGAGGGATAGTTTGAGTTCTTCCTTCCCAATTTGTATCCCTTTAATTTCTTTTTCTTGCCTAATAGCTCTGGCTAAAACTTCCAGAACTATATTGAATAGCAATGGTGAGAGTGGGCATCCCTGTCTGGTACCAGATTTCAGTGGAAATGCTTCCAACTTTTCCCCATTCAATAGGATGTTGGCTGTGGGTTTTTCATAGATTGCTTTGATTGTATTGAGGAATGTTCCTTCCATACCCAGTTTGCTTAGAGTTTTCATCATGAACGGGTGTTGTATTTTATCAAATGCTTTCTTGGCATCTATTGAGATAATCATATGGTTTTTCTTCTGCAGTCTGTTAATGTGGTGTATCACATTGATTGCTTTGCGAGCATTGAACCATCCCTGCATACCAGGGATAAATCCCACTTGGTCTGGGTGGATGATCTTTCTGATGTGTTGTTGCATTCTATTGGCGAGAATTTTATTGAGGATTTTTGCATCTATGTTCATCAGGGATATTGGTCTGTAATTCTCTTTCAATGCTTCATCTTTTTCCAGTTTAGGAATTAAAGTGATGCTGGCTTCATAGAATTTTGGAAGATTCCCTCTTTTTCGATTGTTCTGAATAGTTTGAGAAGAATTGGAGTTAGTTCTTCTTTAAATGTCTGGTAGAATTCAGCAGTGAATCCATCTGGTCCTGGGCTTTTCTTTGTTGGGAGGGCCTTTATTACTGTTTCAATTTCTGTCTCAGTTATGGGTCTGTTTAGGTTTTCGATGTCTTCCTGGTTCAATTTAGGTAGGTTGCATGTGTCCAGGAATCTATCCATTTCTGATAGATTTCCCTGTTTGCTGGCATACAAGTCCCTGTAGTAATTTCTGATGATTCTTTTTATTTCTGTGGTGTCTGTTTTAAAATTTCCTTTTTCATCTCTGATTTTATTGATTTGGGTCTTTTCTCTTCTTTTTTTAGTTAGTTGGGCCAATGGGGTGTCAATTTTGTTTATTTTTTCAAAAAACCAGCTCCTCGTTTGGCTGATTTTTTGTAATGTTTTTTTGGATTCAATCCTATTGATTTCTTCTCTGATTTTAATTATTTCTCTTCTCCTACTAGATTTGGGTCTGGTTTGCTGCAGATTTTCTAGATCCTTGAGACAAATTGAAAGCTCATCTATTTAGTGCTTTTCCAATTTCTTGATGTAGGCCCCTATTGATATAAACTTTCCTCTTAACACTGCTTTTGCTGTATCCCATAAGTTTTGGTATGTTGTGCTGTTATCCTCATTTATTTCCAGAAAGTTTTTGATTTCTCTTTTGATTTCTTCTATGACCCAGTGTTCATTCAGGACCATGTTGTTCAAACTCCATGTATTTGCATACGTGCTAGGGATTCTTGAGTTGCTGATTTCCAACTTCATTCCCCTATGGTCTGAGAAGCTGTATCGTATGATTCTAAAAGTCAGAGTTACACATAGAAAGAGAAAAGAGATAGAGAGCTCTTCCTTCTGCTGGTTTGCTCTTCAAGTGGTCATAATAGCCAGGGCTGGTCCATGCCAACACCAGTTCCAGGAGCTTCATCAACGGGTCTCCCACCTGGGTGCAAGGACCCAAGGACTTGGGCCATCTTCCACTGCTTTCTCAGATTCAGTGGTAGCAGTGAGCTGGATTGGAAGCAGAATAGCTAGGGCTTAATCATCAGGGCCCATATTTGATGCTGGCTGTCTTATCCTTAATGTCTCAAACTAGATCCTGTTCAGACATGTCACAGTTACTATAAGTTTATTTTGGTTTAAAAAACTTTTGAAATCCATACATATATTTTTTCATAACACATTTTCCATGAATTTTCTGAAGACCATTATCATTTTTCCTTTTTTTTTATTTTTTTATTATTTTGACAGGCAGAGTGGACAGTGAGAGAGACAGAGAGAAAGATCTTCCTTTTGCCGTTGGTTCACCCTCCAATGGCCGCTGCGGCTGGTGCGCTGCGGCCGGCGCACCGCGCTGATCCGAAGGCAGGAGCCAGGTACTTATCCTGGTCTCCCATGGGGTGCAGGGCCCAAGGACTTGGGCCATCCTCCACTGCACTCCCGGGCCACAGCAGAGAGCTGGCCTGGAAGAGGGGCAACCGGGACAGAATCCGGTGCCCCGACTGGGACTAGAACCCGGTGTGCCGGCGCTGCGAGGCGGAGGATTAGCTTTAACTATACTGAGTTGTGAGAGGAAAATAATAACTTCCCCATCAATGTGTCTTTCTTGGCAAGTTTTCTGTTTCCTGAAATAGTTCTTTGGAAATCCAAGAAAGAGACTATGCAATGTTTCTGTTAAAGTGCCAGTGATACCTTGCACAGTGCTGAGACATGATCTAGAAAAATGAGCTGCTGCATGTTTTTGCCTGAGGGACATTCAGTTCTCTGCAGATAGGTGGAGGTGAATTTAATAGCTTCTACTCAATTTTACACTTTAATATATTATCTAATTTCTAAATGTGACAACTTTCTTGGTAGAGACAGCATGCAAGTCATCTGTCAGAATAAATGCTAACTTAGCCTGAAAGACCGAGAACAGTATTGGCTTAGGGTCTGCAGTAAACCCTTAGGCATAATCTCATTGGGCAGTCCCAGGCTTCAGGGTTGCCTCCTGTGTTAGAGGTGTATCTAACTGTCTTTTCCCAGCTATTAACACTTCAACGGAGTTCTCTAAAGGACCACTTTATTCACAGTGGCAACAAGAGCCAATTTAAAGCTTTCAGTTTCAAGATAGAGTTTTTCTTTTTCACATCAGCCTTTGAACTGGGGTGATCAGAAAGATAGCAGGATAATGGCATCAAGCAAAAACCATGCACAACTGCAAAGCAAAGGTTCCTACGTTACCCTGATAAAGAACTGGAATCTGATTCTGAGAAATTTGTTGTCCTCTTGTCTGCCTCTGTGAAATTGTTCGGATTATTTATAAATAGCATCTTTATTTAGCTGAAACTTGTTTAAATAATATAGAATAGTTCTAATTTGTGCCAGAGTCATAATCAGTTCTGGGTGTTGCAAAAAGTGAATATTCTCAACAAAACAAGTAAGCAAGGGAATTGTGTGCATACATGCCCATGCACGCACACACGCACACATGCGCGCGCACACACACACACACATACACACACACCAGATATTCAGGATAATTTATCGATAACAAGTGTGCTTGGACACGTCTATGAAATACTCAAGTCCCGAATAAAAAATGAATTCCATTGTTTCTGAGAACTCAGTTTGTTAAGCCAGTTCTGTCATAAATCTTAAAACTACCAATACTTCAGATGTAAGTTTAAAAACATACCATAGTTTAAACCTAGGGCATGGTAAAATTTAAAAGTGAAATCACCCCCACTAGCCCCCAGCATTCCTAGCTAGAGTGAAAATAGCATATTCTTAGGTCCTGACTCATCAAAGTTCACCGTTGAGAAATTTCAGTGATGTATTCTGTCTGCAAAGAAGCCCTCAGTTTCATACAGAGACTTCTCTGTAGGGTTGCCTTGTCATACACTTCTGTAAATAGGAGTTTGGGAACTTTAAATGAAAGAGTATATAAAGTTTCCTTTGCTGAGTGTTATTAACGGAGGGACTCTGGATTAATTTAGCATCCAGGTCTGTTCTTTCAGCCATAAGCCATGCTGTCAGGGAAACTTAATTACACTTTAAGTGGGATGCAAATGAGTTGTGACACTACATCATTTCACATGAAAGGTTCATTACTTACATTAACTCGCACAATGCTCACTCCTATACCTAGACCTCATTACAATATTCCTGGGATTATTTTTTCAACATAGCTAAATGTAAGTAGGGTTTTAACTTTGAATAGCCTGTTTCTTTCTTAATGTTTAAGACTATAAATGTTCACTTTATTAAATGACTATGAATTGAATTACTGGATACATGAATGTATTAAGGCTGGAAGGGAATAAATGTTCTACCATGCATCCACTCCATTGCATGTTCTCAGTACTCGATTACTCTTTAAGTAAGTGTATATGAATAATTTCTTTAGCGTTCCTGTACACAACTTGAAACAAGAAATTTAACAAGCCTTAAAATTAGACGGTTAATGATTTTATTCTGGGGGTTTAACAGATGTTTCTGAGCATCAGCTGTGTGAGGAACTATACAAATGGGAAAGATATACCATGTTCATATTGAGAGATCAAAACCTTGAACGATAGAGTTAAACTGGTTGTAACTATCTTGCAAAGTGTTAGGGTACGTGCAAAAATAACTTTGGTCACCTTTATTTTCTTATTTACTTATTTTAATTTAAATAAAGGAGATTTATGGTAATTCATGGTTGTATTCTAAGAATATAATGATACTCCCCTTCCTCTGTCACTTCCTCCCCTCCACCCTCCCTCTTGCTTTCTCTTCCTTCCTTCTTTTCTTAAAAAAATATATTGAGATAACATTTTTAATTTATTTATATTATTAGAGGCTTAATGCTTCACTAAATAAAGAATTCAACAAGTTAGAAAGTAAAAAGACCATAGTTTAGCAGGAATAAAGGTAAGGACTTTAAACAGTAATCAAATGAAAAGATGTCAATTTCACTTTTAGAATCAATGACTTGAATAGTCCTTGACCTGGCTGTCGAGGGACAGTTTATTATTGGTACTTTATATTTTGCATATCCTTTTTTCCCTCTGTTTCTTTCTTTTCCTTTTCTCTTCTTCTTACTATATGTTGAACTCTTTATGTAACATAGTTAATCATATGTATTTTAAGTCAATTGGAAAAGGATCCCAGTTAAAAACAAGAAGGGGAATAAGATAGGGAGGAAGTAGTCTGTAACTGTAAAGTTGCATAGTTCTGCACACAGTCCTACAGACTTACCGATAAGGGTACAGCCTAAAAGCTTTACACGGGATGCCAAACCCATAAAAATCAGTGGTATAAATGCCATCTTAACTGTTAAAATGATCATATTAAATGTTAAAGTCAACATATAGATAGGTTTAAGTGTAAAAGTGATCATATAAATAGCATTAACTGCTTGGTAATAACAATAGAATTAAAAAGGAAGGAAAGTCCAATATGGGAAGCAGTCCACACAGCAGACTCCTTAGAATGATACTCACTGTAAATAACACTCTGACCTCAGAATCAACCCTTAAGGCTGAAAGGCCTGTGAGAGCATTTCAGGCATGGAAAGTCAAGACTCTGTGGCAAAAAATATCCTACACGGAGGATCTCTGTGGAAAGAAAAGATCATCAAAGAAGGTTGTACTCTTCTCTGAAGGGAGGAGAGAACATCCACTCTGCTTACAGCTATGTCCATGGTCACAAAAGGCTTCCATAGCCTTGGCAGCCCATGGCAAGAGCCTCAGGTGATCACTGACATCATAAATTAGATTGTTAAATTGTTAAGATACAATTGTTAAAGGAACAACAGAATTCACTGTGTACTTACTCCCCATGTAGGACCTCCATCCTTAATGAGTTGTACTAAGAGAATTGACTGCAAATCTTGTTCTCAAACTGTACTCTATATGTTGTGTGTTTGAGTGGGTGTAAACTGTTGAAATCCATGCTTAACATGGAGTTGGTCCTCTGGATATAAAATCAAACTAAAATTGAGATGGGAGAGGGAGAGGGAGGTGGGATGAGAATTGGAGTGGGATGGTGGGTATGGGGGAAAGAACTACTATATTCCTAAAGTTGTATCTATGAAAAAATGCATTCATTAAATAAAAACTTTTAAAAAATGTCAATTGCACTCATATACAGTAACTTTAAAAATAACCACAGATCATTAACACTATAGTAATATATCATTCTTAACCATTCATTTAACAAAAATATAAAACAAAGTTTGACATCACTTTATTTGCATCATTAAGTGCCACTTTGAAAAGAATGGTTAAACAGTGCTAGGATTCTAAGGAGAAAGGGAGTTCAATTTAGAGTTATCCCTTGATTCTCTGATGTGGTGATTAGAGAGTTTTAATGGAAATTAGTTGTTTTTCTGAACATAATCGGTCACCAAAATCAATCAAGTGTTTGACAGTTATTCTCAAACATATAGGTGTAGGAAAAACAGTAGGGAATTTTTTAAACTTTTATTTAATGAATATAAATTTCCAAAGTACAGAATATTGATTACAATGGCTTCCCCCCATAACGTCCCTCCACCCGCAACCCTCCCCTTATCCACTCCCTCTCCCCTTCCATTCACATCAAGATTCATTTTCGATTCTCTTTATCTACAGAAGATCAGTTTAGCATACATTAAGTAAAGATTTCAACAGTTTGCTCCCACACAGAAACATAAAGTGAAAAATACTGTTTGAGTACTGGTTATAGCATTAGATCTCAATGTACAGCACACTAAGGACAAAGATCCTACATGAGGAGTAAGTGCACAGTGACTCCTGTTGTTGACTTAACAAATTGACACTCTTGTTTATGGCCTCAGTAATCACCCTAGGCTCTTGTCATGAGCTGCCAAGGCTATGGGAGCCCCCTGAGTTCACTGACTCTGATCATTTTTAGACAAGGCCATGGTCAAAGTGGAAGTTCTTTCCTCCCTTCAGAGAAAGGTACCTCCTTCTTTGATGACCCATTCTTTCCACTGGGATCTCACTCAAGGAGATCTTTCATTTAGGTTTTTTTTCCCCCCAGAGTGTCTTGGCTTTCCATGCCTGAAATACTCTCATGGGCATTTCAGCCGGATCCGCATGCCTTAAGGGCTGATTCTGAGGCCAGAGTGCTGTTAGGACATTTGCCATTCTATGGGTCTGCTGTGTATCTCACTTCCCATGTTGGATCATTCTCTCCCTTTTTGATTCTATCAGCTAGTATTTGCAGACACTATTCTTGTTTATGTGATCCCTTTGGTTCTTAGTCCTATCAGTGTGATCAATTGTGAACAGAAATTGATCACTGGGACTAGTGAGATGGCATTGGTACATGCCACCTCGATGGGATTGAATTCGAATCCCCTGGTATGTTTCTAACTCTACTGTTTGAGGTAAGTCAGCTTGAGCATGTCCCGAATTGCACATCTCTTCCCTCTCTTATAGTAGGGAATTTTTATTGAGTCCTTACAGTCTTGGCAAAGTCCTAAGTAGTTTGCTTGTATAAACTTGTTCAATATACACAAAAATCCTATGAACCAAGTACTCTATCCTGCTTCACATTTCCCAAAGCTGAGAAAGAGAGGGCTTAAGCCAGTTGCCCAAAGTCACATAATGAATACGGAGCCAGGATTCAAATCTACTCAGTCTAGTTCTAATGTTTATGACCTTAACTTCTATGGCACGCTAGTTAAGTTGTAATGCTCTAGGGAAATTTCAGTGGTAGGGATTTTGATATTCATTTAATATAATAGAAAAAATTTTCTCAGTAATTAAATGGTGAAGCCCAAGTTGCAGTGAAGAATGAAGTCTGTTAATTGAGGAACATATTTTAGTACTAGCATACTATGTCTATTTATTTCTGTAAGTTCTTAGAGGTTAGAGTCAATGGTTTATTGCATATGCTAGCCACCAGATGCTATTTAATTTTAAGTCACAGTCTGTTTTTTTTTCCCTCAATGAGTAGATCATGACATTTATTAAAAATGGATTTTGATATCAAGCTGGAATATGCATAGAAATGTAAAATATGTTCACCAACTGAAAACTTACAGAATAAGTTGAAATCATATAATACACCAACCTGCTCCACTAAAATTTAACATACGGGGATTGTGGTTCATTGACTTGTACTTTGGTGTTTGAAAGAATTATCCAAATTTAATTTTTTTACAGCATGACTATTAGTTTCTAAACTTTAGGAAATATACTCCTAAATTGAGGTTAATATGAATACAATAAAATTTACAGAACATGTTTTGACAGTCATCCATTTTGCCTCACAGCTTCAAATTCACCCTTCATTGTCTGCTCAGTGAAAATGGAGCTGGCTTCTGTAAACACGCTTTGTTATTCAACATACACAGTGTTAAACTTAGTCCATGGAGGGCACTGGAAAGATATTGTACAAACGAACTTCTCTTCCTGCTTCTAGTGAAATCCTTTTGTCTTTGATTCTTTGATTTTCTTCTACTGCATGGCTTCCTTTTTTTTTTTTTTTTTTTTTTTTTTTTTTTTTTTTTTGACAGGCAGAGTGGACAGTGAGAGAGAGACAGAGAAAGGTCTTCTTTTTGCCTCTGGTTCACCCTCCAATGGCCACCGCAGCCGGCGCACCGCACTGATCCAAAGGCAGGAGCCAGGTGCTTCTCCTGGTCTCCCATGGGGTGCAGGGCCCAAGGACTTGGGCCAGCCTCCACTGCACTCCCGGGCCACAGCAGAGAGCTGGCCTGGAAGAGGAGCAACTGGGACAGAATCCGGCACCCCGACCGGAACTAGAACCCAGTGTGCCGGCGCCACAAGGCAGAGGATTAGCCTAGTGAGCCGCGGCGCCGGCGACCGCATGGCTTCCTGCAACCTGGGATAGGGATATCCAGTTGTGCTGCACCCTAGCAGTGCTCCCAGAGCACACAATTCCTTGGTGAGTTCACATTGCTACCTTGAACCAGTGACCACCTACCTCACTGTCAATATTAGCACTTTAGAGATTATCAAAATCATGGAAAACATCTAGTCTAATCCTTTCTTTTGCAGGAATGCAGAGCAGTTTATTCTACATGTTGTCACACTTTTAATGTAACAGTTAATACTTCTAAATATTCTAAGAGTTTTTATTTTTTATTTTATTTATTTTAACTTTTATTTAATAAATATAAATTTCCAAAGTACAGCTTTTGGATTACAGTGGCTCCCCCCCCCCCCACATAACTTCCCTCCCACCTGCAACCCTCCCATCTCCTGCTCCCTCTCCCCTTCCATTCACATCAAGATTCATTTTCAATTATCTTTATATACAGAAGATCAATTTAGTATATTTTAAGTAAAGATTTCAACAGTTTGCTCCCACACAGAAACATAAAGTGAAAAATACTATTCCAGTACTAGTTATAGCATTAAATCAAAATGTACAGCACACTAAGGACAAAGATCCTACATGAGGAGTAAGTGCACAGTGACTCCTGTTGTTGACTTAACAAATTGACACTCTTGTTTATGGCCTCAGTAATCACCCTAGGCTCTTGTCATGAGTTTCCAAGGCTATGGGAGCCCCCTGAGTTCACTGACTCTGATCATATTTAGACAAGGCCATGGTCAAAGTGGAAGTTCTCTCCTCCCTTCAGAGAAAGGTACCTCCTTCTTTGATGACCCATTCTTTCCACTGGGATCTCACTCGTGGAGATCTTTCATTTAGGTTTTTTTTTTTTTCCAGAGTGTCTTGGCTTTCCATGCCTGAAATACTCTCATGGGCTCTTCAGCCAGCTCTGAATGCCTTGAGGGCTGATTCTGAGGCCAGAGTGCTGTTTAGGACATCTGCCATTCTATGAGTCTGCTGTGTATCCCACTTCCCATGTTGGATCATTCTCTCCTTTTTAATTCTATTAGTTAGTATTAGCAGACACTAGTCTTGTTTATGTGATCCCTTTGACTCTCTCTAAGAGTTTTTAAATAGTGACACTATTTATAATTATTAAAACAACAATTTTCAATTTTGTAGTAGCTTGTATTTATTTCCAAATTCATTGTATTTATTGACTTTCTACAAATTCTCTAAGTGCTTAAGGAAATGCAAGAATACCAAAGATTGAGGCTTTTATTATCTGAGCTTAAACAAAATAAAAAACTGCAATGAAGCAGATACAAGCATAGAGTATGATAAGAACTTCAAACATTGTGCAGAAAATGACCAGAGATCATATATGAGGCAATTAAAATGCTTTTATGAACATGTCTGACATTTGAAGAGGCCTTGTAGGATGTGTACAGTTTCGATAGAAGCGTTGAGAGTAGGGAATAACCTGGTACATGGTAGGGTAGTTCAATAAAAACCAAGAAATTATGAGATGAGTTGAGTAAGATGAATTAAACATTTATATCCATTTATGCTCATATAAACCCAAATACATTCATAAATTAAATGAGGTTAAATAATAAAGCTTCGAAAGCAATGAAATTCATTTTGAGCCTCTGGAAAAAAGAGCTTAAAAAGATCTAAGAAGAAACTAAAGACATTTTGAACGTGACCTTATTGTAAAATTTCCCATTGAATCATTTATGGCAGATTTTGTTTCATTTTTAATAATCCTAAAATGAATTTCCCATCATTGAATTGAGTATTAAACATAATATCCAATATTGACTTATACTTAAAGAACTTAAAGGGCTTTGTTTTCTGGAGAATGCAGATTAGATAACTTGAAGAGCCTTCAGTTTTTAAAAAACTACTGTCTATTTAAATGCTCACAGGAGAATTTGGCAAATCTCAAGGGAGGTAAATAATGAGGAAACAAAATCCTAGAAGTAAAGATGATGTGTTAGCTACCTTGGGAGGTAGGGCTGGGAATTGGTTCCATCTCTAGGTAACCAAGAACTGGAATTAATCATCTTGTGGAGGTCGAAAATGATGGCATGGAATCATGTGAGTCTGGGAGTTGAAAATAAAATGAAAAACCACTGGAGGGTTGCCATACCAGGTCAAACAAGAGCTAGCAGAGTATCTACTCACTGGCACGGGGTGTGGTGGGGGTGGGGCAAGTCAGCAATTTAACCTGTCAGCATGAGCTGACAGTGGGGTGTAGAAATTTTTCTCTGAGAATTTGCAAATAGGTGTTTGCCTTCATAGTACTTTGTAGTTCAACTTTATACTATCTAGGTTTTTCATCTGTTGAGAAGTTAACCTAACACATGATTTCAGCTATTCTATCTCTTGGAAAAACAATTGAAGCAAACACAAATACCCTAGGAATTAAAACTTTAAAGGATTATATAATGTTTTTTGGTTTTTATTTTGTAAAGGAAGGTGGAGATATGGATTAACTCTAGCCTTTGTTAAAAAAATTGGTTATTCATATGGAAACAAAAATGAATCCACAGATTATAACATAAGCAAAAATCAATTCCAGATGGATTAAAAACCCCAACACGAGAAGTGAAACTAAATTGTTTTCAGAATGAAACACAGAAAAATATTTTGTCTAGGAATGAATTTCTTAAATAAGACTTAGAAAGCAGCAAAAAGATCAAGTTAAAAAATTTCTATGCATCTTAAGGCACTATAGACACTGGTTGTTGAGAAGATAAATTGGTACAACATTGGAGAGAAATTGGAGCCATATGTAGTGAACTTAAAGATGGGCATAACTTTAAAACCCAGTAATTCTGTTCCTATATATTTAAACTAGGTATACTTCCTTATTTTTGTACAGAAGTTATATACAAGAATATTCATAGAAATGTTTGAAAAATTATAAATAATTTAAATAGCTATCAATAGAATGAATATGTGAATTTTGTCATATTCACTAGAGTGATACAATTAAAATAATGGTTATTATAAATATCCATATGAATAATATAAAAATATAATCTTGCATGTATGCATGCATAAATATGGCATTGTTATAGCATGAAAATACTTTATAAATAGCAGAAACATAAAAGACACCTCTGTTGTGTATCCAGAATTTTTATAGTCAATAAAGACATGCTAGGAGATGATAAACACTAAATGTAAGAGAATGGTTATTTTGAAGGAAGGAGGGAGATGAATGGAAGTTTTTTCTAAACTAGATGGTACTTGTTTATTGGATTTATATTCTTTTATATCTCTTTAATATTTCATAATATTAAATATTTCATAATATTAATTAGAACAACTTAATGACAGCTTCTGAATTAATACTGACATTTTAATATCAAATAAAAAATTATAATCCTGGGCTGTGCATTTCCCCTTTAATTATTGTGAAGTTTCTTTTTCTTCATCAGTCCACCATTTTTTCTAAGTATCATGCACTTGGCTCTCAAATGAAATATTGGACTTTGTTTAACAATACCAAATGCCTAAATTTTGAGTGAAATAAAATATTTTAAACTTGTTAGTATGACAAGAAATGGCTGGAATGCCTCTTTAGGATCATATACATACTTTGGTCACATGATGCAAATCACATGTTCAAATTCTTATGATATTTTTCTTTCTTTTTTAAAGATTTATTTATTTATTTGAAAGAGTTACACACAGAGAGAAAGGCAGAGAGAGAGAGAGAGGGAGAGAGAGAGGTCTTCCATGCCATCCTCTGGTTCACTCCCCATTTGGCTGCAACGGACAGAGCTGCGCCGATCCAAAGCCAGGAGCCAGGAGCTTCTTCCAGGTCTCCCATGCGGATGCAAGGGCCCAAGGACATAGGCCACCTTCCACTGCTTTCCCAGGCCACAGCAGAGAGCTGGATCAGAAGTGGAGCAGCTGTGACTCAAACTGGTGCCCTTATGGAATGCTGGCATTGCAGGCAGTGGTTTTACCTGCTACACCACAGCACCGGCCCCAGATATTTTTCATTTAGCTTACCAGTGTGAAAATGTGCACTGATCAACCCAAGTGTTGAGGTAAATTCATTTTCCTGCGTGAATTTGTGCTCATTATGCTATTACCTAATTCTGTGTTGTGGGAAATTCTGACTCAAGACATGTAGTTATATTTGCAAATTATTTGTATAACAAAAATGTATATACACACATATATAAATATATAAAGTGTATATATGCACACATGAGGGTACTTCAAAAAGTCTGGAAAAATGCAAGAACATAAGTTTATTTTGGTGCATAGTACTAGTGGTGCTTTGTAAACTAATATACTTTTTTTCTTAACAATGAGTTGTGAACAGTTTTTTGTTTTCTCTTAATATTCTCTAAGCCACTAACACCTTCTGCTTTGCAACTTGCCTCATTGCTTTCCCTGTTTGCTACTTGTCGCCTGTTTGCAACATAGCAATCAGATCATTTCACTTCTCTGTATAAAACCCTCCAGTGGTGTTTAACCTCATTCAGATAAAAGCATATCTCTAACAATTTTTAGACTGTATTTTCCAAAATGGAGTTGCTCTGTGCAATGGTCTGTAAAATTTTCAGCCTTGTGACTTACATTGTCAAAAGACACTCCAGACACTTTTTACACTTAATATGTCATTAATAATATATGAGTACCAATTCCTAAATCTCTTCTCACCCTGCATGTTCTTACAAAACACTGAAAAATTACCATTTGATGATGCAACTAATTTTTGATATTTATTTACAGTTCATTGATGTTAAGGGTATCTGAATATTTTCTCCCTTATTTTGCTCATGTTAATATGAGAATATTTATCATCTTCTGTTGATGGTGAAGATATTTTTTCCTACACATTTGGCACAGATTTTCTTCCCTTTAATTTTGTTTTTAGTTTTCAAATCAATGCTGTTAATCTTTTTCTTGTAATTTTTGCTTTGGTATAGCTTGGAGGGATATTGTTGAACTCAAGATAATATTCATATTTTCCCTTATATGATTATTTTATATAAAGTTTTATTCATTGATATTTGTGTTGAACACTGTAATTTACCTGAAATGCATTTAATTATCAATAGGTTCTCCAAATATTCTTTATGAATGTAACATATTTGTTTTCTTTTTTAAAGATTTATTTATGTGTTTATTTGAAAGGCAGAGTGACAGATAGAGCCAGAGAGAAATTTTCCATCCATTAGTGCATTCCCCAGATATCTGCAACAGCTATGGCTGGAACAGGCAGAAGACAGGAGAGAGGAGACAGGAACTCCATCTGGATCTCTGGTGTGGCTGACAGAAACCCAAGCACATGGGCCATCAACTGCTTCCTTCTAGGTTTATTGGCAGGAAGGTGGGTTGGAAACAGAGGAGCCAGGTTTCAAACCTGCACTCTGAAATTGGATGGGAGTATCCAAATACATTGCTTAATATGCTGTGCTACAGTGCTAACCCCTTCAATGTGATTTTTAAGGCTATGTAAATAAAATATGAATGTCAAGAATTAAGTAGATAAAATTATAAAATTAATATATAACTCTTGAAATATTTTAAACAATATCATATTAATATTCTATGGTAGGTGTGATATTTTGAAAATAAAATAAACATCTTTGAGTTAGAAGGATTTTTAAAATGAATTTTCCTGCCTGGCGCCGCAGCTCAATAGCCTAATCCTCTGCCTGCGTCGCTGGCACCCCGGGTTCTAGTCCTGGTTGGGGCGCCGGATTCTGTCCTGGTTGCCCCTCTTCCAGGTCAGCTCTTTGCTGTGGCCCGGGAGTGCAGTGGAGGATGGCCCAAGTGCTTGGGTCCCTGCACCCGCATGGGAGACCAGGGGAAGCACCTGGCTCCTGGCTTTGGATCAGCGTGGTGTGCTGGCTGCAGCACGCTGGCCGCAGCGGCCATTGAAGGGTGAACCAATGGCAAAGGAAGATCTTTCTCTCTGTCTCTCTCTCTCTCACTGTCCACTCTGCCTGCCAAAAAAAAAATTTTTAAAAAAAAGTTTAAAATGAATTTTCCTTATTTTAAAATTTTATTCAAATTTTAAAAAGATGATAAATCCCGTGATGCACAAGATTAAGTAATTTACTCAAACCCATCTAAACAGATCCAATATTCATTTTACTATTCTAAGGTTTAGAAATTAATACTTGAGAATTCCTTCTTGCTAACTTGTATACATTTTAAAATAAAAAGCAACCAGAAGCTATATTGTTATCATTAATAATGTAATCTTCCTTTAAGCCTTCTCCCCATTTAATGCATATACCACCTTAAATTTTAGTATGTAACAAAATTACAGAGGGCAATTGATAACAGGAAACACATTGAATGGCAGTCTCTAGTCTTTCAGAAATTTAATTTTGTACATTTACAGAGCACAGATAACAATGGCTCATTAACCATGAAATCTGGGCAATTTGTCAAGAAGGTATCCATGTTGCAAAGCACCACCGTTTGACTCAGCATTCTGGTACTCCCCATCAGCTCCCTGAAAAAAAAAAAAAAAAAACTAATAACCTGCCACTCTAGCAGTGACCTGATGGGTGGGTCATTCTCTCCATTGGAGAAGAACATTAGGAGGAAAGGTTCCTAAATGTTTTGTTCTCATTTCAGAACCTCAGCAAAACTGCCCTTCTGATGGTTTTCTGATTCATTATCACCTCCCATGAGAGCAAGGAAAATGCATGCTAGGATCTCAGATCTGAAAAATGACAACATCCATAATCATTGTAATTCTACCACAGCTTTTAATGTGCTCCCTGCCTGCTTCAAAGTTTAGGAACCTACTCAACAATAATCTTCTCCTGTAGCAAAAATATCTGACTCCCTATAAAGTGGTTTTTCTTTTCCTAAAAACAAGGTTATGGATGTTTCGGGAAATCCAGGAAAGCATATTTTTATTATGAATGAATTTTCTAAATCTTTGGTTACTGTTAGAGAAGGCTGCTAAGAAATTCTACCTAAATAAAAACTGTCCTAGCATTCAACATGGCAAATCACAATTTGTGGTATAGCATTAAAAAAATTGAATCTTGCTAGAGCTGAGAATATTTTTTTATAATCGCTCAGATGCCTACAGCTCTGTACATGTACTAAGATGAAAAATTAGTGCAATTGGAGAAAAAAAACAATGGTTAAAACAGTTTGGAAGAAAAGAAAGTATCCCAATAAATCACTTGTCATTGTGGATAATAGAATACTGCATCTTCTTCTATCAGCTAGAATAAAGGTTAAAACACTGTGCTTGCTCTCTAAACTCCATGATCTTGCTGGCATATTCAATAGTGGATTTCATCATTATTGCCTTTTGGTAATGGAAATACTTCTCTTTCCTGTAATTGTTTATAATTCCTGAAAACTCTTAGGAAGTGTCATCTGCTTTAGTAAGTAATAAATTCTCTGCTGCATGTGTTGAGAGACAGCAATAAGAGGAAAAGAGAAGAAAATGTCTTTTCCCAACAGGCATTAAGTGCTGATAAAATGCTCCAGAAATTATTGGAAGCATTGTGCATTAAAAGTTTTTTTCAAAAAGAAATTCTGCCTTGCTTTGAAAATCATGAGTTTAAGATGCAACAGTGCAGCATAGAAAGCATATTTGAAAACATTGAGATATTCCATCTAGACCATACCCAAGTAGCCTATCGTCACTCCCACCATCAGTTCTTTTGAAGTTCATCTCCTTCCTCTGACTACCGCAACATAGTCCCTTTCATCATTCCCATCTTTTTTGTGAAAAAAAATACAATTTTTATTTGAATCAAAATTGTACATGATTACCAATATCAAATTAAAAAACAGAAGGAGAGATTTTGCAAAAATTAGTTTACTTGGCAGTGGCATTGTAATGGGAATACACATGGCATAGTATACCACATTTTCAAAGATGTTGAAGCAAGGAGAAATATTTAAAGGTAAAACGAGGAGCATTACATAAAACAGTTTAAACAATCGTACTTGTCTACAAGGATTCATAACACGGTGGTGCCGGTCTGAGGTGGAACAGACAGTTGTTGGGCAGATGTCCTCACGGAAGTGTGTTCTTGTGTAAACTTGGGGTGGTCTCTGTGCAAGCTTGTGGTTCTGGCAGAGGCTTTGTGACAGTTACTCCTATCAGGCAATCACGTGGGAGCCCTTTCTTTATCAGCTCCCAGCTAGACTGCTCTCTTCCCCTCCCTTCCTTCTCACTCTCGCTGTCTCTCTCTTTGATTAGGGTTGACACAAGTGACTCCACTTTTGATGCTAACAAGCTTCACATCATTTATGGAGCTGAAATATTCTGCAAGATTTATTACAAAAGCATCTGCCCCCACACAAGCTTCTCCCCGTTCCCTTTCACCTCTTAGCTGATTGTCTTGCTGTCTATCTGATGTGCCTGCATACTATGCTAATAACACTGCTCTGGGTTGTTCTGTGTCAGGCCTCACCTCTTAACTTCATACTATGTGGAAAGAGGCTTTAACTCTCTTTTCATCCCCTGCCATCTACCACCTTTGCACAATCTTGCCACCCACCAAGTATGGTTGTATTATAAAGTTACTCAGAGAAATATTCAATGATTAAAAACATGTTAACATTGTTCAGAGAACGAATTAGACAGTATACTATGTTTATTTGCTATTTCCTGTACAACTTAAAGTTTTATGGGAAACCATTGTCTCATTATGCAATTTTTGTTCTTCTATATATCTCCCATTAACTAACCCTCCAGTTATCTGAAATTCCCTAAATCTGATCTCTAGACATTCAGCTGTATCACATTGAGTATCAAGTCATCATTTTTTGGAGGCATGTCTCCCAGGGCTTGTTCCAATCTTCCACATCTGGGTACATCTGACATTCTAGAGTTTATTCACCATTCTCCTGGAGATTCCTCCATCTTCTTTCCTGTGTTAGATCTCCCGTGTTTTTGATGACAGCTCGTTCTTATTGTTGGTTTGCTTATACATCTTTAAGTAGCTTTCACAGAAAGCAAACAGTGACTTAACATGTCTAAAAATGCTTTTATTGGAGCTGCTACTTTGGCACAACAGGTTAAGCCACACTGGCATCCCATATGAATGCCAATTCAATCCCCAGCTGTTCCACTTCTGATCCAGGCTCCTGCTAATGCATCTGGGAAAGCACTGGTAGATGGCCCAAGTGCTTGGGACCCTGTACCCACATGGGAGACCTTAATGAAGCCCCTGGTCCTAGCTTCGACCTGGCCAGGCCTCAGCCATTGGGGCCATTTGGGGAGTGAACCAGCATATGGAAGCTCTTTCTCTCCCTCTCACCCTTGCTCTCTCCCTCTCCCTCTCAGAAACTCTGCCTTTCAAATAAATAAACAAATCTTAAAAAAAGTACTTATTCTATTCTGCCACTTTAAATGTCAAGTGTTTAGATTTTATGCAGGTATAATTTATGTAAGTTGTATAAGCCATAAATGTACATTTGATAATTTTCTACACATGTATGTACTTATGTAGTCCACTCAAATGGAGATATAGAACATTTTCATCCATCAAAAAGGTTTCTTAGTGTCACATGTGTCCAATATGTATCCTTCAGGGATTATCACCATTCTCCTAACTGTGAGTCATAGCTAATCTTGCCTTCCTGGGTTCTTATAAGTGCAATCATATGAGAATTCTTTTCTGTGTTTATATTTTTAGTTAATATGTTTTGGAGATTCATCCATATTGTTGTGTTTACTAACAGTTTTTCATTTTTTATTGTTGCTTAATTTTGTGACTAGATCACACAATCATTTTTTTGTAGAAGCTTTTAAAAAAACATTTTACATTGGGGGCTGGTGCTATGGCATAGTGGGTAAAGCCACCACCTGCAGTGCCGGCATCCCATATGGGTGCCGGTTCGAGTCCCAGCTACTCCAGTTCCAATCCAGCTCTCTGCAATGGCCTGGGAAAGCAGTAGAAGATGGCCCCTGCACCCACATGGGAAGACCCGGAGGAAGCTCTTGGCTCCTGGCTTTGGATCAGTGCAGCTCTGGCTGTTGTGGCCAATTGGGGAGTGAACCAGTAGATGGAAGACCTCCCTTTCTCTCTGCCTCTCCTCTCTCTGTGTAACTCTGCCTTTCAAGTAAATAAATAAATTAAAAAAATTTACATTTATCTATGATCAACCTCCATTTAATTTTTTCACATGGTGTAAAGTAGGGATCAAACTTCATTGTTTTTCCATATAGATGCTCAATCTCCAGCACCATTTATTGAGAAAAACATCAGTGCTCCTGAATTGCAGTGGCTTCTTTGAAGTAAACCAGATAACCAAATATATGTGAGCGTCTTTCTATATCTGTCCTGCTCCATTGATCCACTTGTCTATCTTGGACCATTAATGTAGTTATAATGGCTTTAGATTTAAAATAATATTTTGATATAACAAGTCCTCCAACTGAATTCAACTTCAAGATTGTCTAGGATATTAAATGTCCTCTGTGGGGCCAATGTTGTAGCATGGTGGGCTAAGCCTCTGCCTGTGGCTGGCATCTCATATGGGCACCAGTTCAGGTCCTGGCTGTTCCACTTTCAGTCTAGCTCTTTGCTTGTGGCCTGGGAAAGCAGAAGAGGATGGCCTGAGTGATTGGGCCCCTGTACCTGCTTGAGAGACCTGGAGGAAGCTCCTGGCTCCTGGTTATGGATCAGCTCAGCTCTGGCCATTGAAGCCATTTGTGGAGTGAACCAGAAGATGGAAGACCTTTCTCTATCTCACCCTCTCTCTGTTTGTAACTCTGCCTCTCTAATAAATAATAAAATCCTTTAAAAATGGTCCTCTGCATTTCATCTAAATTTTTAAATGTTCACCAAAACAATACAAACTAGCCAGGGATTGTAATTGAGATTGAAACCAACCTATAGGTCATTTAGGATAGAAATCAGCATTTTAACAATATTACTTCTTCTTTTAAAATTTTTTTTTAACTTTTATTTAATGAATATAAGTTTCCAAAGTACAGAATATTGATTACAATGACTTCCCCCCCATAACGTCCCTCCAACCCGCAACCCTCCCCTTATCCACTCCCTCTCCCCTTCCATTCATGTCAAGATTCATTTTCGATTCTCTTTATATACAGAAGATCAGTTTAGCATACATTAAGTAAAGATTTCAGCAGTTTGCTCCCACACAGAAACATAAAGTGAAAAATACTGTTTGAGTACTAGTTATAGCATTAAATCTCAATGTACAGCACACTAAGGACAAAGATCCTACATGGGGAGTAAGTGCACAGTGACTCCTGTTGTTGACTTAGCAAATTGACACTCTTGTTTATGGCATCAGTAATCACCCTAGGCTCTTGTCATGAGCTGCCAAGGCTATGGAAGCCCCCTGAGTTCACTGACTCTGATAATTTTTAGACAAGGCCATGGTCAAAGTGGAAGTTCTCTCCTCCCTTCAGAGAAAGGTACCTCCTTCTTTGATGACCCATTCTTTCCACTGGGATCTCACTCGTGGAGATCTTTCATTTAGGTTTTTTTTTTTTTTTTTTTCCAGAGTGTCTTGGCTTTCCATGCCTGAAATACTCTCATGGGCATTTCAGCCGGATCCTCATGCCTTAAGGGCTGATTCTGAGGCCAGAGTGCTGTTAGAACATCTGCCATTCTATGGGTCTGCTGTGTATCTCACTTCCCATGTTGGACCATTCTCTCCCTTTTTGATTCTATCAGCTAGTATTTGCAGACACTATTCTTGTTTATGTGATCCCTTTGGTTCTTAGTCCTATCATTATGATCAATTGTGAACAGAAATTGATCACTAGGACTAGTGAGATGGCATTGGTACCTGCCACCTTGATGGGATTGAATTCGAATCCCCTGGTATGTTTCTAACTCTACTGTTTGAGGTAAGTCAGCTTGAGCATGTCCCGAAGATTTTTTAAAAGATTTATTTCATTTACTCGAAAGACAGAGTTACAGTGAGATATTGAGATAGAGAGGTCTTCCATCCACTGGTTCACTCCCCAATTGGCCGCAAAGCCGAGGCTGTGCCGATCTGAAGCCAGGAACCAGGAGCTTCTTCCAGGTCTCTTACGCAGATGCAGGGGCCCAAGGACTTGGCCCATCTTCTACTGCTATCCCAGGCCATAGCAGAGAGCTGGATCGGAAGAGGAGGAGGCGGGTCTCGAACCGGCGTCCATATGGGATGTTGGTGCTTCAGGCCAGGGTGTTAACCCGCTGTGCCATAGCGCCAGCCCCCCAAAAGATTTATTTATCATTTATTTATTTGAAATGCAAAGAGAGAGAAAGAGAGAGATCAATCTTCAATCCACTGGCACTCTCACCCAAATGTCCACAATAGCTAGGGCTGGACCCGACTGAAACAAGGAGCCAGGAACTCCAACTGGGTCTCCTATATGGGTCGCAGTGACTCAAGCACTTGTGCTATATCATCTGATGTTCCTCAGATGTATTAGCAGGAAGTTGGATGAGAAGTGCGGTAGCTGGGACTGGAAACAGGCACTCTGATATGGGATGCAGACATCCAAAGTGTTGGCCTAATGCCGTCTTATAATTCATTAGCATTTTACTCAGTTTATTTAGATGCTCTTTAATTTGTCTCAGCAATGCTTATTGCTCCAAACATGGGTATCTTCTACAGTTTCTGCCTGATTTACTTCCGTATTTTTTGAGTTTTATTCACTTGTTTTTTTATCTCATATTTTTCAATGCTTTGGGAAATGATCTCTTAAAAATAATTATTTGCTTGTTGTTTGTTGTTAGTATATAAAACACGACTAATTTTTGTGTGTTGAACTTGTGTCCAATGACCTTGCTCAATTTGCTTACTACCTGAAATAGTTTGCAGATAATTTTGTATTTTCTACAGATATTAAAAACATCATCACAAATAGTGACAATATTACTTCTTCCGTTTGAATGCTTTTTTATTTTTCTAGTATTATTGTATTGTCTGGGACCTCCTCAACAGAACTTACTATAAGTGGTGTTAGAGAGTAGGCATTTAGCACAGTAGTTAAGACACAGCTTGGGATACCTGCAACCCAAATCAGAGTGCCCAGTGTGTGTCCTGGCTCCTCTGCTTCGGATCCAGCTTCCTGCTAATGTGTGCCTGGAGGCAGCAAGTGATGGCTCAAGTAGATGACTCCCTTTCACCCACATTGGAGACCTAGATTGAGTTCTGCTCAAGCCAAGGCTGTTGAGGGCATTTGGAAAGTGAATTGGGAGTTGGAGAATCTTTCTGTCTCTCTGCCTTTCAAATAAAGTGAAAACAAATAGATAAAATTTCCTCTAAAGAATGGTATTGGTGGCTATTCTTTCTTTTTCATTTTGCTTTACTTATCTTAGGAGGTATTCAATATTTCACCATTAAGTATAAATATTAGCTGTTAAGTTTTTCTTTGATGCCCTTTATCAGATTAAAAAAGTTCCTATTTTCTTTCTTTTTTTAAACTTTTATTTAACAAATAGAAATTTCCAAAGTACAGCTTATGGATTACAGTGGCTTCCCCCACCCCATAACTTCCCTCCCACCCACAACCCTCCCATTTCCTGCTCCCTCTCCCCTTCCACTCACATCAAGATTCATTTTCAATTATCTTTATATAAAGAAGATCAATTTAGTATATATTAAGTAAAAATTTCATCAGTTTGCACCCACACAGAAACACAAAGTGTAAAATACTGTTTCAGTACTAGTTATAGCATTACTTCACATTGGACAACACATTAAAGACAGATCCCACATGAGAAGTAAGTACACAGTGACTCCTGTTGTTGACTTAACAAATTGACACTCTTGTTTATGGTGTCAGTAATCACCCTAGGCTATTGTCATGAGTTGCCAAGGTTATGGAAACCTTTTGAGTTTGCTGACTTCAATCTTATTTAGACAAGGTCATAGTCAAAGTGGAATTTCTGTCCTCCCTCCTCCCTTCAGAGAAAGGTACCTCCTTTGATGGCCTGTTATTTCCACTGGGATCTCACTTGCAGAGATCTTTCAAATTGGCAAAAAAAGAGAATATTTATTTATTTCTTACAGTTTTTTTTCTTTTATCATGAATAGATGTTGAGTTTTGTCAATTACTTTTTTTGATCTCTATATTTTTCTTTATTTGGTTAATATGGATATGTGTGTGTGTGTGTGTGTGTGTGTGTGTATACTCAAGCAAACTCACTCTGGGAATAAATTCTATGTAGTGCTGATGTCTTACCTTGTGAATATATGGTTGTATTTACTTTGCTAATATTTCATTTAAGGATATTTTAATCTATGAGAGATATTGACTTGACTCTTTAATTCTTGTGGTATCTTTGTTGTCTTTTTGGATGTGAGAATTACACTAACTTGCAACTTGAATAATAGATTTCTTGGTTATGGAATACTAGGCTGGAAATAATCTCCTTTAGATATTTAAAGTATTTCTCCTTTCTCTCCTAATGTTTAATGTGCTCCTAAGAAGGATGAAGTCATGATTTTTATTGTAGCCTATGGGATCTTTCGATATCTCTGATTTTATAAAATTTTACCATGCTGTGCTTCTTAACCTCCAAATTAAAATCCTTCAGTTTTGGGAAATTTTCATGAATTATTTCATCAGTGGTTTGATGGGTTGAATAATGTCTCATCTCTCCTTGCAAACATATCTGTATCCTAATCCTTGGAACCCGGGAATGTTACTTTATGAGGAAAAAAAGACAGCAGGTGTGAACCGGAAGGAAGATCCTGCTCCACGGCTGCCGGCACCCCTTCATAAAGGTGATGGCCACGGTGACAGGCTGAGTGGTAGGGGCAGAAGCAGGGCTGGTGTCCTGCTGGAGCTGTGGTGTCCTGTGAACCTCGCCTTCATCCTGGGTGGGACTCAGGGCTTTGTGATCACTGAGGCCACCCCTGCCCAGTCTGTTGATGTCTCATCTGTGGCTGATGTCCTGGGCAGAAAATCTCCACTTTTTCAGGGATACAAGTTTGCATGGAATCTTAATTCATCCAAGGTAATGGGTATTAAAACATTATTTAAAGGCAGAGACAGACTGAGCTTCCTTCCACTGGTTCACTCCCCAAATGCCTACATCACAGAGGACTGGACCAGGTAAAGTCAGGAGCCAAGAATTCCTTCCAGGTCTCCCACATGTGTAGAAAGGACCCAGGTACTTGGACCATCACCTGCTGGCCTGGAACTCCATCAGAATCTCCCTAGTGGGTATAGGGGCCCAAGTACTTGCGCCATCTTCTGCTGTTTTCCCAGGTGCATTTGCAGGGAAGTGGATTAGAAGTGGAGCAGCCTGGACTTCAGCTGGCACTCATGTGGGATGCTGGCATTGCAGGTGGCAGCTTAATCCACCGTGAAACAACATCATCCTGACTTTCAACTTTATATCTCCATTTCCTACTTGTTCTCAGAACCCTCAGAGCTTTATCTTTGGTCGGAGACTTTAATCAGTTGGATTTCCTACTGTGCCCTCAAAAAATGTTTTCAAAACTGATTTCATTATTCCTCTGCCACTTCACTGACATCCCCTACACATGTTTGCTCTTGTGTGTTTCTTCTTTTATTGGCATCATTAACCATGTAAGATTTAAAACTGGGGCCAGTCCTTAACTCCCTCTTCTCTTACCTCCAATATCCAGTTTACAGTTTATTGGTGCAAATTAGTCATTCCACAAACCTTTACTTAATACCCAATCCATTCAAGAAATGGTATGCTCTGAGATTGCCACAGGGGAAAAGGAATGATTACTCTGTGTTAATGAAGAACATAGTTCTCTGGTAAATTATCACATTTAATAGAAACTACAAAATAGTCTGCTAAGTAGTATGATAGGGAAGAATAGTGTATTAGATAGCCACATTAAAGTGTAATCTAACTTAACTTGAGGACTCTTGGAAATGCCTCCTAGAAGGAGGTCATTCTAAACAGAATGGAGTACATTCTATACAGAAGATATGTTATTTGTCAAAGACTCTTGATGTACTTAAGGATGTTTGATAATGACTGGAGTGAAGAGTGACAAGAAGAAAATGGCAGGAGTCCAACCAATCTGGTATAAGGAATGGATGGTTCAGTGATGAGTTAAGTGGTCATCCTGTTAAGTTTGAAGTTTCCATGGGATATCCAGGTAAAGATGATGTACGGAAATACCATCATATATTCTCAAGCATAAGCATTCTCTCTGGTTCCCTGCTGCGTCTGACATAAAACCAAATCCTTCTCCATGGTATATTAAATCCTTTTCATTCCTACCCCAGCACACCTATCTGGTTTCATCTCTTGATAACAACTTGATAACAGCCCTCTTCAGTTCCTTATTTATACCCTTTTGCACCTTTTGTTCTTTAAAGAAATTGTTGCACATTTGTCACACACATCAGTGCTTTTGTGAAACTCAGTTTCATCATTTTTTAAAAGATTTATTTATTTTTTGAGAGGCATAGTTACAGAGAGAGAGAGAGGGAGACACAGAGAGAAAGGTCCTCCCTCTGCTGATCACTCCCCAAGTGGCCACAACAGCGAGAGCTGGGCCAGGCTGAAGCCAGGAGCCGGAATCCTCCTCCAAGTCTCCCATGTGGGTCCAGGGGCCCAAACATTTGGGCTAGCCCCCACTGCTGTACCAGGCCATTAGCAGAGAACATCAGAAAAGGGGCAGCCAGGACACTAACTGGCCCCCATATGGGATGCCAGCGCCGTGGGCAGAGGCTTAGCTTATTACGCCACAGCGCTGGCCCCAGTTTCATCATTTTCTGCAACACAAATCTTTCACATTAATCATTTGTAGGGGTGTTAGCCTTAACTGAATAATATAGAGTGGTTTTAGGGGCAGAAGATATCACAGAATGCACAGGCTTCTGTCATCTCATTGGTTCCCATTTTTCTATCATGTACTAAAGCTATACTTCTTCATATGCTAGCCAGTGACTGCTTGTGAAAGTTCTTGAGCAAATTGAGGTGTGGCTAGTATGAAATCAAATGTGCTGCATACACTGACGTCACACATAAGAGTGTTAATTGTTAAATTAACAACAGGAGTCACTCTGTGCACTTACTTCCCATGCAGGACTCAGTGACTTGTATTATGAGAATTAGCTGTAAAACTTGTTCTCAGTTTTTTCTTTTTTGTGCATGTGTGTGTAAATTGTTGAAATCCTTTTTTTTATTTTTTTAACTTTTATTTAATGAATATAAATTTCCAAAGTACAGAATATTGATTACAATGGCTTCCCCCCATAACGTCCCTCCAACCCACAACCCTCCCCTTATCCACTCCTTCTCCCCTTCCATTCACATCAAGATTCATTTTCGATTCTCTTTATCTACAGAAGATCAGTTTAGCATACATTAAGTAAAGATTTCAACAGTTTGCTCTCACACAGAAACATAAAGTGAAAAATACTGTTTGAGTACTAGTTATAGCATTAAATCTCAATGTACAGCACACTAAGGACAAAGATCCTACATGAGGAGTAAGTGCACAGTGACTCCTGTTGTTGACTTAACAAATTGACACTCTTGTTCATGGCATCAGTAATCCCCCTAGGCTCTTGTCATGAGCTGCCAAGGCTATGGAAGCCCCCTGAGTTCACTGACTCTGATCATATTTAGACAAGGCCATGGTCAAAGTGGAAGTTCTCTCCTCCCTTCAGAGGAAGGTACCTCCTTCTTTGATGACCCATTCTTTCCACTGGGATCTCACTCGTGGAGATCTTTCATTTAGGTTTTTTTTTTTTTTTTTCCCCCAGAGTGTCTTGGCTTTCCATGCCTGAAATACTCTCATGGGCATTTCAGCCAGATCCGCATGCCTTAAGGGCTGATTCTGAGGCCAGAGTGCTGTTAGGACATTTGCCATTCTATGGGTCTGCTGTGTATCTCACTTCCCATGTTGGATCATTCTCTCCCTTTTTGATTCTATCAGCTAGTATTTGCAGACACTATTCTTGTTTATGTGATCCCTTTGGTTCTTAGTCCTATCAGTGTGATCAATTGTGAACAGAAATTGATCACTAGGACTAGTGATATGGCATTGGTACATGCCACCTCGATGTGATTGAATTGGAATCCCCTGGTATGTTTCTAACTCTACTCTATACTTAGTATAGAATTTGTCTTCCATGTATAAAGTTAATTGAAAATTAATCTTATGGAGAATGGAACTGGGAAGGGGAAAGGGAGGAGGAGGGGGGGTAGGAGTATGGGTGGGAGGGCGGGTATGGCGGGAGGAATCACTATATCTCTAAAGTTGTACTTATGAATTTTTTACTCATTAACTAAGGTTTCTTTGGGAAAGAAAAAATGTCTGCATACACAACAGATTTTGAATACTGGGAGTTAAATTAGGTAAAATATCTCTAATAATTTAAAAATGTTGATTAATGGTATTTTGAAATGACAATGTTTTGGATATATTGATTAAATACATAATTATAAAATTAATATAAGTATTAATTTTAATTTTAAGAAATTAATTTTACTTTAAAAATTTTATTTTTAAAATGTGACTACATATCTTAAAATTACATATGTGACTCACACTCTATTTCTATTTAACAGTGCTCTCCTAGGTTCTCTGAATTTTCAAATTGTTTTTCCTATATTATGTAAAGTGATTTAACTTTTGAAACTCTGCTTAACTTGCCTACCAAATCTCATCAAAGACTTTCATTATTTAGGAAGAAGTAGTGATTATAATACTAAAAACAAAAAATTCAAAACTTAAGAACATTCATATTTCTACTTTAGCACTTACTACATTTTAGTGTGATAATTTAAAAAATCCTCCTTTCTCTCAGTACACTGTGAATACAGAGCATGTCTTATTCATCTTTTCATCTTCAGTGCTTAATATGCTGGCAAACACATAGAAGGTCCTTCAAACTGTTTGTGAAATGATAGGATTGGATTCTTTGTTATGTGAGAAGAAAATATTAGCTAAATTTGAAAATTGTATTCAAGGCAATTGATTTGGTACAAATTAAGCATAGTAGTAAACACAGCCTTATACACTTATACCCCTTCTTTTTCCCTTGACCTCATAGATTGATCCCAGAGTAAACACTTTAAACTATTCATTGCTTCTTTGTCACAATGTTTGTGCTAATATCATTCTCCTCTAGACTTACGAATAAAAGCAAAGAAGGACTTTAAATCAATAAAGCTAACAAATAAATAAAAAGCTGGAGAAGTGGAACCTGTCACTTAAGAACGTGTGTGGTGAAGGGTGTATTGACAATTTCTGGTAAGTAGATTGAGTATTGATAGTTGAAGTCATTATGAAATGAACACTTACTTGAGATCGTGTTTACATAAAGTTATTACAGTAAGTAGAGTTTATAAATACCACAATAGCATTGTCCTTGGACTTATGAGACCAGGGTTTTTGAGTATATGCCGTTCCCTTGCCCGCAAAGGAATGATGATACTCACAGCTGATCGGTCTTCTGTAGACTTTTATTGAGAAAATAACAGCGACAGAGAAAGCATGAAAGGAGGAAGAGAGGAGAGAGAAAAAAGCCCCCTCCTTCCTGGGCACACAGCTTATATACGAAATTCAACCAATCACAAGCAGGCTCTAGTCCATGCACGGAACACTCCAATCCGCTGCTTGTTCACGCGGTGTGCACGCGTCCTCGGGCCAATCAGATGAAGTGTCACGCAGCAGGCAGACTCACTGCACAGTCCTCGGTGCCATCTTGTTGTTTATGAGACAGGCTCAAGTCTGGAAAGTCCTGACCGCTGGAAAGCATTGCCTTAACTGAAACTAGCAACATCCGCCTTGCAATAAAGACACACGACAGCTATCAGACCAAACCCTGACATGGGGACGCCATGGATGGCCAGCCCATGGGGCCCCACATCTCCCCCTTCTTTATTATTTAAATAGCATGGAAACGTGCCTGTCTTAGGTACCCAATGGCGCGCTACCTGCTTACCCACCATGGAGGTAATAGGAAGCCTGTCCTACCCTCTGTCTTAGGTTGCTAGGTGTGCCCATCAGTGTTTACCCATCTTTGACTACCGCTCCATCATGCTAAGCCATACTTCTTTATTGGGGTGAGATCGCAAGGTGGCCAACATAGCCTGTTGGATTATCAGGTTGGTACACTGCTTACGGAGTGCTAAGGCTGTGATCCACCGGGCAATGAGGGTAAGGCCCAGTAATACCATAACAAACAGGCAACCGATAGCAACCCATTCCTTAACTGTGGACCAGGTGCTGGAATCCACTGGCCAGCAATAGAGAAGGGCGACCAAACTTCAACTTGAGCCCTGGTATTGTTAAGCACCCAAATGCTAGTCCGCAAGCATTGCAGTAACATCGTAAAATTGCTGCTCCAGGTGGTGTTAATCATATGCCCTAATTGGCGGGACATATTAGCAAGTGAAGAATATTGATCATAAGAAAAAGGTAACACGCAAACGGCAACAGATTGAACCAAGCAGGGGACCCCCATGAGTGAGGCCAACAAATCTAATTCTTGTTGGAGAACATCTACCTGCTGGTTGACCAGCAAAATTCCTGTTTTAAGACTCTAATCCACTTGTTCTTGGTGTTGCAGTGCAACCGCTGTTTGTGCCGAAATATTGTTGATTTGTTGAATTGAGCTAACTTGGGTAATCGCCAAGGTGACTGCGGCTGCGCTTGCCACCACGGCTGCTGTGATGGCAGTCACCAAAGCTGCAGTGATGCCAAAGTCCCTACGACTTCGCAGGATCACGGTGAAGTCTTTTGGCCCTGCCTTAACCGGGACCGGAATCCAAGTGGGGACACGCATAATTACCCCCACAGATTTACCGTCCCAGCATTGAGTAAGGTTGCCGGCAGTGCAGGTGTTATTCACTTTATCACAAACATACCGAAGGAAAGTTCACCTCATCCCTGCTTGGCAAACTTCAAAGCAGAAGGAGCCTTCCAAAGCAATAGAAAGATGTAAGGCACCAGTTTCGGACAGGGGCTTATCTACATTGGCAACTCCAAACCTGGAAACAGAAGTATTATCAGCAAAAGTTATAGGCAAATACTTAGAGGTATTTGACAAAGGCATGGGCCAGGGTAGGGCTCTGAGCAGCCCCCAATATACTCCCTGATCCTGACCCCTAACAGCATTACTAAGTATTACAATGCAAAATATTCTAAACAGCATTATTGGTTCTATTATTATGAATTGCAATTATCAACAGTAAATAATCAATCAATACTCCCAAAAAGCCACCAACACAAGCTAAAAACAGAACTATCCAAAGCACAAGTAGCAGTCTCTTCATAACTTTCAATCACTCTCTGTTATAATTTGGCCTTAGGCCTCGTCCACTGTCTGTTTTGTGGGTTGTTGCTCGTCGCAGCTTCCGTCAGGAGTCGGACTCTTCTTTCCGGTGTCCAGATGGGTTGTGCAGCTCCCTGTGGAAAGAAACAAACAGCTCCTCGTGCCCTTCTTAATAAAGGGAACGGGCCTTTCCACTGATTATCCTGCAAATCTCTCCACATAATCCATTGTACTGATTCTTTATCCATTACTTGAGTGTGTATTTCTGCTGGAGTTTTGCCATTTTTCTTTTTATTTAAAAAAAATTTATAGTATATAATGCTAAAGCCAAGGCGTCTTTATTGGATACTGCATATTCCCCTATTCCCCCTTTTTGTTTATTAATTAAATTTTTGAGATGCAAATGAGTACGTTCCACAACAGCCCGGCCTTGGGGGTTGTATGGTATGCCAGTTAAATGTACAATGCCAAATTCCTTTAAAAAGGCAGCAAAGCGAGCTGACGTGTAGGCTGGTCCATTATCAGTTTTGATGACCTGAGGAATTCCCCAGGCTGCAAAGGACTGCAAGCAGTGTTGGATAACTTGTTGTGTTCCTTCTTTATTCAAGGCCATGGCCATAACCACGCCTGAATACGTGTCCACCGTCACATGAACACAACTCTGCCGTCCAAAAGAAGGAATATGAGTAACATCCATCTGCCAAATATGACACGGCTTAAGGCCGCGGGGGTTGGCGCCTGTCGGAATTCTGGGAACCATGGAAACTACACACTTTTCACAAGATTTTATAATATCCTCAGCTCGCTTACAAGGAATGTTATACTTCATGCTCAAGGTGGTACTATTCACATGCCATTTGGAATGGTACTCTTTGGCTTGATCAATAACAGTACAGGCACGCAAAGAGCGCGAGTAGTGATCAGCTAGCATATTGCCCCGGCTAAGTGGTCCCGGTAAATTTGAATGTGCTCTTATATGCCCAATAAATATAGGATGGTGCCTTTGTGTTAACAATTTTTGTATTTCCGTTAAATAGGCATATATCGTGGACAATCTGGAAATACTGCATGCTTTATCCAATAATTTTACTACATTAACCACATAAGCACTATCCGATAACACATTTAAGGGACCCTTTTCTTTCCGTAATACAGTTGCAATAATGGCTAACTCTGCATGTTGGGGAGAGGGGGACGCAGTTAGCACAAAATACCGCTGATTGCCAATTACCGCGGCTCCAGTTCCCCCTTTCGCCCCATCAGTAAACACTGTGGGGGCCCCTTCTATTGGATGCTTGCGCACCTTTTGTACCTGCACAATTGGAATGTGCATGCAAAAGGAAACAAAAGTGTGAGTTGGATAATGATTGTCTATTTCTACGTGTAATACCAAAGTTACATATGCCCATGCCCAATTCTCTCTTGTCCACGCTTCCACTGCTTCCTTGCAAAAAGGTATGACACATCGTACAGGATGTTTCCCTGCGATCTCCATTGTCTTTTTGATTGTGGTTAGTATCAAGTCTGCAACGGCTGAACCCTGAGTGTATAGCACTCAAGGTAAATGTGATTGTGGATAAACAAATAATAAAGGGCCTCCTTGCCAAATTACTGCAAAGGGATACAATTGTTCTACAAACACTAAGATTTCTAAAGGCTGTGATAAATCACATCTTTGCATTTGGGTAGCCTTAAGACGTGTCTCAACCTTTTGTAAAACTGCAGCTGCCTCTGGAGTGGTGGTGAATGTGAGTTGTGAATCACCCTCTAAAATTCTAAACAATGGAAGCATTTCCTCAGTAGTCAACTTACAATAGGGTCGTATCCAATTTAACTTTCCACATAATTTTTGAAAATCATTTAAGGTTTTTAGTCCTGTTGTTGCAATGGTAAATTCCAAAGGGGCCACATTTGTTGGCGTTAGCTTAAGTCCTAAATACTGAACTACTGTGTCCTTTTGAACCTTTTCTGGCGCTATTTGTAATCTTGCCTCCTGTAGGCATGAGCTTAATGTCGTAAATGCTGCTTCCAATTGATCTTCCCTAGCGTATGTTAATAATAGATCATCCATATAATGGAAGATTTTTACTTCTGCATGTCGTTGACGAACAGGCTCTATTGCTTGTGACACATACAATTGGCATCCCTCATCGAGTAAAAGCCCTATTCTCTCAGTGGGGTCCTGAAGTGCCTGTTCAATGAGTTGCCATAACTGAAGTATTTCTACCGGCTCTCCGGCTGCTCTCAACTGTCTCCTACCCTCCGCCACTGTTGCTCATCTAATTCACCACTTTCCACAAACCATGGTGATGTCTTGGCAACGGCCTTAGTGAACGCGCATACTGTAGCTGCCTTAACAGGCGTCCCTGCAGTCTTTAACAAGCGGCTCAGTAGCATGAGCAGCCTAGTGGTGGACGGAGTATTGCCCATTGGAGATAAGAAGAACTTCTGCCTATTTCCTGGCGTTCCTAAACACTCTGTACTCCTGCCTTTTAAGGGACTCCTTTATCCCTTTTCTGGCGTTTAATTTCCCCATCTTCTTCGATGGAACCGCAGTCTCTATTCTTATTCCTTTACTAACTGAATTTCCGTGCATACGCATGCTTACCTTTGTTCCTTGCCTATTCCTGCGATTAGGGAGGCGATCCGAGTCACGGCACCACTTGCCATTCTCTTGCCTGCAAAAGAACGATGATACTCACAGCTGATCAGTCTTCTGTAGACTTTTATTGAGAAAATAACAGTGACAGAGAAAGCATGAAAGGAGGAAGAGAGGAGAGAGAAAAAAGCCCCCTCTTTCCTGGGCACACAGCTTATATACGAAATTCAACCATTCGCAAGCGGGCTCTAGTCCATGCACGGAACACTCCAATCCGCTGCTTGTTCACGTGGTGTGCATGCGTTCTCGGGCCAATCAGATGAAGTGTCACGCAGCAGGCAGGCTCACTGCACAGTCCTCGGCACCATCTTGTTGTTTATGAGACAGGCTCAAGTCTGGAAAGTCCTGACCGCTGGAAAGCATTGCCTTAACCGAAACTAGCAACATCCGCCTTGCGATAAAGACACACGACAGCTATCAGACCAAACCCTGACATGGGGACCCCCTGGCTGGCCAGCCCATGGGGCCCCACAAGTATACTTCAATTACTGATGGCAAATATAATTCTTTTAATGCATAGTTTAAATTTTGAGATACACTTGCTGAGTTCACACAACAGTAGCCCTCTAGTGACAGGGACTTTACCTGTGATCCAAATGAAAATTTCAAGAGAGACCAATTAAATGTGTTACAGTGAAAAATGATCATAGAAATTGAGTCTGATTTCCACAGTGGTTTAGTACATCTTGGTTTTAAATTTAAGATTTTTGGAAGTCACATTAACTTTTTAAGACCACACATTCATTAAACTCAAGAGGTGCCTGATGACATCTGTCCATGGTAGACTCTGGATTTTAAAAGGGTATATATGAGTAAGAAGAATGAGACAAATATTAGTTCACATTTTTGGAAATTGGTTTATTAATGTCACCCTGAAACTCAGATGTTTCAGATCAACTATTGGTGTCTTTCTAACAAAATAGAGTGTGTGTTCAGCATGCAGTAGCTGTGCTGCGGGGAAATGAATAATGTGATGTGCTCGGGAACGAATGCAGTCCATGCCACAGACAGCTGCAGGAGAACAGACCTGCTGTGGACTGTGGCTGAAGGTAGACACCTTTTCTGAAACAGTCTCCAAAAAAGAAAAGAGCAATCCAATGCCAGGGGATCCCTCCCCATCACTGCCCCTCAGTGTTGAGTAGTGCTTTGCACATTTTAAGTGTGTTAAACAAATAAGAGAATAATAATAAAAGTCCCCATAGGTTACAATGGGGATAGCAGCAAACACTTGTGATTTCATGAAACCCGGTAAATTTACCAGAAATAGAAGTGAAAATGTATATAATATCTTGTCTCTTTTGCACTGTTCGCAAAGCATCAAAAAGCCAAAGAGCAATCTTCTCTTCAGTTTATAGAAGTTTTAGCATTTGATGAGATCTATGGAGAATTTATTACAATATTACATTTTAGTGTAATGTGAAATTAAGTTTGAGAAAATAGTTTACCATAATAAAATTTTCTCAAATGGAAACTAGCAATCCTTTGCCTCACTTTTAAAAGAATATTCTCTGAGGAGAGAAACTGTACCAGAGCACAATGCTTCTTTGTAAACTTATAAGATTGGTAAAAAATTATTCTCCTATGTGTCAATCATTCCTGGAGATTACAAATCTAAACAGGCTCAGACTAAAATTGGTTTATGCAGAGGTGAAATTCTATTGATGTTGTGGGAAAAATGTCCATTTAATGTATCGATTCTCTACTTTCTTTTTCCTTTTAGCTGAGAAAATAAGACTAAGAAATTAATGTATTGCCCAGCAACTACTAATCTTTTATATTTTTCTGCTGCTCTGGCCAGCACATTTCCATGCTGCCTTTTGACTACATAATAGTTTACATAATAGTAATATGATAATGAATATCTGTTTTAAATTGCAGTATAGTTTTTAAAAATCTTAGATTGCATGTATGTTTGATAAAAATACAAAAAGAATGAAAGAAAAGTATGAAAAAATGTAAGAAGAATAGTTAATGGGCAGTTTAAATGATAAGCTGAATTGTATAACAATGGCCACTAGAAAAATATCTCAAAATTATGGAAATTATCCATTGCAGACGACCTAACTATCATTTATCATGCAATGAGAAAGCAGAGTAGGGAGGAATAGTAATTTTCATCCTAATGCTTCTCTAACTCAAAAGCCATTTTCCATTTAGAAAAGTTTTTAGTTATTTACAATATTCATCCTCCCTGAAATTAACAAACTTCTTAATCCTTAAACTTTTTAATTTTCTCTGTTCTAGCTGATCACTTTTGTGGTTGTAGTCCAGAAGAAGCCCAGAGTAAACATATCTTCCAAAGTGTTTATCTACAGGCATACCGCAGTAGTAAACAGAGCAAGCTGGCAGACAGAGCATAATAGTAAGAGCCAGAAGCTTTACTTGTTTTCTGGAGGACTTCACATAATCCTCTCCACTCCTTCAAATTATGCTTACCTATGGTGCTGTACTTGCAATCAAACTGAACAGTGATAGTTTAGGATATTTCTCCTTCGTAGATCCTAACAGAATCTTTTATATTTAAATATTGTGATTAAGCTTCACTGTACAATCCTCATGCTTGCAATACTGCTACATAAAACAATATTACACACTGATTAATATTCATACCCATCTGCTGGCTTAGGATGAGAAATGGAAAATCAGATCAAGAAACTATAACTTCTCAAGGTGAATGATGAAGATGAACAGAATTATGATTTCAATCCCTGTGGGTGAAAGCGTAGTTCAGAAGACCAAATCTCCACGAAGTTCAAAGCAACTGCACAGAAAGCAGTTGACAGAAAAACAAACATGAGATGGTGGCCTGAAAAGGGTCATGTTTCACAAACACGGTGAGGGTCTTCAATGACTAAAGCCATGCAGATGAACTTTATGGAGAGGAGAGGAGTATGTGTGAAGTAACTGATTTTTAGCTAAGCATTAATGTAAGTGAGACCATAAAGATAATCTGCATGTAATGAAATCTCTCTAAGATTGTACTAAAACCCACCAGCAATTCAGTTGTAATGGTGATGCAGATTATTCACATACAGGATAGTGGCAGGTTTGTTTTTATTGCTGTTGTTGTTGTTGTTTTCAGCCTCTAGCATTTTTGCTTTTAGTTTTCTTTTTTTTTTTTTAAATATGAGCTGTAGGACTGAACATCAATTGAAATACCTTTCTCACCGGTCTCCTTTTTTTTGTTTTTAAAGATTTATTTATATATTTAAAAGAGTTACACAGAGAGAGGAGAGGCAGAGAGAGAGAGAGAGAGAGAGAGAGAGAGAGAGGTCTTCCATCTGCTGGTTCACTCCCCAGATGGCTGCAATGGGCAGAGCTGTCCTGATCTGAAGCCAGGAGGAAGGAGCTTCTTTCAGGTCTCTCATGTGGGTGCAGGGGCCCAAGGACTTGGGTCATCTTCCACTGCTTTCCCAGGCCATAGCAGAGAGCTGGATTGGAAGTGGAGCAGCCGGGTCTCGAACTGGCACCCATAGGGGATGCTGGTGCTTCAGGCCAGGGTGTTAACCCGCTGTGCCACAGTGCTGGCCCCCAGTTTTTCTTTTTGACTTGGAATAGACAAGATGAAATATGTGATTCATCTTCAAAGGAAGAGAATACACAGCAGGGATGACTTCAGCAAAGGACTTTCATCCCTGGGCCAAATGAGGTCGTACTCAGCTCAAGGAGGCTGATCTGATCACTCTGCAGAATATGAGATAGTCAGAGATGAGTTCTGAAAAATATTTTTATCGGCTATTGTATGATAATTAAACCTAGTGGAATTAAGGCAGCCACTAGTCGTTTTTAGAAATCCACAGTGTTTATTCAATACCAGTGTGCTGAGGTCAATAGAATGTGAGGTAAATGAGGCACTGGTCTGCCATAGAATTCTGAACAGAAGATGCAGGTTGGCCAGAGTTAGAACTACATTATGGAGGTCAGTTACCTGGTTGAAATAAATTTACCAGACTTTATAGCCTGATCCATATCTAGTGGGGATTGCAATCTCCTCCTCCCTGTTCCGACCTTGTGCTCACTGGCCCTTCAGTCTTCCATTACCTTCTTACTGTGCTAGTCTCTGCTGAGGATTCTCTGTATTTGCTTGCTTGCTTGTCTACTGACTTCCTCTGTACACTAGAATTCAAGTTCAGGCAGGGCAAAGACTTTGCTTTAGAAGATGTTTGTTGAGCAAATTAATCAATTATATATTGGGCTTGATCAGTTACCCCCATTTGGATAAAGAAATGTGATTATTTTAGTAGTTATTCTTCGTAAAAAGCTATAAGAATAGATAGTTGGAGGTTAAGTGGTGCCTGAAGATAGTACTTGAGTATGAGCATGTAAGATATTTTACTAGAGTGTAAAAGAAATTGCAAAAAAGGCTAGGACATAAAATGGCACACATATTTAAACTATTTTAGGAAGAGGGAAAAAAAGGTATTTCTAAAACAGATAACTCCAAATATAAATTATATTGTATGGTGTTTTAGGCATAGCTCATGAATTATGTAGAGTAAGGACACAGACCTGGGAATTATGTAGAGTAAGGACACAGACCTGGGAATGATGTTTATTTTTCTGCTTTATGTTTTTGACTAAAAGAACTGCAAGAATAGTGTTGGTTACTTCATTCAGGTTGCTTTGGGTATGGGCAATGATCATTTATCAAATCTATTTGAAAAGAATTTCTTAGTTTTCTTTTCTTTTTTTTTTTTTTTAAAGATTTACTTATTTATTTGAGAATCAGAGTTACACAGAGAGAGGCGAGGCAGAGAAAGAGAGAGGTCTTCCAAGCACTGGTTCATTCCCTAGTTGGCCACAATGGCCGGAGCTGTGCTGATTGAAGCCAGGAGTTAGGAGCTTCCTCCAGGTCTCCCATGTGGGTGCAGGGGCCCAAGGACTTGGGCCATCTTCCACTGCTTTCCCAGGCCATAGCAGAGAGCTGGATTGGAAGTGGAGCAGCTGGGTCTTGAACCGGCGCCCATATGGGATGCCAGCACTGCAGACAGCGGCTTTACCTGCTACACCACAGCACTGGCCCCTTAGTTTTCTTTTTCATAATAAATTGGGGCCAAGGTTATAATAGGATTGTAAAATGGAAGACAAATAACATTTAAAAAAATAAACCAGAAGTTACTTTCTAGGGAGGTAATTGTGAGCTTTGTCAAATTTAATTAATATAGTTCTTCTTGATCAAAGCATTTTGAAGTATAAATCAGAAAATTATAATTAAATTTGCTAGTTGGATAGAAGATAACTGTAAAGCAGTATATTTTTCTGTGTGATGAAAAAGTAAACATACAGCACTATCTTTGGATTGCCTCCTAATGCAAATTGTGAATAGGTGGAGAGTAAACTATAGCCTTAGAAAAATTGGCTTATAATATTTTATAGGCAGGTGAGCGATGCACTGAGTGTTCAACTACAAAGCATCACTGAAGTCATAAATATAATAATTTAACTGCTTTATTATTTAATTAGCTTCACTTCAAAAGATTAGCTTAATCTCTCCACTCTGTCTCACACCCTCTGCCAGCTACAGGGGTATTTGAGATTGGTTAGCTATCAAGACACACCAAAATAGAAGTGAAGAGGAGAGGAAGGAAAACATTTCTGAAGAGATGATTCCTAGTGTGTGTTAGACAAGTTGTATCAGCTGACAGGGGGAGCAAATGCAGGGATAAAAGTGGGAAGCAAAGCAAGAGCCGCCAGATGTTAGAGAAATACCGTAGCAATGTTGGTTAAGAAAGGGCTGGGATTCTTCCAGTTTATTCCTACCAGGTGCTGGTCTCATGGTACATGTGTAAGTGGAACACAAATGGCTAAAAGTTCTAGATGTTGAAATATGAGCCAGATGTGTGATGGGATGAGACTTTTGCGGTTCTTTTTTGGGTTCTGCAAGTGTGCTGAACATAAGTGATTTTGACCAGAGTTAGAATATAGAACAAATTCGTTGCAGTCCTTCCCTTCTAGAAATGGCATACATCTCTCCACTTCTTAAAATTGGCTGCTTTGTATCTTTCTTTGACTGACATATGTGGCAGAAGTAGTGCTGTGTGAGACTTAAAGTACAAGACTAAAGGAGTCTTGCAGTCTCTACCTTCACCTTCTTGGAATGTGGCCCCAAGTCTGCTGTGGAAGGAAGCCTGGATAACATATTCGAAGATGAGATGACATGTGAAGGAGCACCAAGGGACCCCAGTTGACAGCTAGTTCCAACCACTAGACATTTGAATAAGGATATCTTGGTTCCTTCTTCCTAACTGATATGTAGCTAATACAGTTGAGTGAAGATTCTAATCGAAACCAACGTAAAATCTGTCCAGCCTGCTCCTAAAATCCTAAGAAATAACAAATTGTTTTTGTAAGCCAAAGAGCAACAGTTAACTGAAACATGTGAGTCACATATAATTTTTCATTCTCCCAATTCTCCATCCATCCATCCATCCATCAACCTCACATTTCTTAAATGTCTACATTGTGCAGAAGGTCCAGATAAAAGCACTGCAAGTAATGAGTGAGAAGAAATATATCTGAAAATTTCTGTGGTAAAGGACTGTAACTATGTTTCTTTTCTTTTCTTTCTTTTTTTTTTTTTTTTTTTTTTGACAGGCAGAGTTAGACAGAGAGAGAGACACACACACAGAGAAAGGTCCTCCTTCCATTGGTTCACCCCCTAAATGGCCGCTAAGGCTGGAGCTCTGCCAATCCGAAGCCAGGATCCAGGTGCTTCCTCCTGGTCTCCCATGCGGGTGCAGGTCCCAAGCACTTGGGCCATCCTCCACTGCCTTCCTGGGCCACAGCAGAGAGCTGGACTGGAAGAGGAGCAACCGGGACAGAATCCGGCGTCCCAACTTGGATTAGAACCTGGGATGCTGGTGCTGCAGGTGGAGGATTAGCCTAGTGAGCCACGACGCCGGCCTGCGACTATGTTTTGATAAGTGAGGAGATGGAAAGCTACTACGTGCGAATTGGAGTTTTCCGTTTCTCAGGGACTTAAGTTCCTGTCTGGCAAGGACTTATTGCATTTGCAACTATACCCGCACCCTTCAAAAATCACATACACAAATAAAAATAAATATAAAAATAAAAATAAAGATAAAAATGCAATAATATGTCTTTTAGTTCCAGAAAATAAATGATGGATTGTTTTGGGAAAAACTTATGGAATAATTTGAATGCAGATATTCTGAATTACAAAAGATATGAGTTTTGCTTAAGCTTGTATAAATTGGGTATATTTGATCAGTAGCAAGTTCCTGAAGACCCTTTCAGTTTTGGCTGGGAGAGGGATGAAGATGGAATTGGTTAATTTGGAAAGCTCCACAAATAGGCAACATTACTTGGTTCTAGTTAAATATGTACGTGCTCATCTTTAAGCAACTGCTTGTAGGAGATTAAGCAAAAATTCTGAAGACTGTAAGACAGTCACACACACACTTGTTCTTCCCTGGAGCTGGAAGGAGTCCAACAGGGAATGGAGATGAAACTGGAGGACATCATATTGAGTGAAATAAGCCAGGCACAGAAAGACAAATACCACATGTTCTCCCTTATATGTGGAAACTAAAATAAAAAAAGATAAGTTTATTTTGGTGCAAAATATTTTTGAAATCCATGCTTTTCTCACAAAATTCATTTTCCATGAGAAGCCCAAATGGCTATTGCCGTTGGTATTTTGTTGTTTCCTGTGGGCAGAGCAAGAAAATAGCACCTTTTACAGACTGCTGCATTGACAGGATATGTTTCAGCCTGGAAGAATTAAATATCACACGTGTAATGATTGATAATGTTAAGAAAAATGTTCAAGTTGAAAACATGCTTGTTTAAAAACATGTATTTTAGTATTATTTTATGACAAATTATATTTTTGACTACTGTTAAGTGTTCTATATGTTCATTAATACAACCAAATGGAAAACATGTAATTCCTTTTCACAATAAACCTTATTGTATACATTAAAAAAGGGAGTGGATTAGGATGGCTCCATGTGATCAAGAGGAAAGAGATCACTAGGGTGTTATGAGGTTTACTGGGCACAACTGAGTGTCTGGACTTGGAGGAACACACTGTGCATTTAGGGAATTGTACACTTGGTGATCATGGACCAAATCTTCCTACTGACTGGAGATGTTGGTGTATGCCACTAAAGAAAAGACATCTGTGCTAGAAAAAGACTGGGATTTGTAAGGAGGATGTGAGGGTGGGGTAGAGAGAGTCTCCCTCCCTCCCTCCCTCCCACCCTCCTTCCTTACCTCCCTCCCTCCCTTCCTTCCTTTCTAAGATTTATTTATTTACTTGAAAGTCATAGTTACACACAGAGAGAGGGAGATGCAGAGAGAGAGAGAGAGAGAGAGAGAGAGAGAGAGAGAGGTCTTCCATCCATCCACTGGTTCATTCCCCAATTGGCCACAACAGTTGGAGTTGTGCCGATCTGAAGCCAGGAGCCAGGAGCTTCTTCCAGGTTTCCCACGTGGGTGCAGGGGCCCAAGGACTTGGGCCATCTTCTACTTCTTTCCCAGGCCATAGCAGAAAGCTAGATGGGAAGTGGAGCAACTGGGACTCAAACAGGTTCCCATATGGGATGCCGGCACTGCAGGTGGCAGCTTTACCAGCTATCTCACAGCGCCGGCCCCAGGCACTTTTCTAATGTAAACTGCTTTTTCTTATATTTCAAAATGGAGATAATACATGACCCAGAATAATTGCACAGATCAAATGGAGAACTTTATTCTGACAGTACTATTAAACTCAAAAGAACCATGAAAATAAAACAAATTATGGTAATCCTTATATTAGATTATACTCATTATAAACCCTCATGATTCTGACCTAGGCTCTTTGAAACTTTAAGCAATAAAATTTTGCACTAATTTTGACAATAAGTTTCAGGAGTCAGTAATCAGTGTCTCAAGACAATTCTTTTTTTAAAAATTATTTTATTTTATTTTATTTTTTTTGACAGGCATAGTGGACAGTGAGAGAGACAGAGAGAAAGGTCTTCCTTTTGCCATTGGTTCACCCTCCAATGGCCGCCGTGGCTGGCGCACTGCGGCCGGCGCACCGCGCTGATCCGATGGCAGGAGCCAGGTACTTCTCCTGGTCTCCCATGGGGTGCAGGGCCGAAGCACCTGGGCCATCCTCCACTGCACTCCCTGGCCACAATTCTTAATACAAGTTTAATAGTTTTAGTAAAGTTTAGATAGTTCAGAACACTGATGGGGAGAACAGTAAAATTGTGGCAGAATTCTGTACTTCTGTACAATCAAAGCTCTTTATTCTTAAATAGATTAATGCGGAATTAATACTTCCTACCAAGGGTTTATCATCAGTAGCAGAAAAATCCAGAGATTTTTTTCCTCAGTTGAATGGGGGGAATCAATGAATCCAGAGAGTTTTTTCCCTCAATTGAATGGGGGCAATCAATGAATTGTTTTCAATGTACATGTACTGCCACTTTTACAAGGCCAATAGGGAATCTGAGTTCTGTTGGATTTTTGGTAGTAAGTAATGGCATAAGTCACTTGAGAACCTAATTTATTGAGGAATCAATAAAATAAATACATCTTTATTTTGATTGAGGAAATATCTTAAAAACATTTGTTTTTGTGAGGCCATGTTGTAGCACAGTGGGTAAGGCTGCTGATTGCAATGCCAGCATCTCATATTAGAGCACTGATTGGAGTCTTATAAGCTCAGCTTCCAATCCAGCTTCCTGCTAATACAACTAGGAAAGCAGTGCGTGATGGTTTAAATACTAGGACCCTTGGCCCCCATGTGGGAGTTTCAGAATCCTGGCTTATATTTGGCCTGACCCCTGCTGTGGCAGCCATTTGGAGGGTAAACCAGTGAATGAAAGATCTCTTTTCCTCTTTGTCTTTGTCTCTGTCTCTCTGTCATTCTGCCTTTCAAATAAATAAATAAATAAATAAATATTTTAAAAAACTGTGATTATCCATTTTAGTATTTTTTTTTTGTTCTAGTACAATTGGTTGAACTCTGTAATTAACACACAATTATTCTTAGGTGTTTAAATTTTAACTGAAAAGTGATCCCTGTTAGGAATTTGGAAAACATTATGTTGAGTGAAATAAGCCAATCCCAAAGGGACAAATACCACTTGTTCTCCTTGATAGGTGACAACTAACTGAGCACCAAAAAGGAAACCTGTTAAAGTGAAATGAACACTATGAGAAACGGTGACTTGATCAGCCCTTGCCCTGACTGTTGATGAGCAACTTAATATGTTATGCCTCTTAGTATTTTTTTTTGTTTGTTCTACTTAATACTTTTGGTTGAATACTGTAATCAATACACAATTCTTCTTCAGTGCTGAAACTTAACTGAAAAGTGATTGCTGTTAAATATAAGAGTGGGAATAAGAGAGGGAAGAGATGTGCAATTCGGGACATGCTCAAGCTGACTTACCTCAAACGGTAGAGTTAGAAACATACCAGGGGATTCGAATACAATCCCATCGAGGTGGCATGTACCAATGCCATCTCACTAGTCCCAGTGATCAATTTCTGTTCACAACTGATCACACTGATAGGACTAAGAACCAAAGGGATCACATAAACAAGAATAGTGTCTGCAAATACTAGCTGATAGAATCAAAAAGGGAGAGAATGATCCAACATGGGAAGTGAGATACACAGCAGACCCATAGAATGGCAAATGTCCTAACAGCACTCTGGCCTCAGAATCAGCCCTTAAGGCATGCGGATCCGGCTGAAATGCCCATGAGAGTATTTCAGGCATGGAAAGCCAAGACACTCTGGGGGGGAAAAAAACCTAAATGAAAGATCTCCACGAGTGAGATCCCAGTGGAAAGAATGGGTCATCAAAGAAGGAGGTACCTTTCTCTGAAGGGAGGAGAGAACTTCCACTTTGACCATGGCCTTATCTAAATATGATCAGAGTCAGTGAACTCAGGGGGCTTCCATAGCCTTGGCAGCTCATGACAAGAGCCTAGGGTGATACTGATGCCATAAACAAGAGTGTCAATTTGTTAAGTCAACAACAAGAGTCACTGTGCACTTACTCCTCATGTAGGATCTTTGTCCTTAGTGTGCTGTACATTGAGATTTAATGCTATAACTAGTACTCAAACAGTATTTTTCACTTTATGTTTCTGGGTGGGAGCAAACTGTTGAAATCTTTACTTAATGTATGCTAAACTGATCTTCTGTAGATAAAGAGAATCGAAAATGAATCTTGATGTGAATGGAAGGGGAGAGGGAGTGGATAAGGGGAGGGTTGCGGGTTGGAGGGACGTTATGGGGGGAAGCCATTGAAATCCATATTCTGTACTTTGGAAATTTATATTCATTAAATAAAAGTTAAAAAAAACTGTGATTGCATAGTTACAGGAAAACCAGAAATACTTTTCAGCTGGAAGTCTAAATGCACCATTATGAAAAGTAAAAGTTGGTGTATCTCTTCAGTTATGGTTTCCTTAGATCAGAGCTATCTAAATTTGATCTTTCAGTATTTGTGAAAAATAGTAAATAAGATTTAAACATTATGTTATTGTTTTAAAAATAATCACAATACAACAGAACACTTAAAAAGGAGAAAATTTAAAAAATTAAAGAGTACAAAGACAAAAATATCAATGAAGGTATAATATAGAGATATATCAAGAACCTAGGATATGTTGTTTTTTGCAATTAGATATTAAACTGAGCTCTGAGTTTCCTCCAGGACTAAATAGAATAACATAAAATAAAGGAGTGGAGGGATTGATATAAATAATAGGATTAAGGTCCTAGAGAACCCAGAGGAATGGCTAAATAATGTACTGCTAGAGAGCCTTTTAGACATGCTGGGTCTCTCAAGCCAGCTTTTGGCAACTATTAAACTATCTTCAATTCATTTGTGACTTTTCTGAGGAGAATTTGAAGAACTGAACTTCTGAACTTCTGATTAATGCAATAACTAAAGTACAGGAAACAAACTTAAAATCACTTGTGAAAATTTAGATTTAAGGTAGATTTCATTTTCTCAGACAATGGGGTCCAAAGTGTAACAGTGTAGAACATGTAGTCAAAGAGAAATTCTGAATCGCATCAAACACCTGTGCAATATTTGATTTCATGCCATTAAGCATAAAATAAATAACTATATTTAATTATAGGCCTTGTGTTACCAATTGATTTTCTAGCCATAAAAACACTTCAAAAAATACAAATCCAATTATTAAATAGGACTGCAATTGAGGTGAGTTCATTCATGTAGAGTATATCCCAAATAAAATCTTTGGCTGAGATTATGTTGAATTTTTCTTTTAAGCAATTATATAGTTTTAGTTTTAAGTTAAGCACCCATAAAAATTTGCTGAATTAATAAAAAATTAAAATTTGAGTAAAATGGCAGGGCTAGCTTCCTCTGTAAAAACATGTTTTTCAAGTTCTAAAATAAATATGCTATTATAAATATTCAAATAATACAGGATGTATGAAGAAAAAAAATCTTAGTTTCCTCTTTTACCTTTAATGCAATTTCCTTGAAATAACCAATGTGAACATTTGATTGTGTTCTCCTGTGTTTTTCTAATATATATGTATATATGTATACATAAATATATGCACATATATTAATATATTCTCATTGTAGATTTTCTTCTTATTTATATCATCGCAATATCACATTATATATGTTGTTCTACAACTTATGTTGTTTTCACATAATAATATGTTATCTTAGATTTTCAGGTTAGTGCAGAAACCAACTCCTCTTTAACAACCATTATGTGAGGGCCGGCGCCGTGGCTCAATAGGCTAATCCTCCACCTTGCGGCGCCGGCACACCGGGTTCTAGTCCCGGTTGGGGCGCCGGATTCTGTCCCGGTTGCCCCTCTTCCAGGCCAGCTCTCTGCTATGGCCAGGGAGTGCAGTGGAGGATGGCCCAGGTGCTTGGGCCCTGCACCCCATGGGAGACCAGGAAAAGCACCTGGATCCTGGCTCCTGCCATCGGATCAGCACGGTGCGCCGGCTGCAGCGGCGGCCATTGGAGGGTGAACCAACGGCAAAGGAAGACCTTTCTCTCTCTGTCTCTCTCTCTCACTGTCCACTCTGCCTGTCAAAAATTAAAAAAAAAAAAAAAAAAAAAAAACCATTATGTGAATGTACCTAATACATTTAACCATTACTTTGTTGATAGCTATTTAGCTTGTCTTCAGTTGCTTTGGTATTATTAATACTGCTACAATAAACAGTCTTCCACATACATTATTTTAGGTTTGTGATGTTGTTTCCATAGGATACATTTCTAGAAGCAGAATTGCTGAATTGGAGGCTAAGCACATTTAATATTGTAACAGAAATTGCCAGATATCCAAAAAAGCCACTCAAACTCCTCTATAAGTGTGTAAGATTACCCAGGGTACACATCCTTATATTATTGGCTGTTATCAGTCTTAAATATTTATAACAATAATGGGTTGAAGTGTTTTCTGGTTGTTTCTCTTTGTAGTTTTTCTTATGAGTGAGCATTCAAGTCTTGCTGAATTGCATTCTTTTATCTAAATTGCCTTTTAATTTTCTTTGACCACTTCTCTATGGTGGAATGTGTCATTTTGCCTATTAATCACTAGAAGCAACTTGTATTTTAGGAAGGTAACTATTTGCTAGTCATGAGTTTTGTACCTACCTACTTCAAAGACAGAATTTGTTTCTTGACTTTATGGTGTTTTCTCCCAAGCAGAATTGTTTGTGTTTTATTATTAAAACACTTTTACATGTCTTCTTTATAGTTTCCATTATTACTTAAGAACATCTCCACCCTGAGGTTTTATAACCTCCTATTTAAAAATATTTCTTTTAGTTTTATTTATAGTTTAAGCTGTATATCTATATAAAGATTAGATTTGTTTTTGGATTTTCTAATCTGCTTAACCAATATCAATATCCATTGATTATTCCTGGTATTACACCAATATGATTAGTATAGTTTAATAATTTAAATTTATTATAGATGTAATTTTATTATCCACCTCCCAAAACATCTTGACAAGGATCACATATTGATTCTTCCATGGGTTCCTTAAAATATTTCTCTTGTTCTTCAAGAAACTCATTGGTAATTGCATTAACTATTGTACTTATCGGAGATGACTGCCATTTTTAAGGTATGATTTTGCCTCCTTTTCTTTCCTTAGTTTTAGGAGTATATTTCACTCCTGAAAAATCCCTCAGGGATGAATTTTCTAAAAGTGTAATCTAAAGTGTAATTTCTACAAAAGGATTGGTGCTTCAACACTTAGCTAACAGAGCTTCTCAATTTTGTGTAATTTAATTGTTAAGTCAAAATAGCAGCCACAACAAAAAAGAGAAAAAAAGAAACAATGCAAATGATACACAAGAGAATCATGACTGTAAAACTGGCAAACCCTGAGCACTTGAAGAGAAGAATGGAAGGCTCATAGGCCAATAGTATCACTGCAGAGACGGCAGCACCCTCTGCTCATCTCCAGACACTTGGCTGCCACTGAGGTGGAGTCCGTGTGAGTCTTCAGCATCATTCTGAAGAGCTCTCAGCGACAGAAACAGGCTGCTAAATGAAACCATGCCTAAACCACATCTGTTCTTGAATGCTATTTCTGAAAACATGGCAGACCTCTATGAACCTTTTTAGTTCCTGTTGTATATTCTTTCTTTATTTTTGACAGGCAGAGTTAGTGAGAGACAGAGAGAAAGGTTTTCCTTTTCCGTTGGTTCACCCCCCAAGTGGCTGCTATGGTTGACACACCTCCTCCTGGTCTCCCATGCGGGTGCAGGGTCCAAGGACTTGGGTCATCCTCCACTGCACTCCCGGGCCACAGCAGAGAGCTGGACTGGAAGAGGAGCAACCGGGACAGAATCCGGCACCCCGACCAGACTAGAACCTGGTGTGCCGGCACCGCAGGCGGAGGATTAGCCTAGTGAGCCGCAGCACTGGCCCTGGTATGTATTCCTATCTAGCACCCAGTACAATACTTCTACACTGTAGATTTGTACATAAATGTTTACATAAAATTTTTAATATTGTTAACATTTGCACAAATGTTTAACATTGTTAGTAGAGTCATGAGGAGAACAAGTGAAATGAATTAATTTCTGAAAAATTGGCAGAAGTTTATGCTTGCACAACTCTTCTTGAACCAGCTATACTGTAGGAGGCAATGTTCTGAAATTCCCATTGTCTGTTATATGCCAAAATTCCCATTATGTTCTATTATAATCCATATTTTGAAAAGGTGATCTACTTTATATTATAGGTTTAGTTTTAGTTTAGTACACCTTCAAGACTGCACCTGACTTTTATTTCGCATGCTTATCTTCACCAGGATTTTCTGGTTTCTAAGTAAACATTTTGCATAGTAACCCAGTATGAAGTCCATTACGGTATAAAAACCCATCTGGGAGGTTAAGGGGTTTTAAATAGGTGTTATAATTTTACTGGCCTTCAGGGATATCATTCAAATAGTCAGAGTTCCTATTGGAAGTCAACATGGAACAAATAGAGAAAAGTCCTCTTGTCAAAAAAGAAAGAGTAAAGAAATACACAGATACAAAAACTGTAAGGCCACTACAAAACACATCAAATACTAGAATTAGAGGAAAGGTTTATTATTGGGTGGGGGAAACCCAACAGGCTGGAGGGAGAGGGTGAGAGAGCAGAGAGAGAGAGAGAGAGTGGTCAAGAGAGCACGTGTGGGAAGCATGTTTTGTTATACTCTTGCAGGGGGTAGGGAAGTGGGAGCAGCAAATCCTGTTAGGGTGGGTGTGCAGCTGACACTTGTGGTTGGGCCATTTGGTCACCTGACTTCTAGCAAGTCAATCTGGGCTTAGGATGGATGCTTACTGTGCAAGATGGCAACCAGTGCCAGAGCCCAAGATGGTACCTGGGGCTTAAGATGGCGCCACAGAGAAGACCACACCATTTTACTAACCAAAACCTTTTACTTCAGTGTGATAGAAGTCACTGAAAAGTAAGCATTGTGTGCTATAAACAAAAAGTCATCAAATTAATTATTCTGTGAATCATAATAGGGTTAGGAGAATCAGCTACAGGTTGTGATCAGAAATGAATGAAGTTCAAATAAGTCAAAGGAACAGTCAGAAAATGGATTTTGGGGAATTTAAAGAGAAAATGTGGTCTAAAAGATTGTGACCATTAAAAGCTTTAAATATGATTTAGTGGAGACTCCTTGCTCCTGCCCCTTTTTCTGTTTTGTGCACGCTTTCCTGAGACCCCGGTGACCCCTCACACCTACTCCAGTGGCTGTAGAGAAAGGGGAGCAATGAGGAGAACAGGGCGGGTGGCAGTTGTTTACCGTTGGTCCAGCCTCACTGTTTATCTGGCTAGAAACATCATCATGGTTCAACCTGTGAGAGTTCCTTAGTTACCTGAACCACGGGTAACTCTGTGAACATACGGTGCTCCCAAAGAGACCATCAACACGTCAGCAGTCTCTTTGTTTCAGTCTCTCATCGCGGGGTGCCTAGCCTAAGATTATTGATCTTGGGTAGAGCTGTAAAAACTGGACCTGAGTGCACAGCCTAAAGATTCCTTTGTGTCTTTGTCCCTTCACAGAAAGATCCCGAGTCCAATTCTCAGCAGTTTCTTTCTTACTGTAAAGATGCAGGAGTCATTAACAGGCCATGGAGTACTTCAGCATTTCAATGCATGTTTTAGGGGATGATTGGTTACTTGAGCTTGTGTTGTTTCCTCCAACCCAAGATTTCAGTTGGTAAAGCATTTGCTTTATCCAGAACAGCATGAGACTCCTGTTTCTCTGCTGGTTCCCTTAGGTCCTTCCTGCGGAAGAGTGGCTGACTACCGCGTTCCTGCTGCTGTAGCCAGTTCATCCTGAGAAGTGACACTTCCCCTTTATTTTGAATTTTTTAAGCCCTACAATATCATCAATGTACATGTATGGAGTAATTTAGTTCTGTCTATGATTATATTTGTGGCAAAGTAGAGAGTCAGAAATCTGGGAAGATGTCACACTGGACCCAGCGAAAATAGTAACTGTCACTTGAACAGCACTTCTATGTATAGAAACATTTTATAAACACATTATTTTGCTTAATACTTCTGACAAGTCCATGAAATTATTGATTTAAGAAAAAATTATATGAATATTATATCATTCAGAAGGAAGCAATAGCCAGAAAAGAGTTTAATTAAAGAAAAAACATTTCCCAGATTTATTTTCACTTTTGTGTCGTTAATTTCTGAGGAGCTTATTGGATACAGAGGGGAATTTTTGCTGTCTTGTGAAAGTATTTACATTGTGAATTCTGAAAATCTGCATATGCACTCATTAGGCATGGAGCTTTAGGGCATACCAAACTGTATTTTATGGGAACAAATTTCAGTTTAGCTGTGTACATGTGTTACTAAACAAGAACTCTTGTGCAGTTGCTGTATAAAAAGGTGTGCTTTTCTCAGGCTTCAGCATTGAAGATATCATTTTCTTTCTGTAATAAGTGGGACAGCTGGTGTGCTAGAATTGTGAGGCTCTGCTCTTTCTTGTGCCCCTGCTTAATGAGATTGAGGCTAATGATTAGACTACGGTGATGAGCAACCCCTTCTTTACTCATTCAACATGGCTCCACTTAAGGAAGCTGGTGCAGCTGGCAGAGCTGCAGGAAAAACTGTTCTCTGGGCAGATGGCAGCCTTGGGTCTGATTACCTTCTAGACTGATTTATAGTAAGAGCACTGCCTTATCCACACCTTTGGTCAACTCAAAAGACAATGCACAGAATAAGTAGTATAACCTCAAGCGCTGCTCATTTCCCTGGTCTTGGTGATGTAGGCCACTTTATGAAGTAACATTGACTCCATTGATTATGGCAGACCAAGCATGTATCATTTTCAAATTTTGAGCCATCAATAGTTTATCTTTCAAAAACGTTCTGAAATCTTCTGGAAAATTCCAGTTGGTCTTCCTTTCAAGTGTTCTCTAATTTGTATATGGCTGAAATGTTTGTAATGTCTGTGTTAGGATGGTGTTTCTCACTCAATTCTATCAGGTTTGTTTTCTGTGGAAGGCGTCTGTTCTACTGAGGATCTTTAATTAACTGACTCATTTTTTCTCCGTTGATTTTTTTTTTTTTTGGTATACTATGTCTTTCTCACTCTTAACTATTTTCACTTAAATTATGGCAATTATAGAATGTTTTTCATATTTTCTTTAAAAACTATTTGCATTAGCACTCATACCACTGTCATCTGAGGGCTTGGTGACAGAAGTATTTATTTTTGTTTTGATAAAGACTTACTTTCCATAAAGAGGTCTGCTTATGACCTCTATCTCCTCTCCCCACCTCCAAGATATAGCACATTGCTTCAATCTGATGGCAATTGTTCTATTGTTAGAAGAATTATAAACCATTGTTAATGAATAACCTAAAGTAACACATTTACTATATTCAGCTCAATTCAATAAACATTTTCAAATTGTCTATTGTGCTGCACATTTTGCTAAGAGCTAGAGTTACAGGTAAAAACGATGCTGTTCCTCACGCGAAGCTATCACAGTCTAGTAGGTGATGTCAGTTCTAATTTTGAACATGGCCTACTGAGACTTCTCTTGCTTTTTTAATAAAGATTTAATTATTTTATTTAAGGGGCAGAGTTACAGAGAAGCTGAGGTGCAGAGAGAGAGAGAGAGAGAGAGAGAGAGAGAAAGAGAGAGATGTCTTACATCTGCTGGTTCACTCCCCAGATGGCTGCAATGGCTGGAGCTGTGCTGATTCAAGCCAGGAGCCAGGAGCTTCCTCTGGGTCTCCCACATGGGGGCAGGGCCCAAGGACTTGGGCCATGCTGCTCTGCTTTCCCAAGCCATAGCAGAGATCTGGATCTGGATCTGGATCGGAAGTGGAGCAGCTGGGACTCGAACCGTCACCCATATCGGATGCTAGCACTGCAGGCGGTGGTTTTAACCGCTATGCCACAGCGGCAGCCCCAAGAGACTTCTTTTGTTAAGAATTCTTAGAAAATGCATGAAAACAGATTGTCCTGGAAATTTAGGATAAACTTCTTTCAGAAAAGTATTAGTGAGGCTGGTGCTGTGGCATAGCAGGTAAAGCTGCCGCCTGCAGTGCCAGCATCCCATATGGGTGCCAGTTCATGTTCCAACTGCTCCACTTCCAATCCAGCTCTCTGCTATGGCTTGGGGAAGCAGTAGAAGATGGTCCAAATGCTTGGGACCCTGAACCCACGAGGGAGACCTGGAAGAAGCTCCTGGCTCTTGGCTTCGGATTGGCACAGCTCCAGCCATTGCTTCTATTTAGGGAGTGAACCAGTGTATGGAAGACCTCTCTCTCTCTCTCTCTCTCTCTCTCTGCCTCTGCCTCTCTGCAAATCTGCATTTCAAATAAATGAATAAACCTAAAAAATGTTACCTATCCAAAAGAGAAAAGTGTTAGTTTGTGTCTTTATTAAAATAGAAATGTCTCATCACAGATCCATTAATTTATTTTAAATATAGTTACAACTTATTCATATATCAGATGTAATCTATAGAACAAGGTGTTGTTATGTTGTGTATTTTTGATCAGATACAAATAATCAAAGCCAAAGTTGCTATTTTTCTTTTCCATGTCTTTAGCGTTCACTGTATTTTGACATTGTCTATGTCTCTTTATGCATGGCATTGAACTTGAGTGCACTTGCTATATATTCACAGCTGGGCAGTACATTGAGCTTTCCCTGAGAGTTCTAAGAACTGCTTTCTTTTTCTTTACATGAGAGTCATGGGGACCTGTTTCAGCAATAAACAGCCTGTTGATAGAATTTAGTCAATTAAGTCTCAGAACGTCTCCCATTTTAGGATGCTTTCTAGAGAAAGTATAAATTCCTGCATATCTGTGTTTTTTTTTTTTATTATCATCTTTTATGGGTCAATAGCAAGTGAAATTCAGAGTACTCTATCTTCCTGTAGAGAACTTGTTCACTTAAAAAGTATTTGAGTTTGTAGGAATTCAATATATTCAATGCAGACTAATTCATCATAAATTGTATTGTTATAGCAATAATGACATTCATGACAACTTATTTTTCCATTATCTTTAACAGTGTGGAAATTAGAAGTGCCCTTTTTATGGGATTTCTGCTGAATTTGGCATTTTTCTAATGAAACTCTCATTTCACTGTGATTTTTATTTCCAAGTAAATATCCAATAGATATTGTATCTGTGATCTAATAACCATTGACAGTTGCACATATTTTGACTTTCCAAAGTACTTCTTCTAACGTAGGTTTTTATAATACAATCACCTTTGAAAAATCCCAAGATTTTCTCTAGGGCTATAAAAACCCTCTAGATCGGGCTGTTCTTGTCACCACAGTTTCCTGGAGATGGCAGCAAAGTACGCAGAAGCAAGGGCACCAACCATAACGCATAAACAAGTGGCCAGATTGATGGTGTTGTGCAGTTCTGGGATTGACTCTGACGAAATGCACTGGCCTCGTCTGCTCTCAGATGACAGGGCAGGTAAACAGAGAGCTGATGTATGTATTAATTTGATTTTTAATTATGTTGGGTAGCCTCCAAAAAAATCTCAAACAAATTGCTGTCTTTCTTTTCTTTTTCTTTTCTTTCTTTTTTTTTTTTTTAACTCTTCACCTGTGGTCAAGTCTGAGGCTTCCCTGTCTCCTGTCTTCTGTCTCATGGCTTGTTTGCTTTCTGGTAAAACTATTGAGTGATCTCCAGAACAGAAATCTTTTGAGGCCTTTATTTTATGGGCCAATCTATGACGTTTGTTATCCTTACTTTCTTTTCATATAGCTATTTCTAATCTTGTGGCACACTGCATTTCAATCCCTCGGGTTGTCAGATTTTCAGAATCTATAATGGGACGATTAACTGGCAAGGCGATACACAGCTAATAACAGATTGCAAAGGACATCACATTAGACATTGTAAAAGCCCTCTTTATTCCAAAGTATACATCGAATAATGCCCCAGCAGACATGAGTAATGAGCATTGTACCCAGAATAACAGGGACCCTATTGCTTTGGAATTCTTGCAGAAATGTTATTAAAATGAAAAAGAGAGAACTTCTTTCTACCGAATTGCAACTGTTGGTTTCAATGTTAAACTTGTTTGTCAAATGCTGTTGCCTGGAATCAGTGAACACTTACATGAAACCAAAATATTTCACAAGTTGGTTTACTTCTATGAGAAATTTTGTTTTGGAGGAAGCTAAATAAAAAGATTTTTATTTTAAGATACTGTATTTTTCAGCTACAGTGTGTAACTATCTTTTGAGAGTATTTTTGAAGTAAACTTTACTTAAGATGAGAGCAAAAAGAACATTCTTAATGATGAATAAAAGCTTCCAGCATCAAATCTTAAACATAAAGTTGCAATAAAAAAGGAAATTTACCTATTTAGACAAATCAGATGAATCAATTAAATTGTTATTTTTGGTCAGATTGTCTAGTTAGTATAATACATTTTGCTGCAAATGAAAACTTGCCTTATAACTAGAAATGTACCAGAGCCATTATTCTGTATTTACAAACTATGGAAAGTTTTGGGGCATACATTTACATTCAAACAATTGATGGGCTAAGCATAAATCACTCCCATCTATTCATTTGAGTTATGCAACTTGAAGTACAGTTAAAGAACACTAAAAAAAAAAAAAGAAAGAAAAGATTTGGAAGTTTGATTTTAAATAATATGCTATGGTTTACATGCAACCATTAACCCAAAGGTACTCTATTGTTGAGTGTTCAGTGCCACCTGAACTTTCTTGACCTTGGTGTTTCTTCCTCATGATACAATGAAGTAAACTGATGGATTCCAGTAGATTTTAAATCTGAGGATAGAAAGGTAAAATAGACATGTTTAGAGTGTACATAATCCTAACATAAGGGATGGGTTATTATAAAACATTAACTAGTATTACCTCCTTTTCACATTCTTACCCCTATGGAGAAAGTTCTCAGTAAAGAACTTTTGAGGGGTCCAAGTTTCCCTTCTCCAAGGTGACTTTTTTTTCCTTCCTTCCTTCCTTCCTTCCTTCCTTCCTTCCTTCCTTCCTTCCTTCCTTCCTTCCTTCCTTCCTTCCTTTGCTTCAGAATCTTTTAGATGGAGGTTAACAGAAGAGGATTTATAACGGGAAGGCTAAAATGGCTAAATTTGGTGGGGAAAGGGTGGAAAATGTTGAAATTTTCTGAGACTGAGAGCATAATTGGGAGTTTGTCATATTTTCCTAGAGAATGATGGATATTTAAACAATGAAAAGCATCCCAAAGAAAGAGATGTAGGTATGGTGTTTCAAAACTAGAAGGAAAGGGATCTAATGGTTATGTCAGTGCATAACAATAGGTAGGAGGCACTTATTTAATTTGAACAGGGAGTTTAGTTTAGAAACATGTACCCAGGTACCTATTCTCTTGGTGCTGTTATTCATGATGGAAACATTCACCCATTGAATACGCAGAAGTGGAAACTATAAATTAGCAATAATCTCTCTAACAGAATCTTAGCATGCATTTTCTGCCATTAATAGCCTGTAAAAATGAGTTACTGACTTTTAAGAAATGTTAATTGTAATAATCAAGGGAAAAAGATTTCCTTTTTTTTTTTTTTTTTTTTTTTTTTTTTTTTTTTATTTTTGACAGGCAGAGTGGACAGTGAGAGAGAGACAGAGAGAAAGGTCTTCCTTTGCCGTTGGTTCACCCTCCAATGGCCGCCGCTGCAGCCGGCGCACCGCGCTGATCCGATGGCAGGAGCCAGGATCCAGGTGCTTTTCCTGGTCTCCCATGGGGTGCAGGGCCCAAGCACCTGGGCCATCCTCCACTGCACTCCCTGGCCATAGCAGAGAGCTGGCCTGGAAGAGGGGCAACCGGGACAGAATCCGGCGCCCCAACCGGGACTAGAACCCGGTGTGCCGGCGCCGCAAGGTGGAGGATTAGCCTATTGAGCCACGGCGCCGGCCAAGATTTCCTTTTAAAAATTAAAATAGGGACTTTCTGATAGACAGAATAATGGTCCCCCAAATATGTCCACATTCCAATTCCCAGAACTGTGAATGTGTTGCCTTGGCACAAGGGACTTAGCATATGTGACCATGTTAAAGACTTTGAGAGAGGAAGATTGTCTTGAATTATCCATATTGGTCAATATAATCACAAGAGTCTATGTACATAGAAGTCAAGAAAATTCTAGGAGACATGAAGCAGAGGTTGGAATGATGAGGCTACACATAGAGGATTCATGCTTCCTCTAGAAGGTAGATAGGCAAGGAAATAAACTCTCCTAGAATCTCGAGAAGGAATGCAGCCTGACTGATCCATTTTACGTATCTGACACCCAGAGCTGTAGGCTGCTACATTTGTGATGTTTTAACCCAGTAAGTTTATGATTTGTTAACAGCAGCAATAAAAACTTAACACTTGTGCAGATCCTGAAAGTAGATCTTAAGAATTCTTGTAATCTTAAAAAAAAGGGGGGGGGGGCAGCACTGTGGTACAGCAGGTTAATGCCCTGGCCTGAAGTGCTGGCACCCTAGATGGGCGCTGGTTCGAGACCTGGGTGCTCCGCTCCCAATCCAGCTCTCTGCTATGGCCTGGGATAGCAGTAGAAGGTGGCCCAAGTCCTTGGGCCCCTGCACCCACGTGGGAGACCCAGAAGAAGCTCCTGGCTCCTGGCTTTGGGTCTGCGCAGCTATGGCCATTGCGGCCATCTGGGGAGTGAACCAGTGGATGGAAGACCTCTGTCTCTGTCTCTACCTCTCTCTGTAACTCTGTCTTTCAAATAAATAACATAAATATTTAAAAAAAAGGATTCTTGTGATTGACTCAAATAATTTCCTGAATTTTATTATCTTTTTCTCCATATAGTTTTTGTATATTAAAAATGTAAATACTGTATCTCTTGGGATTAGTGATAACAATAATTATCTAGATTTACAAAATATTTTATTCTCAGAAAAAAATATCAGATGCACGTTTTGAATGACTTTATATACTTTGTTCAATGGTCATTGATTTAATTTCTGACTAGCAGGCTGATGAGTGAATGAATGAATGAATCAAAGAAAACATACATAAATAGTACAATCATTCAATTACATGTCTAAAGTATTTAAATTATACAAATCTAAAATATATGGAGTAGAAGATAGATAAAGAGAGAGGGAGAGAGAACAAGCTTTTGGAAGTCCTATAATTTTCATTAAGTTTAAAATGCCTCATTCTTGTGATAGAGTGTAACAAAACCAGGAAAATTGATGTTGTTGAATGCATTTTTGAGTCAGAGACTAGAATAAAAATGGACAAACAGTATGAAACCTTTGTACTATTTTTACAAGTCATCCTCATTAAAGTCTGAAGACTGTGAAGCTATTGGGCTCCTTCTAGGATAATGTCCCCCCTACTGTTATATTTCTTCCAATGAAACCCATCTGTGAGCTTTTGCAAGATGTTCATGACATGAATTTTAAATTGCCTGTTGTGTTCCAGAAACCTCTTCTTCTTGCAAACAAGTAGTGACCTCTCTGCTCCATGTTCATTCAAGGGACAGACACTGTACATCATCCCAGGCAGTTAGCCAAATGATGGCCACATCCTGTTCAATGCAAAAATTCACATTTTCATTAAACCAAGATAATTAGAAAAAGTAGCATAGAGGAATATGAGTAATTCCATCAGTAATTATACCAATTATACCCTTAATTGCTGTGCTACCTCCAGTGCCACATTATATATATCCAGCATTTTACAGAGATAACACTCATATGTTTTATGTTAAAGATGTACCTGTTTATAACAGGTACCTCTAGTGATTAAAAGATAATTGAGATAGTATTGTTTCATCCTTGCAAAAATCAAAGCAAAATCCAGTGTTCTGTCTTAATCGTTGTCATTATTGAGTGCTTTTTCAAGAAACACATGGAAATAAAAACCAGTGTAGCAGACACCATCACTTTATACACTTTCTTTCCCAAATTGGTGAAAGACAATTTCTCAACTGTCTCAGCAAAGATCAAAACACCCACTACTAGATCATTCTTTAATTCTGTCCATAGAGCACAGGCTTATTGCTAATAGTTATTCTACTAAAAGGTGAGATATTTAGTTCTGAATTTTATTTTCTACCTCCTCAATTTTTATGATAGTGTATCAAAAACATCTTTCTGTTTATTCACTGTTCTTATTGTAGGAAGGTGAGAAAGGCTGCATTGCTTTCGTCTGAACTACAGAGCTAATATCTCTTCCTTAGTTTGCAGCCAAGTGTAAGTGGTAAGGAAAAGACTTAGAAGTCCATCTGTCTTCTTGTTCAGCTATTAGGAGACACTTGGTTTTCGCTCCTTTGCTCCCAAGCTTCCTAGAGAATATCAGCCCTCAGAGATGTATACAGCTTATCCCAGTAAGGCAGGAGATGGAGCAGAACTGGGTGGAAGATGTTTTGTATCCTCATCTAAGGCAAATATATATAATAGTGGCCTTTTTTTTTTTATTAAAACCATTGTATTTGATTGGGATTATCTACTGGCTTCATAGTAAAAGATAGTCTCCATGTTCTTATTTCTTCCTCTGTCTACTCAACTTATTCCATTCAGTGGTCTCAAATTTTCTGGACAGCACAGGACCTGGAAGAGACTCAGGGCAGCATTGTGCCCTGACTGCCAGCCACCACATTGAGAGAATCTTTCTACTGTTCCCTTTTCACTTTATGCAGTATTAACTGCTGCCAGAACAAGTGAAGTGGTGTGAATTCACAGGTATCTAGTTTATTTACATTAAAATCCAAGACCATGTCAGCCGGAGCTGCAGTGGATCTGTGATACCCAAGTTTTCTCAGTCCAATAACAGTGTACAATTTGAGGCCAGACTCTTGGAGGGGCATCCTTTATTCAATGCACACGGCCCTCCCAAACATCTTTGTAGATCTTTCTTTAAGGTGAATGTCACCAAGCATGGGTGTCTGAGGTCCTGACTAATCTGTGCTCACTTTGCTGCGACTTTCTTCAGGATGACATTGTTGGCTAGCTTTCAACCATGTTCTCAGATAACCTCTCATTTTTGTGTTTGTAAGAATATAAACATCCTTGAGTTCCTCCCCATTTTAAAAATTGGGTTGTTCATCTTATTAAAATTTATTAAGTGTTTAGAAGCTGTCTGTTATATAGTTAGGGCTCAATAGCTATCATTATCACCATGATCAATGTTACCTTGAATTCACTAACCTATTAGAGTCTCTGTTTCTTTAAAACCTTTAATGTCTTCATAGAGGATCTTTTTCTGATCTGTATTTTTCATCAATTAAAATGTAAGTATTTAACCCATTCCAAAGCCCTAATAAGTGCTTTCCAGATTATCCATGGTGTTTGAGAGCCTGGCTTCTGCAGTCCGATATCCAGGTACAAATTTGTCTTTGTCTATTAGCTTTGAGATCCTGAGTAAATCATATACTCTCTCCAAGTTTCAGTTCTGCCATATATAAAGTGGTTGTAACAATAATAAAATGAACACTCAGGAGTTACCATCAGGATAAAATGATAAAAATCCATTAAATGTACTCACTTAGAAAGGTTCCTAGTACACAGCAAGCACTCTGTACTAGTTTAGTTTGAAATTAGATAACAGATGACATTTATTTTTTTATGGCATGGGCAATATGGGACTGATCCATCTGTATTTTCCATGAGGTTATTTTTTTCCTTCCCTCTTTTATTTAAAGATGTTATTACTTAGTTTTTAATATTTTTTTGAGGGAGAGGAGAGGAGGGAGGGAGGGAGGGAGGGAGAGAGAGAGAGAGAGAGAGAGAAGCACTCTTTTCCATTGGTTCACTCCCAGATGCCTGTGACAGTACCTTCCTGGGGCTGAAGCCGGGAATTGTGAACTTCATCCAGATCTCTCAAGTAGGTGACAGGGACCAACTACCTGAGGCATCACCTATTGCCTTCCAGAGTGTAATTGAGAAGCTGTAATTGAGAGCAGATCCAGGACTTGATCCCAGGCACTCTGATATGGGAAGTAGGCATCCTGACCAGTTGCCTAAGCACTATGACAAATGCCCACTCTACTTCCTCTTTTTATTAGGGTAACATTTAAATACAGCAAAATGTAGAGATTCTTTTTATGTATTTATTTTCATTTTATTTGGATGAAAGACAAAGAGATCACACATCTGGTCCTTCATCCCCTGAATGCCAACATCAGCAAGGGCTGAATCAGGCTGAAATCTGGACCTGGAACTCAGTTTGAGTTTCCCACATGGGTGAGAGGAACTCAAATGTTTATTTAGATGTTCATTTATATTGCTGACTGCTTTAGTATTTCATTTTTTAAATTTGCAGTTAGTATTCCATTATAGGATATACTACATTTTGTTTATCCTTTTTTTTTTTTTTTTTTTTTTTTTTTTTTTTTTTTTTTTTGCCTGTTGATAACTATGTAGGCTCAACTTTTCATTTTGGCTGTTAATATTGCCACTGTGAACATTTTCGCAAAGAAATGTTTTCATTCCTCTCTGGCAAATACCTATGAGTGGAGTTCTTATAATGTGGTATGATTCATTTAAGACACTGCCAAACCAACCTAATTATACCGTTCTGCATTCTCGATGTGGGGCAAGTCAGTGAGATAGATAGGTGAGATTCATGAACTGGAAACCACACCTCCTCCCCCATACTCCATGTTGTCATATCAACCCCCCTGTCAATCAGATGACTCTTTCCTGAGGTGTACCTCTCCTTACCTGGGACCTGGGGGTAGTACTATGTAACCACTCCCTTTTTCTAAGCTCATAAGAAGCCTGGTAAAGGGGAGAGAGCTCTCTCTCTCTCTCTCTCTCTTTCTTTCTCCTTGTGAATACAGGGTGAGAAGGGAATGGAAGTCCCTCCTTATCTTTCCTGGCCCACTCTCCTAAATAAAGCCCTCGTGTGCCTGTGTGTTCTCACTCTGTAAATGAGCCTTATAATGCTACACAACTTGTTTGTGCCTGTACTTAGAATTCTTCTCTAAGTAAAAGGCAAGAGTCTAGGATAGAGGTTTAGGCCCAGCCTAGCCCACAACATTCTTACACCCATTTCATGAGAACTTTTCTAATTTTAACTGTCTCAGTGAATGTGAAGAGTTAGCTCATCACAGCTCCCTTATGACAAAAGGAGTTGAATATCCTTCCATATGCGTATTGATGTTTCCATCTTCTTTGTGAGGTGTGTATTCAAAACTTTCTCCCATTATAAAAATTGGGTTGTTTATCTCATTATTGACTTCTTTGTATATTTAGGATATAACTCCTTTTTTAGACAAAATCATTTCAAATTGGCTCCCAATATGTGGCTTGTGTTTTCATTACCTTTGGTGCCTTTTGATGAGTTTTAAATTTTGAAGCAGTTAATACTTTATGGTTAGTACTTTTTTGTCCTTTAAGGGCTTTTTTTAAATTCCATCTAACATAAATATTTTATTTTTTCTTGTACATTTTTTATTTTCTTCTAAAGTTCCTCCTTAATTTTTTGCACAAGGAGAGGCAGGAGTCAAGATTCTTTTTTCTTTATTTTTTTTTAAATTTTTTTTTATTTGACAGGTAGAGTCACAGACAGTGAGAGGGAGAGACAGAGAGAAAGATCTTCTTTCCGTTGGTTCACTCCCCAGTGGCTGCTACGGCCGGCGCTGCGCCGAACCGAAGCCAGGAGCCAGGTGCTTCTTCCTGGTCTCCCATGCGGGTGCAGGGGCCCAAGCACTTGGGCCATCCTCCGCTGCCCTCCTGGGCCACAGCAGAGAGCAGGACTGGAAGAGGACCAGGACAAGAACCCGGTGCCCATATGGGATGCCGACACCACAGGCGGAGGGTTAACCAAGTGAGCCACGGCGCCGGCCCAAGATTCTTTTTTCTACTTTGTCTATTTATACAGCTATTCCAGTTCCATTTATTGAAAAACTTTCCCTTATCTGACCATTTGCCTTGGAAGTTGTCTAAAATATATTGACCATTTATATGTGAGTCTATTTCTGAACTCTCCATTTTGTTCCATTTACTTACTTTTCCATTATTATTTCAATAATAATTTGATTTCTTGATTTCTTACACTATTGTAGATGGTATTGGTTTTGAAATTATGTTTTCCATTTGTTTGCTTTTAGCATATAGAAATGATTGCTTTTTGCACGAAATCTTTACATCCTTAACTTTACTAAATTTATTAATTAGTTCTGATATCTTTTCTGTAGCTTCTATATGTTTTTTATATTCACAGTCACTTATTCTGCAAGTGGAACATTTGATTTGTTCTATTCTAATCTGATACTTTTCCATTCAATTCCAATTGCTAATTTTTTACAAGAATCTGAACTCCACCTGAGTTTTAAGGAAATATTTGATATTTGATTACTTCTGTTGCTTGTCAATCTAAAATCTATTTGAGGGAACATGTCTGATTTGGATGCACTCTAAAAATCACCTTCTGGAATATTTTACTGAAAAAAGTCATAAGGATTTGGAAATATAGAAAGATAAACTGTATTGATGCTACTCTTGATTAGTTGCATTAATCCATTCTTCAGTTCTTCATTTTTATAATAAAACGTTTAGCTAATCATTTTGTAGGCTCAAGGGCATGGTGCCAGCTCTTTTTTTTTAAGATTAATATTTTGAAAGGCAGAGTTACAGAGAGGCAGAGGCAGAGAGAGGTCCTCCATCTGCTAGCTCACTCCCCAGATGGCCATAAGAGCAGGAGCTGTGTCGATCCAAAGCCAGGAACCAGGAGCTTCCTCTGGGTCTCCTATACGGGTGCAGGGGTTCAAGAACTTGGGCCATCCTCCACTGCTTTCCCAGGCCATAGCAGAGAGCTGGATCGGAAGTGGAGCAGCTGGGACTTGAACTGGGCCCACAAGGGATGCGGGCACCATAGGCAGCAGCTCCACCTGCCACACCACGATGCCGGCCCCGGTGCCAGCTCTTGTGAGGACCTCATGGCAGGCAGTGTTTGTGAGAGCTAGAGATCATATTGCAAGGCAGGATGCCAGAGAGATTCAGAGTTCAAGTTCAGGCTTCTGCAACAACTTGCTTTCTTGAGAATCAATGCAGGATTCCACGAGAACCACCTCAGTCTGTTCTGAGGCCATACTCTCAATGACCTAACCATCTTCAACCTATCTTTAAATCTCCTGCTTCCCAACATGGCTTCACATGAACCCACAGAGGACAAGCCATGCCCTAAAATAGCACTCAGGTTGAACCATGTGCTCTGTAGATAGCTGGGAGTGGAGATAACCTGTTTTCTAATGTTAACTTTTTATATCACTACAAGATTTTGTAGAATTTTACAGCTTTCTCTGTCATTAGGCCTCACCATCTTTCTACAGGTTTTAATCACTTCATTCAACACTGAAGAAAATTTGGTGTAACATTCTGAAATAGATTAACACCACCACAAAGACAAAGACTGACAAAAGTTTTTGTTCTGGGCTCCTTCTTCAGATTCTGTGAGTTATCTGCATTAATCCAATGATGACTTCTCCCATGACAGAAAAGGGAAATTAAAACTTTAAATCAACCCATCATGTTTCCTGCCCGTGTGCTTGGGCTCCAGTGGAGAAGGTTCCTTGGATGCTCTTTCATTATCTTAGGCAAATAAGCAGCAGGGGCTTCTGTGTAAATATGCAAATGCACATGCTGAATTAAGGCATATTGTTTGCTTAGTTAATATGTGCTTTGGAGGAAGCATTATTTGCTTTTAAAGCTCTGAAATCCCTTTGTAGATACATCATCTTGGGCTGACGGCTTTGAGAGGTGGAAGTTGATGGAGTACTTACTCTAGCAACCTTGCCTGAAGTGCGGCTGGCATGGCCCTCAGGGAGGGGTTGCTGATCGGTGATGCTTCTTTCTGTCACCCCTGCAATGGCATAACCAGAAATAGCAGACAGCATGTGAAGAGACGATGATGGAGGATGAAAGACACGCAGAATGAAAATTACCCGGGGCCATGGCAAGCCTTCTTCCTGAATAATTGAGAATTGGCTGAGCAGTCATTTACTCAGAGGCACACAGGGCTAGGGGTGGGGGGACCTCTCCATCAGTTGTGCTTGCAGGAATCACTCCCCATATTCAGCAGGGAGGGAGTGTGTGAAGAGCAGATCTATGTTTGTCTTCCCTCCCTGTCCAACTCACAGTTTCCAAAGGAATGACAGGGACGAGAGAGCTGTTTGGTTTTTTGCTGAATTATGGCCATCTGGCTATTACTAGTACAGACAATTATAGACAATCACAACTCCCTTTCTCTTCTGTTCCAAAAGTTGGCATGATGAAATCTGGGCTTGTGTTCTTGTATTTGGAAGCCCGGCAGGTGTATTTAGAGTCCTCCCCTGTGAAGAAATGTGACTTTAGGATAGTACTGCGTATGTATTCAGTCCTGATAAATGATCTCTAGCTAATCAGAAACTTGGTTCTACATGGTTAAAAAATGTCATCTTGACTTAAGTTAGGAGTCCTGGATTTGCTTTATTCTTTTTTTTTTTTAATTTATTTGACAGAGTTAGAGAGAGAGAGAGAGAGAAAGAGAGAAGTCTTCCATCAGCTGGTTCACTTCCCAAATTGTTGCAATGGCAGGAGCTGAGCCGATCCGAAGCCAGGAGCTTCCTTTGGGTCTCCCACATAGGTGCAGGGCCCAAGGACTTGGGCCATCTTCCGCTACTTTCCCAGGTGCATTAGCAAGGAGCTGGATCAGAAGTAGAGCAGCCAGGACTCGAACCAGTGCCCGTATGGGATGCTGACCCTGCAGGCTGGGGCTTTAACCCTCTGTGCTAGAGCGCCGACCCCCTGGATTTTATCTTAATGACAGACTGGAGACTGCAAATCAAGAAGTGCTTGGATAAACCACCATTAGAGGATGTCTCCTGTGGATGTGTATCTTACAGCTGATAACCGCATTAAATGAGTTGTGCAAATGTATCCTTTATTTTCAAACTTCCTGTTTCTCTGGTTCTAGTGAATGTTCAAGAATATAGGATTGGGGTTAGTGCTGTGTCACAACAGATAAAAGCTGCTGCCTGCCGTGCTGATATCTCATATGAATTCAGATTTGAGTCCCAGATCGGAGTTCCACTTCCAATCTAGCTCCCTGCTACTGGCCTGGGAAAAGCAGCAGAAGATGACCCAAGTAATTTGGACCCCTGCCACCCACATAGGGGACTTGGATGAAGCTCCTGGCTTCAGCCTAGCCCATCCCTGGCTGTTGCAGCCATTTGGGGAGTGGATGGAAGGTCTCTCTCTGTCCCTCCCTTTTTCTTTCTCTAACTTTAACTTTCAAACAAATAAATAAATAAGTCTTAAAAGAATACTGGGATTATCATAACAGAACAGAAAAAGTTTGAATATAAGTTTGGGGGCCAAAAAACAAAACAGAGAGAGAGAGAGAGAGAGAGAGAGAGAGAGAGAAAGCATGCACTGAGTCACTTAGATAAATTTGCAAAGAAAAATATCTCTGACTTTAGTACATTTTTCCCCCCTGGTCAGTTTGCTTGAGAGGGAGTCACAGAATCAAAAGTTTTGAGAAGTGTGACACATCAAGTGAATTCATAAGGTAACTTTCTCTATAAAACAAAGCTCAAAGGTACAAAAGCACAAAGCAAGGTTTCTGTACCTGCCACAAACTCACTCCCTTGAAGTTATCCTATTGCTTTCATAAGCTAAATTTTGGCATAGCCAATGGGCTGACAGTAGCAGGTGGAGTCCCTCTGTGGACATTTTCCATCTGTAAGGCCATTAGGAGTCTGCTCCAGCAGCCCTATGTCGTTCTCATTAAACACTAATCAAAAGGCTGGGGCTCATCTTTTTGCAAGGCTCCCTATTTCTTTTAATGCACCTGCAAATAAAATGAAATGGGCTTAATGGACTGAGGCTTTGACTGATTCTCATAGCTCTGCTGCATGGTCACTAGTTGCTTCTCCTGGTAATTTACAAGGTTTCCTGCTGTATGATAAAACACAGGTGCTCAGGCTGTCATCCAGAGCAATGATTTATTAGCTTTACTGCTACTACAGACCTCAGGCAGCAGGCACTAAATCAAGAGAATATATACTGAAATAATATGTTTTCCAATGATGACCCATGGAGACTCTTTAGCTGTTCATGCCCTTTACCCACTGCTGTTGGTTTTGCCATTTCTCCTCATTATTTTAAAGCCCACAGGATTCACTTCCTGTCTTAATTTCTCACCTGCCAGGATGGCTTCGGCACAAGCTTGATTGCTATAGATTTCTAGTTGATCCCTCACACCACCAAAGAGTTCCAGCTAATGAGTAGGAGAAAGGGAAACTCGGGCTTTTTCAGGCCTCAGGGACACTGAAAATCCATATTCCTGCTTCACTTTGATACAGTTGCCAGACAATAAAAGCTCACATTGGCCTTTTAAGTAACCCTGCTTTGAGGTTAAATATGTCTGGACATTCATTTGCAACGTTTCATCTACTAATTTTTTCTTCATGGAAATTTGTTAAGAGGTCTTGCCTTCCTATTTTCCTGACAGTGACTATCAATCAAAGTGACTTCTTGTTGATTATCAGAGAGCCCGATGAACATATTACAGAAACCTTTAATTACTATTAAATGCCTGCCAAACTTGGGCACAAGGAAAAAAATCAGAGTCAATTAACAGGGAAACCTGGTTGGACTCTGAATTTTAATGACAGGACAGATGTGAGAAGTAAAGGAATTCTTTGTAGATAATGAAGGGGACATAGGGAGGAATATGTCCAGAAATATAGTGAAATCTGAGTAAAAGCAGGCAAAGAACAGAAAAATTCATGATGTAAAAGATTGAGATAACAAAAATGAACATTGATTATATGCAACAGATGAATAAATTCAGAATGTTGATTTTCTCTTGTCGTCAGTGCACCTGCCACAGGAAAGACTCAATCTTCCCTTTTTTCTTTTTTTTAAACAAATCCTTTCCATGTTGAGCGATTTATCTAAATTGTATTTTGTGCTTCCTCCTGGTGGAAGAAGTCTTCTTCTCTCCCTGGGACTAAAACCTTTAGGACAGTAGGGTACAAAGTCACAGGAACAAGAAGAAACATTTTGCCAGTGGATCACTAGGGGTAACTGAGTGGTGACAGTCTAGTTTGAGGGTTTTGTTTCCTGGGCCCATATATTTTGGCTGTGTGACCAACAGTTACATATGTTGTCCATTGACTCAGCTCAGAGCATGAGCAGCCCTCTGGAGAACCTTGCTTCAAACCTGCATGGTATTCACCTAGCTGGCCCTGTAATTGCAACTTACACAGGCCAGTCCATTATTCTACTAAACTGGCCAATTCAGAATGATGGAGAACATGGTAAACCCATTGGATTACATGAGTATGGGCCTACTGCTGCACTTTTTGACTGTGAAATGAGTTTTTTAGTCAGAGGCAATGCTATGTGGAATACCATGAAGGTGGTAAAGGTATTCTGAATCCATGGATAGTAGCTTAGGCAGAAGCACTCCATGCAGGGAAGGCAAATTCATTTCTAGAGTAAGTGACTATTTAGTAAGGGCGAAATGCTGCCCCATTCATGATGGACATGGTCTCATATATTCAACTTGCCACCAGGTACCTGGCATAATATCCCCAGGGTTGGTGCTATATTAGAGGCTCAGTGTAGGTCTCTTCTCCTGGCATATTGGGCACTCAACAATAGCCATAGCCACATCAGCCTTGGTTACTGGCAGTCCATATTGTTCAACCTATGCCTAACCTCCATCCCCATCAGCATGGTTACTTAGTTCATGAACCTATTTGGGTGGTAGTAGGCATGGCTGGAGAAAGAGGCTGACTGGTATCCATAGAATGAGTCACTATATCCACTAGACTATTAATGTCCTGCTTTGCTGAGGTCACCATTTGATGAACAGGGAAAATTTGATGAACAGGAAAACAAATACCTCCAAGAGGTCTATCTTATATTTCTTCCCAAATTTCTCACAAATCTTCTAAGTGTGTTTTTTCCAAGTCCCTGATCATCAGCCAAAGCATGGGCTACAGCCTATGAATCAACATATAGTGCTACATGTGGCCATTTCTCCTTCCATGTAAAGGCAGTTCTTCCCAATGAGATTTCCCTTCACCACTGTTTCCAGGGTTGTTCCGGAAAGGGACCATCGTGCTGCAACTGTCTATCATAGAGAGGCCGAAAACTTCAATCACAGCCAGGAAGTCAGTGATCATTGCTTACCACATATAGCTGTAGAACAACAGAGTTGCAGGTACAACAGAGCAAGCAGTGTGTGAGAACATTCACGCCTGAGGGTGTTGGGTTTTGCCAACATGGAAATGAGGTACTGGTGGTGAAGATAGCAAGGGTACTAACTACTGAGATTTCTTTTTTTAAACAGTTATTTTTTTACTTTTATTTATTTTAAAAGCATAGAAACAGAAAGAGTGAGATCAAGACTGAAGAGAGAGAGCGAGAGTGAGAGAGAGAGAGAGTTCTCTCCCATCTGTTGGTTCACTTCCTAAATGCCCCAAACAGCCAGAACTGGGCCAGGTTGATGACAGGAGCCTGAAATTCAATCTGAGTTTTCCATGTGGGTGTCAGTTACCTAAGTGCCCAAGACATCACATGCTGCCCCCCTAGGGTGCACATTAGCGGGAAGCTGGGACCTGGAGCGAAACTAGGACTTGATCCCAGGCAAACCAATGTGGAATGTGGTATTCCAAGGAGTGTCTTAGCTACTGTGCCAAATGCCTGACCCCGAGGGAATTTCTGAGTACACTCAAGACAATGACTATTAGTTAAAAGGAAGGCAGGGTAAAACGTACACTTACGCAGGTGATGTTCAAAGTGTTCAACAACCAGTGAGGCATGGTGATGACTCTTCAGAAGGACTCTGGCCAGAGTCTAATAGCAAGTGCTGCATTCGACTGGGAAAGAAATTAAGCACTTCGTGGCTATGTCATAGGAGGTCTGGGAATGGTGACAGAGGGCTGGGCAACCAGAGCAGTGAGGACCACTTGAGAGTTTTAAGGCAATGGCTTCCTAGCAACTGTGAAGGAAAAATTTCCATGTGTCAAAAACTTCTTCAGCAGAACCAGTGCATTCTGGGTGATTTTCAATACTGCCAAATTTCTTTTGTGAATGTTGATTCATAATGTTGCAGAAAACTCAATGTGATTCCAATCAAAATACCAATGACATTCTTTGCAGTTCTAGAAAAAATGCTGGTAAAATTTATATGAAAACACAAGAGACCCCAAATAGCTAAAGCAATCTTGTAAAACAAAACAAAGCCAGAAGCATCATAATACCTAATTTCAAGACATGCTGCAGGGCAGTTATAATCAAAACAGCCTGGTACTGGCACAAAAACGGACTTGTAGACCAACAGAACAGAATAGGAAAACTAGAAATCAATCCATGCATCTATAGCCAACTAATCTTTGACAGAGGAACTAAAATTAATCCCTGGAGCAAGGACAGACTCTTTAAAAAATGGTGCTGGGGAAACTGGATTTCCACATGCAGAACTATGTAACTAGATCGATACATTACACCTTACACAAAAATGCACTCAAAATGGATCAAAGACCTAAATCCATGAACCAATACCATAAAATTACGACAGACCATTGGGGAAACTCAGCAAGATATTGGCATAGGAAAAGACCTCAGCAACACAGGCAATCAAAACCAAAATTGACAAATGGGATCACTTCAAGCTGGGAAGCTTCTGAACTGCAAAATAGACACTTGGCAAAGTGAAGAGGCAACCAACAGAACCGGGAGAAAATATTTGCAAACTATGCAACTGATAAAGGATTAACATCCAGAATTATAAAGAGCTCAAGAAATACAACATCAACAAAACAAACAATCCAGTTAAGAATGGGCAAAGTCATGACAAGAGCCTCGGGTGATTACTGACATCATAAATAACAGTGTCAGTTGTTAAATAAACAATGGGAGTCACTGTGCACCTACTCCCCTTGACCTTAATGTGTTGTACTATGTGAATCAATGGCACTTTGTGTGTCTATACTCTATACTTTGAGTGTCTGTGTAGGTGCACTCTGTTGAAATCTTTACTTAGTACATACTAAGTTGATCTTCTGTATATAAAGATAATTGAAAATGAATCTTGATGAAGAATGGGATGGGAGAGGGATTGGGAGATGGGATGGTTGCTGGTGGGAAGGAGGTTTTGGGAGGAAAAGCCACTATAATAGAAAAATTGTACTTTGGAAATTTATATTTATTAAATAAAATTTGAAAAGAAAAGAAATGGGTAAAGGACTTGAACAGGCATTTTTCAAGAGAGGAAATTTAAATTGCCAACAGACACTTGAGAAAATGCTCAGGATCACTAGCCATCAGGGGAATGCAAATCAAAACCATGGTGAGATTTCACCTCATTTCAGTTAGAATGGCTCTTATACAGAAATCAACTAACAACAAATGCTGATGAGTATGTATAGAAATAGGTACCCTGGTCCACTGTTGCTCGGAATGTAAACTGGTGCAGCCTCTATGGAAGACAGTATGGAGATACCTCAGAAATCTGAATATAGATCTATCATATGATCCAGTCCTCCCGCTCATGGGAATTTACCCAAACCAAAAGAAATCAGTATATAAGAGTTATCTGTGCCTCCATGTTCATTACAATGCAATACACAATAGCTAAAATAGGGAATGAACTCAGATGTCCATCAACTGTTGATTGGATAAAGAAATTATGGTATATATACACTAAAGAGTACTACTCAGCTGTTAAAAAAATGAAATCCTGTCTTTTTCATCTAGGTGGACGTAACTGGAAACCATTATAATTCATGAAATAAGCCAGTCCCATAATTTCAGATATCATATGTTTTCCCTGATCTCAGGTAACTAATAGAGTACCTGAAATGTAATGTATTAGAGTGAAACTGACATTTTGAGATTCAATGATTATGTTATATCAGACATGTCAATTTCTCAAATTTTCTTAAATATCATCCTTACTCTTTTGGGAAAGGACATTGACTAAAAGAGCTAGAAGGGAACTTGAAAAATATTTTATACATTTTTCTTCTGAGGAGCCACTGTACAGAATAGGCAGTCAAAATACTTGTTGAATAAATAAATGAGTGAATTAATGTAGTTAGATCATACTTAAACTACACAGATAATGTCTTTCTATGTATCTATCATCTTATCTACCATTTTCTCTATTTGCTTTTCTATTATATCTCTACTTCATCATCTATATTGTTGTTGTTAGTATTTTTAAAATAATACAAACAAGTTATATAATGTAACTGTCCTTTCTCCTTTTTCTTGACTACATAGTTTTCCAATGAGCAGACAAAATGAGATTTATATGACCTGCTCGATCACTGGCAAATGTTTGGCTGATTTGTTATTTTGAATCTTCTTTTTACGAAGCTATAGGATTTGTCTTTTTTTAAACTGGTTCAAGTATATCTATATTATAACTTCTAGGAGAGAAATTGAGATGAGAAAGGTCATACACATTTAAAATAATTCATATTGTCAGATCACTCTCAAAAAAGTTGAATTAATTTATAGTTTGTTAAGAAGTTTATAGGAATACACATCTTCAACAAATACTGGGGATACAATTTTAAGAACTGTCAACATGACAGGTGAAGAAATATGATTCATATTAGTTCGTTTAAATGTTGCTAACTATTGGGTGAAATTAAATACCTTTTCATGTTTAATGACATTCATGTTTCTTGCAAGCATTTCTAGATTATGTTTTTTGCCATTTTTTATTTGTGATGCTGCACAATTCTTACTGATTTATAAGACCCCTTTTTATATAAGAGAAATCAATCTTTTGTCTGTGATCTTTGTCTATTTTAGTAGTTTGCTTTCAACTTTATTTTATATTGTATCATATTTTTGCATGAAAGTTTATCATTTTCATATTGATATATTTATCATTTTTCAGACCTTTGTATCATGTTTAGAAAAGTTTCCCTCATTCCAAAATTAGAGTGAAATATGTTCATGGATTTCTTCTAGCCCTCCTATATTTTCATAGTTTTACATTTAAAGTTTTATTCCATCTGGAGTTTCTACTGTGTATTTAAAGACACCCAGAGAAAGATAATCTATGGCCTTTCTGAGTAACACATTTCAAACTTTAGAATATTTACAAGAAATTCAGTAGAAATATAGAATTTTAAAACTAAGGGAATAACTTGTATTATTTTAAAAATAAGAGAACTGTGATCTTGAGAGGTTAATAAACATAGTGGCTTTGGCACTGCAGAGATTAGATCCCAGATACCTTATTCCTGGCTTTGGAACCTTTCCCTGACATTCAAAATTATGTTGATATTTAAAATAATTAAATAATTCATTCAGAGCAAAGCTCAAGTGCTTCCTTCTTGTTTTGTATCTTTAGCAGAAACATTGTTTGCTTGTCCATAAAAATCACAACTGAATTAATTTCTGCTCAACCATTTTCTTCTCCATATTACATTAATGGGCACAGAAACCTGCCTTTGAGAATAATGCATAAGTGTGAGGGACGAGAGTATGATGGGAAAAATGTAGAATCTCAGAAATGTGCGAACATGACTACTATCAGTCACATTTAACTTATCACTCACTTTTGAGAAATATTAATGACCTCGTGGAAAGCAACAAAAACTTTCCCAAACTTATATTTTGAATCATTGGCCATTTGAGAAAGAAGAAATGAATAGTCAAGTATAAGATTTGCATTTCTAAGTAGTGCATTCAACTATGTAACAAAAGACAATTGCAGAATTACATGGGTTATGTTGTTAAAATCATTATTCAGTTTCTTCTTTTGTACATAAACAGATACAAACATGTCACAAATTTGTACATGCCCATAAATCTGTTTTTCTGCTTACTTTGCCTTCTTTCTTCTTTCTTGGGGAAACTTCTTGTCTTCTGCTGCCTGTCCAGGGTTTTGGCCATCTGCTATCCTTTGATAGTTATGCCCTCTTGTTGGTCTGCCTGCTTGATTTCTGACCCTACATTTGCCAGAGTCTCTGGGAGTTGTGAGGCTGCCTTCCATGTGTCTGTCTGATTCCTAACCCACTGCTTCTGCCTGCCTTGTGATGTACAGTCCTTCTGGACTCTGGTCTGCCAGCCTTATTGCTAACTCACTGTTTACCTAACAACATCTCATCTTTGCTGAGTTCCTGGCTTTTGCAGTTTCAGATTTTTATCACCTCAACTCTATGCTTTTTGACCATAGTCCACAATCCTAACAATAACATATAAGATATAAGGCTGGGGACCAGCATTGTAGCATAGTGGATAAAACTACTGCCTGCGACACCAACATCCCATATTGGCACCTGTTCAAGTCCCGGCTGCTCCATATCCAATCCAGCTCTCCACTAATGGCCTGGGGAAAGCAGCAGAAGATGGTCCAAGTGTTTGGGCCCTTGCTACCTATGTTGGATACTCTGGTGAAGCTCCTGGCTCTTGGCTTTGGCCTGGTCCAGAGTCGGCAGTTGCTGCCATGGCTGAAGAGCCCCATGAGAGTATTTTAGGCATGGAAAGCCAAGACACTCTGATAAAAGAAAAAAAAAAAACCTAAATGAAAGATCTCTGTGAGTGAGATCCCAGTGGAAAGAACGGGCCATCAAAGGAGGAGGTACCTTTCTCTGAAGGGAGGAGAGAACTTCCACTTTGACTATGACCCTGTCGGAATAAGATTGAAGTCGGCGAACTCAAAAGGCTTCCATAGCCTTGGCAACTCATGACTAGAGCTTAGGGAGATTACTGACACCATAAACAAGAGTGTCAATTTGTTAAATCAACAACAGGAGTCACTGTGCACTTACTCCTCATGCAGGATCTCTGTCCTTAATGTGTTGTACAATGTGAATTAATGCTATACCTAGAATTCAAACAGTATTTTTCACTTTATGTTTCTGTGTGGGTCAAAACTGTTGAAATCTTTACTTAATATGCTAACTTGTTCTTCTGTATATTAAGATAATTGAAAATGAATCTTGATGCGAATGGAATGGGAGCAGGAGAGGGGAGGGTTGCGGGTGGGAGGGAAGTTATGGTGGGGGCAAGCCATTGTAATCCATAATCTGTATTCTGGAAATTTATATTTATTAAATAAAAGTTAGAAAAAAAAACAAAAAATAAAAAATATTTAGACTATCCACTGGTTCACTCCCTAAATGGCCACAATAACTGAGGCTGGGCCAGACTGAAACCAGGAGCCCAGTACTCCATCTGAGACTCCTACGTGGTAGCAGGGGCTTGTGCCATCTGCCATTGCCTTCCCAGGTGTATTATCAGGGAGCTGGTGTGGGATACCAGCATTATAGGTTGAGGTTTAATCCGATGTGCCACAATGCCCATCCCAACTGATTTCTTTAAATAGTATTCCAAGTCTCTGGGAAAGTCATCTTGTGGTTAGGGGAAAGTAATTATTTTGGAATCTACCTGATGTACACTTCTGACTGTACTGTTAGGATTCTGCCCCGAGAAAGATCTCTGAAAACTCAGTGTTCTCTCTGGGCTTTTCAGCACTTTAAGGTGCAAGCCCAAAGCCAGTTATGCAACCTGGTCCTTCCAGTTCTTTGGCCTTCATTCTTAGCTCATTCCTTTTTGAACTCACAAATCCTTAGGTTTCTAGCTTTCTGTATAACTTTGGTCATTGCGTTGAGAACTTCCTGATAATACAGAGATTCAATTATCTATAGGCATTTTGTCTAATCAAAACACCTTTGTTTCTTCTCACATGCCACATACCTTTTGCTAGGATGCTACCTAATCTCTTTGAATCTTATTTTCTACATCTGTAAAGTGACAACACAGCAATGATATTGTCAAGCACTCAAGAAATAATAGCTTTTATTATATTAAGTTTGCCATGATTATTTATTTATTAAAGAGATAGGCAAATCTTGATGGGGCGAGTTTGTTTTTTGCATAATGTACCTTACATGTGTCTTTTGTTTTTGTTCAATAGTTCATTCAAGTGAATTATATACATGGCATCAAAAACTGAAGAGCAAGGAAAACTTAAAAGTGCTACTGTTGGAAAAGACTTTGTGAGTAGACAGTAATTTTGTAATGCCCAATACTGCTAATTTTGGATGTGTGACATACCATTGCTCTTTATTTGTGTTGAGATTTTTGTTTTTAATGAATGTAAGACTTTTTATAGGAATCTTCACTAATTTGTTTTAGGGATGTGTCTTCCATGTTTGATTCCAAGTCCTTGTCCTCGACGTGACATATGAATTCAAAGCAGAGGCATAAATAAAGTGCAAAAATGATGGTGGGATTTATTTGAAGTGAGAGAGTGAATATGTTTTCAGGACTGAGCATGGGTAAACCCATGAGGAGGGATACGTGCAGAGAGAGGGTCAGAGAGAAGAAGAGGTGCCCAGTAGGTGACAGTGTAGGAGAAAGCAAGAAAAGGGTCAGAAAGAGGGATGTTCCACATCTACCAGTTCCCTTTATGGGGTAGGAGGTGATATTCTAATTGAATACACACATGGGGTGGCATTTGGACAGGGATTAGTGTGCATGAGGCTTGCTGGAAGCTTCATGACATCTCCACGTGGAGTTCAGTGTACACGAGTTCCTCATTGTATCTTCTGGGAAAAGCAGGTGCCTCTTGGGAAAGTGGAGTGGCATGCAAGGGGTTAAACTCAAAGTTCATGGCTTCAAGACAGAAATAGTGGGAAATCTTCCAGCTCATTTTCTTCTAACTTCCTGCCTATTACCCATATCAACTTCAGTCCCCTCTCCCTGATTTCCTTTAGGTTTTCAGTCCAGGAAAAATTGGGATACCTTTCATAACTCAGGGAGGCCTAGAGTCCTTTTAGGATTCTGGAAGTGAATTTTCCAGGTATTAGGGTTTTGGGAGTGTGTGCCTGGCTGGCACCATGGGAATGAGAGTCTATTTAGTCTTGGGGAGCTGGGGTAGCCGGGCATGGTAGGGGGATCAGAGTTATAGCTGTGGAATTAGTCACTCCTTTATTGATCTCAGAAGAGAATTGGCGAGAATCCCAGGGCAAAAGTCAAGCCAGGCAGATCTATTTAAACTCCACACATAAAGAACACCTAATGAGACTGAAATGGCGTGATGGCAGTCTAGGAGTTAATGCATTCGAGGCTGACTTCCCACTAGGGATAGGGGAGCAGCTTGATGGAGCTGGAGATCTTAGAATGGGGGTTACTCTTACAAGTCTGTACAGAATGGAGCCGGAGCAGCAGGCACAGAGTTATTCAGAGCTAGATTTCAGTCTATTTAGCTTGCATGGATATTTTGCTCTGTGCTTCAATTTCCTCAAATGGTTGAAAATAACCCAACCTACCTCCTATGACAATTAAACTAGGTATTGTGTACAAAATACTTAGGACAGTGACTGTCACACAGTAGGGGCTCAGCACATGGTAGATCTTTTTATTGTTATTTTCATTGTTAGTTAAGGTTGAGGCTGGGAGCAGGGTGGGGAGAGAGCAGGCAGAGGCAAGCAAGGGGCCAAAACCAGTAATCTAAGAGTGAGGTTTTGCCACTCCCATTCTATGAAATAATTATTTCTGGTGGTATTTCAGCACTTTGAAGTCGAACTTCCCTACGATGGGATAAGTAATGCTCTTATTAATACCTGTCCAGAGGACCTATCTACATTTTTACATTAAATTTGCCTCCTGAAACCTCCATGGTGTTGGCAAAGGACATACAAAGTGGGAGATGATATATAAAGTGCTTCTGGCCTTTTAAATCAATAAGAAGCAATCACATTCTGGCTCACTTGGTCCTAGACACAGACTGGCAGGGCTCAGGATGGTAGAGCAAGTGGGGAGAAGTATAATGAACCTTAAGATTCCTTTAGTACCTGCTATACAGCTATAACATTAATAGAGAGAAGGGGGTGTGACAAGCAAGGTCTGTAAGAAATTGAGTCTGCTCTCAAGTATCTTACACTCTGGTAGGAAGAGATTATGTGCACAAATGCATCAGAAAAACAATATTGTCCCTGCCCTCCATGCACCAGGAAGGCTAAAGTGGGGGACATAACTAGAAGATGTTTTGCAAGGAAAAGAGCAATCTATGGAGGATTGGTTAGGCTACAGGCAAAGGGCACTGGGAACACTATGATCATTGTTCTTATTATTCATTGTTATTTAGGACTGCTGCAGGAGGGCCAGGCAGAGCCAAGCAGGAAACTGGTCATACTAAGACTTTCAAAGTGAGGAAGTAGCTCAGGCTGTTTCTTTTATGGATGACAGAGGGGCAGGAGGGAGCAATAAAGGGTGACCATGAGGGCAGTCATTTCCAGGCAGACTCCCTGCTGGGTTGACCTCTTGCTGTGGAAGACTGGGCAGGAAATTAGTCAGAGAGCATCAGGAGCATGGGGTGGTGGAGACAGGGCTAACTGGCTGCCTGGCAGACAGCCTGTGGAGGCTAGAGCCAGTAGGCAGTAGAGCAATCTTGAAGGATCTGTTCTGTAGTGTGAACCATATGAGATGAATCCATACGTAAGACTGACAGTATTCACTCCCAGTACTTTTGGAGTTGGGTTTTGGTGGAGCTATAAGGATGGATAGGTGAGGAAGTGCAGAGATCAGCCTTAAGTGAATACCAGATATAAGTAGAGGCCACCCAAAGGATGCTGTGACCAAGTTGGATTAGATCTCAGTATCCATACTGACATATAAAGTTGACAAGCACCATCAGATAAGAGGAGGAGAAACACAATCAGGAGTCGGAGCTGTGAAAGCTTACTTCCAGCCCAGGGGTGGAGAGAGGAAGGGAAAAGGAGGGGGAGGGAAGTTTGCAAAAGGTGTTATCTGGATTGGGCTTTGTGAGATGTGTGGTGACACCATGGTTAATCCCTTAGCATCCATTCTACCTAAGATGATTCATGTAAACCAGTTGTGGTTTGATGTCATTGTCAGGCACTGGCTCAGAAATGGATAGGGCCATGGGTACTTTGAGCCAATAAGATGGGTACAGTGGTTTGAGGATTCTGGGAAGAAGTGAATTTTTCTCCTACCGAGTGGGAACCAAAAAGTATTTAGTGCCAACTGCTCCTGGCAATGCTCCTGCAACCACACGAAAAAGAGCAGCCTGGAGCAAAAGAAAGAACCCACTTCTCTGCTGACAGCAGGATTGAAAGGTAGGGTTTGAATGGGTGGAGTCAAGTAGGTTCTGTGGAACTATGAGCAAAGGCATGAAGGTAACAAAGTTTCAGGTATCACTGGAGAGCAGCCAGAAGCTCTCCACCAATAATTTTCTTCATACCCACTGACCTGTCTACACAGCATCTGATGCCTGTGCACTAATCGATTTTTGTCATTTTGAAAAAAAAAAAAAAAGGTTTTAGTTATTTTGAGTGTTTCTATTATTTTGTTAATAAAGTAAAATTTAGCTATTTTTACTTTAGTAGAAGACAGATAAGTGTGTGTGTGTGTGTGTGTGTGAGAGAGAGAGAGAGAGAGAGAGAGAGAGAACATGAATCTTCCATCTACTGGTTCGCTCCCCAAATGCCCGTAACGGCAAGGGCTGGGCCAGGCCAAAGCCAGGAGTCCAAAGCCAGGAGTCCAGCACCCAGTTTAAGTCTCCCATGTAGACAGCAGAGACCTAATGAGTTGAGCCATCACCTCTTGTGTTCAAGAATGCACATTAGAAATAAGTGGGATCAGAAGCAGGAGAGTTGACCCTGGCCATTACAGCCATCTGGGGAGTGAACCAGCAGATGGAAGATCTCTCTCTCTCTCTCTCTCTCTCTCTCTCTCTGTCTCTCCCTCACTCTCTTTAACTCTGACTTACAAATAAATAAACAAAATGTTAAAAAAAGAGGAGGATCTGGGACTCTAACCAGGCTTTTCTACATGGGATGTGGGCATCCCAAACAGTGGCTTAAACAACCACCTCTATTGCTTTTCTAAGCCTTACACATTTGAACATGATAGGAGAAATCAATTGCTTGGTGTTGGATCACTTTTAATGGTTACATAATTTTGATGTGTTTTGAGAAACTGCTGTATCCACAGTTGTATTTGAGTTTCCATCAATCTTGCTTAGTCTACTCCTTTCTGCCACAGCAAGGTATTGTGGGAAGAGCTTTGGAGAGAGCTCCCTGTAGCTTTGATTCAGACTTTTGCTCAAACATCTGAACCTTAATTTCTTATATCAGATGTTAACAAACCTTTTTGTTAAATGAAATGAGATATTGCTTCTCTTCTAATGTATTCTCCAGAATCTTGATCAATTTTTATAGGTCTCTACCATGACAATGGTCTTTCTTTCAGGGTTGTTAGGAAGCGATGGTTCTGAGACGTCTCTGAAGTTGCTTGGTGAAGAGAGCTCTGATCAAATTCCATTTGAAAACTTTCTATTCCATATTATTAAAATTTATACTATTTTTAAAAAGTGAATCATGTTCAGATAGCTTTGTAACTCATCTTCATTTCTTATTTCTTGTTTGACTGACTCTTTTTCAACTGGTTGGGATGTAAGCTCTTTGAGGAGAGGAATGCTCTCTGGACTTTGCTCCCTGTGGTGTAATTAGCACCCATGGGCATAGTCAGCACAATAATTTTTTTTTGAAAGGTGGAGTTACAGAGAGGCAGAGGCAGAGAGGAAGCTTCCATCTGCTGGTTCATTCCCCAAATGGCTGCAATGGCTGGAGCTGGGCTGATCCAAAGCCAGGAGCCACGAACTTACTCTGGGTCTCCTACATGGATGCAGGGGCCCAAGCAGCAGGGCCATCTCTGAGTGCTTTCCCAGATCATAGCAGAGAGCTGGATCAGAAGTGGAGCAGCCAGGTTTTGAACTGGAGCCCATATGCATTCCATTCCTGGCACTGCAGGCGGCAGGTTAACTTTTTTTTTTTCAAATTTTTATTTAATGAATATAAATTTCCAAAGTACAGCTTATGGATTACAATGGCTTTCCCCCCCACATAACCTCCTTCCCACCTGCAACCCTCTCCTCTCCCACTCCCTCTCCCCTTCCATTCACATCAAGATTCATTTTCAATTATCTTTATATACAGAAGATAAATTTAGTATATATTAAGTAAAGCTTTCAACAGTTTGCACCCACACAGAAACACAAAGTGAAAAAAACTATTTAAGTACTAGTTATAGTATTAAATCACGATGTATAGCATATTAGGACAAAGATCCTGCAAGAGGAGTAAGTGCACAGTGACTCCTGTTGTTGACTTAACAAATTGATACTCTTGTTTATGGTGTCAGTAATCACCCTAGGCTCTAGTCATGAGTTGCCAAGGGTATGGGGACCTTTTGAGTTCGCTGACTCTGATCATATTTAAACAAGGTCATAGTCAAAGTGGAAGCTCTCTCCTCCCTTCAGACCTTTTGAGTTCGCTGACTCTGAACATATTTAAACAAGGTCATAGTCAAAGTGGAAGCTCCCTACTCCCTTCAGAGAAAGGTTCCTCCTTCTTTGAAGACCTGTTCTTTCCACTGGGATCTCACTCACAGAGATCTTTCATTTAGATCATTTTTTTTTTTTGCCAGAGTGTCTTGGCTTTCCATGCCTGAAATACTCTCATGGGCTTTTCAGCCAGATCCGCTTGCCTTAAGGGCTGATTCTGAGGCCAGAGTGCTATTTAGGACATCTGACATTCTTGAGTCTGCTGTGTATCCGCTTTCCGTGTTGGATCGCTCTCCCCTTTATTTATTCTATCGGTTAGTATTAGCAGGCACTAGACTTGTTTATGTGATCCCTTTGACTCTTAGTCCTATCATTATTATCCATTGTGACCGGAAATTGATCACTTGGACTAGTGAGATGGCATTGGTATATGCCACCTTGATGGGATTGAATTGGAATCCCCTGGCACATTTCTAACTCTACCATTTGGGGCAAGTCCGATTGAGCGTGTCCCAAATTGTACATCTCTTCCTTCTCTTATTCCCAAGGTTAACTCTTTATGCAACAGTTCCAGCCCTAATAAGTGTTCTTTGAATAAACTAATTACTCAGCACTATGATATACTCATATCAGAGCTATATACTTTCATGTTTGGAAGAATTATTTATTCATTATGTTTATTAATTTTATGAATTGAAGTTGGATATTTTTGGAAATTTATTTTCTAGATAATGAGCATCTCTATGAAATCTTAGTATTTTAGGTTAAGCCCAGTAATCTTTTGTTAGTATATTTTAAAATAAATTTAGACTTAGAAAACAATCATATATTCTTTGCATGCAGAATATCTCCTTTGTTAAGGAGATGCAAGTGAATTGTTTCGTTTGAGCAACCCTGCCCACTTTGATGAACGTAGAAAAAAAAGAACTTAGTATAGAACAAAATAAAAAGTAGAAAAATTATTTTCATTTTGCTTCCCATGCTGAATCTGGATATATTTACTCCTATTTCATGCACCCTGATACTAAGATTCAGAGGAATCTAGGATAAGGCAACTGTCAACTTAGTAAAATGAAGATCCTCCTTTATTTGTCTCACAAACTGAGAAAACGAGAACACAAGACAAGAAACTTGGAAAATTCTTAAGTTTCCAATGGCAAGTTGACTGAAACAAAAGTATTGGAAATAATAAATGTCTTCAGATATCTAGATTTACACTCTGTTTGCTTTGCTGCAGATAAATGGTGTCTGTAAGTCAGAGCAGGTGTAAATGACTGTGACTGCAGCGTGTGTATGGTGGAGGCATGCATCTTGATGGGAAACCAGGGACAAGGAACATAATGAGATTCAACTGAGAGGGATTTGGGACTTAACGTCTGTTGGAGTGAAACCAGATTCATAGCAGTAGAAGGACTCCATAAATATAATTCACTGAAATGAGAGGGTGATAAAAGGCCTTTTTTCTTGCCTTTTTCAGGGATAAATTACACACGAAGCTACAGAAATGTTCCTTTCCCATTTCAGATTAAGAGTGCTTGTATAATAAACATTTCTGTAACATTCGACTTCCTTAACCTAGACAGCTCAATTAGGGCTGTGCAATAAAATACAACTTCCATGCACTTTGTGAGCACTTAATGTGACTGAGGGCCTGTTAGCAAGAAATCTCACAGAAAGTAGGTCTTGTCAGGTGTTTAAGGAAATTGAATGGACATTGTATTTAACAAATGTGTGAATATGTACACATACGTGTATGTATGTATATTCTTTTAGATCCTGTGTAATTACTTACATTGTGTATGTTAGTCTCCTTGTTGTGTGAAGTTCTTTTACTCAGTATCTTTGCTATTTTCTGGAAAACTATAGGGAAACATGGGGAAATTGTTGCACGTAGGCACAGAAATTTAAAGATTAACTGAAGACTCAGTAAGAGTGTGGGTTAAAGTTGAATTCTAACCTTTAAATGACCATGATTGAAGGTAGAACCAGTGAGCCCCTTGACTCAGAGTCATATTTCTTGATTAATTTGTATATTCAATTAATGAACAAAAGGAAAATAAATATTAGGGCTCTTGCTGGATTAGTTGAGAAAAGAACCTCAGATGACAGAGGTCTGAGCACAGCAGTGTGGTACTGGGGACATTTGAGGATCACCTGAATCACTGCACATTAACACTGAAAGCCCCTTCCAGGCTGTACTTCCAGCCTGTGTATGGCACATTTATTATATCATGATAGTGTCAAGGTTACTTCCTTATAAGGCTTCAGTTTCTTAACATCTTAGACACTAGTCCTAATTTAATTTATCCCACTTTAATTTCCTTTCTTTTTTTTTTTTTTTTTTTTTTTTTTTTACAGGCAGAGTGGACAGTGAGAGAGAGAGACAGAGAGAGAAAGGTCTTCCTTTTGCCGTTGGTTCACTCTCCAATGGCCGCCGCTGCAGCCGGCGCACCGCGCTGATCCTGGCAGGAGCCAGGAGCCAGGTGCTTTTCCTGGTCTCCCATGGGGTGCAGGGCCCAAGCACCTGGGCCATCCTCCACTGCACTCCCTGGCCATAGCAGAGAGCTGGCCTGGAAGAGGGGCAACCGGGACAGAATCCGGCGCCCCAACCGGGACTAGAACCCGGTGTGCCGGCGCCGCAAGGTGGAGGATTAGCCTATTGAGCCACGGCGCCGGCTAATTTCCTTTCTTTTCTTTCTTGTATTTCCTTCCTTCCTTCCTTCCGTCCTTCCTTCCTTCCTCTCTCTCTTTCTCTCCCTTTCTTTCTCTTTTTTTATTTGAAAGGCAGACAGAGATAGAGACAGAGGGACAGAGAGACAGAAATTTGCCATCTGGTGGGTCACTTCCCAAATACTCAGAACAGCTGGGGCTGGGCAAGGTGGAAGCCAGAGCTGGGAACTCAATCCAGGTCTTCCATAGGAATGGCAGGAACCCAAGTACTTGAGCCATTGCCTACTGCCTCCCAAATTGTTCCACTAATAGGAAGCTGGAATTGAGAGAGGAGCTAGGACTCCAGGATTCTAATTCAGCTAGTCCGAAATGGGATGTTAACATCCTAAGTGGAATCTAAACTACTGTAGCAAATAGCTGCCCCAATTTACCTCACTTTGAATGAGTATTTGAACTTTGATTTTGCTGAATGTGTGTAGAGTTCCCAGTTCCAGGCCAGGGGCTTTCACGTGATTTGCCTGTTTAGCTGGAGCTTACCTTCCATGTCACCATTTCATTGCCCCCAACTTTGATGGCAAGCTGTGGTTTTGTCATTCTTTGTTCACTTCCCTTGTCTCTCCACCTTTCTCCTGCCAGTCCCTTTATCAGTAGTATCTCTGCTTCTCCAGTTTATTTAAAGTCTTTCTGGTAGTTCCTTCTGGGAAAGCCATTCCTGATCCTGCAGCTAAGAGGATTCTACCTGTGGGCTTCTTTATTGCTTTGTTTTTACTTCTCTTATGACACATCAATTTCTGGTTTGTGTTACTGTTATTTATGTTCCTGTCTCCTCTCCCTTAAGGCAGAGTTGGCAACTGACTCTGTGTCGTGCTTGGGACTAGTGCTATATATTCAGCTCTGATTTTCCATTTGTATCAAGCATATTTATAAACAGGCTCTGCTTTCTGAGAACACTGATAATAGTTTTTTAAAATATCCATAGATCCCATGTATACATATCATTTAAATACCTATGATAATGTTGTAAGGAGGACCTGAACAATGATGAACAGGATACAAAGATACAGTTCCCCTTGTAGAGAAAAATAATCAGTGTCTTCCTTAAAAAATATATTTTATATATTTTCTAGCTTAAAAGGAAACCTTACTGACTAAAGCAGAGGGAAATTTAGGGAACATCTAAAGGTGAAAAGATTAATTTTTAATGTTACATGATATTTCTGGAAGGGGATAATTCTGATGTTAATCGCACTTTTTCTTTACTCATTATATTTATCATCATGGTGAGGAGGAGACAGGAGGAAGAGCCTGAGCTTTTCAGAGGGCTTGTTTACCAGCATTCAGATCAAACAAGATAAGTGGGACTGCAGAGAATTCTTTATTTGCAGTTCTAATTGTTTCCTTAAATGTAAGGATAAAAATTCATTCAGAAAACTGCTGCAGATCTAAGGAGATAAAATAAGACCTCAAGTGGCTGTTAGTAATACAAATAAAGTGTTTTTGCACACTGCACCTCAGCCATAATTAACAATCTAATGTTTATTTGGGGCGGACAGATACCCTGAGTAAGTGGTCTCTCTGTGTATCAGTGGTCGCTTCCATAATGTCGTTGTAGTGGAAATGTTTTGTCTTGCCTAAGACAGATGGATGCGCAGCAAGTGCTCAAGGCACAACCCTGTACACAGACCGGGCTTACAGATGCCAGCTCTACCTTGGCCCTTGTGCCCTGGCTACCTCCTTGGTGGAGGGACTGACACAAACATAGGAGCCTGGATCGCCACCGCCACATAGTGACATTTGCCAAATGGCAGCAATTTTGGCCTTGTCTAATTCACAAGCAATGCGATTGTGGGAGGGCTTAAGCAAACATTCATTTGGGAAAAGAAGATGACTGTCCTCATTCCCTATTTTTAGTAGTTCCTTTCCTCATTCAGTATAAAGATTGTCTACTCTCTGGAGAAGAAATAAACAAGGTATGGAAATGATGGAACCAGCAGCATCCCTGTTCTTCTGAGGCACTTCTTGATGATGATTTTATCTCATCCAGGGGTGTTTTTGTGCCCACACTCAATCAATTTGTTTTTACCATAAACATCAAATGGTGCTATACTGGGAACATTATGTAACAATTAACCACATTTTAATTTGTCTGACAATTATGGAGACATGGTGCTGTCATGGAAATGGCCGACCTCACTGCCATATGGATGGCTCTGAGTGGAATGTGTTTTCAGTGTAAGAGTTAGAAACAGAAATGCTGCTTCCATCGGTTAAGAGGAGTTCTGGCTGGAAAGAACAGACTATCCCACGACAGTGTTTGAACATGCTTTGTCATTTTTAATGTGTAGCGTGACAGAAATCTTAGTTGGAAGCTGGTTGCTGTCCCTCTGGGATCCTGCTAGATCCCAAGCAGGAAGAATGAAGGGGAATGAAGAGAGCAAAAGTGCCTGCATGAGGAAATCACAACATTCCAAAATTTTTATTTTGTAAAAAATCGCTTTTATTTTTTAGTTGTATTTATTTTAAGGTGAGAGGAGAGAGAGAAAGTTCTGTTTGCTGGTTCACTCTCCAAATGTCTGCAATAGCTAGTATTGGGCCAGGCAGAACAGGAACAGGGAAACTCAATCCAGGTCCCCAATGTGGGTGGCAGGGACTCAACTACTTAGCCATCACTGCTGTATCCCAGTGCATGAATTAACAGGAATCTAGAATTGGAAGCGGCGGTGGGACTGGAACCCAGACTCTGTGATTTCAGTTGTGGAAGTCCCAAGTGGTGATTGAACTGCAACACAAAGGCCCATCTTTGGAATTCTCATTGTACTTTTTTAACCACTTAGATACTCCTGTCTGCAGTAGAATGTGAGAAATACTGCTCCAAGTCAATTCATCATTTTACATCAATTGAAGAGGGAATAATGAGGTTTAGAGCCAATTAGTATTATCAATCATATTGTTTAAACGGTATTTACAGAATTTTTTTTAAAGATTTATTTTATTTACTTGAAAGGCAGAGTTACAGAGACAGAGAGAGAGAGTGATCTTCCATCTGATAGTTCATTCTCCAAATCACTGCAATGGCTGTGCATGGGCCAGGCTGAAGCCAGGAGCCAGGAGCTTCTTCCAGGTCTCCCACATGGATGCTATCCTCCACTGTTCTCCCATGGGTATTAGTAGGGAGCTGGATTGGAAATGGAGCAGCCAGGACACGAACCTGTGTCCATATGGGTGGGATGCTGGAGCTACAGGTGGCAACATTACCTGCTATGCCACAGCCCAGACCCCCGAACAGTATTTACAAGTGAAATGGTTGGATGCTTATTGACAGTTGCTTTTCTGTGATATTCTATAGAATCCTACTGGGCTGTGTTGCATATTTCTGGAGAGTGGGCCAGGGAGAACTGGGAAAGTGGAACTGACTGGTAATTTTAATTCCCAGGTCAGTTAGCTTAGAAGTCAAAGAAACACAAAGCTCTCTAGTGACTGAAATATTACTCCTTCCTTATTTTCGTCTTTCTTCCTTTTTTATGTGCTCCAGTCTTATCCTTGATATGGGGGGCCTTATAAACTTTGTCCCTGCATTGCTCATGCCCTGTCCTGTGAAGACAAATATTTTGGGAAGACAGATAATGATCAGGGAAGAAAAGCCAAAATAAGTTTGTAGAAAGAAAAAGCATGCAATTCTGGCAAATAGGATCTTCTGAGAAATATTTGTTTATAAACCTGTGCCTGGTTTTATTTGCAATGTTTATGATTTTGCTAAGATTACAGAGTCCTTGACATTAAGTTATTATAGCCCAAAGTAGTTTCTGAGGGGAAGGCAGTTAATGATCAATTGCTTTAGGGAAAAGTCATGAGTTGGTATCAGACCAGATTTTCACAGTTAATTTTGTATTCTGACAATTACATAAATTAATCCAGTAAATCCAACAAAGCCTACCAAGATTTGTCTGGATTTGTCATGAACATTAAAATGTCATCGGCATACATGGTAATTTATGCTGCCTATGATTAGTGGTAATCCTTCCCATCTCCTGTGAGGATCTAATAACCAGAGTTAATGGCTTTAATGCTAAAATAAATAGCAGAGGATCTGAGGAACACCTCTGCTCTGCAGCTTTAGGATGTAGCATGGTGTGTGCAGAATATTTCATGGCACTTTTTAAAAATGAATATCAACTGTTGATTCTTATTCCAAGTCAAAATGTTTTAATATATTGTCGAACACATTGCTTCATTAGGTGAGTTATACATCTTTTGTTCAATAAACTGATAATTAGGGTTCATTTGGTAAATGTTTAGCATGTATTCCACTCCACAAATAAATTCATGACTGTAATCTTGAAACATAATGTTTTATGCCATTCTTAAATAACGTGCTAGTTTTGTCACTGTAACCTGGAGATAACAAGAGTGAAAGGCTAACACCAGCTCCTACAGACCCATGTGTGATATTGAAAAGATGACCCTGGGTAGATGGAGCTTGTGGGACCCAGGCTGGGAAGCAGAACTCATACTGCCTTTTAGTTCCTGACTTGTCCACTCAGCTAAGAAACCCTGTGCAGGATTCCATTTAAAGAAAACAAATAGCACACCTTCAACAAATGTACATAACCACATAAACAATATCACGTGGTGAGAACCAGTTAATTATCTTCTTATTTGTTGTACAAAATTATATAGATATTTTGAAGTTGGAAAAGCTATGTAGGTCCTTTCATCTTTTTTTTTAACAGACTAAATAAAGGAGTAAATATTAGTTCCTTATCAGTCCTATCTCTGGCACTTTCAATATATACTGTTCCATTGGTTGTTTAAAACAAGCTTTGCTTTATAGATAATGAAGCGTAAACTTTGGGAGAAGTACAGGAAAGGGTTAAACAGCAGACCCATGCTCCGTAAACCCTACACATTCCCAAATTCTTTTTGTTTTGCCCTTGGCTGGCTCCAGCAAGATGATCACTCAGTCCCTGGGTTACCTTGCCTGAAATAAGTGTCTTCTGGGACCTTGGGACACATAATGTTTAGTCAACAATATGATATCCAGTGTGTACCGGTTTTTATATACCTGAAGATTTGGCCACTTTGTACCTTTAGGAAGCTGTGATCTGTGTAGCTGAGGCTAGTCACACAGGTGTTGCATCTCTATGTGACTAACTCCCAATAAATTCTCTGAACAGTGAGGCTTGGCTTGGCAACACCTCACATACGTTGTACACGTCACTGCTGGGAGAATTAACCACTATCTGTGTGACCCCATTAGACAGAGGATGGATGGAATCTGGCCTCTAGCTTCTCTTGGATGCTTCCCTATGTCTGTTTGCTGATTTTAATCTGTAGCTCTTCACTGTAATAAACCATATAGTGAACATAGTAGCTTCCTTGGAGCCTGTTGGTCCATATCACCTGCAGGTGATATAGGAGGTTAAGTGAATTGTCTTGATGATAGAGATGATTGTGGCAGATCAAGGATTTGAATTATGACTTTGGACTCTGAATAAAGCATTCTATTCGTCTGTTGAAAATTCAACATCAACTTCCTTCCTTTCGTCTGCTCTCTGTCCTCCAGTGTGGAGAATTTCTTCATACAGAAGTAGGTGAGACAAAGATACCATATTTGACTGGCATGGTCTTCAGCAGGCATGAATGTTTTCAGTGACCTTCAGGTTTTTTCTGTATCACCTGTCAAAGTGATGGAGGTGGAAAATTTTATTATTTTTGCTTTATTACCTTTTTGGCAATTTTACAGCTTTCTCAAAGCTTAGGTCTAGTAGTGGCCTTTCCTTATACTCATTCTTTCAGCATTCCCAATAGCTTAGTAGTCATCTGTTTTCTTGTATTAAATCCATTCTTATTTGAAACATCTGATACATGTTTTCCTGAAGGAACACCAACTGAGGGAGTATGTGGAACCAGAAGTGGGTCCAGTAAAGAAACCTCAAGTTAGGGTGGTAATATTGAAAGAACAAGATGATCTTAGCCCTGACTTCTTCCTTGGAAAGGGAGAGAAAATCAAAGCAGAGTGTTTCACCGAGTTGAGGAGACAGAGATTGGTGCTCAATAGGTTGAGGAAGCTGAAATTTGTGTTTTAGAGAAGAGGGAAGTATATAGAGAAAGAGCTTGAAAATTCTGTATAGAGAATTTCTGAGTCTGTCTGAATCCTAAACTTTTCATTCGTAGAATGGGACTCTATGATATCGAGCAGTGGGACACTATCATGCAGCTGTAAGCTGAATCCTTTCCAGAATTCATAGGGGCTCCAGTGGAGCCATCTGTTAGCGTGAGGTACTTATACAGAATTCATAGGGTCTAAAATGGTTTATACTGGCAGAGGACAGTAGAGGGACTTCAGTGAACTCTCAGAAGATTCAATTTAAAAGCAAGACTTTAAGGGTGAGCATTTATCCTGGAGGTTAAGATGGTGGTTAATGTGGTATTATCCCACATTGGAATGCCTTGGTTTGATATCAAGCTTAAGCTCCTGACTCCAGCTTCCAGCTAATGAAGGTGGTAGGAGACACTAGTGATGGCCCAAGTAATTGTATTCACATTACCCACATGGGAGACCTGTGGTGAGTTCTTAGTTCTGACCCAGCTTGTCTCAGTCTTGGCCAACATGAGTAATTGAGGAATGAGTCAGTGGATGAGAGCACTCTCCATCTGTCTGTCTTTCTGCCTCTAAAATGAATGAATGAATAAACAAACAAACAAACAAATAAGCCCAGGACTTATTACATGCTAAGAAAGATAGGAAGCACCTGGCATTTCTCGTGAGAAACAGCACATGCCAAAAATTATGGAATGACACCATTAAAGTATTGAAAGGGAAAAAAAAGCTGTAAATGTAGGATTTTCTATCATAAAGGATTCCTCTGGATCACTTTCAGAGAAGCAAATAGAGAAACTTTGTTGTAATAGACAAGTAGCACAAAAAAAAAATAAAAGATTTTCTTTATGAAATATATAAGAATTTCTTTTCTTTAAACTGAGTTCTTTAAACTGAGTTCTCTTGTTCTGTATCTAGTCTGCTACACTGATGACATCATTCTGATTAAACATGGGAAACAGAAAATAGAAATAATTTAAATATCTTAGAAACACTCAAAATTTCCAGGGGCGTTCATGTGGTTGAAATTTTAGAAGTCTGGAAATGTTAAAGTTTCATATTCAAAGTGAATATTAAATTAAATTGCTGATTCTCTTATTTCCCCAATACTAAAATAAAAGCAGACTCCCCCTTGGGTTTGGGAGGCAATATATGTTATATCTGAATAATCAAGTCTTTGAGTGACTCAAAATGATACAGTTTTGAGTAGAGCCAATAACAAAAGAGGGCTTTAGAGACACTTCAGAATATGGTACGAGCTGTTGCACATGTTCAACCTTGTGACCCATGGGATCCAACCAGGTTGAAGAATATGTAACAGTTATGCATGCTTTGTTGTAGCCTCTGCAATCCCCAACAAGAGAATTGTATCACAGGTTCTTAAGATTTTGAAACAAAGCTATGTCATTTTTACAAAATATTACTCTCTAATTGAGCAAAAAATTGGTGTGATATTTGGGCTTTGATCATGGAACAAGTGACATGTAACCTAAGATGCTTATCATGAAGTGGGTGTTGCCTGATCCACCATGCAATATGTTGAGATGTGCAACAGTATTCAATGGTCAGGTGTAAGTTCACATACATGATATCTATCAGTCTCCAGAAGGCCCTGAAAACCTAAATGAGTTGCATGAGCAATGTTTAAACTCTCTGTGGCATGCACTCCTGCTGCCTTGACATGCTTCTCTTAACCCTACACGTGTGACTTATACTCATGGTAATTGCACTTATGAAGAAAAAGATAAGGCTGGTTTACAGTTGATTCTGCATGATATCTAGGTACCAGCTGGAATTCGATGTTGTAGACTTACTAGTGTAACTTAGGAGTGGTGCAGAAGGACAATGGGAAAGGAAACTCTGCCCTGAGGCAGAACATCAAATAGTGTACATGGTTATCCTGTTGATCTGGAAAGAGATATGGAGAGAAGGAGCTAAACAAATGTAAGAGAAGTAGCTTACAATGTAGTCAAGTGGCCAGGGCCCAGGAAACACAACTGGGAAACCAATGGCCAAGAGTTTTGGAGAAGAGCTAGGCGGCTGGATCTTGGGGATGTACCCAGAGAGTGAGGATATTTGTGCCCCATGTGAATGATCACCAAAGCACACTCATTGCAGAGAGGACTTTTCACCTGCCAACTGGATGAGATGATTTGTTCTTTATGGCAGTCAGCTTCTTTCCCTAGCAACTCCAGAACTTGCTCTGTAGGACAACAAGCAATTTGGGCATGATGGTATGGACACTCAGAAAGAAGGTTTTATTTTTTTCTCTCTGCTAAATGCACAACTTGTCAATAGCAGATAAAGTAACTTTTTACTTATTTATTTATTGACAGGCAGAGTGGACAGTGAGAGAGAGAGAGAGACAGAGAGAAAGGTCTTCCTTTTCTGTTGGTTCACCCCCCCCCCAATGGCCATTGCGGCCAGTGCGCTGCGGCCAGCACGCTGAGGCCGGTGCACCGCGCTGATCTGAAGCCAGGAGCCAGGTACTTATCCTGGTCTCCCATGGGGTGCAGGGCCCAAGCACTTGGGCCATCCTCCACTGCACTCCCGGGCCACAGCAGAGAGCTGGACTGGAAGAGGGGCAATCAGGACAGAATCCGGCGCCCCGACCGGGACTAGAACCTGGGGTGCCAGCGCCACAGGCAGAGGATTAGCCTAGTGAGACGCGGCGCCGGCCTAAAGTAACATTTCTGCTGGGAACCAGCTAGCTAATTTGTGGTAGGTTTTTCTTACACTGGCCTTTTTCCATCATTGAAGGATTATTGATTTATCCTCATTGAAATATCACCTTCTTTTTCAACAGTACTTTTGGTATTATCATACATGGATATGGATATATACATTGAAACACTGATTAATACTCATAAATGGTGTTGATTCCTCCATAACAAGAGCACATGCACCTGGGAAAAAAAGGTGTGGAAGTGCACCTGTCTTCATTTACTATTACTCTTTATAACACGAATGCAAAACTTGTCTTTAGGTTTTGTTGGTTGAGCAGTCTTAGCTCCCAAGGGAGAAATGTTTCTGAAAAGGTACAACCTTGACTCTATTGACCTGGAATTTGAGATCATCCTATTCACTTTGTGACCTTCATTCCAATCAACTAACAGGCAAAAAAGGTTGTAATTACATTAACTCGAAGACTAATCCTGATTAAAGTGTAGGATTCTGTAACCTGTTGACGAAGTACTTCAGCTGTTTGTGGATCTTAAGCTAATAGAGTGACCCAAACCTCTGTGCCTGAAATATATGAGCCATTAGTCATCCTATCGGTATTGAGCTGCTTTAATCTTCTGGTATGTTTTACAACTGGCTAGTCTATTAGGGAAGATAAAAATTATAGAAGTACAAAATAAAACATAATTACAAAATATGTCAAGTGTGATAACAAGTGCATTACAGAGAGACTAAATTTAGATCAGAGAATTAGGAGGGATTCTGAAAAACAAAATTTAACATGAGATTTTGATGATGTTTGGATTAGCATGAGAAAAAGTGGAGGAGAGTACATTCCAGGTAGGACAAAATGCTATTTAAAGTTCCTCTTGGCAGAGGGATTGTTTGAGGACTGATGTGGCTGTATGTCTGAGTGTAAGTGGCAATTGATAATACTGAAGAAGTAGGTTAAAGGTCATGTCACACAGGGCTGCATACATGATAGTAAGGAGTTAGGACCTATTTAATCAATTATGGGAAGATGCTGAGTTTCTTTTTTTTTTAAGATTTTTTTTTTATTTGAAAGGCAGAGTAACAGAGAGAGAAGGAGAGAGAGAGAGAGAGAGAGAGAGAGAGAGAGAGAGAGAAAGACATATTCTGTCCCCTGGTTCATTCCTCAAATGGCTGCAATGTTTAGGGCTGGGCCAGATCAAAGCCAGGAACCACAAACTTCTTGGTATCCCATGTGGGTGCAAGATCCCAAACATTTGGACCATCCTCTGCTGCTTTCCCAGGCACATTAGCAGGGGATTGTATTGGAAGTGGAGCAACAGAGACTCGATCTGGAGCTCATGTGGGATGCTGACATTGCAGGTGTGGCTTTAGCTGCTATGCCACAGTGCCGACCTCAACATTGAGCAATTTATGACAAGAAGCAACATAATTTATTTTTGTTAAATATTTATTTACTTATTTATTATAAATATATATTGATATGAAAGGCAGAGTTACAGAGAGAAGGGGGGAGTGTCGTCCCGGGATCTCGGGAAAACAGCAACTCGGATGCAGTCTCTCGGTCTTCAGTAGACTTTATTTAAACAGGATAGAAAAAGAAACCCTTGAGCAAGGGGAGCTCCGAAAGAAAGGGGAAGCTCCCGTTATTCTTTCACGAACGGCTTATATAGTATAACATTGTTGAAGCATGTAAGCAAGCTTAGTCCATGCTACAGTCCATGCGGCGGTGCTCCAATCGGGTGCCTGATCACGCACAGTCCATGCGCTCCTTGTCCAACCATAAAGGTGATCACATGCCTTCATCCAACCAAGCTCCTGGTCACATAGCAGGCGACTCGGGTGCTAACAACAAGCTTCCACCTGGTGTTTTGTCAGCCTTGGTCAGTGGGAAAAGAAGTACAGGAAGCCCCAAGGCCATAGTTGTTTTGACTCTAGCCTGGGGTTATGAAACGGTCCCGATATCGCAGTTCAACAGAAACCATAAACATCCACACAGCAGTAACTATTGCCAATGGTCAGCAAGCCAAGCCTTAGCATGTGGGCCCATGGCCGGCTCATGGGTCCCCACAGGGGAGAGAGAGGAGAGAGAGAGAGAGAAAGAGAGAGAGAGAGAGAGAGAGAGAGAGAGAGAGATGGATGAATCCTCTGATTCATTCCCCAAATTACCACAACAGGCTGGAGCTGGGCTGATCCAAAGCCAGGAGCTAGGAGCTTCTTTCAGGTCTCCCACATGGGTACAGGGACCCAATCACCTGGGCCATCCTCTGCTGCTTTCCCAGGTGTATTAGCAGGGAGCTGGATTGAAAGTGGAGCAGCATGGCCGGCGCCGAGGCTCAATAGGCTAATCCTCTGCCTGCGACGCCGGCACACCAGGTTCCCGGTTGGGGCACCGGATTCTGTCCCGGTTACTCCTCTTCCAGTCCGGATCTCTGCTGTGGCCCAGGAGTGCAGTGGAGGATGGCCCAAGTGCTTGGGCCCTGCACCCTCATGGGAGAACAGGAGAAGCACCTGGCTCCTGGCTTCAGATCAGTGCGGTGCACTGGCCGCAGCACGCCGGCCGCGGCGGCCACTGAGGGGTGAACCAACGGAAAAGAAAGACCTTTCTCTCTGTCTCTCTCTCTCTCACTGTCCACTCTGCTTGTCAAAAAAAAAAATAAATAAATAAAAATAAATAAATAAAAGAAAGTGGAGCAGCCAGCACTCAAACTGGTGCACATATGGGATGATGGCATTGCAGGAAGTGGCTTTACTTTGCTACAACACTGGCCCTAATACTGAGGGTTTTAATGTGTGATAACAAGCAACATATTTTTTGTTAAGGATTTATTTATTTATTTTGAATGAGTCACAGAGAAAGATGGAGGGACATAGACAGGAGAGACCTACCATCCACTGTTTCACTCCCAAAGTATCCACAAGGGCCTACACTGCTGTGTGAGGTCAAAGTCAGGAACCAGGAGTTTCATTTGGGTCTCCCACATGGGTGGTGGGGGCCCAAACACTTGGACCATCTTCTGCTGCTTTCCCAGACCAGTAACAGGGAGCTGAATCAGAAGTGGAGTGGTGGGGACACAAACTGGAGCCCATTTAAAATGCCAGCATTGAAGGTGGTGGTTTTATCTACTACAATACAACCTGACACCACAAAATAAATTTTTAAAAGATATTTGCTGCTGCGGATGGAAGATTGGATTAGAGGTGACAACAGATAAAGAGAAACTGGTTATGAGATTGTTGCAATAATCCAACTAAGAGATAATGTTGGCATTAACCAAGTTGACAGCAGAGGAGATGCAGAAAAAGGACAAATGGGTGGATCCAAAATAAACACACAGACTGAACAAGATTTCATGAATGACCATGTTGTGAATGAGGAAGAGAAGTTTTCAAGGATAGTTCCCAGTAGACTGATGGTGTGAATTATTGGATAAATGGAGGGATCATTTATTTATTTTTGGGTTTTTGTTATTTAAGAGGCAGAGAGAGAGAGAGACCAAAAGAGACTGCACACTCCCATCTATTTGTTCACTCCCCAGTTGCCTGGAATAGCTAGGGCTGGGCAAGAACCAGAGCCAGGAACTCAACACAGGGCTCCCATATGGGTGGTAGGGACCCAAGTACTTGAAATATCACTGTCTGCATCCCAGGGTCTACATTATTAGGGAGCTAGAGTCAGGAGCTATCTATTTATCTATAGAAAGGACTATCTATCTATCTATCTATCTATGGAAAAGGAGAGAAAGAGGAGAGAGAGAGAGAGAGTATCTTCCATCTGTTGGTTCACTCACCAAATGCTCACAACAGCTAGGACTGGGCCAGGCGAAAGCCAGGAGTCAGAATCTCCATCCAAGACTCCCATGTGGGTTGCTGCAACACCGTACTCACAGGACTTGAGTCATCACCTCCTGTACTTCAGGGTGTGTATCAGCAGGATGTTGGATTGGCAGTGATGGAGCCAGGACTTGAACCAAGCACTTTGATGTGGAGCCAGGCATCCCAAGCTCTAGCTTAACCTGCTGCAACACACTAAACATTTTAAACTTCAGTTTCATTGTAAGTAAAAAAAAACAAAACTAATAATTAATCTAATGATTAAAGAGTTAATACATAGTATCTATAGATCACATTTTAAAATGGTTTGACTATTAATATTGTGTGGTTATTAGAATATTGTACTCCAATTTCTATTTTATTCCCAGAGATTCACTGTATTCGTCTGCTTCTTTCTATTACATCTTTTTTCTGGACTTTAGCAACTGTAGGTTGTCCAACATCCCTGCTTCAAATTTTCAGTGGCTTCCATTTCCACTCGGGATAACATCTAAACTCCTTACCACGGCCCAGAAGGTCTTGCATTATGTTGGCGCCACCCAATTCCCACACCACAGTCCACACCACTTTGCTGCAACTCAGTACTCTTTAGCCACACCACCTTCTGGACATGGCCCCAGGGCATGTGATCTTGCCTGTGTCTGTCTGTATTACCGTTTCCTTTGCTCTTGGTATGGTGGATTAAAGAATTAAAAGACTTCTTTTAATTCTTCAGTCTTAGCTTGAAAATTGTCCTTCAGAATGAAATTCTCTGCTGACTCTACACTCTGAGTCACTCTCAGGACCATCATCTTAGTTACTTGTTTACATACTTTTCTGTTTCTGCACTTGAGTGTGAGCTCCATCAGGCCAGGAATTGTCTTACTCTGTTTTGGCTACCATAACAAAACATGATAGACTGGGTAGCTTTTAAAGAGCAAAAATTTATTTCCCACCATTCTGGAGGCTAGAAAGTCCAAGATCAAGGGATCAGCCAATTCAGTGCGTGATGTTTCTACTTTACAGTTCATTGAATGTTGCCTTATCTCTGCATCTTCATATGGTGGAAAAGGCAGACAGTTTCCTAGGTCCTCTTTTATAAGGGCACAGATCGCATTCATGAGGTCTTTGACCTCATAACTTGTTCACATCTCAAAGGCTCTACCTCTTAATACCATCAACGTGGGAGTTAGGATTTCACTGTGTGGATTTTTGAGAGACACAAACATTCAGATCATAACAAAGATCCTCTTTGTCATGGTCACTGCTATATCCCAAGATATAGCATAATGCCTGGCATGTATTAGTTGGTGAATGAATATTTGCTTATATATATGATTGATTATTGGCACCCTATGGAATTCCTGAGGACAGGGCTTTGCTTTTTAACTATATTGCTAGCATGTAGCATATTGACCAACCCATAGAAATAACTCAAAATACATCTGCTGAATGAAACAATGCATGAATAAATGGACAAATCAATTAGTCAAAAATGATTCTCCAGTCTGAGAATCTCCAATAGCCAAGACTACGTATTCATCATAAAACATGAATATGGTAGCATATTGGGAAAGAAAGTCTTAGAAATACTTAGAATCATTGTGTCAAAGGTGTAAAATATGAAATCAGTGTGTCCTAACCATGAGCTCTTCAAGGACAGAGGAAACTTTTTTATCTTTTCCATCATTACATTCCAACTCTTGGCACACAATCATAAACAGCATTTCTTCAGCTGTAAATAAAGAGGAACTGTGACTATTATCACAGCACAACTTTGGAAATATATCTTCCCCAGATGCCTCCAATATCAGTTGTTTCTGAGCGGTTGGGAAATATATTGACCCACATTTCTGGACTGGGTTTCCTTCCTTCACACCTGTGACTGTCATTCAAATAATGTGGTCCTACCACGGACAGGGACGATCTGAAAAGGAGACTTAATCAAAGACCTCTCAGCTGGAAGACTTGACTTGCATCACATATTCTCACACCTAATGGGCATTAGGTTATTTTAAAGGTAAGTCACTAGTGTGAAAGAAAAAGTCCAAATTAAAAAACACACAAAAATATAGGTCTCGACAAAATCCTTTACCAATTTGTACTTTTGACATCTGTTGGGGATACTATTGTAACCCATGTTTCTTGGTGTGGTTTAATAGAAGGGCAAAATCTCATGTGTGAGAATTTATATTACACCCCCCTCAGGTGCACAGTTTCTTTCCTCTCAAAGGTAAGTTCAGGTGCACTCTGGGATTTCTTTGGCTTAAAAGGCTTGAGTGTGTTAAAACTTTACAGCTACTGCTAGAATTTCAGGATTTTCTGAGATTTAAGTCTCTGATTCCGGATCCTGTATCTGAGAATTTTTTCCTTGTTAGGAGAGGAGCACCTAGTCCCAGACCTCCCTGCAGTGACAGGTATGTTCTGAGGATTAATGATAATGTTTAAAAAGTACAGAGTTCTGTAGATGAAATATGTTTCTCTGGTTCAAAACATTAGTGATCCAGCTGAGTCTTTTCAGTTATAAAAATTGAAGCAAATGTGTTTACCAGAACAGTGCTTCCAATGTGAATGCTTACCCATACATTTTTATATATCTTTCATATGCATAACATATTAAAATATCTTCCAGACACAATTGGATGAAAATGATGCACTTGAAATTTAATAACATTTAATTTACCAAGTACTTCATCACAGTCCCGGCATAAAGGATCTCAAATTCTCTTTGGTAGATTTAGCAATAGAACTACAGTAACAGAACTGAATCTTCTAGTAATTTAGTCCTTTCATATCACTCTGTCCTCCTGGTGAAAATTGTATCCTTCCTTGGCAATTTTTTTATTTGACTTTAAGACCAATCTATATGATAATAACCGCCCGAAGTTCTCTACTTGGCACTCCCTTTCTTACCTCTGCTCTTTTAATTTATGGCTGCTGGCGTTTTCTGCATTCACTTGATGCTTTATTTCACAAGTACCACAGAAGATTGTGCTTCCTTGCATTCTGCAAATCAGGAGTCTTTTTTTTTTATGTTTAACAAAGTATCTTATATGCAAACAAAAAAGTTATTAGTGTCTTTCAGATTATAAATGAGGCACAGCTGGAGGCTGCATCAATTTCCTCAGGCTAATTAATATAGAGAGGCAGCAGTTCTGTGGGACTTTGACCATTGTTGAAAGGCATAAAGCAAACTTTTCTAGAAACATTTTGTTCATATTCTACATATGGCCTCCAAGATAGAGCTGGAGATTTGGTTTTGGTTTTGTTTTGTTTTGCTTTTTTTGTGTGTGTGATCTGAAGAACTCAAGTTCCTTTTAAAGTGTGTAATATTTTTGGTGTTCCCATGCTCAAGGAGAATGAAGCTCTGTAAGTCTTATTTGGGTGGACATTGTGGTCATTAGATAAGAAAAATATACACAAACAAGAAGTTGTCACCTTTCACGGAAATAAGCCACACGAGAAATAAACATCCCATTTCACTTCTTTGTAAAACAGAGTCCCCAGTTGATTTGATTTAGATATTGATTTAACAAGTTCTTCTTGGGTTAATTTTTAATAAAATGTGTTGCACCTGTAAAATAGTTTGTATCATCGAATATTTTCATACCTAAAAATTCTATCAAATGTTTATGGCACTTTTGAACAATTCTTTGGATGTAATAAGAATTAAACAAATGATTCTTGAATTTCTTATATTGAGTAAAATTAATTTTAATATGGAAAGACAGCACTAAGGTAAGTTTTTAAAAAAATTTATTTATTTGAAAGGCTGAGTTACAGAGAGGCAGAGACAGAGAGAGAGGTCTTCTTTTTTTATTTTTCATTTTTTTATTTTTTGACAGGCAGAGTGGACAGTGAGAGAGAGAGACAGAGAGAAAGGTCTTCCTTTGCCATTGGTTCACCCTCCAATGGCCGCCATGGCCGGTGCGCTGCAGCTGGCGCACGGCGCTGATCCGATGGCAGGAGCCAGGTGCTTCTCCTGGTCTCCCATGGGGTGCAGGGCCCAAGTACTTGGGCCATCCTCCACTGCACTCCCTGGCCACAGCAGAGAGCTGGCCTGGAAGAGGGGCAACCGGGACAGAATCCGGCGCCCCGACCAGGACTAGAACCCGGTGTGCCGACGCTGCAGGCAGAGGATTAGCCTATTGAGCTGTGGCGCCGGCGAGAGAGAGGTCTTCTATCTGCTGTTCACTCCCCAGAGGGCCGCAATGGCCAGAACTGTGCTGATCCAAAGCCAGGAGCCAGGAGCTTCTTTCTGGGTCTCCTACGTGGGTGCAGGGGCTCAAACACTTGGGTCATCTTCTACTGCTTTCCCAGGTCATAGCAGAGAGCTGAATGGAAGTGGAGCAGCTTCCATATAGGATGCTGGCACTGCAGGTGGTGGCTTCACCCACTATGCCACAGCACTGACCTCTGAGGTATGTTTAGAGTTAAATGTAAACAATGCATCTGAAATTCAAAGCTGCCTAATCTATTTACCCTAGACCAAAACTTTCTCAGAAAAGTTGTATTTGCACCTGAATTTTGCCCATTTTTTTATTACTTCAGCCTTATGGGTCAATTTAAGGCGTATATGGAGAATGAGTCAGGAGGCTGAGTTAGGGACTCTGGGATGCATGTCCATAGTGTCAGCTTTAATAACCACAGAAACTGGTAAAGCCTCAGGTTTCTTTTGTGGGATTTCTCCGAGTCTCTTCCAATGAACTCCAGATCCTCCCAAGTTGTTCCAATGGAAAACAACAACAACAAAGATCCTGTTTAAGTTTGGGAAATGTTATCTGCCATAGCTCTCTTCTGGTGAATCAGAATGCGTACCAAGGTGTTAAAGCTCCAAGTGCCTAAATTGATGTTTGCCACAGCATTCTTGGAATATATTTGACCATGGAAATCTTTGGTCAAGAAAGTCCTATTAATATATCAAGGAGCTAATGTTCTTTTCAGCGTATTCTAAGCAATGCTCTCTTAAGGTGCTATTAATCCTTAATATTGATTGCGACAACAAAATGAAGAAAAATGAAGAATCTGGATGTTACAAAAAGTTGGAAGAATTGTCTATAAGGGGACAAAAGAAAGCAAAACAGAAGAACACTTCACAATTTGTCAAGTGCCCTGCCATCTGTGACTTTGTAACTATTGGCAGGCACCACATGAAAACATGAGAGGTTTCTTTTGATGTGGAAACTATTGGCCATAGTGATTCAGAAATAAAATTCATTTGATCTAAAGAGGCAAAAAAGGTTGGGAGAGTTAAATTTGAAATACAAGTGAAAGCTAGATGAGATGAGAACAATGAAGAAAATGCATAAAGTCACAACATTGGAAGAGGCATTTCAGTGGAAGATTTCATTTCATCTTTGTTCCATCTCAGTTCTATATTTAAAATTAAAAATTCAGTTACTTTCTTGGTAAGTTTTCCCAGTTTTCTTAACAATTAATGTCTTGAAATTATAACTAATCCAAATAAGTCCTTTAAAATTTGAGCCTCTTTCCTCATGTCTTGCATTTTTATGAAGACTAGACTCCTGGCACTGTCTGGAATTTTGGAACTGCTTCATCTGAGTTCTCTAAGCCCTTACTTTTAAAAAAAATATTTATTTACTTGAGAAGGAGAGTTACAGACAGAAAGAGGTTTCTATCCACTGATTCACTCCCCAAAAGGCTGCAACAGCTGGAGCTAGGCCAATCCAAAGCCAGGAGCTTCTTCTGGGTCCCCACGATGGTGCAGGAGCCCAAGCACTTGAGCCATCTTCCACTACTTTCCCAGGCCACAGCAGAGAGCTGAATTAGAAGAGGAGCAGCCAGGACACAAATGGCACCAACATGGTATGCTGGTGCCACAAGCAGAGGCCTAGCCTACTCTGCACAGCACCTGCCCTCCATTCCCTTTCTTAGGAAGAGGGATTTACAGTGTGTTCTGAAGTTGGACTTCTGTCACGAGAAAATAACAATGTCTTTGTGACTGGAGTGTTTTCAGAGCCTCCTGCACAAGACTATATGTAAGTGCTTCTTTGCTGGAAGAGAACAAAAGAAATTTCTAAGTAATACATTTGAGAAAGAGCTGGGATCTCTGTGTATGTGCCACCTGGAAACGCCAAAGTCGTTTACATGAGCCTAAGTTACTAACATAATAACCACCCTGGTAAATAAAGTTGGGCAGCATGTGAATTTCTCAATTCTATTTCAAGTCGTCTCTGGTTTTGAAAAAAAAAAACGGGACTTGTTAGTGTCAGGTGGTGCTTCAAGAACAGTGAAAGTGCCTTGAAAAGCAGGCGCAGGTGCACAGAAGGGATTCTGGATTGTGACTTTGCTCCCAAAGTGCTTTTGAACACCATGAAGAATGCATTTATCTATCTGTAGTTCAATAATTAGTGTCACTATTTCTACAGCTACTGCTAGAATAACAAATACTGACAACTCAATTTTGAGGGATACCACTTAAGATCCTTTATTTCATGGCATACTTTGGACTTGATGGGCACATTGTTGTAAGTCTTATTGTAACACAAAGTGGAGATACTATTAAGCTTTTGGGGGGGAATGTTTGTGACCTTCACAACAGCAAAGATAATGGATTATTTGGCAGGCTATTTTTTTATGGAATTTTTATTTATCCTATAAAGCAGAGCAAAGCATTCAGATAACTGGCATACGATCAGAACTGAGCTCTAATAAAAAGTTAGCTTTTTTTTATTCTCACTTGACATGGAAGATAACTTTGGCTTTCAGAACTCTAGAGTTGTTTCATGAAGAGCTTGGTGCCCTCAAAAGTGATTTCAGTCGAGTCTCACCTGAATGCTAAAGCACTTCTGAAATTGAAGCAGCTTCATAGAGAAAAGAACTCTCTCTCTCGCGCTCTTCCTTTCTCTCTCTCTCTCTCTCTCTCTCTCTCTCTCTCTCTCTCTCACACACACACACACACACACACACACACACACACTGTCCCAATTCCCTAAAGGCTTTGAAGGACATTCTATCGTGGCTGGTGGCTGCTGTCATGGAGGGGAGAACTCCCCCGATCGTTTTCCCGGGATTTCCATTTCTGAGTCTCTGACTCAGTGGCAGCTCTTATCAGCTTCTCAAATGTGCATTTCATTTGCATTTCATTGTGTAGAAAGGATACGGTCATCCAATGTGGCACATGCTGGAAATGATTTTCTACCACTTACTAAGTTTTCTTAAAAACTTTCTTCTTAAATCAATTTCCCACATTTTACATATGAAAATAAATTCTGTACTATACTTACAGCTTGATTTTGTAAATTTATTTATCCTCTTACTTATCAATGCCCAGGATATTAGCTCTGCAAGTCATCCCTGAGATCGTGTGCTTTAAACTCATTTTTTTACCATTATGGTTAAATATTTACTTGTTTTAGAACTATCATAGGCTATGAGAAAAGAATTCAGATAACCCAAAATCATATATGGGCACAATGCTACTATGCCTATTTTGATCCTGAGAAACAGTTTTAAAATGCACTGATTTGAAAACTCAAGTACTGTGTTGGACACTTGGTAAGTTTTCAACTAGTATGTGTAGGATTGGATGAGTAACCACTGACTTAAATCATGAATTTTGTGTACTTGTTTTAATTAACATTATAAATCATTCCTCACCCATGTATTTTTCTGCATGTATTAATAAACTCATTTTTTGCATAAGTTTATAAATTCAACCTCTTCTACATAGAACAAATGAGTCCACCATAGTCCATTTAAATAATTATTCTCAATTGATTATTTTTTGAATGTCCATTTTATCTGTACAGATGGCAAGACAAATTCATTTACAGATACAGAAACTAGCTTTCCCTGAGTTGAAATATAATAAACTTTACACACTCAGGGGTGTCTATTTGCAAAAGGAAAGATGAAAACTTACACAAATGCCAGTTAATTATTCTTTGATACCTAAAATTTTGCCTAGGTTCATATTTATCTTTTTATGTGCCTCAAAGAAAATAGGAAAGCCAAATTTTAATCAAAAGTTTATATGTTTGGCTCAAAAAGCTGATAGAAATATGTTTTCCTGTTGAGAAATTATAGTCCAACACCGATATCTCAAAGTCGCCAGTAGGAGAATAATTACACTGAAGACTTAGATAGGCCTTCTTAAATCTCTAACACTTTTACAAAAAATGGAAATGTTTATTTTACTTCTCTATTTGCACAGGAATTCTATATATCCATCATAGGTACACCATTCATTATTCAAATAAAATCTAGCAGATCTGGTAAAATAAGTGGAATCATCCATCTCTATGTTAATGTATTTATGAGAACATTCCTATGTGCAGTAATAGGGATAATTAAGGGTATAGTGTTTCAATAATTTTTTTAAAGATTTATTTATTTGAGAGGTAGAGTTGCACAGAGGCAGAGGGAGAGAGGGAGAGGGAGAGGGAGAGGGAGACGGAGAGGGAGAGAGAGAGAGAGAGAGAAAGAAAAAGAAAAAGAGGTCTTCCATCTGCTGGTTCACTCCCCAAATGGAAGCAACGGCTGGAGCTGGGCTGATCTGAAGCCAGGAGCTTCTTTCGGGTCTCCCACATGGGTTCAAGGGCCCAAGGGCTTGGAGCATATTCTGTTTTCCTAGGCCAAGGCAGAGAGCTGGATTGGAAGTGGAGCAGCCAAGACTCAAACCAGCGTCCATATGGGATGCTGGCACCACAGATGGCAGCCTTACCTGTTACACCACAGTGTTGGCCCCTTAAAATAAAGTAAAGATGACTTTATTAAAAGTAATCTTTGAATAAAATATAATCTTTCAAACTTTGTATCATTTCTAATTCCTAAAATCTTAGTATCAAATATGATTGTTCATTAAATAACCCACTTCTATTCCTCTTCACTTTTAAAATTCAAAAGTACAGTAATTAATTTCTCTTAACACCACATTTATAGTCTCTCAGACCCCTTCTTTATGACATCCTCAGCGTCATCAATTTCAAAACTAAGATGGAACATCTTGTGTTTAATTTGCCATTACTCAGTTGGTGTGAATACTATTACTGCTTTTAAGTCCTTTATATCTTACTCTGCTGTTCTCTCTCATTTTCACATAAACTGGTGTTCAAGCTCTGAAATAGATCCTGTTATGTGGAAAGAGTCAATTAATTCACACTTTGATCTAATAAGATAAGCTCTATCCTTGGACAGGATTTATGGGCATGACAGTAAAGTCTCTCACTTTATCCCAGTAGAATCCTCCCAGTTCAACAAGCTGTTAGGCATTTGGAAATCTTTTCTGATTTTCTATATATGGCTTTTCAGTCTAGCTTTCCACACTTCTATGGTGTAAATTATCCTTTTTTAAAATCTAAAATATGCTTGAAATAGTTCTGAAAATAGTTCCAACATAGACCATGTTTAATTGAAGATGGAGCTGTAGTTCAAATGCATATTCCTGAATTGTCATCAGGCATCTAAAACAGCAAACTATCTTCTTTTCAGCTAAGCACCTATTAAAGCTACTGGCTACATTTGTTGTAATACTAGCCAGTTGGAATGAAGTCGCTTCTGACTGATTTATCATACTCGTATAGACTACAATTTTGACCCACTCACTCCAAGTAGTAATCTCATTGCAGTTTTCCTTTAAAAATTAGCCCATACATCTATTTTTAACTCTCAAGCTCCTTACATGTTTCGTTGGCAGATAAAAGTATAGAACAACACAGATCCTTATTTATAATGATAATATATTTTGAAAAGTGATTTTTAAGTCATTCTTTCATTTTTTCACCAGAACTATGCTATATTTATGTTCTTCTAGCCATTTTCATATTTTTATTCTTATCACTTACCATAATACAGAGCCTAAAAAAAATTAGCGTGAAACAAATAACTAAATGTAGCACTTACACTGTAAACTTAGTCACAATAAAAGAAAATCACTCCTATAGAAAAATGCTTCCCAAGTTCCATGTTGAAATGCTGGCAACTACAAACTCAAAGCACTAATATGTTAGCATAAGAAACTGTTACCAGCTTTCCCCATTTGTGAGTAGAACCTTCTCTGGTTCTAGTAGATGAGTCTTCTGGGAGTACCAGTAGGTGCTGCATGGCTGGCTCTACTCCCCTTCTGCTGGTTCCAGGAACTGGTTTTCTGCTGCTCTGGGTCCTCTATGCAGTTTCACATATTTTTATTTAAACTACCACCCCTGATGAAGGGTGAAAAATCCCATTCCTAAGAGTTTTCTTTTCTTTTTCTCATTTTCCTTTGTGCTACTAAAGTATAATCTTTAAAAAGAAAGAAAGCAACAAAGCTCTTCCACTCTCATTTTTATTTCCTCTTTATATTTTCTTTTAAAAACATTATTTTAGAGGCAGAGAGACAGGAAAAAAAAAACATGCAGGGGAGTGGAGAGAGAGTGAGGGAGAGAGATCACTCCCATTGGCTGGTTCACTGCCCAGATGCTTGCAATGGCTAGCTTGGGCTGGGCTGTGCTTAGACCCAAGAGCTGGGAAACACAGTCCAGGTCTCCAACTTTTGCTCTCACTGCTGCATGCCAGGGTCTGTATGACAGGAAGCTGGAGTCTGGAGGTGGAGCCTAGAATTGAACCCAAGCACTACAAGGTGGGATGCAGGTATCTTTACTAGGCTAACCACCTACTCCTTATATTTTCTTTTCTGTTTCACAATAAGGAAGTAGAATTTTATATAAATTAAAAAAATAGTCTTTTTACCTTCAAAGCATAATGAAAAGATTGTTATTTTTTATCATTACTAATTATAATTATTGTGATTAGACTTTCCTGGTCACTTTATCAGGCATGGGCCAGAGTCTGAAGGTAGCAGAATGAGATTAAGGCTTCATGGGTCTTAAACAGACTATTGGTTCACTTTGGCCAAATTGGTGCTGATAAAAAAGTGATTCTGAAATTCAGTGACAGGCAACAATGGCAATTATGTCTTGCTTTTGCTGGGGCTCAGCAGATTGAAGCTGGGCTTGGCAAAAGCTGGAGGTGAGCTTCAGGTTGGCTCCAGATGTCTGTCATTCTTGTGAAATAAATGCACAACTCAAGACATGTTCTTTGCATGCTGTGGCAAAGGTCAGAGAACAAATCCAGCTGCCTAAGTGCATCTCAAGTCTTTGCTTGTTGATAAAGCAAATCACCTGTTCTAGCTCATGGGAAAGACTGGCAAGTATACTTCCCATCTTCAAGAGGAACAGCAAAATCCATGGCTAAGGGTAGAAACAAGGAAAGATGTAGAACTGAGAACAATGCAGTCTACCACCACCGTCCACCCAGATGCAGAACATGTGTATGCCTCAGGGATGCTAGTAATCTGGCACCTGGTAAAACCAATGTCCTTTAAATAGTTGTTTAGCTGTATTTAGTGGAGCTGGAGAGAAATTGAATGTCTATTTGGAGCAAATTGTGTAAAGAAAATTTTATTAGCTATTTTACTTTTGTCTGCCAAACTGGTATCAATATTTTTGGGGAAAAAAACAAAGATAGTGTTAGTAGTTAAGAAGGCAGGTTCTGAGCCAGGTTTCCTGGGGTTTAATACCAGGTCTGTCATTTATTGCGTGACTAGAGCAAGTCATTGAACCTAAGTTCAGATATAATTGCTATTAATATGATGGCTCGCCTCTCTTTAACTTCGTTTTTTAAATGGCAAACCAGAAAACTTGTTGGGGAGCAAAGAATTTAAACTTTAATCCATATAAATATTGCACTTCAATACACCTCCATCTTTCAGTTTTTGGAATTTCAGATGATTGCAACAGACTTTTAGCTGCCTTCAACTGCAAATGTTCATTAAAAATATTCAGTACAGCTGGGTCTGCAGTAGAGCAAAATGTTTACTTGAGGGCATTGTGAACTTGTGAAAGGAATAATTTAAAATTTGAACACTTATTCCTGTTACATTTTAGTGATTTTGCAGATTGGTCCCTCTTGCAGCTGTTGGCATGCCTTTCCCCCTTAATATTGCACTGGTTCTTTTGGTCCCAAACAAGAAGACAGAACTGAATCTTTTTTTTTTTTTTTTTTTTTTTTTTTTTTTTTGACAGGCAGAGTGGACAGTGAGAGAGAGAGACAGAGAGAAAGGTCTTCCTTTGCCGTTGGTTCACCCTCCAATGGCCGCCGCGGCCGGCGCACCGCGCTGATCCGATGGCAGGAGCCAGGAGCCAGGTGCTTTTCCTGGTCTCCCATGGGGTGCAGGGCCCAAGCACCTGGGCCATCCTCCACTGCACTCCCGGGCCACAGCAGAGGGCTGGCCTGGAAGAGGGGCAACCGGGACAGAATCCGGCGCCCCGACCGGGACTAGAACCCGGTGTGCTGGCGCCGCTAGGCGGAGGATTAGCCTAGTGAGCCGCGGCGCCGGCCAGAACTGAATCTCTTTAAGAAACTGACTAAGCAGGAAGGGTCCAGAATGCTATTCTATGAGAGGTAATAAAACATCACTGGCCTTGTAAGAACATGCATGCTATGGGGTTGAATGGAGTGTATTTATAAGCTACTTGAAGTGGGAGGTGAGATTGCAAAAGGCATAGTTGAATAATGAATCCAAGTAATTCTAGAAGATAAGATAATTTAGTCACCAGATGGACTGAAATTTTTTGTGTGGGATATGAAAATTTAGGACCTGGGTTGAATGACAAGGGGCAGTTGAGAAAGCTGCCCAC